>NC_091770.1:55636516-56261516 GCF_029378745.1 Bos indicus
TGGAGGAGCCTGGTAGGCTGCAGTCCATGGGGTCGCTAAGAGTAGGACACGACTGAGCGACTTCACTTTCACTTTTCACTTTTATGCATTGGAGAAGGAAATGACAACCCACTCCAGTGTTCTTGCCTGGAGAATCCCAGGGACAGGGGAGCCTGGTGGGCTGCCGTCTACGGGGTCGTACAGAGTTGGACACGACTGAAGTGACTTAGCAATAGCAGCAACAACAAACGAGTCTCAGAAATTTCCTTTTCAGGGATCTTCTAGAGTAATTTGGGTGTCTTACTAGAAGCCTTCTGGGGCTCATGGGGAGCCCTGCTGATGCCTGGGAACCATTCGCATTTCTTGCATGCATGCACTGTGCTCAGTCATGTCTGACTCTTTTGTGACCCCATGGACTATAACCCGCCAAACTCCTCTGAACATGGAATTTCTTTACCCAAGTATTTTATGAAGTTCCTCATAATTTCTTTAGATATGCACTTCATGTTTTTTTTTCGTTATGTTTTTATAACCTTCTAAACTGGCATGCAAAGAGTTGACTCATTGGAAAAGACTCTAATGCTTGGAGGGATTGGGGGCAAGAGGACAAGGGGACGACAGAGGATGAGATGGCTGGATGGCATCACTGACTCAATGGACGTGAGTCTGAGTGAACTCCGGGAGTTGGTGATGGACAGGGAGGCCTGGAGTGCTGTGATTCATGGCGTCGCAAAGAGTCAGACACGACTGAGAGACTGAACTGAAATAAACTGGCAATACCTATATAGCACCATTAAATGAGCTTAATTGCAAAATCTAAATTTGCATTTTCTTTACTTTTTTCATATAGACTATGTAGAGTAGTTCAATAACTTTTAAAATTGAATATTTACATTGTGGAAAATTATACTTTTAGCAATGTGCTAGTGGTTCTGAAGAGCAGGAGCTTTGCTCAGCCAGGAAGTCTTAGGCAGGTGTTTAATTAGACTAATTAACCTAGTCACTTCCGGTTTTCCATTTGCTCTTTGTAAATGCAGATAAGCAACACAACTGATTGCCTCATTAGACTATTTAAAACCCACTCACTTTTTATAGCCAAGGAAATTTTTGAACTCAAAATTACAAACTCAAAACATAACATGTGGTCTCATTGCACATATTTTTCTTGCTCTAACCACCATTTTTCTAATTTGATTTTTTCATATAACTTTAACAATATTAGCACAGGGAATAGAGCAATAAAACGTACTCCATATATAAAGGACATAAAAGCTACATGGTTTACTGCTCTCACAGCTTTTCTCAGCACAGATAAAATATGTCTTCCTTGCCTGACTCACTCTTAAGAAAAATCAATATATTTTGTTGGTCTAGGGATCAAATCTGAAAGACTGGTCTCATTAACACTATAACCACTTAAATCAACTGGCAATAAATCTCTTGTAGTTAGCAAAATTCAGATGGAGAAGAACAAAATATAATCTTCCTTTTCTTATGTTTCTTATTCCCCTACCTATAGACATTAAAGATACCTTCAAAATTCAATTTTAAATCACCAGCCTACACAACAAATTCAAGACCATTTTAGGTCCTGTTTATATACTCTTGAGTAGTGTGCATACAAATTAGTGTGTACATATACATATATAGAAAGAGAGAGAAATAGATATATATAGATATATAAATAGACATAGATAATGGATATAGATATATTTTCCCAGCTGCAAACTGCTGGCAATTTTATATGGTCTATGCATCCAAGCTAAAATAAGCACAATCTCACCCCTGTACTTGGAGCCATGCAGGCCACAGGTCAGCTGGCACATGGACAAATGTGCAAGTAGCCAACTCACATGTACTTACTTGCAATATCAATAGCATCTCATCACTTAATGTGTTTTAACTACTTACTCCTGGGCTACAGAGCATCTTCTAGGAGAAAGAAGGACCATACAAGATACATGGCAAGCCTACACTTCACAGAGATTTTGTAGGAAAGAACTCTCATAAGCCATTAAGGGAAGAAGGTGTTTCATAGTACACAACAAGACAATTCCATAATAAGGTAATAATATTCCAGAGAACTGATTACTAAAAAAAAAGAAAAAGTAAATAAGGATGAAAATAAGAGATGACAGAAGAAGTCGTACAGTAGTTAGATGATCAGATTTTCTTAGACACCTGGATAAGTATAGTTATGAGATCTGAGAAGATGCTCACAGACCCTACCCAAACCAAGATATGCAATCTATTTATTACTAACCTTAGGATACTAGATAAATTTAAACCAATATTCAGCAACTGGCCCTTCTCCCTGGATGGAAAGGAAAATACATTCTTGGAGCGCTTGCTCTGTAAAAGCTTTTTTGCTGAGTACTTACGATGCTTTCTCTCAATGAATCTGCACAACAGTACTGAATAAAGATATGAATTTTATGACGGAAAGCAGTAACACCAGATGGAATCTTGTTTAAAGTCATGTAGAAGTCAGTAGCAATAGTCTATGTTTGCAGCCAGACCTGGGTACTCATCCTCTTTGCCTGCGTGCAAGCTCAGTAGCTTCACTCATGCCCGACTCTTTGCGACCCAGTGGATTGTAGCCTACCAGGCTCCTCTCTCCATGGAATTCTCCATGGAGAATACTGGAGTGGGTTGCTATTCCCCTCCAGGGGATCCTCCTGACCCAGGGATGGAACCCACACCTTTTATGTCTCCTGAATTGGCAGGAGGGCTCTTTACCACTAGTTCCACCTAGGGAGCCCCTCATCGCCTGATGATCCTTTATTTTATGTTTGCATAGCAAGATACATTTTGGACAATTTAGTTAGAGACATTTTGTTTTATAATATAAAACCAACATTTTATATATTTTATCTGGATTTCAGATAAAATTGATATAAAGTCAGCATTATGGCATGCTACATTTGAAAGACGGGTATCATCATGGAATTAGAATCACAACTTCTAGTTACAATGAAAGTGTATGCAGCTCACTTTCTGGGCTAAAATTCTGAAAAATGTACCCAATGAGAACATTAGACCAAACATTTTCTATGGTCTCTTCTAGCTGTGATGTGCTATTAAACTGTGTCATTCAGCAGGAGAAATCCAGGCAGTCAGGGCAGCACAATGACCAGGGGTGGGTATCCCAGAGTATGTGTGTTGCACAGACAAGCTACTCACTCCTGACTGACTCATGATTTCTTAAAAAGATGCTACCACTGAATATGAATATCTCCAGGAAACAGCACTAAGTCTACTCCATCCCTTTAACATCTGAGAAAAGCAGAGGTTCCCCATGTTCCCAGGAAGGCTTCGAGCCACCAGCTAAAGCAGGAAAACAAAGGGCACATCTCCTGGGATTCAGAGAGTACCAGGCATTAAGGTCCCTAGGCTCCCCTTCCTGTGCTTTTTGCCCTTAAGAGGCATCATTCGTCACAGTACGAGCAGGAACAAAGAGATGTTGACTGAGTTTAACTGAGAAGAGAATGAGTGAGAGAACCAGAGAAGTCCAGAAGAGAATGATGAGATCAGAGCCGTCAGAGAACACTGGGTACTACAATGCTCCATGCTGGGTTGGCGACACAAGTTTTCCAAACACCAAGTGGGGAGTCCAGGGCTGTCATGGTAGGGCAGGAATCCCTGGCTGCTTCTGAGTCTGCTGCTCTAAGCCAGGCAGTAGGTGCTGATGTTATGTTGAATCCAAACAGTCTGTCCATTCGGGCTGAGATCTAGGCAGAAGCTAAGGAATCTGGAGACAGGACTCAGGCTTTTAGACTCAGTCATGAGATAACAAAGCCAGGAGCTCAGCAGAGATTCAGTCCCCAAGCTCCTGGGCTTTACTACAGAGAAGGACCTCGGCAGCAATAGAAAAGAGGCAAGGAAAATGAATCAAAAGATCAATCCTAAAAACTGAACCAATATACAGTCATACCTTAGAGATACTGCAGCTTCAGTTCCAAAACACTGCAATAAATTATCACCAACAATGCAAGACACACAAAATTCTTGGCTTCCCAGTGCATATAAAAGTTACATATACTATACTACAGTCTAGAAACTGTGTAACAGTACTATGTACGTGTGTGTTAAGCTGCTTCAGCCATGTACGACTATTTGCCACTTCATGGACTGTAGCATGTCAGACTCTTCTGTCCATGGGAATTTTCCAGGCAAGAATACTGGGGTGGGTTGCCATGCCCTCCTCCAGGGGATCTTCCTGACCCAGAGATTGAACCCATGTGTCTTACGTCTCCTGGAACTGGCCAGTGAGTTCTTTACCACTAGTGCCACCTGGGAAGCAAAAAAAAAAAAAAAAACAACAACAACAACTTACATACTTTAATTTAAAAATAAAACTTTATTGATAAAAAATGCTAACCATCATGTGACAACCCAATTATTACAGATCTTCAATTTGCAGAACTGAAGGTAAAACCAGTATCTGCAAAGCACAATAAAGTAAAGGACAATGAAACAAGGGAAGTCTGTAGTGGAGTTGGGGTGGGAAATACTAACTCATATGTCTCCATCTCCTGGATACAACGTGCGATATATACTCAGACTTTGGACTGCAAGAAGATCAAACCAGTCAATCCTAAAGGAAATCAATTCTGAATATTCATTGGAAGGACTGATGCTGAAGCTGAAGCTCCAAAACTTTGACCACCTGATGTGAAGAGCTGACTCATTAGAAAAGACCCTGATGCTGGGAAAGATTGAAGGCAGGAGGAAACCTGGACGACAGAGAATGAGATGGTTGGATGGCATTACCAACTCAGTGGACATGAGTTTGGGCAGGCTCTGAGAGATGGTGAAGGATAGGGATACCTGGGGTGCTGCAGTCCATGGGGTCACAAAGAGTTGCACGTGACTGAGCGACTGAACAACTCAACAACAAAAGACTCAGTTCCACAATCCATATGGTAAGGATTACGCTACAGGGAAGGGACTTCCAAGGTAGCACTAGTTGTAAAGAATCCGCCTGCCAATGCAAGAGACATAGATTCGATTCCTGAGTCGGGAAGATCCCCTGGAGTAGGAAACAGCAACTCACTCCAGTATTCTTGCCTGGAAAACTCCATGGACAGAGGAGCCTGATGCAGGCTCAGATGAGGTCTCAAAGAGTCAGACACAACGGAGCACAAACAGCACAGAGGCCACAGGGAAGCCTTCTGTTCTTGTTATGACTGCCCTGGACACTGCACAGGCCTACACTTCTTGTATGCATTTCTCCTTTTAACCCGTCTAGTATCTTCCTCGGAGAAGGCGATGGCACCCCACTCCAGTACTCTTGCCTGGAAAATCCCATGGACGTAGGAGCCTGGTAGGCTGCAGTCCATGGGGTCGCATATGGCTGGACGGGACTGAAGCGACGAAGCAGCATCTTCCTATGATAAACACAGTCTGACTTTTGCAGAGAACCAGGATATATCCAGGTGTAGCTCATGAAGAAGTTGCCGCTTTTTGATGGATACAGCTGTGTTCTGGGAACAATTTACAATTTCTACTTAGCTGATGCTGGAATAATAGGTAAACAGACAATATCTACATATATTGGGATCATAGAGTCATTGAAACAATGAGTGAGACATTAAAATTCTAACCTGGTATATAACATATAAATACTCGACCATCTCCTAGTTTGTTTTCTTTTATTTAAAGTGCATCACCCCTGTTTTTACTCTCACTAGCTACGCTGATGCCCGTGGTGAAAAGGCAATCTATATTTAGAAATGACTTTTGACAAACAATGCAACTGAAAAAATTCTTTTCGCAAGAGAGGAGAAAGTATTGCCAAAAGATATAGGAGGGTTTCAAGAGAGCCCTACTATAAATCCAATCTTCACAAGACCAATAGGACTTGTAAAGGAATAATTGAGATGAAAAACCATGTGAGGCTTCAGGGAATGGTGAAGGCATCCATCTAACTTTGTTTTTATGGCAGAAAAATTTTTTCATGGAAATAACTACAGCAGAAAAAAAACTTTTTTAAGGAACTTAATAAATGTTACAATATCTCATTTGTCTATTCTTGGCTTTCTTACTTCATCATATTTACTTATTTTCATTTCCTTTTATACTAATATATATATATATATATATATATATATATATACACAAAATCTTCTTCAGCTTCCCAGGTAGCTCAGTGGTAAAGAATCCACCTGCCAATGCGGGAGACACAGGTGACACGGTTTGAATCCCTAGGTCAGGAAGATCCCCAGGAGAAGGGACTGGCAACCCACTGCAGTATTTTTGTCTAGAAAATCGCATGGACAGAGGAGTCTGGCAGGCTACAGTACATGGGATCACAAAGAGTCAGATATGACTGAGCACATGCACAAAATCTTCTTCAGCATAAAAATAAAAGGCAGTTCCCATTTTGTTGAAAGGTTAAAAATTCATCAAGGAACAATCAGCATCACAACTCAAAGTAACATTACACTGAACTACATGAATATGATCAGCCATAACTGGATGCTCAAGCTTAGCAATTCACTTTTCAGCTTCAATATATATTTATTGAGAACCTCCTACATCTACTTCCCTGCTGGCTCAGAGGGTAAAGAGTCTGCCTGCAAGGCGGGAGACCAGGGTTCTATCCCTGGGTTGGGAAGATCCTCTGGAGAAGGAAATGGCAACCCACTCCAGTACTCGCCTGGAAAATCCCATGGATGGAAGAGCCTGGCGAGCTACAGTCACATGGGGTCGAAAAGAGTCGGACACAACTGAGCGACTTCACTTTCACTTTACTACATCACATGCCATTCAGGATACAGAGCAATGGGTGTATTCAAGTGAATAAAAGAGATACATTCCCTGTCTTCATGGCATGAGAATCTAGTCGTAGTGGGAGAAAAACACTAATGAAATAAATGTAAAATATACATAACAGAAAACTTTCTCAGTGAGATAAATGAAATGGGTACTGTGCTCTGAGTTGGGGCAGTTTAGATGAATAGTCAAGAAAGACTGCAGGGGTTAGGTTACATGATCTCAGAGAGAGAAACTGTGTGAGATCTGAAAGTACCACTCAATGCTGATGCAGCTAGTTAGGATAACTGTGAGAAATTTCAACCTTCTAATTAATAACCACTCTAGACACCCAGTCAACACTTCAGCTAATCACCTGTTTTTGTTAACTCCATGTGCATTTTTGAGAGCATGAGGATTCTTATTTCATACTCACCCTCTCCAACAAAACAAATCCAACCAAGGCTTCCACCTCATGCAATAAAACCCAGCCCAGCCTACCCACTCACATATTTAACTGGCCCATTTTAATATCTGGCTTATTAAATGTGGTAAACATATTGCCTTCTTATCAGTGACTATGTTGCTCATCATTATAGGCCCAGGGCTCACATGGACCATGGCTCAAAAATATAAGTTGAAAGAATGAATAAAGGACTACGTCTATTCCTACTAAATATTTATATAATTTACAATTTTAGAAAATTGAATCAAAGTCAAATGTGAAAGACTGTGACAGAAAATCCATTTGAAAATTGATAAGATATTTATTAAGCAATCTATTTCTATTTTTCTCCAATTATCTTTTTCTGATTTAGTTAAATTTGGGCCCATCTTTGGTATACTGGAGAAGACTCCTGAAAGTTCTTTGTACTGCAAGGGGATCAAAAGAGTCAATCCTAAAGGAAATCAACCCTGAATATTCATTGGAAGGAATGCTGATGAAGCTGAAGCTCCAATACTTTGGCCACCTGATGCAAACAGCTGACTCATTGGAAAAGACCCTGATGCTGGGGAAGATTGAAGGCAAAACAAGAAGGGGGCAACAGTGGATGAGATGGTTATATAGCATCACCGACTCAATGGATATGAATTTGAACAAATTCCAGGAGACAGCAAAGGTCAGGGAAGACTGACATGCAATTCACAGGACTGTGAAGAGTCAGACATGACTTAGTGACTAAAAAACAACAAATCAGTGTATTTATAGCATTACTGTAAAAACAGAAAACATTTTTCATTATATTACATAATGCCTCCTTAACAAAGCTGGTATTGCTTCACATCATCACCCAAATATATTAATTTGAAAACTAGAACATACAATGGTGACAGCATATTTTTCTAATAATAAGAAATCTCTGTGATTCAAGTACCAAACTTGAATATATTCAATAGAATAGCTACTATATTAAAAGGTTTGATATTCTCTGTTAGCATTCAAAATTATTTAGTACCTATTATTACAAACAAAGTCTTTTTACTAGATAATATTTAGGGCGTAAATACATGTGTTTATGTTCAGATAACACCATTCCTACCCACAAGCAAGTTATTAAGCAGTAAAGCAAAGCAAGTACAATATAAGATCTCCTGTGTAGAGCAGAATTCTCCAGATACAGAGCAGAAAAATTTCCAGACTGCAAAATACTTGAAATGAGTGAGCCTAGTAATGGAGACTTTATGTGAGTAAGAAGCATGATGAGGTATAAATCATACTTTTCTGGATGGATGAGAGGTTAGATTATGTATTTTGTCTCTTAAATCCCATGTTAGTTTATAGATGATTTTCTCATGATAAAACAGATGGACATGTACGCACTGCTATATTTAAAATGGATAACCAACAAGGACCTACTGCAGAGCACATGGAACTCTGCTCAATATTATATAGCAGCCGGATCGGAGGAGAGTTTGGGGGAGAATGGGGACATGTATATACATATGGCTGAATCCCTTCATCTGAAACTATCACAACGTTGTTAATAGGCTATACCCCAATACAAAATCAAAGGTTTAAAAAAAAACACACACACATATAGACATGCTACTCTGTTTGGTATTTCCTTCCCTGGGTCTTGCAGAGTTACAAGAATTGTGGTAACATTGCCCTTATAAGACACTGTCCATGTGTTAGCTTTCCCATTGAAAGCATAAAATGCTTTGGACAAAAGCCTATGCATGACACTGGTATACTCTCTCAAAGTAAAATAATCTTAGCTATTCTTTAGATGTGTCTGCATTTCCTTATCTATTTTCTTATAAGCCAACAAAGAAGGCAATGAAAGTAACTTCCAAGGAGAAAGTGTCTTCTGAAAAAGTTGAGTCTAATTTTTAGGTGTGATGCATTCCCAAAGGCATCATCTTTTAAGTCACAGCCTGAATTACACACACTCTCTTTTAACATCAAACTAATAGTTTAAGGCAGCAAGAACTCTAAAGTAAGGTAAAGTCAGAACTGATCATTTTTTATCCCTGTTAACTAACTGACTCAGGGGAAACTTGAAATTTTCAGAATTAATGAACCAATTTCATTGATAATTAATTTATTAACAGTGTCAAATTTTATGGCAGGCATATTAAAGCCTTTCATATACCCATAGTATACTGAATGTGACTCCCCTAATCTCTATTGGGTTTCATCATTAAGGAAAGAGAATCATTCTATCATGAAGTCTAGGTCAGATACCTCAATAAATGCATTTGGTAACTTAATCTGAAAGTCATCAACATTATATAAGTGAATAAAAAAGGCCATACAGTTATCTGCAAGGGAGATACTATAGCTATAGGCATATACAAAATTCCCTGATTTTACTTCCCCTTTTATGGAGCCAAAATTATTTCACAAGTATCAAACCTAACCTAAGAGGTTACTCAGAAGTTCTAAAGTCAACTGGCCCATAGGAGATTTCAGATGACCTCAGTCCTGGGAAAGCAAATGTACCTGACACAGATGCACACATCCACCCTGGACTCCATCAGATCAGATCAGATCAAATCAGTTGCTCAGTAGTGTCCGACTCTTTGCGACCCCATGAATTGCAGCAGCCAGGCCTCCGTGTCCATCACCAACTCCCGGAGTTCACTCAGACTCACGTCCATCGAGTCAGTGATGCCATCCAGCCATCTCATCCTCTGTCGTCTCCTTCTCCTCCTGCCCTCAATCCCTCCCACCATCAGAGTCTTTTCCAATGAGTCAACTCTTCGCATGAGGTGGCCAAAGGACTGGAGTTTCAGCTTCAGCATCATTCCTTCCAAAGAAATCCCAGGGCTGATCTCCTTCAGAATGGACCGGTTGGATCTCCTTGCAGTCCAAGGGACTCTCAAGAGTCTTCTCCAACACCACAGTTCAAAAGCATCAATTCTTTGGTGCTCAGCCTTCTTCACAGTCCAACTCTCACATCCATACATGACCACAGGAAAAACCATAGCCTTGACTAGACGGACCTTTGTTGGCAAAGTAATGTCTCTGCTTTTGAATATGCCATCTAGGTTGGTCATAACTTTCCTTCCAAGGAGTAAGTGTCTTTTAATTTCATGGCTGCAGTCACCATCTATAGTGATTTGGAGACCAGAAAAATAAAGTCTGACACTGTTTCCACTGTTTCCCCATCTATTTCCCATGAAGTGATGGGACCAGATGCCATGATCTTCGTTTTCTGAATGTTGAGCTTTAAGCCAACTTTTTCACTCTCCACTTTCACTTTCATCAAGAGGCTTTTGAGTTCCTCTTCACTCTCTGCCATAAGGGTGGTGTCATCTGCATATCTGAGGTTATTGATATTTCTCCCGGCAATCTTGATTCCAGCTTGTGCTTCTTTCAGTCCAGCATTTCTCATGATGTACTCTACATATAAGTTAAATAAACAGGGTGACAATATACAGCCTTGACGAACTCCTTTTCCTATTTGGAACCAGTCTGTTGTTCCATGTCCAGTTCTAACTGTTGCTTCCTGACCTGCATACAAGTTTCTCAAGAGGCAGATCAGGTGGTCTGGTATTCCCATCTCTTTCAGAATTTTCCAGTTTATTGTGATCCACACAAAGGCTCTGCCATAGTCAATAAAGCAGAAATAGATGTTTTTCTGGAACTCTCTTGCTTTTTCCATGATCCAGCGGATGTTGGCAATTTGATCTCTGGTTCCTCTGCCTTTTCTAAAACCAGCTTGAACATCAGGAAGTTCATGGTTCACATATTGCTGAAGCCTGGCTTGGAGAATTTTGAGCATTACTTTGCTAGTGTGTGAGGTGAGTGCAATTGTGCGGTAGTTTGAGCATTATTTGGCATTGCCTTTCTTTGGGATTGGAATGAAAACTCTCCTTTTCCAGTCCTGTGGCCACTGCTGAGTTTTCCAAATTTGCTGGCATATTGAGTGCAGCACTTTCACAGCATCGTTTTTCAGGATTTGGAATAGCTCAACTGGAGTTCCATCACCTCCACTAGCTTTGTTCGTAGTGATGCTTTCTAAGGCCCACTTGACTTCACATTCCAGGATGTCTGGCTCTAGGTCAGTGATCACACCATCGTGATTATCTGGGTCTTGAAGATCTTTTTTTGTACAGTTCTTCTGTGTATTCTTGCCATAGATGTATCAAAACCCCATTCCAACCTGCAGGGTTTTGGCCTCAGCCCAGACAATGAACATCTTCTGACTCATGTCCACTAGTGCATGTATTCTAGAATGGAAGGCAGGCTCTGGTTTAGGTCTATGTAGGACACAACTGAGCAACTTCACTTCCACTTTTCACTTCCATGCAATGGAGAAGGAAATGGCAACCTACTCCAGTGTTCTTGCCTGGAGAATCCCAGGGACAGTGGAGCCTGGTAGGCTGCCGTCTATGGGGTCACACAGAGTCAGACACGACTGAGGCAACTTAGCAGCAGCAGCAGCAATATTTACTGTCTACGCTGTGCCACTTCTATGTCCCACATAATCTCTGAGATTGGTCCCACCCTCCTGGACTGTTCTCCGTAGATAGACCTGCCTTGACATGAAATTTGACTCTTCAAGTAACTCACCAACTGTCACTTGTACCTGGACCTTGTAGTCACCTTGACTACACTTACTCCTAACTTTCTCCTATCATGTGACCGATAGTAGTCAGTTCAGTCCTTGAGTCGGTCATGGACTATAACTCACCAGGTTCCTCTGTCCATGGGATTTTTCAGGCAAGAATATTGGGATGGTTTACCATTTCCTTCTCAAGGGAAATCTTCCCAACCCAGGGATTGAACCCATGTTTACTGTATCAAAGGCAGATTCTTTACCACTGAGCCACCAGGGAAGCACTTATCTATAAATACACATTATAAAATATAAGACATTTCTGTTTATATACCCTAGAACCATGGAACATGTGCTTGATTTGATCATGGTTAAATACTGAGGTTCAGGTACCTATTGGAAGAAGTGCATTTTTTAAATTACTCAACAAACCAGGTGTTAAATTCCTTTCTATAGCAGAGTTTTCCAGTTCTGACAACTCCATTCTAAATTAAAATGGTGTCCACTTAGAAAGGGTAGAATTTCCTTTTCTGCTAATATTTTTCAGCCCAACAGCAGCACAAGCTTTTTGCGTCCACAGACAAAGTAGAATTGGAATGTGTTCCATTCCAGTTGTAGAGGCCTTGGCTGCTCCCATCCCAGGGCCTCTGTTTACCTCCTGGAGTGGGTGAATTACACTTTATTAGGACATTGTCAGGACTCTCTGAAAGCCAGTTTGTAACTGGTGAGCAAAGTGTTCCACTCATAGTAAATTCTTAACAAATGAAACCTCCTGGTATTTACCACTTGCTGGAGTTTTCATGGATCCAACCACATAGATAATTTCTAAGATGTAGTCTGTGTACTTACGATATAAATTAGTAACCTGGTGGCTAAGTGGTAAAGAATCCACCTGCAATGCAGGAGCCTAGGGTTCAATCCCTGAGTCGGCAAGATCCCCTGGAGGAGGGCATGGCAACCCGCTCCAGTATTCTTGCCTGGAGAATCCCATGGACAGAGGAGCCTGGCAGGCTCATAGGATCACAAAGAGTCGGACACAACTGAAGTGACTTAGCATGCATGCATGCAGAGCCCTGGAATCTTAGTATTGATCTGGTCAAGCTGCCAGCCACCTGGGAATCCCTCAAGCAGCTCTCCCACTGCTATGGCAGCTTCCACTGTGAACTGGTGCAGCCAGGCCTTCACTATGCAGCCTGAACCACACTTCTCTTAGGAACCTTTATGAAGAGGTCATGGTGCCACGGGCTGAAACAGGCAGTACCAAGAGAAGTGACCCA
The DNA here is from genome assembly GCF_029378745.1 of Bos indicus. Lineage (NCBI taxonomy): Eukaryota > Metazoa > Chordata > Mammalia > Artiodactyla > Bovidae > Bos > Bos indicus. Next base: position 55,649,538 of record NC_091770.1, read on the forward strand.
TCTTCCCCTATCTCTTCACACTGACAAAAGTTGAAGGAAGCATGATAGAACTGAGGGAAGACTTCAAAGGGAAACTTTACTTGGATTTGTCTAAATCAGGAAGCTCATTCAGTTCCCAAGGCAGCTGGTAAATTTTTTCTTCCTCCAATTAATGCTTACTTTCATCAAAATAAGATAGATCAACATAACTAAAATTTTTAAATAATTCCCAAAAGGACACTACATCACATGGAGTAGCGTCCTGGGTAACTCTCCCGTCCCCTCTGCAATGCTCATACACAAACTAAAATGACTTTTACATTGTAAAAAGTATTTCTTCTGCTATCCCGAGCCATATTGCCACCTTATGTGTATATGTGTATTCACTGGTCCTAGATGGACCATCTAAAGCAAAACAGAAAAATTCTGCACGGCTTGAGCATCACAGTCCTTCAAGTATCTGCAGATACTAGCAAGGCTTACATCTATCTTCTCTTTTAAGGCTAAATATCCTCCACTCCTTAACTCTTCTGTGGTCTTTAAGAGCTTTCCCTAAACATGTGTTCTCCTAAGGATGCATGCTAGTTGATCAACATGTCTTTCAAATTTATATGAAAAATGACTGCAAGTAATGATCTATAAGGGCTTCCCTGGTGGCTCAGTGGTAAAGAATCCACCTGCCAATATAGGAGAGGCAGGATCAGAAAAACCCCCTGGAGAAGGAAATGACAACCCACACCAATACTTTAGCCTGGGAAATCCCATGGACAGAAAAGCCTGGCAGGGTACAGTCCATAGGGTTGCAAAGAGTCAGATACCACTTAGTAACTGAGCAGAGAGAGAGAGAGAATGTTCTAAAAGCAGACTAAGTAGTAGAGAATTCAATGAGTTTATTAATTATCCCATTAATTCCTCCATGCCTGAAATAATGAATGCTTTCTTTCACTTTACTCCATTCCTCCACACAGATATCTTGGAAGATGATAGTCAGCATCTAAATATATAACTAGACCCCTATGGATAGTGGTTTTAAAGTTCAGTTGGGTGAAAGAGTGGGTGCTGAGAGATAATGAAATACATACTGGTCTGCACATTTATCAGAAACAGGGCAATCTCTTATGCACTGAGCCAGCACCATCTATGATCATCACAGTCTGTCATGGAGAAGTCAGCACATGTCTAAAACAATTGATATCAGCAAACAGCTGAGAGGATAAAAAGAATGCCTGCAGTTCTCCAGGGAGGATGCAGCATCTTATAGTCACTTACTCTAGTACAAAACACATAACATAAAATATACCATCTTAGCCATCTTTAAATGTACAGTAGCATTAGCTATGTGAACATGTTGGTGCTTCAGTTCTCTAGAAATGTTGTGGCAGCTTTTTAAGTCTCTTTGGCCAAAGGTTACTGTGGACTGTCCTTCTGGAAGCCTGCAGCACTATCTCAGTTTGCATGAGTTATGTTTGGAAATGGGTGATGCTGAAGGAAGGGTGAGTCTGCCATCCAGAGTAGAGCAGGTTGTGCCCTGCACAAAACGGAACAGATTGACAGGCAACCAGGGTTGAATCCAGCCTTCATTCAGTTTCCTAAATCCCACTCCAATTATCACCAAGAGAAAGGGGCCATCATTTGAGTAAGTGCTGGTTCCCGGGAGGAAGAGCAAGTCAGGGGAGAAAGGCTAATAGGTAGAGAGATCAATGAAGGGCCCTTTTGTTGTTGTTCACTCACTCAGTCATCTCCGACTCTTTTGAACTCGTGAGCGGCAACAGACCAGGCTTTCCTGTCCTTCACTATCTCCCGGAGCTTGCTCAAAATCAAGTCCATTGAGTCAGTGATGTCATCCAACCATCTCATCCTCTGTTGCCCCCTTCTCCTTCTGCCCTCAATCTTTACCAGTATCAGGGTCTTTTCCAATGAATGAAATGTCCCTATATAGAATTTAAATCCTGGGGTGATTTTTATTTCAAAGTAGATAAAAGTTATATTTAGTATAGTGTTTCCAAGTCTTCCTATCCTATACACTAATTTCCTTCAGTTAGGCTAGCCCTTCTGTGAAGCCTGATAAACCTGTCCATGGTGATGGCAACAAATCTAAATGAATAGCGTAGGAAATGGAAATAATCTCTGCCTCCTTATTCACCTTTGTCTCCATGCCATGTTTAATGTACTATAAGGAGTACTGCATCCTGAGTAGTGACTAGCAACACGGTCAATGGGAGAGCTCCTGGCAGAGCTGGGAGTCAGGGGAGCCAATACTGATGAGATGTAAGCCCCACAAAGGCAGGGATCTAGGTCAGTTCTGTTTATCAATATATTCCAAGCAATTAGAACAGTTCTCAGGACTGAGTACATTCTTAAACATTTATAGGATGAATCAATGATTCACGGGGATGTTTTAAAAATTCAATTTATTATTATTTGGGTCATGAAAAATTTTAATTAAATGAAAGATTTTTTAAGTTCTATAGTGCTTTACAATTTTCAAAAGTTTTACACATATGTTTTCATAGAATCCTATAATTTTTTTCCCCCTCACCTCTCTATTGTTTCATCCTCCTTCCCTCTACTGGCTTGTTCTGTATACATGACACAAATAAAAAATGTTGGCAAGGATGTAGAGAAAAGGGAACCATCTTACACTATTGTTGAGAATGAAAATTGGTGTAGTATGGCAGTTTCTCAAAAAAGTAAAAAGAGAACTACCTTATAACTTACCAATTCTACTCCTGGATATATATCTTAAAAAACAAAACCACAAAATTGAAAAGAAATATGTTCTCCAATACTTATAGCAACATTATTTATAACTGCCAAGATATGAAAGAAACTTGTGTCCATCCACAGAAGAATGGACAAAGATGTGGTTTTTCTCTGGATATATGTCCAGGAGTAGGATTTCTGGATCACCTGATAGCTCTGTTTTTAGTTTTTAAGGAACCTATATACTGTTCTCCCAGAGAAGGCAATGGCACCGCACTCCAGTACTCTTGCCTGGAAAATCTCATGGATGGAGGGCCTGGTGGGCTGCAGTCCATGGGGTCTGGAGTTGGACATGACTGAGAGACTTCATTTTATTTTTTTACTTTCATGCATTGGAGGAGGGAAAAGGCAACGTTGCCACTCCAGTGTTCTTGCCTGGAGAATCCCAGGGACAGGGGAGCCTGGTGGGCTGCCATCTATGGCGTCACACAGAGTCGAACACGACTGAAGCCACTTAGCAGCAGCAGCAGCATACTGTTCTCCACAGTGGCTGCACCAAATTACATTCCTACCAACAGTGTAGGAGGGTTCCCTTTTCTCCACACCCTTTCCAGCATTTATTTTTTGTAAATTTTTTGGATGATGATCATTCTAAGTGCTGTTAGATTCATTTTTCTAATTATCAGCAATGCTGATGCTGGGAAAGACAGAAGGCAGAAGGAGAAGGGGACAACAGAGGACAAGATGGTTGGATGGCTTAACCAACTCGATGCACATTAGTTTGAGCAAGCTCCAGGAGTTGGTGATGGACAGGGAAGTCTGGCATGCTGCAGTCCATAGGGTTGCAGAGTCAGACACGACTGAGTGACTGAACTATACTGAGGAATGTTGAGCATCTTTTCGTGTGCCTCTTGGCCATCTGTGTGTCTTCCTTGGAGGAATGTCTATTTAGGTCTTCTGCTCAGTTTTAAACATACTTTTAATATATAGGGCCACATGAGCTGTTTGTAAATTCTGAAGACTAATTCCTTGTCAATTGCATCATTTGCAAATATTTTCTCCCATTTTGTGGGTTGTCTTTTTGTTTGTTTGTTTGTTTTGTATGGTTTCCTTTGCTGTGCAAAAGCTTTTGATTTTAATTAGGTCCCATTTGTTTACTTTTGCTTTTATTTTCATTATGTTGGGAGACGAAGAAGATATTGCCGTGATTTATGCAAAAGCATGTTCTGCCTATGTTTTCCATGAAGAGATTTATATTATCTGGTCTTACACTTAGGTGTTCAATCCATTTGGAGTTCATTTTTGTGTATGGTGTTAAAGAATATTCCAATTTCATTATTTAACATGTAGCTGTCCAGTTTTCCTGGCCCCATTTATTGAAGAGACTGTCTTTCCTCCATTATACAGTTTTGCCTCCCTTGTTGTACAGGTTTATCTCTGTCTTTTATCTTGTTCCATAGATATATATCTCTGTTTTTGATTTGTAGTATAATCTGAACTCAGGAAGTCTGCTTCTTTCAGCTCCATTTTTCTCTCTCAAGATTGCTTTGGCATGGAGGCAACCTAAATGTCCATCAACTGATGAATGAACAAAGATGTGGTACATAAATACAATAAAATAGTCAGTCAGTCAGTTCAGCCACTCAGTCGTGTCCGACTCTTTGCAACCCCATGGACTGTAGCATGCCAGGCTTCCCTGTCCATCACCAAGTCCTGGAGCTTGCTCAAACTCATGTCCATCAAGTTGGTGATGCCATCCAACCATCTCATCCTCTGTTGTCCCCTTCTCCTGCCTTCAATATTTCCCAGCATTAGGGTCTTTTCTAATGAGTCAGTTCTACCTATCAGGTGGCCGAAGTATTGGAGTTTCAGCTTCAGCACCAATCCTTCCAATGATTGCCACACAACAGAATACTACTCACCCATTAAAAAATTGAAATTTTGTTATTTGCAGCAACATGGATAGACTTGGAGGACATTATGCTTAGTGAAATAAGTCAGAAAAAGATAATACTGTATCATATCATTTATATGTGAAATATAAAAAAAGTACAGCAAACTAGTGAATAAAGCAAAAAAGAAGCAGACTCACAGATTAAAGTCTAATTTTAAATTCTGAACAGAAGTTATTATGACCTGAATTGATTACTGACTTCCTTCCTTCTTTCCTTTATCTCTTTCTTTCTCTCCCTCTGTTTCCTCCTTCCTTCCTTTCTTCCTTTTTTTTTCTCTCCTTCCCTCCTTTCTTCCTTCCTTTCTCTCTCTTTCTTTCAAAAACTTGGCAGGATATCAATTTTTTTTTTTTCTAAGGAGTCACATACCTCTTGCTTAAAAATCTGTTCTTGAATACTGAAAGGCATCTTAACTCCACTTATTCATCCAAGTATCAACAGTTTACTCTTCTTTTGTGAAAATTATGACAAAGCTAGAACTTTCTGTCTAAGCATAATTTATCTATGATTTGTTAAACATTACCTTTGAGATTTCTTTTACATATTATTTTAAATTTCAAAAATAGTTAATTACCGAATTACTCAATCACACATGTCAATGAAATTTGCATTGATGAGTACTTACAATTCTAGAATACCATTAGATTAATATTGACCAAGTCTAGTCTATATTATTCTTTAAAAACTGGTTCATATCTTACCTGTCTGCCCTAATCTGTGCCTCTCCTTTACTGTATCTCCCTTTACCAACTATATCATCAGTTCAAATTTCACTCATTTGTTGATGTACTGCCTTATAACTAATCCTATGAGATTGGGAGGAATACTTTTCTCTTTCCAATTATATTATACTGCTAATGGATGTAAGCATTATTTTAGAGGTAGAGGAAAAACACTTCATATTTTAATTTAACAGTCTTAACACTAATTTTTAAAGTTGCAAAGTTCTTCAGAACTTTCAGAATTCTAAGAGCCTCAAAACAACCACATAGCAATGAGAGTAGTATTTAGATTTTACAAATGAGATGAAAATGCAAAGAAGTAAAGTCTTTTTTCCCAGGGTTGCACTGTCTGATAAAAGCTGAACACGAGGCTTCAACTTACCAACAGGGTGACAGAAGTTTCCTAACTTCTCTGAGCCTAAACTTGCTCTAAAGATTGAAATAATAATGTCTATCACAGAACTGCTTACAGACTAAGTGAGATGACACATCAAGTATTTGCCACAATGCCTTGTATACGGTAAATGTTCAATAAATGGGCGATATTGTCATTGACAGACTATGGTTAATGAGACAGATCTGACCTACCACTTGGTTCTTTCAATCTGCAAACTGAGAATGATACTTACATTTTCAATTATTTTTTAAAAATCTAAATAATAATGATTCATGATACATGAAAATATATAAAATTCTAATTTAATTTTCCATAAATATGTTTTATGGGAACACAGACACACCATTCATTTACCTATAATCTACAGTAACTGTTTCACTACCAAGGCATGGTATGAATATCAATAGCATATGGCTCACAGCACCTAAAATATTTACTCTCTGGCCCTTTAAAGAAAAAGTTTCCCAACCCTGTTCTTAACTATCAAGCTAAAGTTTTCTGATGAGCTGCCATGACACAGTATTTCTTTTCCTGTCTGCCTTATGTATGCATCTCCTCACTTTACCTTTTATTTATAAGAAAATAAGGAGAAGGGATGTCATAGGGAAAACTAAACAATTTGTTATTATTAGGAAAAGTATTGAAGGCTTATGATAACTTGTCTTTTCTTTTTATCAACTCCTCCTTCCTTTTGCCTCAGAAAGGAAGGTGGGGGCAGAAAGAAAGAAATTAGGCCAGCTCAAGTTCCAGTGCTATTAATCACAGGGCCCGATATGCTTTCCTCCTGCAGCCAATCTGGACTCAAAGAAAAGTAATAGCAGAGGCAATATAATGCAGCTAAATGCAGTGTCAACAACAGCCTTCAAACCACTTCATCTTCAGTCTATTCTCATTGCCCATTAGACAAAGAAATAAAGAATAAATCAAAACAATATCAATTGAGAGACTGCCAGAGGTTTTCTTATTTCAAAGAAAGGTAAAACTATGCTAGAGTTATCATTCCACTTGACAGCCATACAGAGTCCAAAGCAAGTATCTTGAGAGCCTCCTTGTGCTTAATGCTGTTTCACAAATTCTCTCTAGGCTTTAAAATAACAAGGAAAAAATGAGAGCATTTTACTAATGTCCTACAAACTACCTCTCCCCTCTTGTTCAGCTGAAAGCTGTGTATATGATTGTGTTTGATGCAAAAGTATCCTTTGCTAAAAATGCCTCAAGGTACATCTAGCCCATAAAGACTGGATAAATGATAGCTCAAACAGAAAAGAAACACAAAAAAATAATGGAACTACTGAAGTGGGGGTTTAAGTCCCCCTAGACTTTTCACTGAAAAATAAAGGATGTGAACATTACTAAGTGGGCATATGTGTATATTCACAGACAGACCCACAGGTGCACACAACACAAATACAATATACACATGAACATTGTCTTCTCTTAACATGAAAGAAAGTGAAGTCACTCAGTCATGTCCAACTCTTTGCGACCCCATGGACTGTAGCCCACCAGGCTCCTCCATCCATGGAATTTTCTAGGCAAGAGTACTGGAGTGGGTGGCCATTTCCATCTCCAGGGGATCTTCCCAACCCAGGGATCGAACACAGGTTTCCTGCATTGCGGGCAGACGCTTTACTGTCTGAGCCACCAGGGAATCCCTTAACATTGTCATATTTAAAATTAATTTATAAGCAGTGTAAATACCTCTGTGACATCTCTTACAGAAAGGAATTCAGATAATAAAAATAGGATGTTTAAACTCAATGTTCTCGCTACATCTAATGTGTCTCCCAGCACTCAAAACATGTTCCATTGACAGACACATTCATTCACATCTTCTCTCTAATGACTAATATTGTTTCCTACATATAGAAGCATCTCCCCTTCATATGTGTTATCAAACTAGGTTTTTTGCACTTTCTCAAAATGTTTTGAGTGCATAAGTCAGTATACGCACATTAGAAAAATATAGTATTTTTGGAGTAGAAAAAGTAAGATAATCAATAGCTATAATACTATGAATATAAGCAATCCAACCATTAAGGAATTGGTATTTTTTTTAATGGGAAAAAGCAACTTTGAGGTCTCCTCCATCGTAAGAAACACAACTTCTCAGACCTACTCAGACAGAAGCTGTCAGACCTGAGTCAGAGTTCCTACTATATTCCCAACTCTGCAAAGTGACTCCAAAAAATTATTCCTTTTGTTGTGCACCAGTTTACTAAACTCACAAGAAACAAATATAGGAATCACTTCTTGATAAAGCTCTTCCCAGGAGAAAATGACCGATTTGACATTAACAGTTCATGGGTGCCATTATGAAGCTTCAAGTCTGATCTGGCCAAAGCAGAACTTACTCTGTTTCCATCTCTGACCTGAACGCCCATTCCTGACTGGCATTTGCCATTCCTGTTAATGTCTTTATCATCCTCCCAGTCATCCCCCGGCCCTTCAAAAGTGACTGTGATGTCTTTGATTTCATGACCTTAATATCTCTTCTTCTGCTCTTCCTTTCTTTAGTCCAACTCCAGAACTGCACCATCCCCCACCTCCCAAACCTGATTCAAGTTTTCATGATCCCTTCTAACCAGGAATATCTCAATCACAATCATCTTCTAACTTGTCTTCCCAACTCTTGTTTCTGCCCCCTTAAGCTAATCCCAAGGCAGCTAAGCTTTAGCAACAGGGCAGCCGTGACTCCTGCTCAAAACCTTCAATGAATCCCCAGTGCCTACCAAAATAGAGATCAAACTCCTTAGCTGTACTCATGATTATTAATTATTATTATTTCCTCTCCTGTTCATGCTTACTAGTCTGCATGGTAACCTAGATGATATATCACTAGGGGGACATCTCAAAAAGTCATCTTGTTTTTGGAGTGCCAAGTATATTTAATTTAGTACTTCTAATCTCTGTATTTATCCTGTAAGACATGCATTTTATCCCTATTTTATGGACAGGAAGAAAAAAAAATCTCAGAAAAATGTGCTGACTTTCCCACTGCCCTTTGTCCCTGGTATAATACTTTCTGTATACTTTATATTCTTTATATAGTTATTAAATAAATGATTATTTCTTCTTATCCTATCTGTTTTGTTAAAGTAGATGATACTATGAAATTTTTGTTAAATTATTCACTCACAGAAAAAGTGACTTTTGATTAACCATGAGAATTCATCCTCTGTGAGGTTCAGATGTAGGAGGTGCCACCCTCCCTAGGGTCCAAACCCTCTTGATTCAAGACAAAGGTGGCAATTCACTAGCCTGTACAGTAATTAAAGGCTCCTTCTCTAATGTATAAGGTCTAGTGAAGGAAATATAATTTATTTTAATTTTAAATTTTATTCCACTCTAGCTGCCTGATTGAAATGGAAATCCTCCCACTAAACATTTAATACTGTAATAGGTCAAGAATATCAAGGACTCTCTCACCATCTTCACTCAAATTGAAAAAGGAAAAGAAAATTTTGTATAGTGCTAAGTGGCTTCCCTGATAGCTCAGGTATAAAGAATCTGCCTGCAATACAGAAGACCCCAGTTCAATTCCTGGGTCATGAAGATCCACTGGAGAAGGGATAGGCTACCCACTCCAGTATTCTTGGGCTTCCTTTGTAGCTCAGCTGGTAAAAAAATACCTGGGTTCAATCCCTGGGTTGGGAAGATTCCCTGGAGAAGGGAAAGGCTACCCACTCCAGTTTTCTGGCCTGGAGAATCCCATGGAGTCCATGGGGTTGCAAAGAGTCAGACACAACTGAACAACTTTCACTTTCAAGTAGTATATTATTACCTTTGGCCAGGAAGACTGCAATAATTTCTAAACCAGTTCTGCCATCTCTCACAGGAGAATAACGTCAAGCAACAGTCTATGTAAGGATATTCGGATCAACATGAGTTCCATAAATATTAATTTATAAAAGATACCACTGAAATGACAGGTCTATGGTAACTGTTTACAAAACCAATATGATTTTCTGAAGATTCATTATTTTATTATTTGCTAAATTATCCTTATTGTCCTTAAAATACCTACACATGTAAAATTACACTGAAATTGCGTTTTGAATTCAGTAGAGTATGTAAAGTCAAACTACCACAATATTGTAATTATCCTCCAATTAAAATAAATGAATTGTTTAAAAAAGCTTAAAAAATTATGAACTTGTTTGCTTCTTAAATCATTTTATATTCTTTGATTTTTCAAAAATATTTTAATGTTTATTTAGGTGAGTACAGATTAAATTTTTTAAGACATTTACAATGGCTGAACAGGGTGTGCAAACTGAGAAAACCAGAATATAGATCTTATAAAACATTAAAGGAAAAATCAAATACCATAAAATAAAGTTCTCCTTCAACATCAAAGACAGAGAAGAATGAATACACATCAGATGAAGAGAGTCACATAGAAGTTCCCACTTACCTGCTGGGTGTGACTAATCAACATGCTATAATCAAGGAGGCAAAACTCACCACAGAAAATATTTATTACACCTTTCAGAAGAGCAATGAAAACTACTGGGACAAATACTGAAATAAGCAGAATACATTATACAGACAAACAGAAGAAACAGAGAAGCATAATGTAACTCCCAGTACAATCTCTTGATCTAAAAACAGTCCATGAGCATCACTGCAATGCCTGGGTGTTTAAATTTTTTAATTTTATTTATTGCTGTGCTTAGTAGCTCAGTCATGTTGGACTCGTTGCCACCCCATGGACTGAAGCCCACCAGGTTCCTCTGTCAATGGGGATTCTCTAGGCAAGACTACTGGAATGGGTTTCCATGCCTTCCTCCATGGGATCTTCCCAATCCAGGGACTGAACCCAGGTCTCCCGAATTACAGGTGGATTCTTGACCGTCTGAGCCACCAGGAAAGCCCTTTTAATGTTATATTACTACCAAACTGCAGAAAAGAGAAAGTTCATAAATTATTGAACATTGAGATCAAGACAGATCTAATCATATGATTTCTTGTGTTTAAACGTAATTCCTTACCTTCAGTCTATTTTCTCTGAGGAATTACACAAGAATACACAGGAAAAGTTAGATACTAGGGACACTAGCTCAGGACTTGGGGAATACTATTGTTTCCTGACATAGAAAACTCCTAAATGGTTTGAGGAATAATGGTGCATTTAGAGCAGACACTCAGGACTAAGGTTTGGAGTTCAATGTCAATGGAACGATGTGAGAAGTTGCTGTCTTCAGAACATACTCAAGTTGGAACACTTTTTACCAGTCAAAGGAGTTGAATACAATGTTATCTTTTCCCACAATCTCAGTAGAAGATACTGGGATGTTTTGGTGTGCAGAAGAACCATGCAAATAAAAAGTGAAGGTGTGAACAAACCATTTGCTTCTTAGGATGCTGAAGAAAAAGAATGGATTTAAGTGCCAGAAGGAATGAAAAGGATGAGACAAAGGGGAAAGGACACCAAGTTGTGGATGTGTCTGGTGCTGAAAGTAAAGTTCAATGCTATAAAGAACAATATTGCATAGGAATCTGGAATGTTAGGTCCATGAATCAAGGTAAATTGGAAATGGTCAAACAGGCAAGAGTGAACATCAACATTTTAGGCATCAGTGAACGAAAATGGATCAGAATGGGCAAATTTAATTCAAATGACCATTATATCTACTACTGTGGGCAAGAATCACTTCGAAGAAATAAAGTAGCCCTCAAAGTCAGCAAAAGAGTCCGAAATGCAGTGCTACTGGTACAATCTTAAAAACAACACAATGATCTCTGATAGTTTCCAAGGCAAACCATTCAATATACCAGTAATCCAAGAAAGCTGAGCACTGAAGAAATGATGCTTTTGAACTGTGGTGTTGGAGAAGACTCTTGAGAGTCCCTTGGACTGCAAGGAGATCCAACCAGTCAATCCTAAAGAAAATCAATCCTGAATATTCATTGGAAGGACTGATGCTGAAGTGGAAGCTCCAATACATTGGCCACCAGATAAGAAGAGTCGACTCAACGGAAAAGACCCTGATGCTGGGAAAGATTGAAGGCAGAAGGAGGAGGGGACGACAGAAGATGAGATGGTTGGATGGTATCATTGACCCAATGGATATGAGTTTGAGCAAGCTCTGAAAGATGGTGAAGGACATCGAAGCCGGGCATGCTGCGGTCCATGGGGTCACAAAGAGTCAGACATGACTAAGCAACTGAACTCAGCAGAAGTGCAGTGGTTAAGCTCAGATTTGTAACTGATAAAGGCACTACACAGATATGGCTGCAGAGTCAGAGGAATTCCTCTTGGAAGTCGTAAAGGCCTGGTTTAAGCAACAGAGTGTATCAATACAGGTGGTATACAGAGGAATTTACCAGAAGCAAGCCATCTACCTTTATAATGAGATGGCGTAAGAGGTTCATTCATAGTAGACACAGCTCTACAGACACATGTGGATGCACACAAATACACCCACAGACATACACAGATCTGATCTTTCAGTATGTATAATTATACTGTGTATAATTATACTAATGTGTAATTATACTAATCTGCAATGAATTGTGGCTCTTAGTTTATCCTCTTCAGAGGCCCTGTGTGCAATAACACAGTTTTTGGTCTGTTCTAGACCACAGTTTTTGGTCTGCCTCATCTTGTAGGATTTGAAATTGCTCAGCTGGAATTCCATCACCTGTTACCACAAAGGAATGTGGCAGAAGGGGTGACAGTGAGTCTGAAATCCACCATTCCTTCCTTTCACAAGCCAGTGGCCATGGCCTGTTATCCTGGCATGGGCTACCAGAGCAAGGAGAAGGAAGTGTCTTTCTAAATGGCCTTCCAGCCCTTTGTGTAATTTATAAAAATGCCCTAGAGGGGCCAATGCCAGCTCTGATTCTTTTGGCATTTTATAATGCTGAAATTAGGGAATGCCTCCAGGGTCATATGTTAAATGTACGTTCAAACAAAGCTGCCATTTCCTGACATTCTGTGCAGCCAGGATTCTGTGGCTGAGGGACCAGACCAGGTAAGCAACACGCCTCATTATACTGTAAAAGGTGCTCATGTCTGTCTAGGTAACTACCATGGGGTAATAATAAAATTAGAATACACAGCTCCAAAATTACAAGACGTCTGCTCATGAAAAATACCGTAAGAGCACCCACTCAGAACCTATGTGAAATGAGGAACTAGGAACATAGGAACGCTATGACCTGGGTGTGCATGCACCACCTCAAATGTCCTTATTTTGTCAAGTCCCTGCTAATACCACTCTTATCTCCTCAACCATCTAGAACTCTTACTACCAAGTGAGTCAGTTTTATTTTTATAAAGAAAACCAGCTAGATATACTTTGTACCCTGAAGGTCCTTTGGAGACATAATGTCCCTAGACACATATTTCTGCTTTAAAGATGACAGCAGGAAAGGACAATTTTTAAACCAAATGAAGAGGGCTTCTAACAATGGAACTTCAAGCATGATGGCATGTAAGCATGAATCTTTGGGGGTAAAACACTGGTTCTTCTCCAACCTGCTCTGAGCCTTTGTCCTTAAATAACCCTAAATGGAAACATTACTGATTTCCTCCTGCTAATTTTTAATCAGAATACAATAAGTAACTTTGACCCCTCCAAGCCTTTCAGGATACTGTTATTTCTACACAGAATGCCCTTCTCTCTCTCATTTTTCCCACCTGAAAACCTGCTTACATGTCTCCTTCTTATATGTTACCTCTTCTCTTTAGCTTATTCTGTTTCTCCCCAGACCGCCTCCAGGCTTAGTGGCTTCTTCCTCCCTCACCTATACTCACATAGTACTTTATAAGTATTTTAATAATACTTATTGATTCATAACTTTTTATCTCTTATAGTATTCTCAGCCAGATAGCTTTTTGCAAACTAGGACTTCTATCTTTTAAATCTTTGTTACAGATAGTATGCTGGATAATAGAGAAATATTTATTGCAATGAAGTATACACAATGTACTATTAAAATGTTATTCTTTTATATTTATATTTTGGTGATATTTTTTCTTTCCATATTGCCATTTCATATGGATTCCCAGGTAAAGGCAAAAAAATAAAAAATATTAAGACTTGGATTCAAGCAGGAAATAAACTGTGTGACTCTGAACAAATCTGTCAGCATTCCGTCTGCAGTTTGCACATCAGTGAAATCTGGGATTGGTTTGGAACAGGGTTTCCCAATCCTGGCATTGTTGACATTGTGAAACAGATCATTCTCTTTGTGGGGAGGAGTGAGAGGTGACTGTTTGTTGCCTGAAGAATGTTTAGCACATTCCTGGCTGATACCCACTAAATGTCTGTAGCACTCACTCAGCTCTATCAGTTAAAACGTATACACAACTACTATATGATGCCTTCAAACTGTGGTGCTAAAGAAGACTTTTGAGAGCCCCTTGGATAGCAAGATCAAACCAGTCAATCCTTAAGGAAATCAACCCTGAATATCCACTGGAAGGACTGATGCTGAAGCTGAAGCTCCACTACTTTTGCCACCTGATGCGAAGAGCTGACTCATTGGAAAAGACCCTGATGCTGGGGAAGACTGACGGCAGGAAGAGAAGCGGGTGGCAAAGGATGAGATAGTTGGATGTTATCAATGACTCAATGGACATGAGTTTCAGCAAGCTCTGGGAGATGGTGAAGGACAGGGAAGCCTAGTGTGCTGCAGTCCATGTGGTCGCAAAGAGTTGGACAGGATTGAGTGACTGAAGAATAAGTACATAAAATAATCAAAACGGACTTAGTGTACAGCACAGGGAACTCTACTGAACATTTTGTAGTAAGCTATGTGGGAAAAGAATTTGAAAAAGAATGGATATATGTATATGTATAACTGAATCACTCAGCTGTACACCTGAAACTAACACAATGCTGTTGTTCAGCTGCTAAGTTGTGTCTGACTCTTTGCAATCCCATGGACTATATCATGCCAGGCTCCTCTCTCCACTATCTTCTGGAGTTTGCTCAAATTCATGTCCATTGAGTCAAAGATGCTATTTAACCATCTCCTCCTCTACTGCCCACTTCTAACATAAAATAAAAATTAAATTAAAAAATGTCTCTAGACATTGACAAATGTTCCTTCCTACCCTCATCAAGAGGGCACTAAGACCACCACAGGTTAAAAACCGCTGGTCTAGACTAGATGTTTTCCACAGCTTTGAGCACAAGACTCTTTTTTTCCTAAAGAAATATCATACATTGTATAGACAAATAACATAAGCAAAGTGCAGGGCTCTGCTTTAAAGGGTTGGAGAGAGAATTGTTGAAAATCCTTTAATTTCTATGATTTTCTGATTTTAAAGAAACACAAATGAATTCACTCAAAGCACATGCCAGATGCCTGCTTTTCACTTACTCCAAGATATTTACCACTACAAACTGAGGTTTGAAAGATCAAGCTGAATTCATGCACCAATGTTAAACATCAGTCACACAATGGTAGATGGTGGAGTCAAAATATTCTTTCTTTAATCCACGGAAGGGAGTCCTCTGCTAAAGTTACAATACAGTAAGAAAAGCGGTCATATGTTTCTGGCATTAAGAAAATGCTATTAATTCATAAAATAACATATATCAGGCAGTAAACTTTTTACGGACAGATCCAATAAGGGTTATACATCTCCACTTAAGAACTGTTTTTCATTTGTGTGACAAATATTGAAAAGATTCCTATTACATAAGAGCTGTTTGATGCTAAGGGTACAATGATGAACACATATCTATATGTGTGTACATGTATGTATATTCCTATGTATATATTTGTGTGCATATATACATAATTTATTTTACCAAGTATATATAAACTTTCTATTAATTAAGAACTTAATTAAAATGTGACCTAAAGATGATGACTTACTAATTTTAAAACAAAATTATGTACACAAATATACAATGGAATCATTGCCAGGTATAAATATATTCATTCATTCACTATTCTATTAAATAACTTCTCTAAAATATTAAAAGATTTAATCATTGATTTTCTTTTTGTCACAAGAATATGAGAGATTTTACTGAAAAAATTTTAAAATGTTTATTAATACTTAAAAGTAAGTTCTAAATTAAAAACATAGCCCACTTGAAAATCAACATAAATATTCAGTTCAAAGTTATCCCTGTGTTTAATAATTCTGAAGAACAGGAATTAAAGATTAACATAAAACAGCAACATTGTCTGATGTACCTCATCAGTAGGCAGTAGACAAAAAACTCTGAAAGGAGAGTTCAATTTAAAATTTTAACAGTTAAAAAAAAAAAAAAAGGAAATGCTAACACTGGGACCCACATTAAATTTCTCTCTATTCTATGGTGACTCAAAGCAAATGAGTGGATATTAAGAAGAAGGATTTCTGTTTCCAAAAGTAAGCAATAAGGCAAAATTCAGAAATGTTAACAAAAGAGAGGAAACTGTATGGCTCATCTTATTAACTTATTGCCATCCTCTTATTCCAGTTATGAAAACAACTAATAATCCATTACGCTGATAGTACTTCTTGAATAACTGCCCTTCTGTGTTTTCAACCTGATGTTTAATCCTTGGGTATGCAATGTTTCAAAACAGACATGCAGATTAGAACTCACTCACCTGTCAAATGTAGCAGAAAATAGCCTCTCTGCTGAGTTGGAGAAAGATGAATTATCCCACAGAGCTATAACAAGCTCTCCAGATTTCTCTTCAGTGTTTTGAATCTAGATGCCCGATCACAGCTGTTCACAGTCTATTTCCCTGCTTTTATTTTACCAAAGCTTCCTCTGAATGGAATATTTCCTTTAAAGGTGACCACTTGACCAGTGATACCTACTGACCTATGCTGTGTGTGTGTGTGTTTGTGCATGTGTACATGTGCACCAGGCTTGGGAACACAAAGAGAAGCCCATTTCTTTAGGACTCACTAAACTATTGGGCTGCCCTGGCAGCTCAGTGGTAAAGAATCTGCTTGTAATACAGTAGATACGGAGATGTGGGTTTGACCCTGGGTCAGGAAGATCTCCTGGAGGAGGGTATGGCAACTCATTCCAGTAATCTTGCCCAGAAAATCCCACCAGGGTCGCAACAGGATCAGACACAAACTAGTGACTAGACAACAACAACAATTTAATGTCACAATTGTGCTAATAATTTAAGATTCAGAAGCAGAGGTAAAGTGAGGGTCTAAAATGAGTAACATGGGAATTCCGCAGTGGTCCAGGGTTAGTACTCACAACTGCTGCAGACTGAGTTCAATTCCACAAGCCATGCTACACTGGCCGATAAATAAACAAATACAATGGGTAACACTGACTCCTTGCCCCACTTTCAAATGAGAAGCCACTCATTTCAGATAAGTCCTATATTATGAAAGGGGCAAACTATGAATGCTATAATTATACTACTAACTAACAAAACTTCTGAAACAGTCTAAGAGATAAGAGAATTACTCTTGATAAAACTGCTTCCCCACAAAGGTAAGGCAAGAAAACGTGAAAGGAAGCAAATTAGTTAAGATTCAAATTAAGAAAATTTGAGGTGCTTACACTCATTGGATGTTCCCATTGTCTTTCAGAATAAAAACGAAAATCTCTTGATGTGAACTATAGAAATCTTCTGATCTGACTCCATACCAACCTTTCATTACTCATTTATCCTATCATCCTTTATAGCAGGAGTCAGAAAATTTGTTCTGCAAATGCCAGGTAGTAACTATTTTAGGCTCTGTAGACTGTATTTTCTTCCATACACAACTACTCAGCTCTGCTGTTACAGCATGAGTGCAGCCTTAAGCAACGCACTGAAAATAAGAATATGGCTGTGTTCTAATAAAAATTCCATTTATGGGCACTAAAATGAGAATTTCATATAATTTTCATATGTCACAGAGTATAGTTGTTCATATTAAATATTTTTTAACAATTCAAAAATATAAAAACAGAGGAACAATGGGGCTTCCCAAGTAGCTCAGTCGATAAAGTATCTGCCTGCAATGTGGGAGAACTGGGTTCAATTCCTGGGTCGGGAAGTTCCCCTAGAGAAGGAAAGGACAACCCATTCCAATATTCTTGCCTGGAGAATGCCACAGACAGAGGAGCCTGGCAGGCTACAGTTCATGGGACTGCAAGAGTCGGACACGGCTTAGCACTATCTTTCTTTCTATACAGAAACAGACAGGGCTCCACAGTCACAGTTTGCCCATCTTCACACCTCGACAGCCTCCAGCTCCCTGTGTCTATAGTCTATGAGTCTATAGCTTAAAATACTTTGAGGACTCCATACAAGCTATGGTCTTTTGAGCATCAAAGGCATTGTACTTGTTACTTTTCTTGCAATACTCTCACCACATCCTTCTTCAGCAAACAAACAAATTTCTACTTACCTTACACTTCTCAATTTCTCTGAGAGGTCTTCTTGAGTCCCTCATGTCTGAGCTTCACCCCCTCTTCCAAATGCCCTGTGACACACTAGAGCTTTACATCACAGGACTAGTGACACTGTGCTTAGTTTTAGACCCAGTACAAGATGGTTTTAATTGCTATCCACTATATCTCCTGTGCCAAGGCATTAAGTTGCTGCTCAGTAAGTACTGATTGACTAAATGACTGAAGGGCTTCCCAGGTGGCACAGTGGTGAAGAATCCTCTTTCCAATGCAGGAGATGTGGGTTGGATTCCTGGGTCTGGAAGATCCCTGGAGAAGGAAATAGCAACTCACTCCAGTATTCTTGCCTGGGAAATCCCATGGATAAAGGAATCAGATACTCTACAGTCCCTAGTGTTTCAAAGAGTAGGACACAGCTGAGAGACTAAACAACAATAAATGACTGAAGGAGGGATCTGAAGAACATTAGGATGGCAAGTTGACGTAGCTTAGACAAGTCAGTGGGGTTTGGAGGGCTTTCTGTACTGACAAGTTTGGATGAATAAATAACTATTTGGATGCAGCAGTATGGCACAGCGATTAAGAGAATAGGTCCTGACACCAAACTTGCTTGAGCTCTGTGTGACTCAGGGCAAGTGGCCAGTGTTCTCTAAGACAATATTTGCATCATGGAGATGCAAATGGCACTATTTCATAAGAACATAATGTGCTCTCACGCTAGTGGAACTTAGTGTTTAAAACACAATGAGCTAAAAAAAAAAAAAAAACACAATGAGCTATCAATTAAAATATAGCAATCATTAGGACTGGTATCAGGCAGAAGGAAATCTAACCTTATGGACTCTACGGACTAAAAGTGAGAACCTATATTTTATTTTTCATCAAGAACATTAATGACTCACGGACCCCCAAAAAACTGTGCCTAGCAGAATCAGTCTGATTTGAAAAATTGAAACAAAGATTAGAAAACAAATTTATCTTCAGAGCTCGAGTCTATAGATACACAAAACATCTAGAATTACATATATAGGCATGTTGTTTTTGTTCAGTCACTATGTCATGTCTACTCTTTGCAACCCCATCGATTCTAGCATGCTAAACTCCTCTGTCTTCACTATCTCTTGGAGTTTGCTCAAATTCACATCCATTGAGTCAGTGATGCTATCTAATTATCTCATCCTCTAACATCCTCTTCTCCTTTTGCCTTCAATCTTCCCCAGCATCAGGGTCTTTCCCAGTGAGTTGGCTCTTTTCATCAGGTGGCCAAAGTACTGGAGCTTCAGCTTGAGCATCAGTCCTTCCAATGAATATTCAATGTTGATTTCCTTTCAGATTGACTGGTTTGATCTCCTTGCAGTCCAAGGGACTCTCAAGAGTCTTTTTCAGCACCACAATTTGAAAGCAACAATTATTTGGTGCTTAGCCTTCTTTATGGTCCAACTTTTGTATCTGTACATGATTTTTGGAAA
This sequence comes from Bos indicus, assembly GCF_029378745.1. Taxonomy (NCBI): domain Eukaryota; kingdom Metazoa; phylum Chordata; class Mammalia; order Artiodactyla; family Bovidae; genus Bos; species Bos indicus. Next base: position 55,669,095 of record NC_091770.1, read on the forward strand.
AACCATTGCTTTGGCTATATATATATATATATATATATATATATATAATAGTTATGTATGCAGATATACATATATATAGATGTGTACATACACATACATATATATATATATATATGTATATGTATAGATAAAGATATATAGATATGGAGACAGAGTGAGGTTTGTCACTTGACACCAATACATTATAAACTGGATGACCAAAGGTGCAGGACTAATGACTTGAGTTGGACAGGCTTGCCAATGACAGATAAGGAGGAGGACTGCCTTCTCCCTATCATAGCCTAACCCTCCCTCTACCATCTGTGTTCCCCCAATTCCCTAGGAGGTGGCAGTAGACAAAGGGCATGACAAACACAGGGAGCTGTGGATGGAAGGTAGCCTTAATATGTTACCACGATGTTTCACAGCCCTTGCCACCCTTTATTTATTTTTGTAACATCTCAATCCCTTTACCCTTATTTTCCATTCTAAGGAGGTCATACAGCAAGATTGTCCATAGGCCCCTTATTGTAGCAGTTCAGGTGAAGCCCCCATTGTTGGTACTGTGCAGGAAGGGACTGGAGACAGCTGTCTCTCTACTGACTATTGAAATCTGCTCCCCTGGCAGCCCCACTGTCTTATAAGCCCCATCCCTCTCTCCCTCTGGGGCTATGTCTATGGCTGAATAGAATGTATCAGCATCAGAAGTTTCATGAAGTTATATCTTACTACTCCTGTAGGCCATAAGTTCAGTTCAGCTCAGTCGCTCAGTCGTGTCCACAACCCCATGAATTGCAGCACGCCAGGCCTCCCTGTCCATCATCAACTCCCTGAGTTCACTCAAACTTACATCCATCGAGTCGGTGATGCCATCCAACCATCTCATCCTCTGTCGTCCCCTTTTCCTCCTGCCCCCAATCCCTCCCAGCATCAGGGTCTTTCCCAATGAGTCAACTCTTCGCATGAGGTGGCCAAAGTACTGGAGTTTCAGCTTTAGCATCATTCCTTCCAAAGAACACCCAGGACTGATCTCCTTTAGAATGGAGTGGTTGGATCTCCTTGCAGTCCAAGGGACTCTCAAGAGTCTTCTCCAGCACCACAGTTCAAAAGCATCAATTCTTCGGCACTCAGCCTTCTTCACAGTCCAACTATCACATCCATACATAACCACTGGAAAAACCATAGCCTTGACTAGACGGACCTTTGTTGGCAAAGTAATGTCTTGCTTTTGAATATGCTATCTAGGTTGGTCATAACTTTCCTTCCAAGGAGTACGTGTCTTTTAATTTTATGGCTGCAGTCACCATCTGCAGTGATTTTGGAGCCCAGAAAAATAAAGTCTGACACTGTTTCCACTGTTTCCCCATCTATCTCCCATGAAGTGATGGGACCAGATGCCATGATCTTCGTTTTCTGAATGTTGAGCTTTAAGCCAACCTTTTCACTCTCCTCTTTCACTTTCATCAAGAGGCTTTTTAGTTCCCCTTCACTTTCTGCCATAGGGTGGTGTCATCTGCATATCTGAGGTGATTGATATTTCTCCTGGCAATCTTGATTCCAGCTTGTGCTTCTTCCAGCTCAGTGTTTCTCATGATGTACTCTGCATAGAAGTTAAATAAACAGGGTGACAATATACAGCCTTGACGTACTCCTTTCCCTATTTGGAACCAGTCTGTTGTTCCATGTCCAGTTCTAACTGTTGCTTCCTGACCTGCATATAGGTTTCTCAAGAGGCAGATCAGGTGGTCTGGTATTCCCATCTCTTTCAGAATTTTCCACAGTTTCTTGTGATCCACACAGTCAAAGGCTTTGGCATAGTCAATAAAGCAGAAATTGATGTTTTTCTGGAACTCTCTTGCTTTTTCAATGATCCAGTGGATGTTGGCAATTTGGTCTCTGGTTCCTTTGCCTTTTCTAAAACCAGCTTGAACATCTGGAAGTTCACAGTTCACGTATTGCTGAAGCCTGGCTTGGAGAATTTTGAGCATTACTTTACTAGCATGTGAGGTCATAGGGAATACAAATTATAATTCTTACTGTGACAATTTCAAAATTTCTATGATAAGTAAAATACTACTTATAACACTACGATAATTACTGCATGGATGTTTCATATATAACCAGATACACCGAAATCCATGCTAGTGATATTCCATCTTACACTGCAAACAGACATAATTTGATCACTGAATACATTTGAATAAAAAGGAATTTTGCAAAGCTGGCTCAGTACGGAAATATCACTAGGATTTTCCTAGGCTTGGCAGGTGGAAAGAATTATTTTTCATTGAAGTAAGTGGTTTTTGTTGTTTTTTTTTTTTTTTTTTTTTTCTGAATGATGATTCCTATGGAGGAGGTATAACTTACCAAAAAAAAAAAAAAAATCCTGTATGTGTTTTAACTGTGTTGACTTCATTATCCCCATGGTTGGTTGTTGCTGCTGTTCAGTTACCACATCATGTCCAACTCTTTGCAACCCCATGGATACAGCAGGCCAGGCTTCCCTATCCCTCACCATCTCCCAGGGTTTGTTCAAACTCATGTGAATTGAGTCGGTTACGTCATCCAGCCATCTGATCCTCTGTTGCCTCCCTCTTCTCCTGCCTTCAGTCTTTCCCTGCTTCATGGTACTGGCCTTTTAAACTATGTGCCTCTGAGTCTTTCAATTTATAAATCTATTATCTTAATAAGCAATTGTAGAAATGAAAAAATAAGTAAAAAATTATTAGTATGATACCAGTGTGAATTTTGTATAGATTTTTCTGTATACAGATGTTTGTTCTTGATGAACCATATATTTCTATATAATACTGTTTACAACTATAAGCTAACATTTATTGAGCCCCTACTATTTGTCTTTTTAATCCATTCTCTTATCCAGGGGATCTTCCCAACATACGGATCAAACCCGGGTCTCCTGCATTGCAGGCAGATTCTTTACAATCTGAGACACCAGGGAAGCCCATCTACCTACCTACCATTTTATTTCTTAGAATAAAAACACTAACATGTGCTTTTATTATTCTCATCCTACAAATGAGGCAACAGGAACAGAAAACTGAAGTAACTAACCCAAGGTCATAGACAAGAAAACAGCAAATCTCATTAATCCTCAAGTATAATCCTCAAGTATATCAAGTTTCTGGCTAAATTTTACTAACTTTATTCATCATTTATTATGATTTTAGTCAGAAAAACTTATAAATGTTACCTTGTCACTATGTCCTACAGGTATATTTTAAAGGTGGTTTTTGTGGATTTTTAGGATAACAGTATGGCACCCCACTCCAATACTCTTGCCTGGAAAATCCCATGGATGGAGGAGCCTGGTGGGCTGCAGTCCATGGGGTCGCTAAGAGTCGGACACGACTGAGCGACTTCACTTTCACTTTTCACTTTCATGCACTAGAGAAGGAAATGGCAACCCACTCCAGTGTTCTTGCCTGGAGAATCCCAGGGACGGGGGAGCCTGGTGGGCTGCCGTCTATGGGGTCGCACAGAGTCAGACACAACTGAAGCAACTTAGCAGCAGCAGCAGCATACTAATTTCTTAGCATACTTTGCATGCTAGCATATATAATTAGGGCTTCCCAGTGGCTCATTTGTAAAGAATCTGCCTGCCAATGCAGCAGACATGGATTCGATCCCTGGGTCAAGAATATCTCTTGGAGAAGGAAATGGTAACCCACTACAGTATTCTTGCCTGGGAAATCTCATGAACAGAGGAGCCTGGGGGGCTACAGTTCATGGGGTCACAAAGAGTTGGACATGACTTAGTGACTAAACACTAACAGCAATATATAGCTAACAATATATTTTCCAGCATAAATTTTGTTTAAGGTAAAGAGACAAACTACAGTCAAATCAATGCAGAAAATGTATCTGTTCACTTAAAATTCTATCCATTACTCAATTTATTCACACACGAGGATCAAATAGAATTCAATATTTTCTACCATTTTTTGATAAATTTTCACAAATGTGCACTCAAAAATCTGACAGTCTACTGGAAAATTGCCCTTTATACAGTATTGCTGAGAAAAATATCCTCAGGGAAGTCTTTTTAGCCAGTATTTTCTTAGCTGCTTTCTTTAGAAAAGAGATTATGTTTATCAGGACCAAAGTGTAAAATAAGCTACATTTATCTCAAGAACATATACCCACAATGCATATACACACATGTACACACATGCAAACATATGTATACAAATCTCCTTTAGTATCTTGCTCTTTGCTTCTTGTTTCCTACCTCATTCCCAAAGAACCATGTCCTTAGCAAACTATAAAACAACCCCTATTAATATACTGGGAGTGAATTACTCAAGCATCACTCTTCCAAAAAGGGTAAATTTAGTTTGACCCATGAAATGGACACCATCTCTGTACCAAACAATTATATTTCATTTATGATCATATAAAAATTCTCTTTTACCCAATGGAAGTACTAGATCTTGCAGTTGAAACTTCATGTTGCTATTTAAGATTTCAAATAGGAACGAAACTCCAAATGGTAACCTACAATGTAATTACTGAAGGAACTTTTTTTTTACATCTTATTTATCACTATACTTCTGATTTACTGTTTAAATGTAAGAATATATAGTACCACAGATTCTAAAGACATGAACTACATCCTAAGAGAACTTGAATAATTCCAAACTGATATGAACTCAAGAATTACTCTTGAATTGAACACAGAGCCTACAAACCAAGTGTATAGTTGGGAGTTATCCAAATTAGCTTCTGTATGATGTGAGCATGTTCAGCTGCTCAGCCATGTCTCACTGTTTGCAACCCCATGGACTGTAGTCTGCCAGGCTCCTCTGTCCATGGGATTTTCCAGGCCAGAATACTGGAGTGGGTTGCCATTTCCTACTCCAGGGTCCTATATGATACATTATGCCTAAAATATAAAAGAAACTAATGAAAGTTAACATGCATATTATTGTAACTCAACAACAATCACAGAATCTTTTTAGAACTTCCATCAAAAAAATAAAGTGTCTTGAGAATGAATATATTAGCACTGTTGAGAGTTGATATAACACAGTAATAGTAAAAAGTCAACCAACTTTGTAAGGTTTTATCATTTAAAAAAATTTTCTAGATTATATTCCCTTCTTGCTGGTCCCTGGGTTATTCTAACCACCATACTCTTGATGCATCACTGAATGAAGAGAAAATCTGGTGAGTTTCAACTGAAATACCATGTGAAAGTGATTTATAACTTGCAAATTAGTACACCAAAGCAAGGTGTGAATTTGTTTTAAGAAGCATTCTCTGGAAGATTGAAAGGGCTTGTTCACAAAGGAATGGTTGATTATTCACAAGATTTCAGATGATTTCAAGGAGGTTGAGATGTGTATGCACATGGTCTAGCACTCTTGTGTATGCCTGATCGTTTCAATAGTATCCAACTCATTGCAACCTTATGGACTGCAGCCTGCCAGGCTCCTCTGTCCATCGAATCCTCTAGGCAAGAATACTGGAGTGGGTTGCCATTCCCTCCTCCAGGGGATGTTTCTGACCCAGGGATCGAACATGTGTCTCCTGTAGCTCCTGCACTGCAGACATTCTTTACCACTGAACCAGTGGGGAAGCCCCTAGTACTCTTGCTGCTGCTGCTGCTAAGTCACTTTAGTCATGTCTGACTCTGTGAGACCCCAGAGACGGCAGCCCACCAGGCTCCCCCGTCCCTGGGATTCTCCAGGCAAGAACACTGGAGTGGGTTGCCACTCTTAGCTCTATGCAAAAAAAAGAGATATATCCATAAAATCAGGCAAGAAGGTCTTCAATGTGGTCAAACACAAGTTACAAGAAAATTATCCTATTTCTGTGCAACACTTTTGAAAGGCAACTCCAAGATGTAATTTCTAGTTACATATGCTAGATATCCAGGAAAATGCAAGGAACTGAACTTGATTGGTTGTGTTGACAGTGTGTCAGAACTGCAGGCAGTTTCCAGAGGAAAACGTGGGAGTAAAATACACAAGAAATGGAGACACATCACTGATTCTGTTTTAAATGCATGGAAGTTTACAGTAGCAGTGATTGACTTCAGACTCTAGTTCTACAAAGTTTGTCAGGAGGGGAATTGCATAACTGTGGGGAAACTATTTTCACACTTCAATTAGACTAACATCTTGGTGAGTCTAGATTTTTAAAATTAGATTTCTTACAAAACTCGCCAAATTCTATTTAAATTGTTAAGACTTATATTGATGTATACCCTCTACTCTAAAACTGGGACTACTAATTAACCAACTGGCTATGTGACCTTGGGCAAACCGGTTCATCTCCAGCCCTCGATTCCTCCTGAGTAAAACAAGAGTTTAGAATTGACCACCTATGACCCTCTTTAGATCTATGATCTGATATATACATTTTAGATCTATAATCTGATATATAAATTTTATATCTATGATCTGATATATAAAATAGCTTAGAACAGATAGCAATTAAATTCTCTTGAGTGCTTGTCTCACCTGAAAGCTTGTTGAAACCTGTTTCCTTAGTTCAAAGATTATACTGACTTGCCAAAATCAAGTTATGTAAGAAAAGTCTCCCTAGAAAAGGCAATTTCAAGGATTTAATCTTGATTCTAGAATTATTTCAAATTATTCAGGTTAGTATACTAAAGTATGGTCAAGATGACAACTCTTCCCTAACTCAAAATACTTGTAAATGAGTGTGAAAGAATCCATGACCTTCAAAACATAACAGAACTGAGCTTAGCAGTTGTTAAAATTCCAAATGTAACCAGTGCTTTTTCAAAGGCAGTGTTTCCTTTAAAAAAAAAAAAAAAAAAAGGCAATGTAGAAAAAGCTTTTCTTTTTTAGCCTAAATTACCAAAGAAGTAAGGCACCATTTAATATGGCCTTGGAGATTCTACCAATGATGCTGTTTTAGGTGGATATAAAATGGGTGATTTTCCTTTAAAAACAACAGATGCCTTGCATTTTATTTCTTCAGTTTGCCATGAATCACTATAGAACTCACAGCACAGTAAATGAGAATGTGTTCCTTTCTTGACTCCCTGCCATTGTTAATTCACTATTTCTTAAAGGTAGAATGAGTTTTAAGAAAGCCAAGTGTTGCCAACTGTACTTTCTGTTAAAATCCCTTTTAGTTCTTTATGGGACGACATGACAGAGTTCAGAACAATGACTGATTTAAATTAACACAGCAGAAAAACAGAGAATCTCCCCCTAAAAAATCCTCAGTAACATACAGCACTCATAGGACCACCAGATATGATTTGAGGCTTATAATTTACTTCTCTGACATCCTCTATTCACATGTGAAATCATTTATCAATATAAGAGAACAGAAATGAAGTTTAAATATTAGTTTTTATAGAATACAAAGTTATTCTAAGTTTTGACAAAGAAAAAAAAAAAAGGTGCAATACACGCCTTACCCTATCTCAGTTAAAAATAACTTCTAAAACACAGAGCTGGACATTTATTGCAATTATAATGCTGTCCAAAAAACCAGTGACAAAAAATTAAATGGTTGACTATTTTCTTTCATAATATAGTTTTTCTTTGTTGCATTGTCTAAATACTTTTTTCTAAACCTTAGTTAGCATTAAAAACTTTATGAATAGCTTGCCTGACTCACAACCACTTACTGTCTTCCTTAAAACTGAATCTTTAGAATTGAAGTTTTAAGTGTATCATTTCTAAGTTAGACTAGGCAACTTGTCAGAACTATAAAAAAATAAAATTAAGTTTGTCGTTGCTGTGAGGTTGTCTGACTGGACAGAAGAAACCCTCTCCAGTCTTTGAATAATCTCTACAATTTATTACTGTTTAGGTTATTTATGTTGGTATGTGAAAACTTTACATGAATGATAGGATAATATCTAAAACAAACAAACAAACACAAAAAAAACCACTGCCCTCAATTTTTTTTTAAGGTCTCCACATTGATTCCACCGGAAAATACTCATAACCACAGAGATCAAATAGGCCCTTATGGATGCCCAAAATCATCCCAATGATTACTTCTTTATCTCTTCCTCAATACAATTCTGTCCTCTCCTACTTCATTCTCACCTGCTAACCTCCTTGCCACTTGTTTAGTATTTCTAAGGAAACCACAAGTGATGAGAAGATACGTTGTTCATACCCCACCATCACCTCTACCTACCACTTGACCTAGTACTCTGAGTTCCTCCCTGGAACTTGCTGATAAAGTTCCCATGTTTCCACCTGACTGCCTGTAAACAGCTTTGTTTTCTCACTTGACCCCAACCCTTATTGACTATTCAAAGACACTGTCCCTGCAATTATATCACTCTCTTGGAATAATCAGTTTTTTCTCTCTTTCGAACTATCTCATTTGTGTAAAAACACTGTGTGTTCACTGATGTTGGCAGCTTAATTTAAAATTAAAAAGCAGATGAAATGATGAATGAATAAATGAACAGATATGCAACAAAGCAACTGCAGCAAAATGCAGAGAACCAAGGTGGCAGGGCCATAAACACTGAACTGCTACATTCTTTCAACTTTTCTGTATATTAGAAAAATTCCAGAATAGAATATTATTTAGAAACTAATCTAATTCCTTCCAATTTAAACAGAAAAATCCTCACCTGCTTCTTCACCACTCATTTCTTTTTTTTAAATTATTTTATTTTATTTTTTATTTTATTTTTTACCTTTACAATATTGTATTGGTTTTGCCATACATCAACCTGAATCCGCCACAGGTATACACGTGTTCCCCATCATGAACCCTCCTCCCTCCTCCCTCCCCATACCATCGCTGTGAGTCGTCCCAGTGCACCAGCCCCAAGTAACCAGTATCGTTCATCAAACCTGGACTGGCAACTTGTTTCATATGTGATATTATTCATGTTTCAATGCCATTCTCCCAAATCATCCCACCCTCTCCCTCTCCCACAGAGTCCAAAAGACTGTTCTATACATCAGTGTCTCTTTTGCTGTCTCGTGTACAGGGTTATTGTTACCATCTTTCTAAATTCCATATATATGCGTTAGTATACTGTATTGGTATTTTTATTTCTGGCTTACTTCACTCTGTATAATAGGCTCCAGTTTCATCCACCTCATTAGAACTGATTCAAATGTATTCTTTTTTTTTTTTTTTTTTTAAACTTTACATAATTGTATTAGTTTTGCCAAATATCAAAATGAATCCACCACAGGTATACATGTGTTCCCCATCCTGAACCCTCCTCCCTCCTCCCTCCCCATACCATCCCTCTGGGTCGTCCCAGTGCACTAGCCCCAAGCATCCAGTATCGTGCATCGAACCTGGACTGGCAACTCGTTTCTTACATGATATTTTACATGTTACAATGTCATTCTCCCAAATCTTCCCACCCTCTCCCTCTCCCACAGAGTCCATAAGACTGTTCTATACATCAGTGTCTCTTTTGCTGTCTCGTACACAGGGTTATTGTTACCATCTTTCTAAATTCCATATATATGCGTTAGAATACTGTATTTATGTTAAATGTATTCTTTTTAATGGCTGAGTAATACTCCATTGTGTATATGTACCCTGCTTTCTTATCCATTCATCTGCTGATGGACATCTAGGTTGCTTCCATGTCCTGGCTATTATAAACAGTGCTGCGATGAACATTGGGGTACACGTGTCTCTTTCCCTTCTGGTTTCCTCAGTGTGTATGCCCAGCAGTGGGATTGCTGGGTCATAAGGCAGTACTATTTCCAGTTTTTTAAGGAATCTCCAGACTGTTCTCCATAGTGGCTGTACTAGTTTGCATTCCCACCGACAATGTAAGAGGGTTCCCTTTTCTCCACACCCTTTCCAGCATTTATTGCTTGTAGACTTTCGGATCGCAGCCATTCTGACTGGCATGAAATGGTACCTCATAGTGGTTTTGATTTGCATTTCTCTGATAATGAGTATTTTGAGCATCTTTTCATGTATTTGTTAGCCATCTGTATGTCTTCTTTGGAGAAATGTCTGTTTAGTTCTTTGGCCCATTTTTTGATTGGGTCGTTTATTTTTCTGGAATTGAGCTGTAGGAGTTGTTGTATATTTTTGAGATTAGTTGTTTGTCAGTTGCTTCATTTGCTATTATTTTCTCCCATTCTGAAGGCTGTCTTTTCACCTTGCTTATAGTTTCCTTTGTTGTGCAGAAGCTTTTAAGTTTAATTAGGTCCCATTTGTTTATTTTTGCTTTTATTTCCAATATTCTGGGAGGTGGGTCATAGAGAATCCTGCTGTGATGTATGTCTGAGAGTGTTTTGCCTATGTTCTCCTCTAGGAGTTTTATAGTTTCTGGTCTTACATTTAGATCTTTAATCCATTTTGAGTTTATTTTTGTGTATGGTGTTAGAAAGTGTTCTAGTTTCATTCTTTTACAAGTGGTTGACCAGTTTTCCCAGCACCACTTGTTAAAGAGATTGTCTTTAATCCATTGTATATTCTTGCCTCCTTTGTCAAAGATAAGGTGTCCATATGTGCATGGATTTATCTCTGGGCTTTCTATTTTGTTCCATTGATCTGTATTTCTGTCTTTGTGCCAGTACCATACTTTCTTGATGACTACGGCTTTGTAGTAGAGCCTGAAGTCAGGCAAGTTGATTCCTCCAGTTCCATTCTTCCTTCTCAAGATTGCTTTGGCTATTCGAGTTTTTTTGTATTTCCATACAAATTGTGAAATTATTTGTTCTAACTCTGTGGAGAATACCGTTGGTAGCTTGATAGGGATTGCATTGAATCTATAAATTGCTTTGGGTAGTATACTCATTTTCACTATATTGATTCTTCCAATCCATGAACATGGTATATTTCTCCATCTATTAGTGTCCTCTTTGATTTCTTTCACCAGTGTTTTATAGTTTTCTATATATAGGTCTTTAGTTTCTTTAGGTAGATATATTCCTAAGTATTTTATTCTTTCCATTGCAATGGTGAATGGAATTGTTTCCTTAATTTCTCTTTCTATTTTCTCATTATTAGTGTATAGGAATGCAAGGGATTTCTGTGTGTTGATTTTATATCCTGCAACTTTACTATATTCATTGATTAGTTCTAGTAATTTTCTGGTGGAGTCTTTAGGATTTTCTGTGTAGAGGATCATGTCATCTGCAAACAGTGAGAGTTTTACTTCTTCTTTTCCAATTTGGATTCCTTTTATTTCTTTTTCTTCTCTGATTGCTGTGGCCAAAACTTACAAAACTATGTTGAATAGTAGTGGTGAGAGTGGGCACCCTTGTCTTATTCCTGACTTTAGGGGAAGTGCTTTCAATTTTTCACCATTGAGGATAATGTTTGCAGTGGGTTTGTCATATATACCTTTTATTATGTTGAGGTATGTTCCTTCTATTCCTGCTTTCTGGAGAGTTTTTAATCATAAATGGATGTTGAATTTTGTCAAAGGCTTTCTCTGCATCTATTGAGATAATCATATGGTTTTTATTTTTCAATTTGTTAATGTTCACCACTCATTTCTTTGTTTCCCCCTACTCCTACAAAAGTGAAAGTGAAAGTCAAAGTGAAGTCGCCCAGTAATGTCTGACTCTTTGCAACCCCATGGACTATAGCCTGCCAGGCTTCTCCGTCCATGGGATTTTCCAGGCAAGAATACTGGAGTGGGCTGCCATTTCCTAAATGTTTTCATACTTATATCATTCAATTAATAAAAGGTTCATATCAAGGGATAACCAGGGAAGTTTTTCTATCAGTTAATGTCCAAACATTCTGTATCATTATAATTAAAAACATATTTCATAGATATTTTACAGGCTTTTTTTAATAACGCTGGAAAATCTTTGTCTTTTAATTGGAGTACTTAGTCTCTTTATATTAAATTACTAATGTTTTACCATTAGCAATGTATATCTTAATACTGCTCTATGTAGTAGACTACATGTGATCATCTGCATGGTACACACTAAGAGAGTTGTGAAATAACATACAACTAACAAGCTAACACAGGGGTAGTTGACTAAAAATAGATAAATAATATAAAATAAAGGAAGGGAAGATAGGACAGATCGCTACTTTTACCAAAATCTGGACAGTGCAACAATCTTAGATTAAGTTAACTTTTATTTACTGCTGATTCTACCCTCAAGCATGTGTGTGTTTATAAGTCATACATTTAATTATTTTCATATTTCACCTCAAAAACATTATTATTATAGTTTTACATAGTCAACATTCATTTGAATTTACCCACATATTTACACTTTGTTCCACATTCTTTATCTCTGTGTTTCCATTCAAGATCATTTTCTTACATGAAGATCACTCAAGTATATTCTTCAAGTGTGGATCTGCTGGTAATAAATTTCAATTTTTGTTTACATGAAACTCTATTTATTTCAACTTTGTTTATGAATACTATCTAGCTAGGATAAAAATTATAGGATAGCAATTTCAGTACACTAACTAGTTCATTCCATTAATTTTGGCAATCGTTTTCACTAGCTAAAAGCCAGTTGTCTCTTATTTGACCTCTTTGTCACTAGCTGAAAGTCAGTTCTCTCTTAAGTTGACATGTCTTTTTTTCTCTTAGTGTTCTTAAGATTTACCTTTCATTTTTGAAGTTTTCTTATGAAATAACCACATGCAGTTTTCTTGAAGGGCATGGAACTTCTGAATCTGTGTAGTTATGTATTTCATCAGTCTTGGAAAATTCTTGCATGTCAACCTTTATGTTTTTCAACCTCCCATTTCTGTATATTTTATTCTGGATATTAACTCTGACATATTTCACTTCACAAATTCTTTTTTCAGGTTTGCCTAACTGCTGGCAACTAAAACTATTAACTAAAGCTACTGAATTCATTTCAGTTATTTTAACTTTTAATTATAGAATTTCTATTTCATTCTTTTTATAGCTCCCTGCCTCTGCTGTAAATCTTCATTTGACATTTAATTTCCTGAACATATTAACTCACAGAACTTTAAAATCCTTGTTTGATAACTCTAATATTTGCATCTTTGGTGGATTACTTTTTTATTATATTTTCCTCTTTGTTTCAGTCAATATTTTTAATGCCTTATTAATTTAATATCACATTTATATTACATATACTGTGAACTATATACTACATTCTTATACACTGTAGAATAAATCAGTTATATATGATGATATCTTCTTCCAGAGAGAAATTAGTTTGGTTGTGAGTGGAATATTATGGTAGAGATAGATCATCTTAATCTAGTAAGAGACTGAACTGATTTGAAAGTAGGCTTTTGGGGAGCTTCCCTGGTGGCTCAGATGGTAAAGAATCTGCCTGCAATACAGGAGACCTGGGTTCGATCCCTGGGTCAGGAAGATCCCCTGGAGAAGGGAATGGCACCCCACTCCAGTATTCTTGCCCGGGAAATCCAATGGACAGAGGAGCCTGGTGGGCTACAGTCCATGGGGTCACAGAGTCAGACATGACTGAGCAACAAACACATACTTTTTTCTTTGTAAAATCTGATCCCCATATTCTATGCATTGCAAGGTCCCAGATAAAAATGTGGGATGTTGTGGCAGATGATAATTTCCAAAGATGGTCATAACAGTCTATGTCCATTTATCTTGATCCTGAACATGCCTCTGTGACAACCTTATCAATATATTAGAATAGAAATTCTAGCATGTGATTTCTGACTATAGGTCACAAAAATGCCTTGTACTTGTGCCTTTTTTTCTTTGAGATTCTCATTCTTGAATACCAGCCACAATGCTAAGAGGAATCCCAAACTAGAAAGTTTGGAGATACTAGGTCACATCTTGTGTTTGGTATGACAGGTTACAGCTGACAGACACCATCAAGTCCTAAACATATATGTGAAGGCTCCTCACCCTCCAGACTATTCCAGTCCCCAGACATCACACTACTCCCAGCCTTTGAATCTTCCCAGCTGAAGCTTCAAACACTATGGAGCAAAGATAAGGCACTCTGCTGTAATCTCAAAGAATTCATGAACCACAGAATCTCCAGCATAATAAAAGTTGTTATACAACACTACATCTGGGGTTATTTGTATGCAGCAACAGTAACTGGAACAGGTGCCTTCCAGACCGTTTGTTCCTGAACTTCAATTTCTTTCCCCCCAGACTAGTGAAACTACCAAAAGCGTTTCTCACCTCCTAGTTGCCTTACTCACTGCTTTGTAATTGGTAGATATTCACACTTCTGGATTTCCCCTTTCCAAAATCTTGACTCAAGAGCTTACTCACTTAGTATTTTTCTAGTGCTTTTAATTTTTTAGTTATTCTTGTTTGGGAGGGTTCATCTGAAATAATTTAATTCTTCTTTTGGGAAGCATATGTTAACTCACCTCAAAGAATTTTTAATTTAAATCATTACACACACACCCACATATAATTTTAACTTCTAGAAATCCTATTTAGGTCATTTTAAATTGTGTCATTCTTAATTCTTAAAACATATTACAGAGGGATGGTATGGGGAGGGAGGAGGGAGGAGGGTTCAGGATGGGGAACACATGTATACCTGTGGCGGATTCATTTCGATATTTGGCAAAACCAATACAATACTATAAAGTCTGAAAATAAAATAAAATTAAAAAAAATAAAGCATGTGCAAGAATAATTAAAGTGTGTTAAAACACTCAAACAAAAAAACATATTACATAAAATTATTTTCTTCACTATGTCTGATAATTCCATTCTCTGTAGCTTTTAAAAATGTAATTTTCTTATGCTTTGTTTATTCTACTGGCTCTCACTTACAGTATATATTAATTATTTTTTAACCTTAAACACATTATTTTTGACATATATCTCAAAAATATTTTGGAAATTATTTATGCCTTATGTAAATTTTCATATTTCCAGAAAACCTGTTTCTGCCAATTGCTTAGTTTACTATCCTCCTGGGATCAACCTACATTAGATTCTTCTTTTGGGGTCTGAACACACAGATAGCATGATTTCTGGCTCCAAAACTTGTTGGACAACTCAAATTTTACAGGGAAACATTGATTTTTCCTCTACTCAAGTCCAAATTAATCAAGACAAGATGGTTTCATTCTTTTTGGATTTAGTTTAATTATAATTTGCTGTTGTTGTTTGGTATTCCCACTCTGTGAAGGGAGTTTCTTATTTACCTCACCATCTCCTGCAAAAAGCAGACTTTATATCCTTTCTACTCTGGGTTATGTATCTTCAACAGAAAACTGAAACAAGCCTTGACACATAACCTATAGGTGAAATCTAGTTTGGGCACTAATCTTTCAAACTTTCCTTTTTTCTTTTTTAGTATTTTGGGACTTTTATTGTTTTCCTATTCACAATATATTCAAAGGAAGTTTGCACATTTTGTCTAACTTAGTTCTATTCATTAAAAGAATCATTCAGATACCCAACCATCTCTGTACTCTCCTTCAATATGGCAGCCAAGAATCCAGATTTATATGTGATTTTTTCATGTGATTGCTGTTTAGTCTCAAAGTCGTGTCCAAATCTTTAGTGATTCCAAGGACTGTAGCTCACTGGGCTCCTCTGTCCATCAGATTTCCCAGGCAAGAATCCTGGAGTGAGTTGCCATTTACTCCTCCAGGGAATCCTCCCAACAGAGGGATAAAACCCATGTCTCCTGAATTGGCAGATGGATTCCTTACCACTGAGACACCAGGGAAGCCTTTCATGTGATATGTCAGTTAAAAATGTTATCACAAAGCAAACAAAACAAAGTGGGTTCAGCCCTGAGAGCTACAGTCTGTCCCCTCTGGCAACTGCAAATAAAAGCAAAAGCTGATTGAAAAAAAAAAAAAAAAAAAAAAAGGCATCTGGAAGTGCAAAACTTGGACCCGAACAACATGTTGTATCTTTTTGCTTCAGTTTAACATGGTAATATCTAAACTATTTTTGTTCTTAATGCAATTTCTCTCTCATATACTAATAAACACTGGAGGGTTACCATGCCCCCTAAGGACTTGAAAATGAGGGATACAAGATGACACTTTGAAGGTTAAATTAAAATTCAACAGTTAGATCTAAAGTGAGCCAGGAGCATCATATGATCCCAGCAGGATATACTTACATTTTATTCACCTAAATCTCTTAATTCCATGCTCACCAAGCAATCTCCTGAGTCCCACATAAGCCTATCTGTGAGCAGAGAATATGCTGATCATGCTGACAGGACTATTTCTAGTCTGGGTTACAGTCATTTCTGTTGGTAAATCAATAAAGGACATCTGGCAATGATTTGGCTTAACCAAAGAGCAACATAAGCTTATTATGCTGACAGAACATTTCTGCCAGATGTAACCATTCTGTTTCTCACTTTAAACCAACAGAGTGGCATTTTAGGTGTTTCCCCCTGCTCATTCATGAATTTTGATGATCTCTCAGTCCTCTTTCATTCCAGACATTGACCAGATCAGTATTTTTCAAATCTGGATTTCCATATCATCAGGAATGCAATTCCAGGGAATGTGAGAAAGGAACAGTACAGGACATCTTTCTGGAACAATATTTAATAGAAACAGTAGAGAAAGAGACAAAGAGCTTCCTTTTTACTAAAAGAAGCACAAATATATTTGGAAAAAAATTATATTCATCACAAAAATAAAATTGAGATTTCTTAAAAACTTGCCACTTGATATGGACACATGAGGCTCTATATCACCAGATGTCCAGGGCTGCTTCAGTGACAAAGTTAACAAGCCAATATTTGGCCAATACATATCATAAAGCACCATATCACATTTCTGTCATCCACTGTTTGGATGGTTGACTGCTTTATTTTTAAGGACTATGATTCTCTTTTTCTAGTTCTTACTTCTCTTTACCATTCTATGATCAATCTGTTTATAACATGGATGAATTCTATTTTGTGTTAATGACAGACTGATTTTGTTTGTTTCTCAGAACATAACCGCTACCCAGTTCAATCAATGAGTAAGGAGTATAGTAGAAACTAAATTATCAGTAACTATTTAAAGTATCTCATAGCTAGACAGTCTGTATGAAAGCTACAATAAATTATATTGGAAACATTTATATTAGGTTTATTCCCAAAGACTTGGAAGAAAGTTTTCATGTTTTGCACCTTCTTCCTTTGGCTCCTGGAATTAGCATGGCAGCTATAATTCAAGCTGGGTTTGGAATGACAAATAGCATTGACCTACCTCCTTACCCAAACTCTTAAATAGCTTACTCTTGCCTCTAGAATAAAGTTCAATGCCCTTAGCATGGCATAAAGCATGATCCATAAAGCATTAAAGTAAGCCTCCAGCTTACTACTCAGAGTCTCATCTCTTGCCATACCTTGTCCTCAAACTGCCTATGTGGCAAATTGAAATTCTTTCAGTGTCTTAACCTCTCTATTCTCATTCTCATGTCAGGGCCTTGGAAATTCATGCTTCCTCTGCCCTGAACACCTGGTCCCCATTATTTGGTAGTTAACTTCACTTTTCAGATATTCACCTAGATAGGAAGCCCCTCCCATTCTGCCTTCCGAGTTTGTCTTGCACGCCCCTCAATGTAGGACTTCAGTGGTCAATGCTCTATGCATGCCTCTCACTGAATTTTCAATATCTCATTATAAAATCTCATTTGGTTCCCATATCCTTTAATGGACTGTAAGTCAACTAGAACACTAATTTGCCATCTTGGCATCTTTCATCTGATTGATTACAACTTACTCCTTTAGAGCTTTTGGCAGAGGATGTTAATGTCCACCCTTTATCCATTCTTCCTTTACCTTGTAGCACCCACATTTTAGCTGGATGTCTGGTTATCCAATACAGAATATATGTCCCAATCTCCTCTGCAACTAAATGTGGCCAGGGGATGGGAGCAGAACACTTATGTGCAATTTTCAGTGCATCTCTACAAGGACATTTGTCCTTGATTCTCTGTCCACCCTCTTGATGGCTAGGAAAGGTTGATAGTTTGGACCTAAACTTGGAAGCCACATGTCAAAATTGGTATAAATACCTCACTAAGCCTATAATCCTTAGTCCACATTGCTGTATATGAGAGAACTGTATGAGACAGAACTTTTACGAGATAAAACTGTATCTCTTATTTGAGTCAGTTGAGAGAATCAACTCTCTGTGATACAGTAGCCA
Source organism: Bos indicus (assembly GCF_029378745.1). Lineage (NCBI taxonomy): Eukaryota > Metazoa > Chordata > Mammalia > Artiodactyla > Bovidae > Bos > Bos indicus. The sequence goes on from NC_091770.1 coordinate 55,687,131, forward strand.
AGAACATAGAGGTCAATTTAGATGTCATTAAGAGTACTTCCATGCATCTGTCACCAGACTACAAATTCCATTAACACTAGATACTGAATTCACATTTGTTTAATGACACATAAATTAATAAATGAATGAATGACTCCAGGAATCTAAAGTTATATACTAAGTTGACTAATGAATATAATTTCAAAAATTTGCAATAAAATAGCAGCATAAGTAATTAAGTAGCATCTGAAAAAAATTAGTGGGAATAATGTATTAATTATAGATTATAAGAATGTTTAAGATCAGTATATCTATTAATGTTATTTTACTGATCAAAGCAGAAGTAAAATGCAAACACCATTAGGTTGAAAACTTGGAGCAAAGGGAGAAAGTAATTCTCTCATGAAGTAATGTACTCTCTCCACCATCTGCATAAATTGCAGCATCCTTCCCAGGTGGTGCTAGTGGTAATGAATCTGCCTGCAATGCAGGAGACACAGGAAACATGTGTTCCATCCCTGGATGGGAATGATCCCCTGGAGGAAGGCATGGCAACCCATTTCAGTATTCTTGCCTGGAGAAGCCTGTGGACAGAGGAGCCTGGCGGGCTACAGTCCACAGAGTCACACAATGTAGGACACAACTGAAGCAACTTAGCACACACCAGCTCATGAGGAACTGGGCTGGAAAGAGAGCCCAGAAGAAGAACAAGGAAAGCAGTCAGCTCAGTTTAGTCAGTTCAGTTCAGTTGCTCAGTCATGTCTGACTCTTTGCAACCCCATGGACTGCAGCACTCCAGACCTCCGTGTCCATCACCAACTCCCAGGGTTTACTCAAACTCATGTGCAGTGAGTCTATGATGCCATCCAACCATCTCATCCTCTATCATCCCCTTCTCCTCCTGCCTTCAATCTTTCCCAACAGTAGGGTCTTTTGCAGTGAGTCAGCTCTTCGCATCTGGTGGCCAAAATATTGGAGTTTCACTTTCAGCATCAGGCCTTCCAATAAATATTCAGGACGGATTTCTTTTAGGATGGACTGGTTGGATATCCCTGCAGTTCAAGGGACTCTCTAGAGTCTTCTCCAACATCCAACCATCCTATGCTCTGTTGTCCCCTTCTCCTTCTGCCTTCAATCTTTCCCAGCATCAGGGTATTTTCCAATAAATGAGTTCTTTGCATCAGGTAGCCAAAGTATTGGAGCTTTAGCTTCAACATCAGTCCTTTCATAGAATATTCAGAATAGAATATTTCCTTTAAGATTGACTGGATTGATCTCTTGCTTTCCAACGGACTCTCAAGAGTCTTCTCTCACACCACAGTTCTAAAGCGTCAATTCTTTAGCAAAGTGATGTCTTTGCTCTTTTTTTTTTTGTCTAGGTTGTCATGCTTTCCTGCCAAGAAGCAATCACCTTCTAATTACATGGATGCAGTCACCATCTAAGTGATTTAAGAGCCCAAGAAAAGGAAATCTATCATTGCTTCCACATTTTCCCCTTTTATTTGCCATCAAGTGATGGGACTAGAAACCATCTTAGTTTTTTAATTTAATACTGAGTTTTATGCTGGTTTTTTCACTCTCTTCCTTCACCCTCATCATAAGGCTGTTTAGCTCCTCTTCACTTTCTGCCATTAGAGTAGTATCACCCACACATCTGAGGTTGTTGATATTTCTACATTCTCAATCCTGAATCAGTCAGTTGTTCCATACAGGGTTCTAACTGTTGCTTCTTGACCCGCATACAGGTTTCTCAGGAGACGAGTAAGACAGTCTGGTATCTCTTTAAGAATTTCCCAGTTTGTTATGATCCACACAGTCAAAGGCTTTAGTGTAGTCAATGAGACAGAGGTAGATGTTTTTTCTGGAATTCCCTTGCTTTCTCTCTGGTCCAGTGAATGTTGGCAATTTGCTCTCTGGTTCCTCTGTTTTTTCTAAACCAAGCTTGAAAATCTGGAAGTTCTCGGTTCACATAATGATAAAGCCTAGCCTGGAGGATTTTGAGTATAACCTTACTAGCATGGGATCCCTTCATGGATCACTGCCTTGTCATGGTGAAGGGGCTTGCAAAACTCAATGAAGCTATGAATCATGCTGTTTAAGGCCACCCAAGACGGACGGGTTAGTGGAGAGTTCTGACGAAACGTGATCCATTGGAGGAGGAAATGGTGAACCACTCTAGTATAATAGCCATGAGAATTCCATTAACTACAAAAGGAGGCAAAAAAAATGACAGACCTAGACAGTATATTATAAAGCAGAGACATCACTTTGCTGACTAATGTCTGCATAGTCAGGGCAGGGGGAGAAGGAGGCAACAGAAGCTGAAATTGTTGATGGCATCACTGACTTAATGGACATGAGTTTGGGCAAACTCTGGTCAGGGAACTAAGATCCTGCATGCCATGTGGTGCAGCCAAAAAAAAAAAAAATACAAAATGTATATATATATATATATATATATTTTTTTTTTTTTTCCCCTACACCAAGACCAAACAAAAAACACAGAAGCACAAACTTTATGAGCTCTGTTTTAAATTATTTAATGCATCTCTGGTCTAACTTTAAAAAGGCTCAAGTATAATTTCATGACTCATTTACATTGGAACATTTTTAAATGTTTTATTTATGTTATGAGATTTTGTGAGCACTTTATAAATTGTGAAAGTGGCAGCACCTTTTATTCAGGCTTTAAATCGCAGTCTTGCCAAAAGAAGGGAACCAGGTTACTTCAATTCAAATCAATGTAGGTTCAGATTTTTTATGCAAATTCTTAGCTTATATTTAGCCTAAAAAAATGTAAAGAAAACTGATTTCACTTGACAAACAGAAAGTAGATGTTAATCCAGAGAAATTCAGTCCTCAAGGTTTTTTTTGTTCATCTGTACTTATTAGTCTTATTAGTATAAAACAGGAGCAGGGACGACCCAGAGGGATGGTATGGGGAGGGAGGAGGGAGGAGGGTTTAGGATGGGGAACACATGTATACCTGTGGCGGATTCATTTTGATATTTGGCAAAACTAATACAATTATGTAAAGTTTAAAAATAAAATAAAATTAGAAAAAAAAATAATAAAACAGGAGCAATGCCACTTCCCAGAAACAAATCAAATTTCAAGTATAATTCTGTACTAACAAAGGTCTTCTCTTTTACCTCAAAAATATCTTTTTAAGTTCACTAAGGGAGATTTTGAGAATTTTCTCTTATTTTCACAGTCAATACCATTTACCATCTCTAGGACAAGTGGTCCAAATAACTAGCCAGACACGTATCCAGTGATTACAGGGTCAAGTTAATTTTCCATATTACATTGTATGTTACCTGTATAAATTGGACCTATTCATTTGCATGCAAACATATGCATATTAATGAATTTTAGTAGAAAATGAAGGTTCAGGGAACTCCCTGCTAAGACAGCACTTCTACTGCAATGGCCCAGGTTCAATTCCTGGTTGGAGAACTGAGATCCCTCAAGCTGCATAGTGTAGCCAAAAAATAATAATAATTTTAAAAATTTAAAAAGAAAAGAAAATGGAAGCTCAGGTCTGTATAATTATGTCCTAAACATAATTATAAGACTTACTTTTGTCTGAAGTATAGGAAAATGGAGGCAAACAATTTTGATAAATGTGTAAAAAGCTGACTTGTATGAAGGTCAGTTCAAGGTTCATCTTGCTCAATCATACTGTACTAACAACCTCAGTGGATATTTATGGATAGCTCTTTCTGCTTATCTCATTTAACTCTCTTAAAACCCGCTGACATCTCTACTGTTACCACTATCACCCTCCTACCACAGTAAAGGAAACAGAGACTTAGAAGGATGAAGTTAATAGGTACAGAGATGCAGGGCCTGGAAGTGGCCGAGCGTGGATTCGAACACATGTCAGTGTGATGCCAAAATCTGTACATTTAATAGCTCTGCTATGCAGTCTAGTTGGAGGTCCCTTTATTTAACAAAATGGAAGGCTTTACAAAAAGTAGGGTATCTTCAGAAAGAAATGCCTTCAAGGACTGCATGGAGCAGGGGGCAGGAAAAAAATGCCATACAGAAAACTGACAGAAAAGTGTTAGAAGTGATGATACAAAATTGTACTCTTTTAAAATTTTTCAGTTAACTTCCTATCTCCTATTGCTGTCCTGAAATTCTGCAGAGCTGAAGCTCCCAGCTCTGCATTGCAGCAGCCATTCAGAACAGGTGATGAATGTAATTACATGAGCAAAGCTTCACCTGATCAAAAGTCACTTTCCCTCTTTCCAGAATTTTACAAGGATCCCCCGGAGATAGCAGCAATAAAACTTCGTATTTATGTTGACTTTTCACATTACTGGAAATACCTTTAGACGAAACACATCAAGAATGTCCTAATACTAAGTTTTCCCAAAACTATTCTGAATCAATAACACATATTTGATGAAATTCTGTATCAGTGTCATGCATGTGTACTTGCTAAGTCACTAAGTAGTGTCCAATGCTGTGTGACCCTGTGGACTACAGCCCACCAGGCTCCTCTCTGTCCATAGGATTCTCCAGGCAAGACTACTGGAGTGGGTTGCTATGCCTTCTCCAGGTGATATTCCTAACCCAGGGGTCAAACTGACATCTGACAGGTCTCCTGCATTGGCAGGCAGGTTCCTCACCACTAGCGCCACCTGGGAAGCCCCATCACTAGCATGTGAAAGTGCAAGTCGCTCAGTCGTGTCCGACTCTTTGCAAACCCATGGACTGTCGCCTGCCAGGCTCCTCTGTCCATGGCAAGAATACTGGAGTGGGTTGCCATATCCTCCTTCAGGGGATCTTCCCAACCCAGGGATCGAACCCAGTGTCCCGCAATGCAGGCAGATTCTTTACCATCTGAGCCACCAGGGAAGCCCATGAATGCTGGACTGGGTAGCCTATCCCTTCTCCAGGAGATCTTCCTGACTCAGGAATTGAACCTGGGTCTCCTGTACTGCATGCAGATTCTTTACCAACTGAGCTATCAGGGAAGCCCCATCACTGGCATCCATGATACCTAATGGTGTTCCTGGTTCTGTAAGACTTCAGGACTCTCCTCCAATGAAAACTAGATTTTTTTTAAGGCTCCAGAGACAAGGTCCTAACCTCCCAGTAGTTCCCAGTATGATACACTGAATGACAAGTCATCATTTTATGCACACAATGCATTTTTTCTGTCTTTTAATTTTTTTTTTTTTTGTTAACTTCTGTGAACCCTTTTCCATGGGGGAAATAAGATAAAAAATGCAAGTACATCAGTAAGACTGTCCCCTCCCCTTCTGTGAGTCCACTGGCAAAGCAGGAGCATGTACAATACAAAGTGTCCTTTGTCGATTGGCCTCAAACTAAAAATAACATTCAAATACCCTATGTCTTCAGTATAAAGGAATTAGCTGGATCCACAATGTAAATATTCATGAAAGGAAAGAGATCCTAAGGGAAGATAAATCTCTAAATCCCTGAGACTTTGTTTTCTTCATTTGCTGCCTAGTTTAAAACACCACCAAAACCAAGAACTTTCATGGTAAAAGTTGCTGCCAAGTGTCAGTGAGAATGAGTTCAAAAATAAGAATAACCCTTTCCCAATTTGTTATAAAACATTTTTGGTTGCTCAAGGTTGGGGCAATAGGGATAAATTAGGAATTTGGTATTAACACGTGCTGCATGTAGGCTAAATTGCTTCAGTTGTGTCTCTTTGCAACCCTACGAAGTGTGGCCTGCCGGGCTCCTGTCTCCTATGTCTCCTGCATTGGCAAGAAAGTTCTTTACCACTAGCGCCACCTGGGAAGTATATATACCACTGTATATAAAACAGATAGACAACAAGGATCTACTATACAGCACAGGGAGCTCTACTCAATATTATGCGATAACTTATAAGGTAAAAGAATCTGAAAAAAAAAGATATATATGTATGTATAACTGAATCACTTGGCTGTACACCTAAAATCACTGTAAATCAACTATGTGCTGTGTGCTTAATCGCTCAGTCATGTCTGATTCTTTGCAACCCCATGGACTGCAACCTTCCAGCCTCCTCTGTCCATGGCAAGAATATTGGAGTGGGTTGCCATACCCTCCTCCAGGGGATCTTCCCAACCCAAGGCTCAAACCCAGGTGTCCTGCAATGCAGGCAGATTCTTTACCATCTGAGCCATCAGAGAAGCCCATGAATACTGGACTGGTTATCCTATTCCTTCTCCAGGGCATCTTCCTAACCCAGGAATCAAACCAGGGTGTCTTGCATTACAGGAAGATTCTTTACCATCTGAGCCACCAGGGAAGCCCCAATTATACTTTGATTTTTTTTTTTAATCTAAATAAATTAAAGAAACATTTCTGGTTCCTCAAATGAAACCTGGAGGAACATCCAACTTCTAACAATTAGCACAGGTAGAGCCTAATCCAGAGGCAAAAACTGCAAAGTGGTCTAGGAGGGCCTCTTGGAGATGATCCTTGTGTTCTGAAAGGGAAAAGGGGGCAGGTAAGGACAGAGGGAACCACTCGTCTCACTGTATCACTTGACTGAGAAGAGGTTAAACATTCCAATGCCTCCTCCCCTCCATACCCATCAAAGGGGATTTGTTGCACATTGGGCTTCTCACGTGGCACTAATGGTAAAGAATCTGCCTGTCAAAGCAGGAGATACAGGTTCCATCCCTGGGTCAGGAAGATCCCCTGAAGGGAATGGCACCCCACTCTAGTATTCTTGCCTGGAGAATCCCTATAGACAGAGGAGCCTGGAGGGCTACAGTCTGTGGGGTCGCAAAGAGTCGGATGTGACTGAGCACAGCATGCAACACAGTGAAGCAGGAGGAAGAGGTTATAGGATGTTTAAAGAGTAAAAGCACCAGAAAAATCAGAAGACATTAAGGAAGCAAATATCTAGACTGGCCTGGGAAGTACTGACACCAAAACAAAACCCACTAGCAGGCAGAGCACAAGTGGGGCTGACTGAGGACCCCAGGGGCAGGAAAGGGGCTCTGGTGGGGTGAGGGTCACAGCTGCACATAAAGAAGAAGAAAGGGATGGACAGAGGCCCCAGAGCAGGATATCTTTCATTTTGTCTTCAAACATGAATTTCATTGTATTTTTTTCAGATTGGAAAGATTTAAACTCTATTTGCAGATATCATCTTACAGATTGAAAATCCAAGGAATCCACTTTTGTTTTTTGCATATTTGATAAACCCATTTCATTTATTTACTTGTTTTACATTCCTTTTTAATATTCTTTTCCATTATGGTTTATCATGGGCTACTGCACACAGTTCTCTATGCTATACAGTAGGACCTTGTTGTTTATCCATTCTGTATATAAGAGCTTACATCTGTTAACCCCAACCTCCCACTCCATCCCTCCCACAACACGATCCCCCTTGGCAACCATCAGTCTGTTCTCTATGTCCATGATTCTGTTGTTTCACAAAGAGGTTCATTTGTGTGCACCTTTATGTTCATAGCAGCACTGTTCACAACAGCCAAGACATGGAAACAATTTAAATGTCCCTCAACAGATGAATGGATAAAGAAGATGTGGTACATATGTACAATGAAGCAGAACAACTTTAATGACTGCCAGTGCAGACAGGTGAGTTATCACAGGTCTTCCAGGGAAATGGCTTGGGGACGCAGTGGGGAAAAGGGGTGGAGTGAGGAGCAATGTGGGACCCCAGCTCACCCAGCTGGGGGCTTTATTATTAATATACACCTTGAATTCTCTCTCTCAGGCTGTTACCACCTGTGTGCTCATATGAAAAAAAAAAATGCATTCTGTTTATTCAAAATATTTTCTAGATGTAAAACCAATCACTTAAAGAAAGTTAAACTATATTGTAAATACCCCAGGGAAACACAGTTTTGAAAGTAAATGACAATAAAAGCACTAGGAAGCAAAGAAAGCTCTATTTTATAATGTGGATAATCAACTTCAAATTATCTATTTTGTAAATATGCATTCTGGGGTTTTAATTTTCTATAAAGTAGGCCACACAGAAATAGCTTAGTTTATATACATATACACAAATACAACTGAAGTAAAAATAAATAAAAACCTGAACAGTAGAGGAAGAGCCATGAAGGCAGTGGTAGCAGAAGCAGCTATCTATAGAATCAGAAAGTGTTTGGGAATATTTGGAGATTTTAATGAGCTGGACATTGTGTCTGGATGATGTTGTCTTTAAGAAAGAGGCTTTCACACTGAGAGTGAAGGAGAGAGCAAGTGGATATTTCAAGAGAACTCAAAGTTCTAAGAAAAATATGAAGTTTAGAAAGTTGGGAAAACAACCCCCAAGAAAACCAAAGCCACAATTCTGCTTTTAAAGATGCAAATAACCCAGGAGGTAAATGTCGGTGACTCGTGACAGGCACAGTCAGACAGTGAAGGGTCTGCAGCTTGAACAAGGTGGACATGGGAACACGGGGGTTTGGTGACTCATCCTATCACTGGGAAAAACCTTTAATTCTTACGAGGGAAAAACTACAGGGATGAAGGCTTTTTCCCTTCAAGTGCGATAATGCCTGAATTTGGGCCATTAAACTTGGGCAGTTGATCGGCTGGAATTTTCTCATAACCAGGTTATCCAGAGGAGAGATCTGGGCATAACATACAGATTCTGAAGATAATTCAGCCTTCTCTCTGTAATTTGCTTTCTGTAGACAGTTTCCTTCCCAGATCCTCAAGAACCATCACAACCATTACCACTATAGTAAAAATAAAAACAAGCTGCTATTTTCTATGAACTTACTATGAGCCAAGCACTGGGTCAAGCTTTTTGTTGTTGTTTTAAAATTTTTTATCTATTCTTCAATGAGCTGCAACAAATCTTAACTGCCTTTCTTGAGGACAGGATGCCCATGTTCGATATATCCAAAAAGTGTGCTTATTTAGTGTACTTTGTCTTTTTCCACAGCCTTCCACAGCATTCACAGGCCTCTGAATTCTTTTCTGTCAAACAAACCTTTTATTTTTATTTTTAACTGAGAATAATTAGTCTATGTTCATGGCAAATAGATGTGGAAACAGTGGAAACAGTGGCTGACTTTATTTTTGAGGGGCTCCAAAATCACTGCAGAATCACTCCAAAATCACTGTCAATATCACTGGCCTATGATATTGTGATGGTTTCTGCCATACATCAACATGAAATGGCCAGAGTTATACATATGTCCCCTCCCTCCTGAATCTCCCTCCTGTCTCCCTCCCCATCCTATCCCTCTAGGTTGTCACAAACCACTGGGCTTTGGTTTCCCTGTGTCATACAGCAAATTCCCACTGGCTGTCTATTTTACATATGGTCATGTATATGTTTCAATGCTACTCTCTCAAATCATCCCACCCTCTCCTTCCCCACTGTGTCCAAAAGTCTGTTCTTCATGTCTGCATCTCCTTTGCTTCCCCACAAGTAGTATCATTGGTACTACCTTTCTAGATTCCATATATATGTGTTAATATAGGATATTTGTCTTTCTCTTTCTTACTTCAATCTGTGTAATAGACTCTAAGCTCATCCACCTCATTAGAGCTGACTCAAATGGATTCCTTTTTATAGTTGAGTCATATTCCATTGTATATATGTACCACAACTTCTTTATCCATTCATCTGTTGATAGACATCTAGGTTGCTTCCATGTATGAGCTATTGTAAATAGTGCTGCAAAGAACATTGGGGCACATGTGACTTTTTCAAGTATGGTTTCCTCAAAGTATATGCTTAGTAGTGGGATTGCTAGGTCATATGGGATTGCTAGGTCATATGGTATAGAAACACAAAAGACCCCAAAGAGCCAAAGCAATCTTGAGAAAGAAGAATGAAGCTGGAGTAATCAATGTTCCTGACTTCAGACTGTACTACAAAGCTACAGTCATCAAGACAGTATGATACTGGCACAAACACACTCTTTATATTTAATTTTTAGAAATTAATGTTATTCTTATCTCCTCTAGTCCATTCTTTAAAGTATTATTACGGTGGTTAGATAATCACATGGCACAAATATTTGGAAAGAAGATCTATATAGGGTGAAGGGTTTGGCTGAGTGATGCACAAAGTTCCTACAAACCCTAAGCTGGATGATTTTATCATGAGCTTTCAGGAGGAATCTCAAAGTTCAGAGAGCTTACACATTAGGACAAAAAGGCTGAGAGTATTTAAATAATGTTCCCAAAGACCACAGGGCACTTAGTGATGTTGTAGGACAGTATTTAGAATATTAACATGTATGTGTGTGTGTGCATTATTACCACTCTTTATTTTACCTATTTCCTCTTCCCCATTTGGAACACCTAAGCCATTTGGACTTATTGCTTAAGATTAGGGAAGCTTTAGTGGAAAAAAAAAGGCGGGGGGAAAGAGCCCCAGGAGAGGACTCACTCAGCAAACAGATAGCAGATTTGGCAGATTACCTGAAGAAGAACTAGGTTACCTATCCTAAGGCAGATTCTTTACTGACTGAGATACCAGGGAAGCCCATTACAAGTTTAACCATCCCCTACACAGGATTCTACAATCTAGAAGAAGGTGGACTGTCTGAAAAGGAAGTAGAAGATATTTAGGCAATCATAGGCCCCTGAGGAAAGAGACGCTGGACCTCGACCCCATGCCTCAGATAATCCTTGAATAAATAATCATATACTTTATTACCAAAGCGACACTATAGATAATTACCTAAAAACAGGTGTAAACTCAGACTATACTGGGAAAACCCCACAGAGGATTACCCTACCTCTGAGGATGAGAAGGTAATAGAACGTCCCACAAAAGGCAGAAAGAACCTGTGCTCTTTTTTCAGCAAAGCCATAGGGACAAAAAAAGTCCTTAAGAATCAGTGAGTCTAGGTAGCTGATGTATTTATAAGGCTTTTCAGAATTCCTTGCATCTCAGAATGAATCCTTTCCACCATATAGTGGCTTTGAGTTTTCTGTTTTATAGCTTATAATTGCTATTTATTTGTATTTTATAGTGTAGCTTTTCCTCAAACATCTGCTAAGTCTTGATTATATGCTCATATTTATAGCTAAATCCTCTTTTGAACTGCATGCTGTATCTGTTCTTGGGGCAGAGACCCACACTGCCATCTGGACAGAATATTTAGTGGTGGAGGGGAAGCACTGCAACTTTTCCCCTGATTCTGGATATATCCTATTCCCCTAGGCTGTGTCCAGCCACCCTGAGACCTATTTGCTCCCTCAAATCAAAATTCCCGACTTGCTGTTCTCAACTAGATTCAGAAATCACAGCTGATACTAGACCCCAGGGAGGGGCATGAGGTCTCGAGAATGAACTGAGCAGCATCTCATCACCCCTGGCCTAGGCCAATCACCCTTGCTCTCAGTTTCATCCACTCCTGAATGTGAATTTAGTACTGTGTGCATGTTCTTCATCAGGAGGCACCCACAGAACTCCTGAGCTGTAATTCCCTTCTTAAATCAGTCCTGTCTTATGTGAATCCTTCATTATTCTTATACCACCAAAAGTTTCCAAACATGCCTTTGAGCTCAGCTATTTAATTCTCTCTTATTTATTTAGTTAAGTATCTTTTTGATCATCTCCTGGATTTTGATGGAAGAGAGGAAGACTACAGCATGTAGCAGTAATTGTGAAATTACACATATTCCAGCATGTAGTTGTAACTGTGAGATGAAAGCCAAGGGCCAACTTAGCAAGGACCTGGGTGTTCTGAGAGCTGGAGACCAGCTAGTCAATGGGCTTCTCTCAGAGTCTGGTGGGGGCTTATATACAGATGACCCCTGGGGGTTACATAATGAACCCAGTATCCAGACATTACACTGTATTAACCTCACTCCCAAACTTAGGTCCAGTAGAACATAGAAGCAACCTAGAAATTGACTAAGAATGCATTTCTTCCTCCCCAACAGAATAAGAGCTTAAAACAGAAGTTAAATTTATCATAAAAAAATGAAGTTGCATTATTTACATCCTTGTAAAGGTAGCAGACGGAGAAGGCAATGGCACCCCACTCCAACTTTTGCCTGGAAAATCCCATGGATGGAGGAGCCTGGTAGGCTGCAGTCCATGGGGTCACTAAGAGTCGGACACGACTGAGCAACTTCACTTTCACTTTTCACTCTCATGCATTGGAGAAGGAAATGGCAACCCACTCCAGTGTTCGTGCCTGGAGAATCCCAGGGATGGGGGAGCCTGGTGGCTGCCGTCTGTGGGGTCGCACAGAGTCGGACACGACTGAAGTGACTTAGCAGTAGCAGTAGCATAGCAAAGGTAGCAGAATCAGAAATATTCATTAATGCATTCATCCTAGAAGTTTTTATATTTTTGTATTTGCCAAACACTGTTCTAAATCCTAAAGACAGCATGATGAAACTGATAATATACCCATGTCTCCTGACTTCTACTCAGTTTCTTATTAATGAACTCTCAGAAGTATCTTGTCTTTCATAAAGTAATTGAATATTTTATAAATAAGAGATATTTAATGCTTAAAAATAATTTGAAAATAAAGTTGTACCTAAAGTTGCATTTTACCTATATGTTTCAGCAATCAGATAAAACTACATATTTGTTTTTTATAAGATATGAAGCAATGATATAATTTCTAAGTTCCAAACAGCTCTTTCAAATCATAAACATAATATGCCTTTTCTTCATAGAAAAGTAAAAATGCCTTATTTCAACTTTACCCACATACTTTCTCTACCCTTTTGAAAATAAACCTAAGTCTTTTTAATATTCCAAGAAAAAATAATGCATTTTCCACAGCCATAAAATTAGACACTATTGGTTTTTTACAGTTTGAATCAATACCAATTATACACCTGCGGGTCTGGTCTCTTCTCTAGTATAGTGGCTTCTATTCAAGTACTAGATAACTATTTCTCCCATTTTCTTCAGCTAAAAGTAAATTGTGAAGAAATCAATTCCATTTTGGATACTTATATTCATGATATTTATTGTATTCCCACATTTTACATCACAGAATATGTGCTCATTATTGCGGCTAAACCAAAAGATATACAACTAGAAACAATTCACTAATAATATTCTATCTCAGCTTGTTATTGTTTAAATATACAACTATAGATGCTACCAAGATAATTAAAATTAAGAAAGCTAATGTCAATATATTTTGTTAACAAGTAGAATTATCCAATATAGCATTAGTAAAAAAAATATCTAATAAATCTTTCCTGTGGTAATTCTAGATGGAACTTAAATCCAACTGAAAATAACATATAGAAACTTTAGAAAACAGATCTCAAAACCAAGCACTTTTAGAGACTAAAGTTTTTTTCTTGAACATCAGTTGAGGTTGCCAATAATAAAAAGTTAAAGTAAAAACAGTTTAGTGTACTTAACAAGTATTTTGTTGGCATTAACCAACTTCAAGTCTTCTCTCACTATTTTCTATATATATATATAATTTTAAATAGTCATCTGTTATATATATTTATATGTTTGATACATATTATGTATATTTCAAATATATATTTCATATGTCCTATTAAAAGTAAATAGGAGACCATGAGATCATGATTAAGTCAGAAATGCAGAAAATCAGAAGCTGGAGAATCCAGAGAACATTTCTAGATAAACAAGTTCTCTGTTTATCTAGTATGCTGTTTTCACTGTTATGATGATTTACATGGGGTCATCATGACACTTAGCAATTTATTATCCATTCTTTTCTATCCTGTGAGTATATATTTGAAGAATGGCACATTCTTGGACTAGACAACAGCAGACAAGGCAGATAACATGATGCACATAAATTAAAGTTGCAGAGATGGCACCAAGCAGTGAAGACAGAGGATGAGAGGGCTCTGGAGTACAGTCTGTGTTTCTCCTTAAAATTAACTGTTGCATCTCCAACAAACTAAATTCTCCAAACCTGCTTAATATTTACTTCCTTCAAGAAGCTTTCTCCAAACAGAGCATTGACATTTCTAACAACTATGTGGAAGTCAAAGTGTTGTATTCGTTTGAATATTACAGATAGTCCTTGACTTATGATGGTTCAACTTATCATAATGGTGTAAAAGTGACATACATTCAGTAGAAACTGTACTTCAAATTTTGAAATTTGATCTTTTCTCAGGTGAGCAGTATGTGGTTCAGTGCTCTCTCCTGATGCTAGGCAACTGCAGCCATAGTTCCCATTCAGCCCAAAATTGTAAGAACACGAGAGAAAACAACCCACTCACATACAACCATTCTGTTTTCCACTTTCAGTATTCAGAATTATATGTGACAGTTCACACTTTATCATAAAAGAGGCTTTGTCTTAGATGGTTTCTTGCCCACTTATAGGCTAACATAAGTATTATGAACACATGTAAGGTAGGCTCGGCTAAGCTATACTATTTTGTAGGTTAGGTGTACTCAATGCATTTTCGATGTACAGTAATGTTTAAGACAAAACCCCATCGTAGGTTGAGGAAGATCTGTACCATTCATCAGAGTGCCATTCAAGAGCCATATGTATTAGATCACACAGGGTAAGATTTAAAAACACAGATTCCCAGGTATCACCCCAGATGTTCCAAATCTGAAACTCAAGAAATGGTGCCCTGCAATTTGCATTTAAATGACCTCCCAGACTAACAACCTTATATACTAAAGTTTAGGAACCACTGTCCCACACCTTCTAACACAGGTCAGTAAACAGTGATTGAATTAGGATTTGGGGCCATGGAAGAGAAGAATACATTCACAAGGGTAAACATGAACATAACCTTAGAATGTGCCTTATTAGGACACGAAACACTCAACATAGACAGGGGGTGTCTAAGGGAACAGAGAAAGTACACATATAAAAATCAAACTGATCACAAGCACACTAAGAAACACTGTAGAAGTAATCAGATATTCAAAGAAATGATGAAACACACACATGCAGAAATCACTAGGATAAAAGATGAGTGTTTTCTATTTTAAAAGGCAAACAGTCATTCCTTTATTTTTACAAATTCACAAAAAGTCTGCCTAAAATGCTAAAAAAGATGACTGAAGAAAAGGTTTTCTTTTTTTGCCTTCACAAAGGAAAACAAACAAAATAGTTCTTTCTAGGCAAAGTCAATTTTTAAAGAAGAAAATCATTAGATTCTTTCTCCCTGACATCCTTTATGTTTTTCTAGTAAAATTTATATATATTTAAGGTATGCAACATGATGTTTGGGTATACATATACAAACATCTATATAGTGATTACTACAGTCAAGCTAATCAAATTAACACATCTATCATCCCATATGGGACTTCTCAGGTGGCTCAGTGGTAAAGAATCCACCTGCCAAGTAGGAGACACAGGTTCAATCCTTGGGTCTGGAAGATACCCTAGAGAAGGAAATGGAAACACACTCCAGTATTCTTGCCTAGGAAAACAGAGGAGCCTGGTGGGCTACGCTCCATGGGGCCACAAAAGAGTGGGACAGGACTTACTGACTAAACAACAAAATTGTCCCATATAGGTACTTTGTGTGTGTGTGTGCACATTTGTGTACTGAGAGCACCTGAAATTTACTCTTTTTGCAAATTTCCAGTATAAACTACAATATTTTAAAATATAACCATCACGCTCTACATTTAATGTCTAGAACTTATTCATCCAACAGAATTGCAACTTTGTACCCTTAGACCAACCATTTCCCCACTTCCCATTCTGCTTCTATGTATTCACCGTTTTTAGATTTCACATAGTGAGATTATGTAGCATTTTTCCTTGTGTCTGGCTTATTTCATTGAGTATCATGTCCTCCAGGTTCATACAGGCATCATTCATACATGCAGCCTTCTCTTTAAGGCTGAATAATATATCATTATGTGTGTGTGTCACTCAGTTATGTCTGACTCTTTGTGACCTCATGGACTATAGCCTGCCAGGCTCCTCTGTCCATGGAATTCTCCAGGCAAGAATACTGGAGTGGATTGCCAGTCCTCTTTCCAGGTGATCTTCCCAACCAAGGGATCAAACTGTCTCCTGCACTGCAGGCATATTCTTTACTGTCTGAGTCACCAGGAAAGACTGGGGAAAATCTAAATATTCCAAACAATAAAAAGAAAACAGATCAAATCTTCAAAGATCAATCTGGTATAATAACATGAAGTCATAAAAAGTCATATAAAAGAATATTTAATGACATGGGAAAAATACATGATATAAAGCAAATTAATTTTTTCCCTGAATCTTCTTGAAGTTTTACATAGGAAACTATTAAGACGAATCAACATTTCAGTTAGCTATTTTATTTTCCATTGTCGTCTTAGTGAATTTTTCTAGATTTTCAGATTTTCTAAAATGTATGTTAACTTACAATGATGAAAATAAATATATAAAAATAAAGGATGGTATTATTTTGATCACATTTTTTCAAAAAGTTCATGTTACATTTTGAGATCTCTTTCATGTAATTCTACAAAATCACAGCTTTCTTAGAAGGGATTAAAGAGACTTTTTCTATTCATGTTCTGTTCTTTTTAACTTGACTAAATTTGATTTAACTTTGGTGATTATTGTTAATGATCATGAGTGAGTAATATCTAAATCTCTGGTTTGCTTTTTTCTGCAGAATATATTTCCTATTAACTTTTAATAGTGCCAAGGCTAATGCATATATTAAAATGGTTATACCATTTTAATATAAGAGAAAAATATGATCTGAAATGATACATACATACCAATGTTCATTGCAGCACTGTTTAAAATAGCCAAGACATGTAAGCAACCTAAATGTCCACTGACAAAGGAATAGGTAAAGATGTTATACATATATACAATGGTATATTACTCAGCCACTAAAAGGAATGAAATAATGCCATTTTCAGCAACCTGTATGGGCCTAGAGAGTGTCATACTGAGTGAACTAAGTCAGAGAGAAGGAGAAATATTGTATGACATCACTTATATGTGGAATCTAAAAAGAAATTATATAAATAAACTTAGTTTCAAAATAAAAAGAGACTCACAGACTTAGAGAGCAATCTTATGATTGCGGGGGGCAGGAAGGGATAGTTAGGGACTTTGGGAAGGTCGTGTTTACACTGTTATATCCAAAATGGATAACCAACAAGGATCTACTGTATACTACATGGAACTCTGCTCAATGTTATGTGCCAGCCTGGATGAGAGGAGGTCTTGAGGGATAATGGATACATGTACATGTATGGCTGAGTCCCTTTGTTGTTCACCTGAAACTATCATAATGTTGTTAACTGGCTATACCTCAGTAGAAAATAAAATTTTAAAGTCTGGGGAAAAAATGATGGTTGACTAACTGTTTACTTCAAGAACTCACCTAGGGCCAGGGATTTTATTAACCTTACAAGAATACAATCTTGGTCAGAGGTTTTTGATATCCATTAACTTGTAAAATATTTGTTGTTGTTGTAGAAAATAAATATTTGTTATTTTGTTGTACAAAATAAATATTTGTTTAGCTCATAAACTGTGTATGTGGAGAAAATTAATTTGATCTTTGGAGCTATAAATTAACTCAGCAGCCTTGGGCTATTTACCGTCCACTGTACATATATGCATGGTTAGTTTACCCACAAAAATGAGAAAGAATTTTATCATTCTACAATAGATTCTCCTTTGTCACTTGTGATCTACACACAATGTGATGTTCCATCTCTCAGTGACTAAAAGGACAGTGATCCAGGAATCAGGTCTGTGGAAATTTGATGACTCTCCGGTTGACTTTGGATCTCATTTATTCTTTTTTTTAAATACAAATTTATCTATTTTAATTGAAGGTTAACTACAATATTGTATTGGTTTTGCCATACATTGACATGACTCCGCCACAGGTGTACATGTGTTCCCCATCCTTAACCCCCTTCCCACCTCCCTCCCCATCCCATCCCTCTGGGTCATCCCAGTGCACCAGCTCTGAGCACCCTGTATCATGCATCGAAACTTGACTGGCAATTCATTTCACATATGATATTATACATGTTTCAATGCCATTCTCCCAAATCATCCCACCCTCGCCCTCTCTCACAGAGCCCAGAAGATTGTTCTATACATCTGTGTCTCTTTTGCTGTCTCTCATACAGAGTTATCATTACCATCTTTCTAAATTCCATATATATGCATTATTATACTGTATTGGTGTTTTTCTTTCTGGCTTACTTCACTCTGTATAATTGGCTCCAGTTTCATCCACCTCATTAGAACTGATTCAAATGTATTCTTTTTAATGGCTGAGTAATACTCCATTGTGTATATGTACCACAGCTTTCTTATCCATTTATCTGCTGATGGACATCTAGGTTGCTTCCATGTCCTGGCTATTATAAACAGTGCTGCAGGATCCTCTATGACCCACCTCCGAGAATATTGGAAATAAAAGCAAAAATAAACAAATGGGACCTAATTAAAATTAAAAGCTTCTGCACAACAAAGGAAACTATAAGCAAGGTGAAAAGACAGCCTTCAGAATGGGAGAAAATAATAGCAAATGAAGCAACTGACTAAGAACTAATCTCAAAAATATACAAGCAACTCCTACAGCTCAATTCCAGAAAAATAAACAACCCAATCAAAAAATGGGCCAAAGAACTAAACAGATATTTCTCCAAAGAAGACATACAGATGGCTAACAAACACATGAAAAGATGCTCAACATCACTATCAGAGAAATGCAGATCAAAACCACTATGAAGTATCATTTCACGCCAGTCAGAATGGCTATGATCCAAAAGTCTACAAGCAATAAATGCTGGAGAGGGTGTGGAGAAAAGGGAACCCTCTTACACTGTTGGTGGGAATGCAAACTAGTACAGCCACTATGGAGAACACTGTGGGGATTCCTTAAAAAACTGGAAATAGAACTGCCATATGACCCATATCCCACTGCTGGGCATACACACCAAGGAAACCAGAATTGAAAGAGACACGTGTACCCCAATGTTCATCATTTATTCTTAATGTATACTAATATTCAGGGCTTCCTAGGTAGTGCTAGTAGTAAAGAATACACCTGCCAATGCAGGAGACATAAGAGATGTGGGTTCGATGCTTGGATCAGAAAGATCCCCTGAAGGAGGAAATGGCAACCCACGTCAGTATTCTTGCCTGGAGAATCCCATGGACAGAGGAGCCTGGCAGGCTACACAGTCCACAGGGTTGCAAAGAGTCAGGCATGATTGAAGCAACTTAGCATGCATACACTAGAAGTCACATAGCATTTCTTCCCCAAAGAGCAGCAAAATATAGTATGCATTTTTAAGTACCAAACACTAAGAGGTCTCAAGGCATTATCACATTTGTTTCTCACTGCTTCTTCTGGCATTTAAAATAGTTGAAAATCCACTCCTTTTCAAAAGATGAAATTTCAAAATTTAACCTTGATTTCCTGCTTTCATCAGAATTTTGTCTCTTCTCCATGAAGATATCTAGCTCAAAACTACATGTTTTAATGATCAGAGTTTCTTGTCATCTTCTCTAACCTTTTTCGAGACAAACAAGTGGATGGAAAGGAGGTAATAATCTCCTCTGTCAGAGTGCATGGGAAAAAGTCCAGAGTATTTTGAACATGGGACTACTGAGAAAGCACAGAATGTTTTCCATGCTATGAATTATCTGAGCTAAACTGAGTTGAATCTAGTAAAAATGCTGACCATGGCATCTAGCATTGGTTACAGTGGGCACTTCACTTCATACTGCTTCTTACTCCTTTTGGCTTCAGGGGAGCAACATTTCCCAGCCTAAAATATCTCTCTGGCATGTGGATTATTTTGTGGTAAAACAATTAAGGCCCACAGGCTCAGGAAGAAATTTTGACTTGCCCCCTTAACTGCCTAACAGAATAAAGGGCCTGTTCCTGGAATAAAGATATCACTGACTAAGATACCTATAAATAATATGGGCTGGGGGTGCTGGGGGAACTCAAGACAGCACCTGAAGACCAGAGTTCACTGTGTCCCATCGTCTCTGCAGGCCCAGCAAACATTTGTCTATCAAACATTTGTTCATTTATCTCTATGTGAATCCTCTGAAGTCCAAAACTACTCCCCCAATATACTCTTTTGTCTTTAGCTGAAGATGGTATTTAAGGTAAAGATTTCAGCCATTTTGGCAAATCATTCAGTTTTCTTGGGTCTCTCCCATGTCTACATGTTATTAAACTTTTGTTTAATTTTCTCCTGCTAATCTGTCTCACATGATTTTAATTCTTAGACCAGTGAAAAGAACTTAGAAGGGTAGAGGAAAATCTCTTCTTCCTGACATGGCATTCTAACAGAATAAAAATTATAAAATTAATAACCAGAAATCTCACTTTACAAAAGTTGGGAGACCAGAAGGAGGAACTCTAATGCCCGTGATGATAATAGAGCTCAACAGGAAGAAGAAACATTCCTGTTTTTTCCCAGCAAAGACTCACCCAATGAAAAGTCATGGAAGCTTTGTTTACCACAACCCTCCCAACTTGTTTTCTGCTCTATAAAAGAGTTCTCCTTCCCTTGCTGTGGGGGGACTTTCATGTGGCTAGCCACATTGCAGACCCCAAACTGCAATTCTCTGCTGATCCTGAATAAACTCATTTTTCTCTGGAGAAATATCTGGCCATTTATTTATTTCAGGTCAATGACATAATGCAGAGGTTACCAGCCCAGCAACAATATCCACTCCCAAATGATAGACCTCATATGGCAGCATCCCTTAAGGGATTATTTCATCCACGGGATTGCAGTAGCCCTGTACATTCACCATCACAGTCTGTGTTGTGAGCAGCTATCAGTGGAATTATTATTTCTTTAGGGATGGGAGCAAATTTCACTTAAACATACTTTCCATTTTCAGCTTTATCTATTGGTATGTCTTTTAAAGTGTTGGAAAAATTTTGAGAAAACTTGTTTACAGTCTTGATTTTTATATAGAAAAGGAAATATGAATTACAAATTAAGGCAGGAAGTAGAAATGAAACACTGAAATCAAGATTAGCTTAGAAAATGTAAGCAAACTGAACATGACAAGTAAGAAATAAATATATGATTCAAAGCCAAAAGCATTAACCACAAATCTTGGCTTCAATTAACCAAACTCAAATTGTCAAAAAAACCATGGTGTCAAAGTATCATTTTTACAAAAATATATAGATATTACTAATTTTAAAAGTAAGATTATATAGATACTCAGAATTTCTAAAAATGTCTACTAAAGAACTCACAAGTGGGAAAAGTAAGGCAACAAAATTGGCAACCACAATTATTATAAATGGGTTACATTTACTTATACATTTGCACAGGCCATTAAAAGATCAGACTACCTCAAAGTATCACATTTTATTTTCTTTCAACATGCTATCTTACAGTACAAGGTGGCAATAATAGGAAACTTAAAATATTGACATTTGATGGTTTCAACTCTTAGATATTTGTCTTGTGTTACCAAATATCTTGTTGTTCTTATTTAACAAGCTTCAAAATTATTATACTGATCTCATTATGCCATGCTTAATAATATTCCACAAGTGGGGTATATCTAAGATAGGATCAAATTCTTCAGTATTTCAAAACATACGAACACTTCCAAATGAGGACCTCCCTTGTGGTCCAGTGGTTAAAAATCCACCTTCCAATGTCAGGGATGTGGGTTCAATCCCTGCCCCCATATGCCTGGAGCAACTAACGCCCTCGCCCAAGTATTAAGCCCATGCACCGTGAAGCCAGTGTGCCACAGTTAGACAGAAGCCTGGGTACTGCAACAAAATATCGCATATGCCAGAACTAAAACTGGATGCAGCCAAATTAATAAATTATAAACCTATAATGCATAATACATTTTAATAAATAAATTAAAAATACTTCCAAATGGAATCAGGATTTGTCTCTAGATTTCAGGGTCTTACTTGCAAGATCCTAATGTCAGATACCACCTACAAACCTCACCTGGTGTACTGAGATTACCAGATAGGGGGTAAAGTAAAGTGTCAATCGCTCAGTTATGTCCAACTCTTTATGAACCCAGGGATGGTAGCCTGCCAAGTTCCTCTGTCTGTGGGATTCTCCAGCCAAGAATACTGGAGTGGGTGGCCATGCCCTTCTCCAAGGGGGTGAAGAAAGGGCTGCAAACAGCTATGTGCCCATTTACCAATCTGTATATGATAATCTAGCGCTTAAGGTCAGAGCTTCAACATCCCTTTCTTCATTTCGATGGGGACTTTTGGCCTAAATCGTCATACAGTCATATTTATAAATTAGAATGCCACATATTTATAAATCTAGAATGTTATAGCAAGTAATGATACCAAGCTGCCATGTCTTAGGGTCACAAACAAATTGACAATCTACAGTTTGTGGTTGTATCTATATTCCAAAACAGGTATTTTTTCATCAGTGTTTCTGTCACTTAACTTGGTAATATTCTGTTGTTTATTTTCAACGGCAGGAGTTTTTATCTATTTCTTAAGTTCAGTCAGTTAAGTTGCTCAGTCATGTCTGACTCTTTGCGACCCCATGAACTGCAGCATGCCAGGCTTCCCATTCCATCACCATATCAAACTCATGTCCATCATGCCAGTATTGCCATCCAACCACCTCATCCTCTGCCACCCCCTGCTCCTCCTGCCTTCAATCTTTCCCAGCATCACAGGCTTTTCCAATAAGTCAGTTCTTTATATCAGGTGGCCAAAGTATTGGAGCTTCAGCTTCAGCATCAGTCCTTCCAATGAATATTCAGGACTGATTACCTTTAGGATTGACTGGTATGATCTCTTTGCAGTACAAGTGACTCTCAAGAGTCTTCTACAACACCATAGTTCAAAGGCATCAACTCCTCAGTGCCCAGCTTTCTTTATGTTTAACTCTCATATCCATATATGACTACTGCAAAAACAGTAGCTTTGACTAGATAGACCTTAGTTGGCAAAGCATTGTCTTTGCTTTTCAATATGCTATCTAGGTTGGTCATAGCTCTTTTTCCAAGGAGCAAGTGTCTTTTAATTTCATGGCTGTAGTCACCATCTGCAGTGATTCTGGAGCTCAAGAAAATAAAGTCTATCACTGTTTCCATTGTTTACCCATCTTTCTGCCATATGGAACCAGATGCCATGATCTTCGTTTTTTCAAAGTTGAGTTTTAAGCCAGTATTTTCATTCTCCTCCTTCACTTTCATCAAGAGACTTTCATTCCTCTTCACTTTCTGTCATAAGGGTGGTGTCATCTGCGTATTTGAAGTTATTGATACTTCTACCGGCAATCTTGATTGCAGCTTGTGCTTCATCCAGCCCAGTGTTTCTCATGATATACTCTCCATATAAGTTATACAAGCAGGGTGACAATATACAGCCTTGACATACTCCTTATCCTATTGGGAACCAGTCTGCTGTTCCATGTCCATTTCTAACTGTTGCTTCCTGACCTGCATACAGATTTCTCAAGAGGCAGGTCAGGTGGTTTGGTATTCCCATCTCTCTAAGAATTTTCCAGAGTTTGTTGTGGTCCACATAGTCAAAGGCCTTGGCATAGTTAATAAAGCAGAAATAGATGTTTTTCTGGAACTTTCCTGCTTTTTCAATGATCCAACGGATGTTGGCAATTTGATCTCTGGTTCCTCTGCCTTTTCTAAAACCAGCTTGAACATCCAGAAGTTCTCAGTTCACATACTTTTGAAGCCTCGCTTGGACAATTTTGAGCATTACTTTGCTAGCATGTGACATGAGTGCAGAAACTTGAACATTCTTTGGCATTGCCTTTCTTTAGGATTGGAATAAAAACTGACCTTTTCCAGTCCTGTGGCCACTGCTGAGTTTTCCAAATTTACTGGCATATTGAGTGCAGCACTTTCACAGCATCATCTTTTAGTACTTGAAATAGCTCAGTTGGCATTCCAGCACCTCCACTAGCTTTGTTTTTAGTGATGCTTCCTAAGGCACACTTGACTTCGCATTCCAGGATGTCTGGTTATAGGTGAGAGATCACACCTTTGTGGTTATCTGGGTTATTAAAATCTTTTTTATATATAGTTCTGTCTATTCTGACACTTCTTTTTAATATCTTCTGCTTCTGTTAGGTCCATACCATTTCTGTCTTTTATTGTGCCCATCTTTCTATGAAATATTCCCTTGGTATCTCTAATTTTCTTGAAAAGATTGCCACTCTTTTCCATTTTATTGTTTCCTGTATTTTTTTGCATTGATCACTAAGGAAGTCTTTCTTATTTCTCCTTGCTATTCTTTGGAACTCTGCATTCAGGTGGGTATAGCTTTCCTTTTCTCCTTTGCCTTTAGCTTCTCTTCTTTTCTCAGCTATTTGTAAGGCCTCCTCAGACAACCATTTTATCTTTTTGCATTTCTTTTTCCTGAGGATGGTCTTGATCACTGCCTTCTGTACAGTGTCACGAACCTCTGTTCATAGTTCTTCAGGCACTCGTTCTATCAGATCTAATCCCTTGAATCTATTTGTTACTTCCACTGTACAATCATACGGGATTTGATTTATGTCAATCCTGAATCCTAGTGGTTTTCCCTACTTTCTTTTATTTAAATCTGAATTTGCAATAAGGAGTTCATGATCTGAGCCACAGTCAGCTCCTGGTCTTGTTTTTGCTGACTGTATAGAGACTCTCCATCTTTGGCTGCAAAGAATATAATCAATCAGTTTTCAGTATTAACCATCTGGTGATGTCCATGTGTAGAGTCTTCTCTCGTGTTGCTGGGAGAGGGTGTTTGCTATGACCAGTGCATTCTCTTGTCAAAACTCTGTTAGCCTTAGGCCTGCTTCATTTTGTACTCCAAGGACAAACTTGCCTGTTACTTCAGGTATTTCTTGATTTCCTACTTTTCCATTCCAGTCCCCTATAATGAAAAGGATGTTTGTGTGTGTGTGTGTGTGTGTGTGTGTGTGTGTTAGTTCTAGAAGGTCTTGTAGGTCTTCATAGAACTATTCAATTTCAGCTTCTTTAGAATTTGTGGTTGGGGCATAGTCTTGGATTACTGTGATATTGAATGGTCTACCTTGGAAACTAACAGAGATCATTCTGTCATTTTTGAGATTGCATCCAAGTACTGCAGTTTGGACTCTTATATTGACTATGAGGGCTACTCCATTTATTCTAAGGGATTCTTGCCCCACAGTAGTAGATATAATGGTCATCTGAATTAAATTCACCTATTCTAGTCCATTTTAATTCACTGATTCCTAATATGTCGATGTTCACTCTTACCATCTTCTGTTTGACCACTTCCAACTTGCCTTGATTCATGGACCTAACCTTCCAGGTTCCTATGCAGTATTGCTCTTTATAGCATCTGACTTTACTTCCATTACCAGTCACATCTGCAAGTGGGCGTTATTTTTGCTTTGGCTCCATCTTCCTTCTTTCTGGAGTTATTTCTCCACTCTTCTCCATTAGCATACTAGGCACCTACCAACCTGGGGGTTTCATATTTCAATGTCATATCTTTTTGCCTTTTCATACTGTTCATGGGGTTCTCAAGGCAAGAATACTGAAGTGGTTTGTCATTCCCTTCTCCAGGGGACCACAGTTTGTCAGAACTCTCCATTATGACCTGTCCATCTTGGGTGGCCCTACATGGCACAGCCCATAGTTTCATTCAGTTAGATAAACCTGTGGTCCATGTGATTAGTTTGGTTAGTTTCCTATGATTGTGGTTTTCACTCTCTCTGCCCTCAGATGGGTAAGAATAAGAGGCTAATGGAAGCTTCCTGATGGGAGAAACTGACTGTTTGGGAAACTGGGTCTTTTATTTCTTAGAAGAATGTAAAGTCATGAGAAGGGTAATATGGTAATAATGTGAAAGATCACTAGTTCCAAAAGGTATATGTCCTTCTTGAAAAAAGTAATTGGAACATTTTAATAAGAAAATAAAGCAATATTCAAAGAGCTGGTTCTTATTTCCTAAGGCCTGGATTCAAAGTCATGCTGAGTGTTAATGAAGAACTTGATACTAATACTCCCTGAAGTAGATGCATAAACAGGAAAGCTAGGAAGTTTTCAAAAAATTAATGGAGAGTTTAAAACTAGGTAATAGGAATAAATTAATTAATGCACTCATTTGAAATGGCTTAAGTCATTAAACTATTAAAAGTCCACCTGGCTAGAAACAAACAAAGGAAAGAAATTCCATGTTCTTCTAAACTAACAGAAAAGAAAAAAGATGCTTAAGTTTTCACTATCATGAATTTTAGTTGGTAAAAAATTTCAGAATAATGTATGGTTAATTTGAAATATTACAAATCATGCATACATTTTAATCACTTCTTTCTACAGTTTTCATGGATGTGCTTAATTTGTTGTGCAAACCTGAGTACATTAATATATGTCTTCTGGAAATAACTCTATCCAGTAACTACACACTATGCTAAGATTGATTATGCTTCCACACGAATAGCTTGTAATGAAATAACTTGCTATTAGCATATGAAAGTGTAACTTCTGTTGCAGGGTAATATGGCATGGATGGAAAAACTGTAAATCATTTTGAGAATTTATCTTCTAGATGCCTTCCCATCATAATGGTTTTAGACTTAACCCATTGCTGTTAGATTTTATTCAAAAAGAACTACAGATTCTCACAATTCAAGAACCTCAAAATATTTAATTTGGAGGATAATTTGTTCAATAGAACTCCAAATACATGTTAAACATCAAAAAAAAAAAAAAAAAAAAGCCCTCAAGAAAAAGTAAACTATAAAAATTCATTTGAAATAAAAAATAATCTAATTCTCTGATCATGAGGACATGAGAAAAAAAAGGCAGGGGAAAGAAAATAAATATCTGTGCCTTAATAATCTCCCACAAGTACACAAAAAGCCAAAAACATTTTGGGAAATGCCAGACTGGATGAATCACAAAATAGAATTAAGATCTCTGGGAGAAATATCAACAACCTCAGGTATGCAAATGATACCACTCTAGTGGCAGAAAGAAAAGAGGAATAAAGGAGCCTCTTAATGAGGGTGAAAGAGTAGAGTGATAAAGCTGGTGTAAAACTCAACATTCAAAAAATGAAGTTCATGGCATTCTATCACATAAATGCAAATAGAAGAGGATAAAGTTGAAACAGTGATAGATTTTATTTTCTTGGGTTCCAGAATCACTGGGGATGGTGACTGTAGCCATGAAATCAAAAGATGCTTGCTCTTTGGAGGAAAGCTATGAAAAAATTAGAAAGTGTATTAAAAATCAGAGACATCACTTTGCCAACAGATGTCTATATAGTCAAAGTCATCGTTTTACCAGTAATCATATATGGATGTGAGAGTTGGATGTAAAGAAGACTGAGTGCCAAAGATTTGATGCTTCCAAATTGTGGTGCTGGAGAAGACACTTGAGAGTCTCTTGAATGGCAAGAAGATCAAACCAGTCAATCCTACAGGAAATCAACCCTAAATGTTCACTGGAAGGACTGATGCTGAAGAATACTCCAATACTTTGGCCACCTGATATGAAGAGCTAACTCACTGGAAAAGACCCTGATGCTGGGAAAAACTGAGGTCAGGAGGAGAAGAGAGCAGCAGAGCATGAGATGGTTGGATGGCATCCTCTCAGTGGACTCAATGGACATGAGTTTGAGCAAACTCCAGGAGACAGTGAAGGAACCCTGCCGCACTGCAATCCATGGGGTCTCGAAGATTTGGACACGACTGAGCGACTGAACAGCAATAGGGCAAACTACTCTTATATATGAAAGCTACCAGCAGAGTAGTATATTTTGAGCTATTCCACTATGTAAAACAACAGATTTACCAGAAATGGTAACCTTATCTTTAAGAGAAATCTAGATATTAAACGTAGGCAAATGTGTTGTCTAAGTGACTTAATTTACATTTCAAGAACTCTGTTTTAGAGTTAGGAGGACACACAAAAGGAGAGTGACATTTTTAGTCTTAAGAGTCTGGAAAAAAAAGGAAAAAGAAAATAGTCTTTGCATCTTCTCTTAGCATTCCTCTTCAGATTCTTTCCTGATTAAAGGGAGAAATACAAGTTAAGTTATTAGGCCTTCCTTTTATCTCTGGAGGATTTTGTAGAACTTCATTCTGGAGAGGCAGCCATTCTGTGACCATGAGGATTAGGCTAAGAAAATGGAAAATATGATCCTGAGCCCTCACTCTTCTCAGCTGTTAAACTGACTCAAGTTCATATGTGCAAAACAAGCCCTCCTTCTCTAAACCACTTTCTTTTGGGTACCTTATTACTTTCAGCCAAAGAACATGGCAAACTTCACTAACATGACAAGAGAGATAGTTCATGGCTCCTGAACTCCAATGATCTTGCTTATCTATTACCATGAAAGGAACTGAATTTGTAGATTTCAAAGGGCAAACTACAATGATACACACTTCTGAAGATAACTACAAGTTACAAAGAGAAGTTCTTTTGACAACATGGCTTTAGCTTTTTCCATGTATATTTTTTTCAGAAAAAATGTATTTGCACTCTTTAGACTTCTCTACAACTTCAAAACAGGATACCTATCATCACAAAAGATTACTCTTGGTTTAAAAAAAAAAAAAAGCATGACTCAAGGGTGTCCATTAGTGAATTAATTCCCAGTAACCATGTCTCATATTAACAAGCAGATAAAATATATGTGTTTTCTAGCTAAGGCTTAGTTGCTATTTTTTTTTTTCCTTTCTAACAACCAGTTTTTAATTTGGGCCATTATCACCTTTCAAGTTTCAAGGAAGGAAAATCATGAATCACTCTTACTTACAAGTTTACCCTCTGCATGTTTTTTTTTTTCCCATACATAATAATTTTTCACAGATTTTTCAAACCTGTCTGTCACTTATTTCACTTACTTTTTACTAACAAATTTGATTTTTTAATTGTTTCCCTCATATGCTCTGATGTCCCCTAAAAAGAATGAAGTCTTAATCACTCTACTTCCTTTTCACACATGAATCTTTATATCTTCTTTTCTCACAGGCCTATTTTTTAAACTGCTATCCAATTTCTTTCCTTTTTCAATTTTGTTTCTTCATCATTCAAAATGATGATCTTGAGAATGTCTTTCCATCACTCAGAGTGACTAAAAAATACAGAGTCATCTTGCATCATTTTTACTCCGTAAACCACCAAACCTGCAATTTGTACTTTAACAGGAGCTTGCTAAAAATGCTAGTGTCGATGGTGTCTTCTCTGTTTGATCACATGATGCTATTGTGCAAAGTGAGCCCTCCAGTTTCTGATTACTGAATGCCACGTTGTATTTAGTTGAAGTTTGCTTCCTAGAAATCTGCAGAAATGCCACATGGTGTGATACTCTAATTATGAGTCAGAATCACAGGACTGAAGGTGTGGAAGTCTCTAATGTAACCCAGACAGGGAAAAGACACAGGCTCTTTATGTTCCAGGAGTGTACACAGGAGTAGGGGGTGTCAGGTATGTGTAATTTGTATTGGTAACTGACAAAAAAATTCCACACAAGTGAGTTTCCTTAACTGAAATCCACAGAGATAAATTCTGAAAGGGGGTAACTTAAGCAACAGAATTCAATAGTATCAGATTAATTTTGGGACTGGCCACTCAGCACATCTCAGAAAACATCTATGACAGAATTTGCTCAGTCTCTAAAGCTGCCCACAGTTATGGTGTCTTGAGGGCTTAGTCGCTTCAGTCATATCCAACTCTTACTCTATAGACTGTAGCCCAACAGGATCCTCTGTCCATGGGATTCTCTAGGCAAGAACACTGGAGTAGGTTGTCACGTGCTCCTCCAGGGGACCTTCCTAACCCAGTTTCTGATTCCTGAATGCCAGGTTGTACTTAGTTGATTTTTGCTTTCTAGGAATATGCAGAATTGCCACATGTTGTGAACTGCCATATGGTGTGATCCAGGGATCAAACTTGTGTCTCTTACATCTCCTCCATTGGCGGGCGTGTTCTTTACCACTAGACACCACTATGGTATCTTAGATCTCGAGTATTTCAAAGAAATCATTTTGGTTCAAACAGAAAGAAACTGCAGGCTAATATATGGGAAATATATTACATTAAAACCTGAGTAACGTCCCAAATGTCACAAGTTCAAAGCAGAGAGTAAAAACAAAGATCTTGATGTATTCTCTCCACTATCTGCAGAACCTTCCAGAACTTTATGTGCCCTGGCTTGTGATCACTCCAATCCCTGGGCCTTGTTCTAAACTCAGTTAATCATTTTTTTTTATCTATACCACAATGCTTTAGAAATAGGTATTTACCATGAGAACAGATTCAAGAATAAGATCTAAACTAAACAATCATGAAGTGAACCTGTACAGTGAGGTACTTCTAACTTTTGGAACTGACTTGTGCTTGAGTAGCCAAAGAAAAGTTAAATTCCATCAGGCTACAGGTCCTCAGATATGCACCAAAACTTAATTTCAAGAATGTATGTGACAGAGAGTACTAATACTCCCATAATGTCCATTTTATCCTCCCTCTTTGTAAGAATAGGTCAAGCATATGTTCTTCTTGAAGCTAGATGTGGCTATGTGGCTACCTTCTCACTGAGATGTGAGTGGATATGATATATGTAATACCCAGCTCTTACCCTTAAAAGAAAGGACATACTCTTTATTTCTTTTCTCCCCTTTGATTAGTTGAGACACGGATATGGAGGTCCTGAACTACACAGATCAAACCACAGGTAATGACAGATGAGAAGATGTCTGAGCAACATTGTAAATTCTTGAACCCAGCACTATCTTGTGGATCAAGGTAACTCACCCCTGGGTGGTCCACTTTGGACTTTTACATAGACAAAAAATAAATGTCTACTTTAAATAAGAAATTAGTATTTGGTGTTTCTTATAGCACTGAAGAAGTTAGGGTAGCTAAAGCTCTTTGCTATAACAAATATACTTAAAATTTTCAACACAGTAGAATTTTGAGTATCAAATCCAGAATGGATGACCCTTCCTGTTCTACACAAAGACTCAATATTTGGAGTGGGTACTCCAAGGAGTGACTAAGAGTTCCAGCATCTTTCCATCTTCTGGTTCCACTGAATTCCACAAACGGGTTTCCATACTCACTGGACTTATCTGCATCAAGCCTTAGAAAAGGGGCTTTACCGGGAGAGGACTGGGAGTGGCATGCATAGCTTCTGCTCACATTCCATGTCTGCACCTCCCTACAAGTGAGGCTGGGGAGAGTAG
The DNA here is from genome assembly GCF_029378745.1 of Bos indicus. Classification (NCBI taxonomy): domain Eukaryota; kingdom Metazoa; phylum Chordata; class Mammalia; order Artiodactyla; family Bovidae; genus Bos; species Bos indicus. The sequence goes on from NC_091770.1 coordinate 55,718,191, forward strand.
TGAATAACTGAGAGAGAAGAAGAAACAGGTGCATAAACAGTTCCCTGTGATGTGCCACAGCATCCAAATAATCCTGGAGTTATTTCAAAGGCATCTTAACAAGTAAACTTTTTGTTATCCTATTATATAATATTTCTTATTTCCAAAGTTATCTTACTGCAGTGCAACCTGGCTCAGTCTTGAGGTAAAGAATTTTAAAGCAACATCTGACAATCTCTTATTTCAGCAGTTATTGAATATCATCCATATTTGTGTGGTTAATCATCTATGACAATAGTGATGACAATTCCAGGAAGCCCACATGAGTCACAAAAATATTCTAAAAATTTTAATACTGGTGAAAATCATTTTTATCATGCTTGAATAACTCAGCTTAAAGGAATTTTGTCTCATCTCTTCATGAAATTCCCCTTGGGGATGCAAACAAGCTTGGAAAGTTTCAGTCAACAGTGTAAATTGAGAGTTTGTGTTAAATTAGCCATTGAAAACTGCAGTTTAGAATGAAATTACCATCTTAGCTATTACCACAGGGTTCCATAGTACATTTACAATGGCTATGTTTTATAATAACATCATATTCAAGTCATTTATACATTTTTTTTCATTTTTAAAGTTAACTACCACGCTGCAGGAGATCTTAAAAAATCAAGCATACTTTTTACTTTCCCTTTATTTTTCAAAGCCAAGAAAATAATATGGCAAAAATTACCTATACTCTTAGGATAATAAAGCACAAAATCACCAATAAGAAGACTGACGGTAGAAATGATATTCTCATAGGCTCATTAATCTTTAAATTACACTTTGAAAATTATTTATCTTTATTAAATTGAAGTTAATATATAATGTGCTGGTTTCAAGCATACAGCAAAGTAATTCACTTATACATATACATACACATATATATATATAAAATCTTCTTCAGATTCTTTTCAGTATATGTTATTACAAGTTACTGAGTACAGTTCCCTGTGCTATTCACGGGTCCCTGTTGTTTACTTATTTGATATATAATAGTGTGTATATGAGTAGAGTTATTCAAACTCTGAATTTATTTCTTCCACCTCATCTATCTCCTTTGGAAACCATAAGTTTGTTTTCTATATCTGCAAGTCTATTTCTGTTTTATAAATAAGTTCATTTGTATCAAGTTTTAGATCCCACATGTAAGTAAGCACTATCATATGATATTTATCTTTCTCTGTCTGGCTTACTTTACATAGTACTGCAAATAGCACTATTTCATTCTTTTTATGGCTGAGTAATATTTCATTGTGCATGTATACACACCAAATCTTTTTTTTCAATACACATTACATACCACATCTTATTTTTTTGCAATATGCATTACAATATTTATTTCTATATCCTATTAAAAAGCAGAGACATTACTTTGCCAACAAAGGTCCATCTAGTCAAGGCTATGGTTTTCCAGTGGTCATGTATGGATGTGAGAGTTGGACTGTGAAGAAAGGTGAATGCCCAAGAATTGATGCTTTTGAACTGTGGTGCTGGGGAAGACTCTTGAGAGTCCCTTGGACTGCAAGGAGATCCAACTAGTCCATTCTAGAGGAGATCAGTCCTGGGTGTTCTTTGGAAGGAATGATGCTAAAGCTGAAACTCCAGTACTTTGGCTACCTCATGCGAAGAGTTGACTCTTTGGAAAATACTCTAATGCTGGGAGGGATCGGGGACAGGAGGAGAAGGGGACAACAGAGGATGAGATGGCTGGATGGCATCACCAACTCGACGGATATGAGTTTGAGTGAACTCCGGGAGTTGGTGATGGACAGGGCGGCCTGGCGTGCTGCAATTCATGGGGTCACAAAGAGTAGGACATGACTGAGCGACTGAACTGAACTGAACTGAACATGGATCATCTGAAATACATTTAGCAAGCAGTTTCATTTCTAGTAACACAAAAAAGAATAAGATGCTTATGAATAAATCTAATACAAAAAACTACAACACATTGAAAGAAATTAAAGAAGACTAATATAAATGGGAAAACATCCCATAGTCATAAATCTGAAAACAACACTGTTAACACAGAAATGCTATCAAATTGTTACACAGAGTCAGTGCAATTCTTATTAATATTGTAGTTGCCCATTTTACAGACCAAGTTTATCTTACAAGTCATACAGAAATGCAGCAAATCCAGAATTGTCAACACTATCTTAGAACAACATGTAAGTTTGCAAGCTTACAACTCCTAATTTCAAAACTTATAGTTGTATGGTATCAAGACTATTATATGTTATGTGGTATAGGCATAAAGATAGATGTGTTTTTCAGTGGAATAGATCTGACAGTTCAGAAATGAGCCTTTACATTTATACTCAGTTGATTTTGAACAAATGTGCTAAGGTAACTCAATAGGGTAAAAATAATCTTTCTGATAAATTTTACTTGGTCAAGCAGATATCCACATACAAGTGATTAAAATTCTATTTCTTCCTCATATCATATTCAAAAACTAAATTTAAATGCATAGTGAAAGTTTTAGTAGCTCAGTCGGATCTGACTCTTTGCAACCCCATGGACCGTAGCCCATCGGGCTCCTCTGTCCACGGCATTCTCCAGGCAAGAATACTGGAGTAAGTTGCCATGTCCTTCTCCAGGGAATCCTCCTGATCCAGGGAATCTTCCTGACAATGGGATCAAACCCAGGTTTCCTGTGTTGCAGACAGATTTTTTACCATCTGAGCCACATCAGGGAAGACCTAAATGTAATAGCTAAAACAATAAGTCTAAGAAGAAAACAGAGGTATAAATACCACAACCTTGAGTTTGGCAATGGTTTCTTAGTGATGATGCTGAAAGCAAAAGAAATAAAAGAAAACTGCACATATATTCAATTTCTTCAAAATCAGAAATGTTTGGGCTTCAAAGGATATCATCAGTATAATGTAAACCAAACCTACAGTATGGCATAAAATATTTTCTAGTCAAATGTCTGATGTTACATATCTAGGACATATAAATAACTATTGCAGCTCAATAATAAAAACACAATAACCTAACTTTCAAAAATAAGCAGTGAATTTGAATAAACATTTATCCGAAGAAGATATAGAAAGGGCCAATAAACACATAAAGAGATGCTCATTGGACATAATAAATTTTAGAAAAAAACACTGTTAATTCTTAGTAGACATACAACTTAACTATAGAATATTGAGGTATATGTCATATGGAAGAGTGGTTGGCTAAAGGGAAAATCACTGCTAAGTTGATGTAAACAGATGAATGATAAAAATCTACTGCATCCAAAGTACACAGCACTTTACAGCTAATAGTATGGCACTACCACGTCTTTATCCACTCATCTGTCGACTGACATTAGATTGCTTCCCTATCTTGACTATTGTACATAGTGCTACTATGAACACTGGGGCTCATGTATCATTTTGAATTCAAGTTTTTAAAAATATAATTTAAAAGACTGAATAACATAATGCATAATTACAATCAAATTGCTCCAGGAAACTGTATCTTAGTTCTACTTATATTGGACTCTTGCCTTAATCAAGAGTGAGAGCAAAATCAAGAGAGGAAGATTCTCATTATAAAGAGGGTGGATACTATGTCAGCAAAGAAATCATAATTCTGCTAGTCAAAGAAATTTACTTTGCATGCCAAGGCCAAGACAAGGATATAAGGAGTATGAAATATACAGTTTTGTGGACAATAAAGACAACACATGCAAGCATGCATGCATACGAACACACACACACACACACACACGCATACACACACACATAAACACACACTTAAAACCAAGGATCTTAACACTGCAGAATTATACATGTCAGGGGAAGGGAAAGATGCTGTAAAAATATAGTGGAGGCCTAGCCCAGTTTTGTGGGTGCCAAAAAAACTGAAGAAGGCAACCTCCAGGCTAAGAACTGAAGGATGCTTGGGTGTCAAACTGTCTAAGGTAAGAGAATTTCGAAGCTCATGTGAAATGAGATACCACATAGTTCTAGAGAGTGTAAGAAGTTCTTTTCACATTGAGGGTAGAGAATGAGTCAGGGATGATAAGAAAAGGAGCAAAATGAAAAAATAGGAAAAGGTCTTACAGAAGAATTTATACTTCATTTAAAGTGAAGTCGTCAAAAATTGTTCTAAAAAGCAGTACTGAAAAACTCTGTTTATTCTTTCCTACACTGCTTACATATCACTTGAGATACTAAATTTGACATTATCTAAAATTTACAAATGAGTGATCAAATCAATTTCTACTTCAGAACAATAACAACAACAATTTTTTAGTATAAGTGTGTCTCAAATTTTTCATGGGACATATTTATACTACAAAATGATTTGCTATTTATCTGAAATTTAAATTTAACCTGAATGCCCTGGATTTTTAGTATTAAAGTTGACAACAATGGTCAACAGGCAATCAAGGGAGAATTTTTAGGATAGAGAACTTGGTCAAACTACCGCACAATTGCACTCATCTCACACACTAGTAAAGTAATGCTAAAAATTCTCCAAGCCAGGCTTCAACAATATGTGAACCATGAATTTCCAGATGTTCAAGCTGGTTCTAGAAAAGGCAGAGGAACAAGAGATCAAATTGCCAACATCCACTGGATCATCAAAAAAGCAAGAAAGTTCCTGAAAAACATCTATTTCTGATTTATTGACTATGCCAAAGCCTTTGACTGTGTGGATCACAATAAACTATGGAAAATTCTGAAAGAGATGGGGATACCAGACCACCTGACCTGCCTCTTGAGAAACCTGTATGCAGGTCAGAAAGCAACATTTAGAGCTGGACATAGAACAACAGACTGGTTCCAAATAGGAAAAGGAGTACATCAAGGCTGTATACTGTCACCCTGCTTATTTAACTTATATGCAGAGTACATCATGAGAAATGCTGGGCTGGATGAACCACAAGCTGGAGTCAAGATTGCCAGGAGAAATATCAATAACCTCAGATATGCAGATGACACCACCCTATGGCAGAAAGTGAAGAGGAAATAAAGAGCCTCTTGATGAAAGTGAAAGAGGAGAGTGAAAAGGTTGGCTTAAAGCTCAACATTCAGAAAACTAAGATCAAGGCATCTGGTCCCTTCACTTCATGGCAAATACATGGGGAAATAGTGGAAATAGTGGCTGACTTTATTTTTCTGGGCTCCAAAATCACTGCAGATGGTGACTGCAGCCATGAAATTAAAAGACGCTTACTCCTTGGAAGAAAAGTTATGACCAACCTAGACAGCATATTAAAAAGCAGAGACATTACTTTGTCAACAAAGGTCCATCCAGTCAAAGTTATGGTTTTTCCAGTAGTCATGTATGGATGTGAGAGTTGGACTATAAAGAAAGCTGTGCACAGAACAACTGATGCTTTTAAACTGTGGGTTGGAGAAGACTCTTGAGAGTCCCTTGGACTGCAAAGAGATCCAACCAGTCCATCCTAAAGGAGATCAGTCCTGAATATTCATCGGAAGGACTGATGTTGAAGCTCAAACTCCAATATTTTGGCCACCTGATGTGAAGAGCTGACTCATTTGAAAAGACCCTAATGTTGGGAAAGATTGAAGGCAGGAGGAAAAGGGGACGACAAGGATGAGATGGTTGGATGGCATCACCGACTCAATGGACATGGGTTTGGGTAAACTCTGGGAGTTGGTGATGGATAGGGAGGCCTGGTATGCTGCGGTTCACGGGGTCGCAAAGAGTCGGACACGACTGAGCGACTGAACTGAACTGATTATGAACTGAACTTAGTGACCCAAGAGTGATAACAGCTGTGTACCTATATTCCAATGCCAGTTTGAATAATAGGAACTTTGTAACATTTTGAGAAATTTTAATAAAGCTCACTTTGTCTACTATCTTTAACTCCCACAAATCCCTTTGAATATTAATAATTGAGAGGGTGGGTTGAATTGAACATAAGGTCAAGAAAATTCATTTTCTTAGAAAAATTAAAATGCACATATAGGCAATATGAAAGATTAATTTTCTCTACATGTACATATATAAATGTCATATACAATGTATATGTTATATATATATGTATACAATGTCTTTTATTATAAAGATAAAATAGAGGACAAGATGGTTGGATGGCATCACCAACTCCATGGACATGAGTTTGAGCAAGCTCCAGGAGATGGTGAAGGAAAGGGAAGCCTGGCATACTGCAGTTCATGGGGTCACAAGGAGTCTGACACAACTGAGCAACTGAACAACAACAAATTACAACTTCCATTGCAAAAACCAAAACATTATTTCTAAATTTGGTCACTAGATATCAAAACACTGATACACATTCTTAAAAAGCTAATGAATATTTTCATCCATGAAATCCCAAATAATTATCACAGTTGTCAACATTTCATAAAACAACTTCTGCAACATATAATTACATTTACTACTAACTAATTTTGGAAGAATGAGGCAGGCAAAGAATATATACACACTGCATTACTTTTTAAGGAAGAATGTTTATTTAAACATATTTATCAAAAAATATTTATCAAACTTTTTTCTGTTCAGAGATACTGGGAACATATGTTTGATCCAGACTAACAACATCCCTGTCCTTGTGGAGTTGTCCATCTTTTGAATGAGTCAGACAAAATGCACACAAAGAAACATGTGAGCCAATTATGGATAGTGGAAAGTACTCTGAATGAAAGAAACAGATAACAGAGAAGCTGGTACAAAAAGTATGTACTTTTTTCTAAAACAATAATAATAATAAGCACAGTCAGGAAAATCCTCTGTGACAGAGGAGAAATGATAAGACAGGAGCAGAAAGGTACAAGGGAGCCAGTTATAGCATCAGAAAGTTGGCATCATCTTATGAGGAAGAAGCAGCTTATGCAAAGGGCCGAGGCAAGAAGAGAACCCAGTTCATCCTAGAAACTGAAAGAAGTGCTCTGTGGCTTGAACATGGTGACTAAAGGTCCACCGGGAAAGTTCACAGTACTAGCTTGTAGCAAAGGACAATGATCACTCTGGTGTTTAGAAGATCAAGGAAGTAAGCAAAACAGGGACCGGCAGATGATTCAAAAAGTGACTACACTGGTCTTGTTGGGAAAGGACTCGGGCTTGGAATAAGGACTTGGACAACAAGAGTTGGAGAGAGGTGGGTAGGTTTGAGGAAAGACAAACCAGAGAGAATTTTTAGCTGTGAGACTAGGGTTCTGTGAAAAGTGTGGGCTGAGGTACAAATTGAGTCCCTGTCAACATATTGATCATATCAACACCTAAGGCTGTAGGGATGGGCAGAACCATCTGAGGAGAGAATGAAGAAGAAAAAAAGAGAAGTTCTAAGTCTAAACCCTGAAAAACAGAAGCTGAGGTAGGGAAATAAGATAGAGCAAAGACAGAAGACACAGCTACTGAAGCCCACCTGTCCATGTTACAAGAAGGTCTGGGAGTTATTTCAGAATGGAAGAAAAACAGCTGGTTAGATTTTCCGTTACTGTTCCCGGCTTTCTTCCTTCTTAATTGTGTGAAAACAAAGCACATCTTTTATTCTTTCAATACGATGACAAGAAAGGGAAAAGCAGGTGTATTAACATGCCTTAATCCTTTATCTCAGATCTCTGACAAACTTTAATTAGTTTGCTAGTTGAGGGTTTCCTGAGTAAATGCGATTCTGTCACTTCTAAGCCACTCTGGTGCTTGGTGTAACAGATTTTTTTGATCTCCAGCTTAGATAACATTTCTACATTATCAAAAATAGTTATAAGCAATTTTGTTAGTTAACCTCCTATGATTTCTCCCTGATATTTTTGAAATAGTGTGCATAAAATTTCAGAATTATCTTGTTTCAAGAACATAAAAAAGTCATTATTTGTTTCTGACATTAATTTTTAAATTTAGCTTTAAATTCCATTTTCCCATTTAAAATAGCTATACTCACTGAAATGGAAAAATACAAGAGAAAAAAAATACTTTTAGGGCTTGAGATTTTGCCAAACAGAAGATTTACTGCTAAATTTAGGTATTCACTTTCATAACCATTTAAGAGGAAAAATGGGTTTTCAGATTAACTTATTCATTTGAGTTTAAGGATTTTCTTTAGGTCATGTTTGCTGAAGAATTAGCTGATGCAAGCAAGAAAAGGAATGAATACTTGACTGTAAAAATATATTTGGTTATCTTCTGCTTGCTCTCTTTTCTCTGCCTGTTTAACATAGGGAGTTCTCCCTTTCCCTCACCTCCAATTTGTTCCTTTACATTCCTGCCTTTTCACTCTGTACATTCTTGGTATTGATGTACTCTCAACTTCCATGTCACTTTTTTCAGCTAATGTTTCCCTTAGGAGCTGCAGATCTACTCAGTCTGCTTAATTCACCTTAGGTCTTTTATTATGCAATCTAAGTCTCTCTCTTTTTCATCTATAAAGTGGAGAAAATAAGATTGAGTTTACAAAGCTGACTCAAGGAGTAATGAAAACTGGAAATACCTAGCATAGTATCAGGCACCTAGTAACTACTCAAGAAACATTAGACCCTTTCCCCCTTCTAGATTATCTGTGGTCAATTCAATACAAATAAGAAGAGCTCCAACTAAGACCAGAACAGTGAGGACTATTCAAAGCAAAGACAAGATTCTAATGAAAGTAATTTGGAAAGTCTAGTTCAGCAGCTGGGACCAGCCTTATGATGTGCATCAAAGAATTACATGCAAGGGAAGCCAGGTCTGGAGACCTAGGGGAAACTCCCCCAAGCCTCCTTTTTCCTTAAGAATGAGAAATTAATAAGTTGAGATAGTATGTAAAGCACTCATTTCATAGTACCTTAAACTTCTCTTTTATCGTCTACTAAATGGGATTTTTTTTACTAGCATTCACAAAACAGTCACTGTGTTTAAATCAGAAAATTTTTAAAGTAAATATTTTGATGGAGGATAAGTTAGTTGCATCATTCTAGTTTTTTTTCAGCAACATATTATTTCTTTATATTCTTAGAATTGGATTATAAGTTTCAAACCTCATTCAATTTTTAAATCATTAAAATAATAAGCTTTCTAGACTTTTAGTAATAATACTAAATGCCAGAATAAATGGAACTACATCAAAGTTTTGATGCTAAAGCTGAAACTCCAGTACTCTGGCCACCTCATGCGAAGAGCTGACTCATTGGAAAAGACTCTGATGCTGGGAGGGATTGGGGGCAGGAGGAGAAGGGGACGACAGAGGATGAGATGGCTGGATGGCATCACTGACTCAATGGACGTGGGTCTGAGTGAACTCCGGGAGTTGGTGATGGACAGGGAGGCCTGGCTGCTGCGATTCATGGGGTTGCAAAGAGTCGGACATGACTGAGCGACTGACCTGAACTGAAGTTAGAAATACAGTGTTCTATTCATACTTAAACAAGTAGAACAAAAATGTCATAAATTTTTTAGCTAAGCAAAAACTCATTAATTTTTTGAAATATATATATTATACATACTATGTATATGTATGCAAAAGCTATTCTACCACACTTGATAAAGTCTTGAGAAAGAAAAAAGTGGAGAAATTGGAAAACAAACTAAAAAAAACAGGACCACTGAATATGAAATAGAAAAAGTGAAACAAATTAGGTAAAAGTAAAAGATCATCATATAGTCTAGGTGTTTTTAAACATGGTTGCTCATTAGAATCATATCTGGAACTCTGGAGAAAAAAACAATACCTGGGCATTTGTATTTTTCAAAAAATTACAAGATAATTCTAATATCCATCTGGATTTTAAGAAGGATGGTATGGGGAGGGAGGAGGGAGGAGGTTCAGGATGGGGAACACGTGTACACCCATGGTGGATGCATGTTGACGGATGGCAAAACCAATACAATATTGTAAAGTAAAAAAAAATAATAATAATAATACATAAATATAAATTATAAATGTTAAAAAAAACTGATTATAGATTTCTACATTAAGTGGTAGATTTAGTGACACAGAGTTCTATTATTTTCTGTTGACCAATCATGATACAGTGATAATAAAATGAATAATTACATAATCACAACAGTAAAAGATGTTTATCAGTTTTCACAATCAATAGCCAGACAAAAAATAAAAGACAACTACAATTGAAAGGCATAATGGAAGTATGATTAAACTAACAATATAAAATATTTACATATATTTGAGGGAGTTAAACAGAGTGATGTGGTAAGTGGGAGTTCATACATGCACATGGTCTCATCTCCCCAGCCAGTCTATGTCTTTTGGTTGGTATATTTAATCCATTTATAGTTAATGCAATTACCAATATATATAATTCTACTGTCATGTTCTTAATTGTTTTGGGTTATTTTGTGTAGGTCTTTTCCTTCTCTTGTGTTTCCTGCCTAGAGAAGTTCCTTTAGTACCTGTTGTAAAGCTAGAATTCTCTTAACTTCTGCTTGTTTGGAAGGCTTGTGATTTCCCCATCAAATCTGAACAAGAGTCTTTCTGGGTAGAGTATTCTTAGCTATACATTCTTCTTTTTCATCATTTCAAATATATCATGCCATTCCCTTCCAGTTTGTAGAGTTTCTGTCGAGAAATCAGCTGATAGCCTGATGGGAGTTCCCTTGTATGTTATTTGTTGTTTTTTCCTTTATTGCTTTTAATATTTTATCTTCATCTTTAATTTTGATTATTATGATGTGAATGTTGATGTGTTTAATGTTGTCCCATAGGTCTCTTGAACATTTTTTTTCATTCTTTTTTTTTTTTCCTATATTCTCTTTTGCAGCAGTGATTTCTGCCATGCTGTCTTCCAAGTCCTTATCCAAGTCCTTATCCATTCTTCTGCCTAAGTTATCCTGTCATCAATTCCTTCTAGTGTACTGTTCATCTCTGTTTGTTTGTTCTTTAGTGCTTCCAGGTCTTTGGTAAATATTTCTGCATCTTCTCCATTCTTTTTCTAAGATCCAGGATCATCTTCCCTATCATTCTGAATTCTTTTTCTGGAAGGCTGCCTATCTCCACTTCATTTAGGTGTTTTTCTGGGAGATAACTTTCATCTGGAACATAACCCTCTGTCTTTTCATTCTGATTAACTTTCTGCAAGTTTTCATTTTGGTGACTGCGGGATGGTAGTACTTCTTGCTTCTTCTCTCTCCCCGCTGGAGGATGATGCTAAAAGATTTGTGTAGGCTTCTGGATGACAGGGACTCATGGTAGGAAAAATTGGGTCTTGCTCTGGTGGGCACAGCCACACTCAGTAAAACTTTAATCCTATTGTCTGCTGATGGCTAGGGCTGGGCTCCCTCCTTCTTAGATGTTGACCTGAGGTAACCCAGCCCTGGAGTCCACAGGCTCTATGGTAGGGTTAATGAATACCTCTAAGAGGGATCACATCGAGAGACACCTAGGACTGTGGCTGCCAGTGCTCCTGTCCCCTCAATAAGACATTGCTAATCCACACCTCCACATGAGATCCTTCAACCCTAGCAGGGAGGTCTGCTTCAGTCTCCTGTGGGGTCACTGCTCCTTTCCCCTGGGTCATGGTGTGCTCAAGATTTTGTTTGTGCTCTTGAAGAATGGAGTTTATACTTCCCCCAGTCCTGTGGAAGTCCTATTCGAATACCACTGGCCTTCAAAGTCAGATTCTCTGGGGATTCTTAGCCCCTTTGTCAGATCTCCAGGCTGAGAAACCTGTCATGAGGCTCCGAACTTTCACAACAGTGGGAGAACTTCTGTGGTATTACTGTTCTCTAGTTTGTGGGTCACCTACCCAGCAGGTATGTGAGATTTGATTTTATCTTAATTGTGCTCCTTCTACCATTTTGTTGTGGCTGGCTTCTTCTTTGTCTTTGGATATGGGGTATCTTTTTTTGGTGGGTTCTAGTGTCCTCTTCGGAGAAGGCAATGGCACCCCACTCCAGTACTCTTGCCTGGAAAATCCTATGGACGGAGGAGCCTGGTAGGTAGTCCATGGGGTCACTAAGAGTCGGGCACAACTGAGCAACTTCACTTTCACTTTTCACTTTCCTGCATTGGAGAAGGAAATGGCAACCCACTCCAGGGTTCTTGCCTGGAGAATCCCAGGAACGGGGGGAGCCTGGTGGGCTGCTGTCTATGGGGTTGCACAGAGTCGGACACGACTGACGAGACTTAGCAGCATCAGCAGCAGTGTCCTCCAGTTGATGGTTTAGTTGTGTCATTCTTAATACAGTTGCATGCATGCTAACTCACTTCAGTCATGTCTGACTCTTCACGACCCTATGGGCTGTAGTCCAACAGGCTCCTCTGCCCATGAGATTCTCCAGGCAAGAATACTGGAGTGGGTTGCCATGCTCTCCTCCAGGGGATCTTCCTGAATGGAACTGGAGTCTCCTGCGGCTCCTGCATTGCAGGCAGCTTCTTTACTGCTGAGCCACATCTAAAACCATAACAATGCCTTACTACTTAACTTTTACTGCCCTGGGCTAATGAGAGAGGAACAGAGGCAGATGCTATCTGTTAAATGTAAGTATATTTATGTAAAAAAAAAAAAAAAAGTGAAATGATGGCATGGTAGACTCAATAGTTATTTCTTGCATAGTTGGTCCTAATGGTACACAAGGTAATGAGTGTTTGCCAAACACAAAAGACCTAGAGCTAAAGTAGTTACCAACATATCTATGTTGTACCCAATGATTTAAGGTCAGAAAAACATCATCCATCAAATTAATGAAAATTTCAATTTTCTTATTTTGTTTTGTTACTTATTTTATAAATTTCTTTATGAATAAAAATATGTGCAAACATAATTTCATGTTTTTAATACTACTTGAAGCTCACTCTAAGATTTGGGAGGATTTTTTTGGCTTTCATTTTGGGTTTAAAAGGATTCTACACATTACTCAAGTTTCAAAACTTTGCTAATACAGCTGGCCTCATAACAAAAAGAACATCACTCCCATCTGGTGGCAGACATCAAAATTTTGAACATAATTTCAAAACAGAAATTAATCTTAACTCTAGACTAGACACTAGTCAACTAAATTCCTATTTCAAAAGTGACAAACACAATAACTGCCAAGTAATCCAACATATGACATCAATTCAAAGAAGTACATGAAACATAATGAATTACTTTTAGTTGTGGGTACCAAACATTAAAAAAAGTACAACTTAAGAAGTGTTAATATTAGGGAATGAAACCGTAATTGTAAAATAATAAAAACACTTTATAGTCTTTCAATTAAATATTAATATATGTCATAAAGGTAAACTTCCCAAAGCATAATCTCATTCAGTTCAGTTCAGTTCAGTCGCTCAGTCGTGTCCAACTCTTTGAGACCCCATGAATCACAGCACACCAGGCCTCCCTGTCCATCACCAACTCCCAGAGTTTACTCAAACTCACGTCCATCGAGTCAGTGATGCCATCCAGCCATCTCATCCTCTGTTGTCCCCTTCTCATCCTGTCCCAAAGCCCTCCCAGCATCAGGGTCTTTTCCAATGAGTCACCTTTTCACAAGAGGTGGCCAAAGTATTGGAGCTTCAGCTTCAGCATCATTCCTTCCAATGAACACCCAGGACTGATCTCCTTTAGGATGGACTAGTTGGATCTCCTTGCAGTCCAAGGGACTCTCAAGAGTCTTCTCCAACACCACAGTTCAAAAGCATCAATTCCTTGGCACTCAGCTTTCTTCACAGTCCAACGTTCACATCCATACATGACCACAGGAAAAACCATAGCCTTGACTAGATGGATCTTTGTTGGCAAAGTAGTGTCTCAGCTTTTAAATATGCTATCTAGGTTGGTCATAACTTTCTTTCCAGGGAGTAAGCGTCTTTTAATTTCATGGCTGCAGTCACCATCTGCAGTGATTATGGAGCCCCCAAAAATAAAGTCTGACACTGTTTCCACTGTTTCCCCATCTATTTCCCATGAAGTGATGGGACCAGATGCCATGATCTTCGTTTTCTGAATGTTGAGCTTTAAGCCAACTTTTTCACTCTCTTCTTTCACTTTCATCAAGAGGCTTTTGAGTTCCTCTTCACTTTCTGCCACAAGGGTGGTGTCATCTGCATATCTGAGGTTATTGATATTTCTCCCGGCAATCTTGATTCCAGCTTGTGCTTCTTCCAGGCCAGAATTTCTCATGATGTACTCTGCATATAAGTTAAATAAGCAGGGGGACAATATACAGCCTTGACGTACTCCTTTTCCTATTTGGAACCAGTCTGTTGTTCCATGTCCAGTTCTAACTGTTGCTTCCTGACCTGCATATAGGTTTCTCAAGAGGCAGGTCAGGTGCCCTGGTATTCCCATCTTTCTCAGAATTTTCCATAGTTTATTGTTATCCACACAGGCAAAGGCTTTGGCTTAGTCAATAAAGCAGAAATAGATGTTTTTCTGGAACTCTCTTGCTTTTTCCATGATCCAGCAGATGTTGGCAATTTGATCTCTGGTTCCTCTGCCTTTTCTAAAACCAGCTTGAACATCTCGAAGTTCGTGGTTCACGTATTAGTGAAACCTAGCTTGGAGAATTTTCAACATTACTTTACTAGCGTGTGAGATGAGTGCAATTGTGTGGTAGTTTGAGCATTCTTTGGCATTGCCTTTTGGGATTAGAATGAAAACTGACTTCTTCCAGTCCTGTGGCCACTGCTGAGTTTTCCAAATTTGCTGGCATATGGAGTGCAGCACTTTCATAGCATCATCTTTCAGGATTTGAAATAGCTCAACTGGAATTCCATCACCTCCACTAGCTTTGTTTGTAGTGATGCTTTCTAAGGCCCACTTGACTTCACATTCCAGGATGTCTGGCTCTAGGTGAGTGATCACACCATCATGATTATCTGGGTCATGAAGATCTTTTTTGTACACTTCTTCTGTGTATTCTTGCCACCTCTTCTTAATATCTTCTGCTTCTGTTAGGTCCATATCATTTCTGTCCTTTATCGAGCTCATCTTTGCATGAAATGTTCCCTTGGTATCTCTAATTTTCTTGAAGAGATCTCATTACATGTATTCAAATCCTATTTTTAATATATGTTATTTTTTCTTTCACAAGGAAAGATATGGAGGTTTTAAATAAAGTAATGATTTTTAAGTTATTCAGCCACAAAACCTTATAATAAAGACAGATAAACATTTTTCAAAGTCAGAAAAACAGCTTTTTAGAATTAAAATGGGAATTGTTATTTTAAAAACAAAAACAGGAAAATATTTGGAAACAGGTTAACCACATTACACCTAAATTTGATCAAATAAATAAATAAGCTTATTAGAATTCCCACTGTTTGCTTTTAGTACATTCTTCACCTTCACACAGTTCCAATCCTCTGACAAAGATGAATAATCAACTTATTACAACATTATAGTATCACCATGGAACCATCCAAATGTATTAATCTTCGAATCACATGAATAAAACATGAATTAAGGTAGTTTCAATAGTGATATTTTCTGGACAGATGGAGAAAGGATACAACGAGACTTCATTTCATACTTTTTTTCTTTAGGTAAATTCATATACAAAATATTTTGTAAACAGTATAAGACACAGTGCTCTTGTCTGTAAAATCCCATGGACGGAGGAGCCTGGTAGGCTGCAGTCCGTGGGGTCGCTAAGAGTCGGACACGACTGAGAGACTTCACTTTCACTTTTCACTTTCATGCATTGGAGGAGGAAATGGCAACCCACTCCAGTGTTCTTCCCTGGAGAATCCCAGAGACGGCGGGGCCTGGTGGGCTGCTGTCTATGGGGTCCCACAGAGTCAGACACGACTGAATCGACTTAGCAGCAGTAGCAGCAGCATAAGACAGAGTATGATATAACAAAAAGACACATACTGACTTAATTCTCAGAAGTTATTTCATTTCTGACTATCAGTTTATTTCTCTAATCACTTTCCAACTTTAAATTCTCTAATTTTAAATCTAAGTCTGAAAAAAAAAAATCTAAATCTGTTTCCCTGATTCAATGCACAGAAGAATTTAACTATTGTTGTGAGTCACAAAGAGGTAATTCCTGTATAAGGACTAATACCAAAGGTGGATAAAATAAGTTATTTTTTAAAGCATAAAATTGAATTTTTAAATTTTGAAATAATATTTTAAGGATATAATATTCTAATTATTTAGGTTTTGAGATAAGTATTAACTTTTTGAGTAAAGTTTAAAAAGACTTAAATATAGAAGGCATTAGAGCCCAACCTAATAGGGCCCCATGGACATTACTGAAAATGATACAGAAAAAGATTAAAGAGAGCTCCTCTTCTCAGGAGGTTCTTTCCCCATCAGGCCAATTTAGAACAGCTCATTAAACATCAACGGTATTCTTTTATCAGATGCTTAGGGTTATTTCTTAAGTTGCATATTCATCTTTCTATAGAGAAACAAGGAACAAAATTCTAACAAATTTCATCCTGTACTATTGTGATGGCCTTAGCTTCATTAGTTTACTGAAATGTTTAAGGCTGAATTTCAGTAATTTATAAGTTTTTTCTTTAGTTATCTTTGATTAAATGTAAAACATAAATAATTCTTCTAAATCTACATTAAAATGTTTTTTTCCTAAAGAAAATATCCAATGAATCCCTATTTTATACATGGCATCCAATTCCTAGTAATAATTAATTACTATCCAGTAAGTCACATTTATCAAGTAATAAAGCCATTACTATCAAGCCAGTACTACCAAGTAATAAAGAACACTGCATTAAGAGCAAACCTATATTACTGTGAAGGACAGGGAAGCCTGGTGTGCTGCAGTTCATAGGATTGCAAAAAGTTGGATACGACTTAGTGACTGAACAACAATATTAATATGAGAACACTGTCAGACACTTACAACTCATTTTAATGGACTGTCTCAGGTACCACTTTAATAATCTTATGACGTATCCATAACTTACATATGAGGACAGATTAAGTAACATATTCAAGCTCTGATTCACAATCAAGCCTTCCTAACTTCAAAGCTTGTATAAACATAATCACTATTTCAATGGTGTGAAAATAATTAATAAATTGCAACTTACAAATCTACAAAATTAAGGTAGATTTTGCATTGGAAAAATAATGGCCTTCTGTATATACTTTTTAATTACAAAGAGAATATTTACATTTTCATTTCTAACTGGTTTGCATAGACAAAACTATCTTTGTATATTTATACTATATCTGGCTATCTTACCTTATTCTCACATTGATTTCAATGGTACACAATAATAATATAAATGAAAGATTTTATCTGTCCTATTCCTATGTTTACATGATCTTATTCTTATTAAAAGTTTTTATTAGAAAAGATTACAAAATTCTGTCAAATATCTGTTTAGTACCCCAGGGTATAATCTATTGAGAAACTAAAATATTTTTGTTTCCTGATAACAGACTATCATATTCTTTAAAAGTCTTATTTTGTTATGAATATGCTAAACTTTTGATACACTGCTGGATGATACTTTCTACATTTTATAGAATTTTTTTTGCATTTAAATTCAGAAATAAGATTGAATTATCACTGTCCTTTTTTAAAGTTATTTTAGAGTGTCTTGATTTTTTAATATAAAAGCTATGTTTCTTCAAGAACTACTGAGGAGCTGTTAAATTTTTTCTACGGTTGAAGCAGAACTTTAAGTAACACTGCAATTATCAGTTCTTTAAATATCAGATAGTATTCAGCTAGACATCCATCTGTTCTGCTGCTTTTTAATAACAGATCTTTAAAAGCTTTCCAATATTTATATGGCTTAATCCAGTTTTCCACTTCCTCTTGGATAAATTTTGATTATTTCAATCTTTCTAGGATTTTATTCCCTTCCTCTATGTTTTCATTTTCCTAGGTATAGAGTTGTATGTAATATTCAACTATGCTTCTTTTAATCTCTCTTGTTCCTAGAGTTCTTTCTGCTTTCCCACTCATAATCTTATGTATTCTTTATATATTTTCCATAATATGTGCCTGAGGGATTTATATTGGCCATTTCAAGAAAGAATCAGGGCTTCCCTGGTGGTCCAGTGGTTGGGAGTTGCCTGACAATGCAAGGAAAATGTACTGGATTTCTGCTCCAGGAAGATCCTACACACTGCAGGGCAGTTAAGCCACTGTACCACACGACTTGCGCCAGCACTCACTAACTGCAACTACTGAGCCATGTGTGCTGCAACTACTGAGGCCTGAATGGCTGGAGTCCACGCTCTGCAAACAAGAGAAGCCAGCTCAAGGATAGGCCCATGGAGCACAATCAGAGAGTAGCCCTCATTCTTCACAACTAGAGAAAGCCGTTGCACAACAGCAAAGACCCAGCACAACCAAAAATAAATAAATAAATGGCATCTTTGACAAAACAAGAATCAAATTTTGAATAAATTTAACCCTTTGAACTCACTATTTTAGTGATTCCAGTGTTTATGGTTATTAAATTCTGATTTCCTAGTTTCTTTTGATGTTCTTTTTCTAATTTGTTGAATACTTAGTTTATTTCTGGTTTTTCTTTAGTAAAAAAGGCATTTAAAGCTAAAATTTTGTACTAAGCACAGTTTTAGTGGGTATGTATATTTTGTTAAGAAGAGATCATCTTTTTCATTAAGTCAAATATAGTTTATAATTTCCCTTTGCTTTTAAGAGTTATCTAAGAGTGTGTCCTAATTTCCTAATAAATTTGCCAAATATAGTTTTTCCATTTCCTAATAAAGCTTAGTATCACAGAACATGGCCTATTAAAGATTTTTACTCTCTTGAATTTATAAAAGTTCAGGCATCTTTTTCAAGGTCTAAAATGAATCTTTTCTCACATGAAATTGCATGATTTCCATAATGTAAAATTTTTCCAAAAAGAATCTTGCCATTTCAACATTGTAAGTTAAACATGCACCTCATATACATTATGATAGAAATGAGGGAAAGTTTTGTTTACTACTTTAAGTAGTTACAGATGGTAAATTCCTGACATCACTTTCCTTACAACAGTGAATGAATTTTATTGAGAATTCCTAACCTTCTGGTGTTTATTTCAACTCTATCCAGCTTTATATAAACTGCAGGATGGCTACAGGCATATAGAGTCACTGGATATTTCAATGAATTTTATTCCATTCATTAAACTGTAATATGTGTTTGGTTCATTTGGGGCTTTGTTTAGGTTAGTTTTCTCTCTCATTTCCACCTTTTGCTTTAAATGTTGAACATGGAGTTTATATCTAATATTATCTTCAGATTAGATCAGATCAGATCAGTCTCTCAGTCATGTCTGACTCTTTGCGACCCCATGAATCACAGCACTCCAGGCCTCTCTGTCCATCACCAACTGTTGGAGTTCACTCAGATTCACGTCCATCAAGTCGGTGATGCCATCCAGCCATCTCATCCTCTGTCGTCCCCTTCTCCTCTTGCCCCCAATCCCTTCCAGCATCAGAGTCTTTTCCAATGAGTCAACTCTTCGCATGAGGTGGTCAAACTACTGGAGTTTCAGCTTTAGCATCATTCCTTCCAAAGAAATTCCAGGGCTGATCTCCTTCAGAATGGACTGGTTGGATCTCCTTGCAGTCCAAGGGACTCTCAAGAGTCTTCTCCAACACCACAGTTCAAAAGCATCAATTCTTCGGCGCTCATCCTTCTTCACAGTCCAACTCTCACATCCATACATGACCACAGGAAAAACCATAGCCTTGACTAGACGAACCTTTGTTGGCAAAGTAATGTCTCTGCTTTTGAATATGCTATTTAGGGTGGTCATAACTTTCCTTCCAAGGAGTAAGCGTCTTTTTATTTCATGGCTGCAGTCACCATCTGTAGTGATTTTGGAGCCCAGAAAAATGAAGTCTGACACTGTTTCCACTGTTTCCCCATCTATTTCCCATGAAGTGGTGGGACCGGATGCCATGATCTTCGTTTTCTGAATGTTGAGCTTTAAGCCAACTTTTTCACTCTCCACTTTCACTTTCATCAAGAGGCTTTTGAGTTCCTCTTCACTTTCTGCCATAAGAGTGGTGTCACCTGCATATCTGAGGTTATTGATATTTCTCCCGGCAATCTTGATTCCAGCTTGTGCTTCTTCCAATCCAGCGTTTCTCATGATGTACTCTGCATATAAGTTAAATAAGCAGGGTGACAATATACAGCCTTGACATACTCCTTTTCCTATTTGGAACCAGTCTGTTGTTCCATGTCCAGTTCTAACTGTTGCTTCCTGACCTGCATACAAATTTCTCAAGAAGCAGATCAGGTGGTCTGGTATTTTCATCTCTTTCAGAATTTTCCACAGTTTCTTGTGATCCACACAGTCAAAGGCTTTGGCATAGTCAATAAAGCAGAAATAGATGTTTTTCTGGAACTCTCTTGTTTTTTCCATGATCCAGCGGATGTTGGCAATTTGATCTCTGGTTCCTCTTCCTTTTCTAATATTATCTTATCTCTCCTAAATTATTCATATGTCTTCAAAGGATCAACAATCATATTAATCTTACCCTTAAGATTTCATTCCAGGGGTGGGAATGGTGAGTCTTGATAACACAAGCATATTATCACGAAACAATATTTACAAAAGCCTATCTTAAAAGTCACATTTTTGAGAGAATCATTTTTTTATTTTTTTTTTAAATCACTGTAGGAACACTAGTAAGAAAGGCAAGCCATTTAGATATTAGGAGACACTGGAAGGGTGTTAAGAATAGTTACAGTACTAAGTCACCGTGTGAAATTCAACAAGACTTTGTAAGTATTTTCCTGTATTAAGTGAAAAAATATGAATTAGATTATTAACTGTCTTTATTTTCAACAAGTATTTTTTAATGTATTGCCTTTATTGATAGAAGAATTTGAAATGACTGGATTGAAAGATACATGGAAAAGGCTGTAATGTTTAAATGTAATCTTAGATATTTTGGTCTTTAGATAAATCAAGAGCAAATATGTAAAGATACGAAACTTTTAAGAAATGAGACAGTTTATGTGTAATATTGGGCTTGCCCATGCTAGATTCACTCATATCCTTCTCACTGACATACAGTATTGGTTTACGACCAGTATGAACCTGAAATACAACCATCAAGAAAAGAAAAATGGAGACTACATTTAATTAACACAGGGCACTATGTTCTAATTATTGCTTCATTTCATCTGCATGATAAGGATTAAATATATTGGCATGAATCTGAAGTGAAAATTCCAACACTAGAAAAAGGTAATCTGTGTTAGTAACCCAGCCGACAGAACTACATTTCCGAGCAGACCAACCACAAAGAACCTCCCAAATCAGGCTTTTTCAAGCTATCTATGATGAAAGGTCAAATATAGGTTATTCTAAAAGTGCATAAACCAAAGATTTTTAAAAATACAAGACAATGAATAACCCCAGAAATTTAAAGATAAAAAGCTCAAATTTTATGATTAGCTTCAACATGCATAAAATTACTCTATAAAACTACCATAAATTTTTCAAAGCACTTACTTTGAATTTCTGTGCTTATTGCTGTCCAATAACAAATAATTCATGGATCAGTCTTAGTCCACAAACCACAACTGCAGCAGCCAACATACTCTCAAATCTAAGAGTCTATCAGTATTAGGTGTTTCTTGAATAAATTTGTATAGCACTGATAAGAATCATGACCACATTAAAAAAGGGCATAAATCTAATGAAATGTTTCAACAATTACAAACATGTCTACTTCCTAATCCTTAGAACCTGTGAATGTATTACCTTAAATGGCAAAAGGGATTCTGCAGAGGATCTCAAGATCCAGAGATTATTTTAGAATATCTGGGTGACCCCAATATTATCACAGGAGTTGTTATAAGAGGGAGCTTCCCTGATAGCTCAGATGGTAAAGAATCTGCCTGGAATTCAGGAAGAAGGAGGGTTAAAGTCAGAGGTCAAGATATGATGGTAGAAGCTGAAGTCAGAGGAAAGATTTAAAGGTGCTAAACTGTTGGCTTTAATGATGGAGGAAAGCACCACAACCAAGGGCACAGGTGCACTCCTGATGCTAAAAATAGGAATGAACTTCCTCCTTAAGGAACACATCCCTACCAACATCTTGCATTTAGGACCTTTGACCCCTAGAATTGTATGATAATAGATGGGTATTGTTTAAACTACTAAGATTGTGGTAATTTGTCATAGTGGCAACTGGAAGCATATAGGCATACAGACCTTGGTTCTGGGAAGTAGGGTGTTGCTATAACAACTACCTGAAAATGTGGAAATGGCTTTGAAATTGACGGTAGGCAGAGGCTGGGAACATTTTGAGGAGCATGATAGAAAAAGCCTAGATTACCTTGAACACAGAGTAAAATATGGATGTTAAAAGCCCTTCTGGTGAGGACTCAGAAGGAAGTGAACAGCACGGTAGAGTAAGCTTTTATCATTTTAGAAATTATTGAAATCATTATAAATGGACAGTTAAAGGAGGGCTCAGAAGGAAATGAAAAACATGTTATTGGAAAATGGAGAAAAAACAATATTTGTTATAGAGTAGAAGAAAGCTTAGCTGAATTGCTTCCTATAATTATATAGAAATCAGAATTGTAAGTGATGACCTTGAATATTTAGCTGAGAAGATTTCCAAGCAAAGTATTGAAGGAGTGGCCTAGTTTCTTCTTCCTGCTTATAGCGAAATGTGAGAGGAGCTGGTCATGGACAGGGAGGCCTGGCGTGCTGCAATTCATGGGGTCGCAAAGAGTCAGACAGGACTGAGCGACTGAACTAAACTGAACTGAAGAGGAAAGAAACATACTGAGTCAAGAATTATTGGTACTTCCCTGGTGGTCCAGTGGTTAAGACTCCATGCCTCTACTTCAGGGGGCATGGGTTCAATCCCTAGTTAATGAATGTAAGATCCTGCCTCATGCCACAAGATGCAGCCAGAAAAAAAATTTTTTTTGTTAAGAATATTAAGTTGAAAGGAACCAAGACAGAATGATTCAGAAACTTCTCAGCCTAGGCAGATTGCAAGAGGTGTTAAAATTAGAAGTCTCAGTTTCAGGAAAAAGTGGCTCTTAAGAAAAAGTCAACTTTGTGTCTAGATAACCTTCGGTTAGTGCTTTGGAAAGATTAAAACCTTGATATGTTCATTCACACAAGGAGCTCTTGGAAAGATTAGACATGGGATTCATGGATTCCCTCAGTGATTTCAGCAGAAGACAAATTGGAGATGAGGTTATCCACGAAAGATCTACAAAGTATCCTGTTTTCTAATAGAGAAAATCTCAGATATATACAAGAGAGAACCACAGGTTTCTCAAGAATGTTACATCAGTTGAAATACTGACAATCTGAACTGAAAAAAAGAGATGAATTTCAAAAAAGCTGTTGCACTTTCAAGTTACACAGGCAGGAAATATTCAACTGAAAATACATGCTATCTTTCATGAAAAAAAAATAATGATTCTTAAAGAACCAGGCCCAGAGGGCAGAGCCTTGAGCCACAGAGGATTATCACCAAGCTGTGAAATCTGAGTTTGCCTAGTTGGAATTCTAAACTTCTTGAGACTGGTAACCATTTTTTTTCTTCCACATTGTCTCTTTTTAAATGCAAATGTCTGCACCTGTTATCTTATGCTTGTCCCACAATGCATTTTGAAGGTGTATGATTTATTTTCTAATTTCACTGGTACATAGATGAGAGAAATTTTGCTTGAAAAATGAATATAACTAGAACCTTGATGATAAGCATGAGAATGCTCAATTACATCTAACTCTTTGCAACCCAGTGGACTGTAGCCCACCAGGCTCCTCTGTCCATGGAATTTTACAGGTACAAATACTGAAGTGGGTCGCCATTTCCTACTCCAGGGGATCTTTCCCACTCAGGGATTGAAACCATGTCTCTTGTGTTTCCTGTACTAACAGGTAGATTCTTTACTATTTCACCACCGGGGAAGTCCCTATCTAAACCTTACTCATACCTAATTTAGAAGATTTAGATGATGAGATTTGGAAATTTTTAGCTGATGAATTTTAGATGAGATTTTGTCCATATTCTAACTCCTTGAAAGTCTGAATATACTACCTAAAAATGGCAAGAGAGACTTTTCAGATGTGATTTGCTCAAAGATCTTGAGATGAGGACATTATTCTAGAGTATCTGTGTGGGCCCAATGTAATCATAAGGGTCCTTCTAAGAGTGAGACAGGATTAGATATGAGGACATGAGCAGAGGTCAGTCAGAGAGAGATTTGAAGATGCCGTACTGCTGGCTTTGAATATGGAGGAAGGGGCCAAAGAAGGGAATGGCCTCTAGAACAGGGAAAAAGCAAAGAAACAGATTTTCTACTCGAGCCTCCAGAAGGAATGCTTCTTTACCAATATCCTAACATTAGGATCTCTGACTTCTAGAACCATAAGATAATAAACTTGGGATGCTTTACACCACCAAGTTTACAGTAATTTGCTATAGAAGCTACAGAAAACCAATATAAGTGATCTCTACCCATATAAATGGTCTCTACTTAATTTGTCATGGCATTTCTCTACAAATATACCCATAAAATCTTGAATTTTAACTTTCGGAAATTCTTTCTGAAATATAGCAAATAATATGCTTCACAAGACACACAAAAATTAATTTTTAAAATTTAAAAATCCAGAAGATGTTTTTCTGTTCACGGTCCTCATGTGGAATTTCAACATGATGAATTTTCCCTTTTAAACTAAAGACAAAGTAATTCAATAAATATACTTCGCTCTTAAATAGTCAGTAGAGTTCTTCCTAACTGCATTAGCATCTGAAAGCAAGCTAGGCATGATTTATTTAGACTTTGAAGCCATTACTGCAAATGAGGGCCCCTTCATCAAAGCCCCTTCTTTAATTATCTCATCAACTTAATTTCAAAAATCACATGAAAACTTTTGTAAAAAGCACTCCAAATCTTATTGAGAAGAAAAGGAAAAAACTGTCCACAGTTGGGGCAGGAATACATATTAAGTAATCAGCAATGTGGCATGATTCATTCATGCTTAAGGATTTTCACATTCTTCAGAAAGTCATGATATAATCGCAATAGAAATATACACAGGTAACTATTTCAGAGCATCTCTTACCTGTGTAACGAGCGGTTCCAAAAGCCTCTCCACTGTTAGGGTCCGGATTTCCAAACTTTTGGGGTCCCATTTTAAAATGATCGGTGAAGTTGCCGAAGTCATGCTCCCTACAGAAACACACATTATCCATTAGAAATAATGATGACAGAAATAATGTGAGCTTAGGGGTTCAAAATGAGTAAGTCACCAAAACTTAGAACATACTTGAAGATTACCTGTCTGGTTCAACCTCATCAAGTTAGAGCTAGGGAAATCAGAAAATAGAACTATGTGAAGTGGTGATGTCAGGATCAGATTGAAATGGGTATTCCTTAAGGGTACCTGTATACATTAGACAAACTTTTGGGGCCCAAATGACACTGAAATATGTCACTCACTCAGTGTTTAGTACACATATCCACCTGCTATATACTGGGAAGGGGATTCCCCAGAACCCACCTGCCAATGCAGGAGACTTAGGAGATGCGGGTTTGATCCCTGGATTGGGAAGATTCCCTGGAGGAGGGCATGAAACACTCTCTAGTATCCTTAGCTGGAGAAACCCACAGACAGAAGAGCCTGGCAGGCTACCGTCCGTGGTCGCAAAGAGTTAGACACAACTGAAGCGACTTAGCACATACACACACACATTTGCTGGGAAAGCCTTGGTCACTGCCCTCCAGTACCTGTGGTTTCAAATAGCAGAGGTTGGCCATAGTTATGCCTCAGTGTGGCCTGTGCTGTGATCAAGGAATACAGAGAAAGCCACAGAAGAACTGAAGAAAGGACATCAAAGTCAGTCACCAAAGGAGATCAGCAAAGACTTTAAAGAAGTACAATAAACTCATCATGACAATCAGATGAAAGACCCCAGGTCCTAACAAAAGGCTTCTTTGTTTTTGTCACACCATAACTGACCACTGAGGATATTATGCTTCCTGGAAAAGCTGAGTTTTATTCTCTTAAATAGGAGAGATATTACAAAATGAGTCGCAATGATTCTGAAAATTAGCTTGCTGCTATTTACATACGCTCTGATTACTCACTGCATTTACATTCTTATCCCATAAAATGAGTGTCTGATAAGGTTATTTATTTCATTCTACAACAATCCCTTTCTACCTAAGAACCACGGGTGTGCACGTAGCAACCTTGCACATATCGAGCACACGATATCATCCCAGCCTCAAAAGAGTAAATCAGACATTCTGTTAGGGGTGTGCTTCTCACTGAGAAGTTGACTGTTCTCTGATGAATATATTTTGACAACTAACCACTGGACAAGCAACCTTAGACTGTGCAAGGTGAATCTGAATCATTTGCTTTAATATCACCATAAATCAAACTGTTAACAGCTGTTCTCTTTTGAATCAATGTCCCCGCTCCATTCCACTCTTATAAATCAATGATTATTTCTATTAGAATTAACACTACAAAAAAGGTCTATCGAAAGAGGCACATGTCTCTTTACTGCCCTGCTACAGCTAGTCCTTTTGCAAACAGACCTAACAAATTTGCTTCAAGAAAAAAAAAAAAAAGGCGAAGATGCAGTATGCTGGTATTTTACCTCTCTCCAAATGCCATGTTTTAAATAAACTAAGCATAGCAATCCAACCATATAGACCAATTTAGACTTGGGTTCCTTCACAACAACAATATTTGGCAAGGATATGTTGCCTGTCCTCCAAAAACCAAAAAAACTTTACACATTTCCCATTCACACTACCAACTGCTACATAGCAGCTCTAACATGCCCAGAATTCTGCTGTTAGGCAGCACACCTTCCTGTGTTGTGAAAGGATGAAAACGCCAGATTCTTTCTACCCACACAGGATACCTTCATCCTTGTCGAAGCCAGTCCTATCTAAGTAACCCAGCTCTTTGTTGTTGTTGTTGTTCTGTCGTTAAGTCACGTTCGACTCTTGTGACCTCATGAACTGCAGCATGCCAGGTTCCCTGTCCTTCACAATCTCTCAGAGTTTGCTCAAATTTATGTCCGCTGAGTCGGTGATGCTATCCAACCACTCCTCCTCTGTCATCCCCTTCTCCTCCTGCCCTCAATCTTTCCCAGCATCTCTTAGGACACAATGATTTCCAGTCCCCAAGAAGTTCCCTGTAAACTTATTCCCAGCTCTGATGGAATAATAAGTGGCCTCAGTAACGATGATGCACGACAAGGTCCTACAGGAAAGACAGCTGGCTAACTAGTAGTGGCATAGTGAAGTCATTTGAACACAGTAGTGAAAGGTAGTAAGAGACTATGCAGAGAATCACCACTATTACACAAGCATGCTTGTGCATATAAGCTGGTGGAACAGGAAGGCACACAACATCTTTATGCGTGTTCTGATGTATTACTAAAGAGATGTACAAAAAATACTGATGCAAGAAATAAAAATGCTGGGACACTTACATTAGAGACACTAGTATGCATCAAGCAAAAATGGGAGATTCTTAAAAAAGACTTCAAGGCAACTGTGAACCAAGAAGCAGAATTAGAGCAAAGCCTTGGATCCTGAAGGCTGGAAGACTTATAAATCTAAAACTGAAAGGACAAGAGTGACCAAGCAAATCATTGGACTCAATTTATTCCTTTGGGGATCAATGTTTTAGTCAGTTCTTTTGACACAGGCAAAATTCAAGAGCAAAAGGCAAGGAAAGGTTATGTGGTATTAATTTGTTGAAGGGGAAAACCTAGTCATAGAAACATGTTCCTCTGTGTGGAATAAGCAATTGACTCCAAATAAGAAAGCAAGGGAACAAATGAAGTGTGCAGTCATACACCAGCCTCTCACATTCCAAAGGAGCATGTCTCAAAACCATACTAGGCATCCACACATTTAATGCAGACTGCTGTGCCCACAAAAGAGATTCTATGTAAAGAAAAAATATATTTTTCAATAATTTAAATTCAAAGAAAAACGACATATTATAGTTGCTTTTGGTAGGAAACTTAGAATATCGACTGGACACAAAGAGCAACAAAAAGGGGTTGTAAAAAAGAAAAGACAATAGCGCTGTCCTTGTCCATATACCACAATTTTACAAGCCCGTGAACAAGCTCTTAGCAATTTATTTAATCTCTGAGAAGATATTCCTGAAAAGTGTCAAACTGCATATACATAAAAGGTGATAAAACAACCTACATAGTAATAACTTAGATAACTTCAGACTTTCTCCATGGGGGTAAGGAAGAAGCATGTGTCAGGGTGTTAGCAGCCATTCATCACTCACAATTACAACAACAAAAAACACGACAAAAAAGACTAACAGAGTAAAACAAGCTCCACTATGAGCAGCCAAAGGTCAAGTACTTTGTTAATTAGACATTTTCCTGATAAACAGAAAATCTTTTGAGGTGCCTGTGCCAAGGAGTGCCTTCAAATGACATACATGTTACTCTAATGCATAATTCACTAAATAAATTCCCCTTTCCAGATTTTCCTCAAAAAATGTCTTTGAGCCCTCTACCTATACTTTCTGAGTTCTCACCATTCTTTCTATTGTTCTTTTGTAAAACAATGGTCCAGGACAACTGACAGTTACTCAGGAGGCCACCCAGACTTGCCTTCCCTCCACAGGACTCCAGCTTCAGGTTCCTTTCATGGGTTTTTCTCTTTACCGATACTGAGTGAGCACTACTGCCTACAAACTCTATGAGGCTTCTTTTAGAAGACAAGTTAGCTTTGGTTAACAAGTAAAGTCATGGGAAGTTAATGACTAATACTGTGTTTATTCACCTATCTCCATATGTAGGCTATTGACTCAGCTACCTCACCTAAGCTTCAGTTTCATCGTGTAAAACAAAAATGGTAACAGCCTTATATAATTCATGACATTGCATATGCAAACACTCATGGGTTTACTTCTTTGCCATGTTTTTGTATGATTATCATTCTAGCCAGTTCAAGATATCCCTTAGGGTGGGGCCAAGGCAAGAAGCTTTAAAACAAAGTTTTGGTGAGAAAGAGAGATGTGAAAAAATGAGAGAATTTTCTAAGTTTCCTCAAGAATCAAGCTTGGATACAGTGAACTTACTGTTTCTTCTCTGAGTATTAGTAATACTGGCTAATGATCTGACATTGTTATTATTTACCATTTACAGATAGGTAAGCTGAGGCATGAAACAGTTAAGAGAGCTACCCAAGGTCACAAATTTTGAAACTGAACTGCCTGGCTTCAGGCTCTGTGCTCATAAGCACCATGAAGCATTGTTTCACTTCTTATAAAGAGGAATTCCTAGGCTTAGGTCCATGCCAGCATCACCACAGTGCTTCTGAACCATGGAAGAGAGACAGAGACATAGTCAAGAATGGAGCTAACCACTTCTGGAGAATAAGGAGCTAAATCCAGGAGCTAACCACTTCAGGGGAATGAGAGAGAGAGCGGATACAGAGGGACACAGAGGAATGGCAGATGAGGTGAGGGGGACACACAGGACAGGTGCCCTGATGCACATGTGGAACCCGTGGGGAATGCGCTTCCCTTCCTGGTGAGGCAGAACAGTTTCCTTTAGCCACCTTGATCCCTGGGGCAAGAACGGGATGCTGATGGTGAGGCTGGGCCACCTAGGGAGCAACATGGCACCTGGGAAAGTCAAGAGAAAGACCTTATGATGAGTTATGCCAAGTAAACAGAATTTTGGTCCCCATGACCTCAGACCCTTTGTTTTAAACTTATGATTATGTTATATTTCATGGTGAAGAGGATTTTGAAGATATAATTAAGGTTATTAATAAGTGACGTAAGTGAAGTCACTCAGTCGTGTCCAACTCTTTGCGACCCCATGGACTGCAGCCTGCCAGGCTCCTCCGTCCATGGAATTTTCCAGGCAAGAATACTGCACTGGGTTGTCATTTCATTCTCCAGGGAATTAATAACCTTCTAAAGGTTATTAATAACTGGACCTTAAAATATGGACATGAGCCTAGATTATCAATGTGGCCCCAATGTATCACTGAACACTTAAAAACAACTTCCTCCTGGCTGGGGGTAGAAGAGGCAGTCATAGAGGTGCAGCAGACAAAGACATCAGGTAGAGCAGAAGAGGGAGGCAGACGGATTCAAAGTGTGAAAGGGACTCGACCCACCATTGTAGAGAGATGAAAACCATGAAAGGAAATGTGGGTAGATTCTGGAAGCTAAGAGTGTACCCTGGTTGACTTCCAACAATGAAAAAGGGACCTCAGTTTACAACCACCAGGTACTGAACAGTCAAAACCCTGAATGAGGCTGGAAGTGAATTCTTCTCTAGTGCCTTCAGTAAGGAATTCAGCGCTATCAACATCATTATTTCAGCCTTGTGAAATGCTAAAGAGAGGACCCAGACACATCTACCTGGGCTTCTGATCTTCAGAGAGTACAAGAAATCTGTGCTGTTTTTAGCTGCTAAATGTGTGGTCAATTTTTACAACAGCAATAGGAAACTATGACAGGTATTTGTGTGTGTATCATATCACCTGGAGGGCATGTTCATACACAAAGCAATACAGAAAGTTTCTGATTCATTAGGTCTAGGGTGGGTCTGAGAAACTGCTTTTTTTTTTTTTTTTTCTTGCTCTTGGAACCACTGCCCAGATGATTTTACTGGTCCAGGAATTGGCACTTGGAAAACCACTATTGTGATCACAGTCCATGGTCATGCGTGCCAGGAGGAAAGCGGTGATCAGGAAGATGTGGGGTATCTCTGTGGAGATCCTAGGACCAGTAATAATAACACTGCTGTTACTACAAGTATCACTGGGATCATTATATCAATACTTTCTGGATGGTATTTATGCTTTTCCAATGCCTTGAAGTGATTCTCAATGGGAAAATGAAATGGCATACCAAAATCATTCCAGTTTTTTTAAACCACATGTACACCAACCTCCAACATCCCCAAAAGTTCTCAGAGTTTCCCCAGAAGATGCCTTTTCTAATTAGTATCCCTGCCACCGGGGAAGGCAATGGCACCCCACTCCAATACTCTTGCCTGGAAAATCCCATGGATGGAGGAGCCTGGTAGGCTGCAGTCCATGGGGTCGCTGAGGGTTGGACACGACTGAGTGACTTCACTTTCACTTTTCATGCATTGGAGAAGGAAATGGTAGTGATCCCTGTGAAGAATGTAAAGTAACAGTGGGAGAGAGCCATGCCCTTCAGTTCACCAAAATCAGAAATGAGGGTCCAGGAATAATTGCTTAATAGAGAATAATGTTTCCAAAGAATCAGTTACTAAATATTTTGATGTTATTTGCGGGCTATGAAAAAAAGTTTTAAAAAAATGCCATCTGAAATATGATAGTAATTCTCATTTTTTGTTGTATTAGTAAAGGAAGTTACCTCTAACATTCCACCCCTCTATTGTAAGAGGGAATTTTTCTAGAGCTGAGAATGTGCATATGCATTTCAGACATGAGTAGAAGTTGAGAACAAAAAGCAGAGAAGGAGGCATCTCATCTGATTCAAAAAACCTCAGAGAATAAAAGGCACACTGATTCCTACCTGCATCAGCACCAGATCTAAACAGATAGTAACAGGTATTCAGCACTCTTCCTGGTGGTACCCTGGCTATGAAAATAACCTGGCTCCTAACTTGAACCTTTTTACCTGAAATCTCCATCAACATCCATACAGGACTGCTATGAGGATTATATGAGTTATGTGTGTAGAACATTTGGCAGAGTGGGAAGCATAGCCTAGATTCTTAGGATATGGTAGCTACCTCTGCTAATACTCCTGGTGGCAGCGGCAACATTAATAAATGGCAGCCATATTTACGGTAGGAAATAAGCTGGGAAAGCCCTGCTACTGATATTCCACCATTAATTTTGCTCAATTTTGCTCATTTCTTTTCCTGTGACTATAAGGAGGCAGTGTGTTGCCCATCACTGTCCTCGACATAATAAGCATTCAGAGTCCTTGCTCAGTGAACTGACAGGTGACCCAAGATGCAAGCTGCTGCTGCAATTAGAAAATCCATCACCATTTTTAATCCAAAACTGAGGTGACATGTAATTTTCAACTGCTCTTTGCTGTTTGCAGTAGAAGAGAGTGGGGGTAGTTATTTCTGATACTGTTAAACGTTTAACACAGCCCTCAAGTACTACATGTGCAAGATCTCTCATACCTTTAACAAAACACTGAAAGAAATACTGTTGAACAAAAGCATCATTCTAATAATTTCAAAAGGTTGTAATAATAATACCTGTCTAAGCATAAATGCCTGTAAAGTATACCTTAATATTTTAAGCAAATATTAAGTAAGTATTAAACTATTAAATTCTCTTCAGAGCCTCTTTTTTAATTCTGCCCAAATAAACAAAACATCACCAAAAGAGAATATAAGAATAAAGCTCCACAGCCTAAAGGCTGTCACGATGACAAGTGTAGACTAATAATATGTAGCCTAGAGCTTGCTGATTAAAAAAGAAATATCCATGTCCATATCTCACTGAAATGAGTTTTTACACTTACAATAGCATACTCATAAAATTTAAAACTATGTGCCAACTTAATAGAAATTCACTACTCCTGATATATGCTAACAGAAAGCCAGTAATTTGAAATTCAAAATGAAAACTAGTATCTGTCAAATTCATTTCTGTGCTTTTCACTACATTCATAGTCTCGTCATTTAAATTCTTTTGGGAGCATAAACAGACTCAATCTACTCCTAAAGTATGACTTGCTTTCCATTTGGATGTGAACATATGTGATATCCAGGTAGGCAGTGCTCATTGTAAATGCTGTTAGGTTTCCTAAGTCCTAACAAGGACTCGGTTTTTCTAAACAAAATATATCTGACCAAAGGTTAACTAACACTGCTCTACTATTATTCTACCTATTATTCTTCAGCAGCATTTCAATTCTGATTTAGGCAGTAGATTCCAAAAACTGAAAATAATAACTGTTACTATTTCAGATAACATATTTTGAGAAATTATCTTTATAGTCCAAAAGTAACATTAAATTATTTAATAGGAACACATTATTTAATTGGCAATTAACTTATTCTCTGTCCTTCTAACCTCCTGTAAATTAGAAATCCATACGCAATGATTACATAACGTAAATCTTCATAAGAATCTCAACATTTCATATTCAGATTACAGCAAAATAACCATAAACTGCTCCCTTTATCTTTCATTTTGATGTATAATGCAGTCCAAACTAATTTTCTGAAACATTCCTTTTGTAGAACAAAGTAACTGCTTAACTCTCTTCTCCAACAATTCCCAAGTCTTTGTAACACAGCTGTCACTCTACTTTTTGACCATGGGCTACTGGATCTTATTTCTTTAACGAGAGCCTACTGCTGAAAACAGGTCTGGAATACATTATAACACAGGGTTTATGCCATTTCCCAAAGTTCCCACCATACTGTGCTCCTTCTCACCCTCCAAAATCCAGACACCGACATCTTCATTGTAATAAACCCTAAATTGCTACTGGATTTACAGTCAGCAGCAAATGATCATACTTTTTTTTTTTTTTTTTTGTAACGGGCTCATTGCTAAGAAATTGACATTAGTTTTAAATAAGGTTATAAACTTAGACTTATAACTAGATTATAAACTCATTAAGGCACAAATCTGTATAATAGCGTATTAGACCCTTCATAAATGTATGATTAAATACAAATATATAAAATATGGCCCAAATACTTATCTAATTTTTTTCCAAGTATCAACTTTTTATCTTTTCAATAGTGGAGTGCATTTCCTAGAGAGTAATCATTTTTGAAATATCTTTTGTACATATTTTTAGATATAGGCCAGTACTTCTTAGAGACCTAAAATAAGTGATATCTTGGTATGGCTTAGGGAACATAAATTTATATTTTATTTATAAGCCATTTATGTTATATTTGGGCTTGCCTGGTGGCTGAGATGGTAGAGAATCCACCTGCAATGCAGGAGACCTGGGTTAATTCCCTGGATTGGGAAGAACCCCTGGAGAATGGAATGGCTACTTACTCCAGTATTCTTGTCTGGAGAATCCCCATGGATGGAGAAGACTAGCAGGCTACAGTCCATGGGGTCACAAACAGTTGGGTATGACTGAGCAACAGACACACACACACATTTAAAAAAAAAAAAAAAAACTATGTTATATTTATATTTATGTTTAATTTAAATATATACCTATGGTTTTTATGTACATATTTTTACTCAATATATTCATTTTTAATTGGAGGATGATTGCTTTAAAATGTTATGTTGGTTTCTGCCATATAACTGGATCACTAGTTTTTATTTATTATGTTTTAAATCTAGGTATCATTTTTGTTCAGGAAAAACTAACCTCAGGGCTTCCTTCAGCAAAGCAGTGAGGCCTTGGTATTTGATTGCTGAGATCCATGTGGCAAGTTTTTTGTGAAGGATTGTACAAGCTCCGCAAGTCGGCCCACAACAGCCCTTAGGAAATATTTCTTCTCCTCATTGACCCAAATTGCCTTTTTTCCCCAAGGCCCAGTGTCTTTTCCTTTCTCTGAATTCCATCAGTATTCCATCTAATCAGAATAGCTAGTGCATAATATTTAATCTGAATACAAAGTGTCATGTGTTGTTCTCTCCTTGCTTTATATAAATTTGTCCTCTCAAATACACTCAGGGACAGGGAATTTGCTCCCTTAATAATGATTAGGATGGTACTGAACATTTAGTAAAAATGCCAAGTTCAAATCTCATAATCAAATACACACACTCACACACAAAATGATTCTAGTTAAAATACAATACTAGTGCTTTTTTGCAAAAAGGGAGATTTTCTACTCAGAACACAATAGTTCAGATATCACTTATCTGAAAAACAGAACCCAAAGTGATTTTCCTTGCTCAGAATGCCTTCCATATTCTAGCAGAAAAGGCAAATCGCATATGCTCCAATTCTCCCTTCCTTTATCCATTTATCCAACCATTCACTTAATCAGGGTAAATGTACTAACCACCCACTGTGTATCATACTTCATGCTGATTGTTAAGATGAAACTGGCTCTAATTCATCATATTTTAAAAGCAAGAACAATTCATGGAGCAAGGAGTGTTCAGAGCATGAGCTTGGACGAGAATGGACACCTGTAGGGCCAGTGTCCTTCCATTTCACCAGGGGACTTATATCGGGCAATAGGTAACCAAGAGCACCTTCAAATTTTAGATGCATTGGTCAAGCAATATAGGACAGTTTGTGCAACTGAAAAACAGGAAAAATTCAACACCCTTTTGAACTTTTGCCAGAAAAATGCTCTCCAAAAAGTGAGCAAGAGTATGAAAAAACATTCAAGTAACCTTGGGACATAGAGTGAAAAAGATAAAGTAATCAGAATATTAAGATATGATGTAAAGAAATTAATGCAGATATTTAGATAAGAGCCATTTTAAATTGTTCAGTGATTGTAAGAATACTTGTGTGTGTGTGTTAGTTGCTCAGTCGTATACGACTCTCTGCAACCCCATGGACTGTGTAGCCTGTCAGGCTCCTCTGTCCATGGAATTCTCCAGGCAAGAATACTGGAGTGAGTAGCCATTATTCCCTTCTCCAAAGGATCTTCCTGAACCAGGGATCAAACCTGGGTTTCCCACATTGCAGGCAATGTATGAGCCACCAGGAAGCTCATACCAGGAAGAATACTTAACTAATACTCAAGCATTTGATTTTTAAAGCAAGCTCAAACGTGTTAATATTTTATTTTAAAAGGCAAAGTTAAATCCACTGATGCGCTGTTAACAAGGAATTAAGTTGCAGGGATTCAGAAATGATTTAAGCCTAACACCGCTGCTTCTTTCAGTTTCCCATTTTAAAGTGGCTTATTCACCTGGCGTAACCACCAGGCACTGCTGTTCGTCTGGTGGCAGTTTAGTAAATGGAAGATAATTCACCTGCATTGCGTTATCCCTGCCTCGTTCAACTGAATTACTAGGTGTGAGAGGTCGTAACACATTATAGCAATTATATTTGCTTACAAGTCTTTTGTTCTGAGGATTGATATTTTGGTATCAGTGGTACTCAGCATATCCTCCTGCTGATAAATCACCTTATCAAGCTTGTTGTTAGAAAAAGTCATATGTGAAAAGAGAAACTAATCCAGATTTCCTCCTGGTCATCTGAGGCATTTAATTTTGTCTTATGAAACAAAAAGTACCTCAGGGGCTATGCTTTTGTAAAGACAAAACTAAAAGGTGCAGTGGCATTTAGGACATACAGATGGGCTCTGTTAAGTTTGCACACTTAATGGTAGTATTTCTTTCCATTTAGTTCATCATATTTACATTTCACAGCAACTAAGACTTCACCGGGAGAAGGCAATGGCACCCCACTCCAGTACTCTTGCTTGGAAAATCCCATGGACAGCGGAGTCTGGTACACTGCAGTCCATGGGGTCGCTAAGAGTCGGACACAACTGAGCGACTTCCCTTTCACTTTCACTTCCACGCACTGGAGAAGGAAATGGCAACCCACTCCAGTGTTCTTGCCTGGAGAATCCCAGGGACGGGGGAGCCTGGTGGGCTTCCATCTATGGGGTCGCACAGAGTCGGACACGACTGAAGCGACTTAGCAGCAGCAGCAGCAAGACTTCACCGAACATTCCTGGTCACTGGCCAAAGTTTATTATCATTATTAACAGTTTCATGTTTCTGTCAGGAAGTCCTGCTATGTAGCAGTGAAAGGGAGACCCTGAACCCTGAGAGGGACAAGATATGAGAAAGTAACATACAAGGACACTAATGTGTGGTAACACATATATTATTGGCTGTGCTATCTTCTATTTGCCTTAAGATCAACATGATGATATCCCAGTTTTACAAGAGAAGAGAACTAAAGCACAAGTATATTATTTTTTCCAAAGTTAATGAAACTCAATCAAGATTTATTTTAAATTTGTTTCCCGCACCATATAATGCAGCTTCCCTAGGTTAAATACTATACTTCACAGGGGCCAGACAAGCTAACAAAGTACACACAGAAACATGTGGATAATAAATACTTAATAGGTTATTTGAGGTAACTAAACCATTTGGGGATCATTCCCAAGCTTCCATTTGTTCAGAGAAGACTAGACTTTTCTAACATACATCTCTTGGGATCCTTCTCAGGATGTAAGCGTACAGATCATCTTATCCAATATTGCGGTTTCCTGTCTCATGCAAGTTTGGAAAGACTTCCTCAAATATCTCATCACACATGGGTAACAACCATCTTCATTCTGGTGACAAGAATCATGCCAGATGACCACTGGCAAACTTATCAAAATATTTTCCCACCCTCACCTTCCTCCCAGTTGCCTTTTTGGAAGATAGGGTTTGGTCTCTCTTTCCTATTCCTTCCTTCCCTGACTCCTAAGGCCTCAACTCTATCAGTCACAATCTCTACTTTTTTATCTTTAATTCATCCCTCTTAGTTGGGTCCTTCTAGTCAGTCATATCCAACTCTTTGTGACCCCATGAACTGTGGCCTACCACACTCCTCCGACCATAGGATTTTCCAGGCAAGAGTACTAAAGTGGGTTACCATTTCCTTCTCCAGAGGATCTTCCCAACCCAAGGACTGAACCCGGGGTCTCCTGCATTGTGGGCAGATGCTTTACTGTCTGAGCCGCCAGAGAAGTCCAGTCAGTGAGAAGTCTTGTCCAAGTAAAAATTGAAACTATAAAAGAAAAAAAAAAAATCCCTCTCCATCCTACTCCTTTCTTGACATCTTCTACTTCCCTTTCCCTTCACAACCTGGTTTCTTGAGAGAGCTGTCTGTAATGTTTGTTCCGTTTCCTCACTGCCCACCCATTCCCCAGCCCACACAACCTGACTCCTACCCTCACCATTCCACTGAAATTAGCCATACAAAGTTACAAATGATCTCCCAGTTGCTTAATTCAACAGACACCATGCCCCCCTCGAGCTTATACATTAAAATTAGGACAGATGTAGAAAAGATTATCATGGACTCTGGACAAGAATGACAACCAAATTCATGCAGTGTCTCCTATTTTTATAATGGGTACTCATTTTGTTATATATAGACATATATCTAGATATATCTAGGTAGAGAATGTATTTAAATATAGAAAAAATCTAAAAAGATATACATCATAATTTTAGCAATAGTTATGCTGGCTGATGATACGTATGGTAATTCCTAAGTT
The DNA here is from genome assembly GCF_029378745.1 of Bos indicus. Taxonomy (NCBI): domain Eukaryota; kingdom Metazoa; phylum Chordata; class Mammalia; order Artiodactyla; family Bovidae; genus Bos; species Bos indicus. The sequence continues at coordinate 55,756,242 of NC_091770.1, forward strand.
ATACATAATTATGTATATTTCCACTAAATATACACATTTTTTATCAATATATGCATATATATCTCATTATATATTTTCAAATTACATAATGGTCACATATACCTTTTCTAAATAAATATAAATCTATCACCTCAAACCCCTTCATGGGTCACAGCCTTGTTATGGTGAAGGGGCTTGCATAACTCAGTGAAGCTATGAACCATACCACACAGGGCCACCCAAAATGGACTGGTCATAGTGAAGAGTTCTGATAAAATGTGGTCCACTGGAGAAGGGAATGGCAACCCACTCCAGTATTTTTGCCACAAGAACCCCATCAATAGAATGCAAACACAAAAAGATATAACACTGGAAGATAAGCCCCCAGGTCAGAAGGTGTCTGAAGGTGTTGGAAGGTATGCTATTAGGGAAGAGTGGAGGGCAATTACTAATAGTTCCAGAAAGAATGAAGGGGCTGACAAAAGTGGAAATGACACTCAATTGTGGGTGTGTCTGGTGATAAAAGTAAAGTCTGATGCTGTAAAGAAAAATATTGCATAGGAACCTGGAATGTTAGGCTCATGAATCAAGGTAAATTGTATGCGGTCAAGCAGGAGATGGTAAGAGTGAACACCAACATCTTAGGAATCTGAGTAACATGGACAGAATGGGTGAATTTCATTAAGATGACCACTAAATCTACTACGGTGGGCAAGAATTCCTAGGAGGAAATGGGGTATCCCTCATAGTCAACAAGAGAGTCCAAAATGCATTACTCCGGTTCAACCTCATAAATGACAAATGATCTCATTCCATTTTCAAGGCAAACCATTCAACATCACAGCAATCTAAGTCTATTCCCAAACTGCATGCTGAAGAAGTTGAAGTTGACCGGTTCTATGAAGAGCTACAACAACTTCTAGAACTAACACCAAAAAAGTTGACCTTTACACCATAGGGGATTGGAATGCAAAGGTAGGAAGTCAAGAGGTACCCAAAATAACAGGCAAGTTTGGTCTTGGAGTGCAACAAAGCTAGTGGAGGTGACAGATTCCAGTTGAGCTATTCCAAATCCCGAAAGATGATGCTGTGAAAGTGCTGCACTCAATATGCCAGCAAATTTGGAAAACTCAGCAGTGGCCACAGGACTGGAAAAGGTCAGTTTTCATTCCAATCCCAAAGAAAGGCAATGCCAAAGAATGCTCAAACTACTGCACAATTGCACTCATCTCACATGCTAGTAAAGTAATGTTCAAAATTCTCCAAGCCAGGCTTCAGCAATATGTGAACCGTGAACTTCCTGACGTTCAAGCTGGTTTTAGAAAAGGCAGAGGAACAGAGATCGAATTGCCAACATCCTCTGGATCATGGAAAAAGCAAGAGAGTTCCAGAAAAACATCTATTTCTGCTTTATTTACTATGCCAAAGCCTTTGACTGTGTGGATCACAATAAACTGTGGAAAATTCTGAAAGAGATGGGAATACCAGACCACCTGATCTGCCTCTTGAGAAATTTGTACGCAGGTCAGGAAGCAACAGTTAGAACTGGACATGGAACAACAGACTGGTTCCAAATAGGAAAAGGAGTACATCAAGGCTGTATATTATTACCCTGTTTATTTAACTTATATGCAGAGTACATCATGAGAAACGCTGGACGGGAAGAAACACAAGCTGGAATCAAGATTGCTGGGAGAAATATCAATCACCTCAGATATGCAGATGACACCACCCTTATGGCAGAAAGTGAAGAGGAACTAAAAAGCCTCTTGATGAAAGTGAAAGTGGAGAGTGAAAAAGTTGGCTTAAAGCTCAACATTCAGAAAACGAAGATCATGGCATCCAGTCCCATCACTTCATGGGAAATAGATGGGGAAACAGTGGAAACAGTGTCAGACTTCATTTTTCTGGGCTCTAAAATCACTGCAGATGGTGACTGCAGCCATGAAATTAAAAGATGTTTACTCCTTGGAAGGAAAGTTATGACCAACCTAGATAGCATATTCAAAAACAGAGATATTACTTTGCCAACAAAGGTTCATCTAGTCAAGGTTATGGTTTTTCCTGTGGCCATGCATGGATGTGAGAGTTGGACTGTGAAGAAGGCTGAGCGCCGAAGAATTGATGCTTTTGAACTGTGGTGTTGGAGAAGACTCTTGAGAGTCCCTGACCTACATACAAATTTCTCAAGAGGCAGATCAGGTGGTCTGGTATTCCCAGACCAACCAGCAAGGAGATCCAATCAGTCCATTCTGAAGGAGATCAGCCCTGGGATTTCTTTGGAAGGAATGATGCTAAAGCTGAAACTCCAGTATTTTGGCCACCTCATGCGAAGAGTTGACTCATTGGAAAAGACTCTGATGCTGGGAGGGATTGGGGGCAAGAGGAGAAGGGGACGACAGAGGATGAGATGGCTGGATGGCATCACTGACTCGATGGACGTGAGTCTGAGTGAACTCCGGGAGTTGGTGATGGACAGGGAGGCCTGGCGTGCTGAGATTCATGGGGTCACAAAGAGTCAGACACGACTGAGTGACTGATCTCATTGATCTGATCTTGGTCTTGGAGTACAAAATGGAGTAGAGCAAATGCTAACATAGTTTTGTCAAGAGAACATGCTTGTCATAGTAAAATCACCAATTTCCAAAAACCCAAGACAACTCTCCACATGGACATCAGCAGATGGGCAATACTGAAATCAGACTGCTTTTATTATTTGCAGCTGAAGATGGAGAAGCTCTATACAGTCCACAAAAACAAGACCTAAATGGCTCAAATTATGAGCTTATTATTGCAAAATTTAGGCTTAAAGTGAAGAAGTAGGGAAAACCACTAAGCCATTCATTTTACCTAAATCAAATCCCTTATGACTATACAGTGGAGGTGACAAATAAGATTCAAGGAATTAGATCTGGTAGACAGAGTACCCGAAGCACTATGGATGAAATTTGGTAACACAGTATAGGAGGCAGTGACCAAAACAATCCTAAATAGAAAAAGAAATGCAAGAAGGCAAAGTGCTTGTCTGAAGAGCCTTTACAAATAGCTGAGGAAAGAAGAGACATGAAAGGCAATAGAGAAACGGAAAGATACACCCATATGAATGCAGAGTTCCAGCGAATAGCAAGGAGAGATAAAGAAGGCCTTCTTATATGAACAGTGCAAAGAAATAGAGGAAAACAATAGGATGGGTAAAACCAGAGAACTCTTCAAGAAAATTGGAGATATCAAGGAAACATTTCATGTAAGGAAGGGCACAATAAAGGACAGATGGTAGGGATCTAGCAGAAGCAGAAGAGATTAAGAAGAGGTGGCAAATATACAGAAGAACTATTCAAGAAAGGTCTGGATAAACATGGTGCTGAGGTCACTCACTTAGAGCCAGACATCCTGGAGTATGAAGTCAAGTGGGCCTTAGGAAGCATCACTACAAAAAAAGCTAGTGGAGGTGATAGAATTCCATTAGAGCTATTTCAAATCCTAAAAGGTGATGCAGTTAATGTGCTGTACTCAATATGTCAGCAAATTTGGAAAACTCAGCAATGGCCATAGGACTAGAAAAGGTAAGTTTTCATCGCAATCCCAAAGGAGGGCAATGAAAAGAATCTTCAAACCACCACTCACATACAATCATTTCACATACTAGCAAGGTTATGCTCAAAATCTTTCAAGTTAGGCTTCAGCAGTATGTGACCCTAGAACTTCCAGATGTACAAGATGCATTTGGAAGAGGCAGAGCAGAGATCAAATTGCCAACATTCTTTGGATCAAGGAGAAAGCAAAGGAGTTACAGAAAAACATCTATTTCATTGACTATGCTAAAGCCTTTGACTGTGTGGATCACAAGAAACTGGAAAATTCTTAAAGATATGGGAGTACCAAACCACCTTATCTGTCTCCCAAGAAACATGTATGCAGGTGAAGAAGCAATGATTAGAACTGGACATGGAACAACTGACTGGTTCAAAATTCAAAAGGAGTACAACAGGGTTGTATATTGTCACCCTGCTTATTTAACTTATATGCAGAGTTATATCATGTGAAATGCCAGCCTGGATGAATCACAAGCTGGAATCAAGATTGCTGGGAGAAATATCAACAACCTCTTGGATGCAGATGTCACCACTCTAATGGCAGAAAGTGAAGAGGAACTAAAGAGCCTCTTGATGAGGGTGAAAGGAAGTGAAAATGCTGGCTTAAAACTCAACACTCAAAAAAATGAAGATCATGGCATTCAGTCCCATCACTTCATGGAAATACAAGGGGAAAAAGTGGAAGCAGTGACAGATGTTGGGGTCTGAAATCACTGCAGATGGTGACTGCACCATGAAATTAAAAGATGTTCTTTGGAAGGAAAGTTTATGACAACTCTAGATAGCATATTAAAAAGCAGAGGCATCACTTTTGCTGGCAATTTTCCATGTGATCAAAGCTATGATTTTTTCCAGTAGTCATGTACAGATAAGAAAGTTCGGCCATCAAGAAGGCTGTTGTTGTTGTTCAGTCACCGAGTCGTGTCTGACTCATTGTGACCCTATGGACTGCAAGAAGGCTGAGAGCTAATGAATTGATGCTTTTGAATTGTGGTGCTGGTGAAGACTCTTGAGAATCTCTATACTACAAGGATATCAAACCAGTGAATCCTAAAGGAAATCAACTCTTAATATTCATTGGAAAGACCAATGCTCAGGCTGAAGCTTTAGTATTTTGGTTATCTGATATGAGGGACCAACTCATTAGAAAAGACCCTGATACTGGGAAAGATTGAAAGCAAAAGGAGAAGGGGGTGGCAGAGGATGAGATGGCATCACTAGATAGGTGGCATCACACATTAGATAGCATCACTAACTCAACTGACCCGAATCTGAGCAAACTCCAGGAGACAGTGGAGGACAGGGGTATCTGGCATGCTTCAGTTCGTGGGGTTGCAAAGAGTGGCACAGAACTTAGTGACTGAATAACAACAAATCACCTCAAAACATCCAGTGGTCCCATTTCAGTTCTTATCTTACTTGACCGTTCAGAAGTATTGATAATATGAACATTTTACTCTTTCCTTGGTTTCAAGGACACCACTCTCTTCTTTCTTCCTCTACCCACTTGTTGCCCTTAGTCTTAGCTACCTCTGATTCCTCCTCTATTCTGCAGTGAGTTTTTTTTTCCAAAGTATAAATTATATCATGTCACTCTGTTGCAAAGCCTCTGATGACTTCCACTGCAGCGAGAGTTCCAATTTTACTAAATGCCCAGCAGTATTGACTCATTACTCAGCATTCACCCACCTTGCATCTTAAGTCTTTAGACTCCAGATTCAGTGAACTGCTATTTGTTCTCCAAAAATTTCATATGTTCTTCATTTTCCCTGCTCTGTGTATAGTCTCTGGTTGGTCTCATTCATGTCAGCCATTTACATTATGTTGAAAACTCCCAAATCTATTTCTCTAGCTCTGGGCCCTTGCTTGAGTTCTAGCCCCTTACAGTAATAATTATGAGTTTTCCAATCACTTCAACATCAACATGCTTAAAAGTGAACTCATCATCTTTCCCCCCAAACTGATCCAACTCCTGTCATACGTCAATGAGGAGAACCACTCACTATTCATCGAGCCCTGTCAGAAACGTAGGAGTCATTTTTAATTCCTTTCCTTGATGTTACCTCCTACATGAAATCGCTCATCAGGTCAAAAACATTCTACCTTTGATATTTCAAAAATATACCTTCTTTTTTTTCTCCATCACTACTGCCTTTATCAAGGCTCTCATTCGTTCTTCCTTAGATTATTGAAAAGCCTCTTTTGCCTGATCATGTTGCCCACAGCCTTAGCCCACTCTGATTCTTCCTCTATTCTGAAGTGATTTTTTTCCCCAAAATACAAATTTCATCATGTCACCCTCTATTTTTTTTCCCCGATAGCTCAGTTGGTAAAGAATCTGCCTGCAATGCAGGAGAGAGACCCTGGTTCAATTCCTGGCTCAGGAAGATCTGCTGGAGAAGGGATAGGCTACCCACTCCAGTATTCTTGGGCTTCCCTTGTGGCTCAGCTGGTAAAGAATCCACCTGCAATGTGGGAGAGCTGGGTTTGATCCCTGGGTTGAGAAGATCCCCTGGAGAAGGGAAAGGCTACCCACTCCAGTATTCTGGCCTGGAGAATTCCATGGACTGTATAGTCCATGGGGTCACAAAGAGCCAGACACGACTGAGCAACTTTTACTTTCACTTTCATGTCACTCTCTATTGAAAAGCCTTTGATGACTTCCATTGCAGAGGGATAAAGTTCCAATTGTACTGACTGTCCATCAGTATTGACTCATTACTCAACATTCATTCAGCTTGTATCTTAAGTCTTTAGGAACTCCAGATTTAGTGAGTTGCTAGTTGTTCTTCAAACACTCCATATTCTCTGATACCTCTCAACCTTTGTTCTGTCATTCCTTCGACAGGGAAGCTCTTTCCCTGTTTTCTTTAGTTAAGTTAAAACAACTCAGGTAGCATTTCTAGACCTGCTCACACCCACTCTTGCTCTTAGAGCATATCATGCTTGCCTCTAGTGTGCCCTAATTCACAGCCTATTTTAACTGTTCATTCATTTGTAGCTATCATACTACTAGAACATTGGAATCCTTGAGGATAGTGCTGAGCATTTAATTCTTTAAACAAACACATAAGTAAATGACTGGCATAAAAGAGGTGGATATGATGTAATGGAGATGCAAAACAAGGCCTCTATACACAAAATATTACTGTGTCACTCTTTAAAATTACTGAAGTAAACATAAGTGCATCTAAGGGCATGTGTTCAATCCCAAATCTGACAACTTAAAGAGCTCAAAATTCAGGAAGTATTTCCAGTAAAAAAAGCTGGAACTTGAATTAGAACCATCCCTACTGACAAGCATAAGGTCTTTCATGAAGGCATTTTGTTGCAGGATGTCATGATGCTATGCAGGGAACACAGCAAATGAAGTGGGAAACCAGATTTTACTTATCTCTTTACTTTCCAGCCACCCAAATGATTCTCTTGGTAAATCACTTGCTTTATCTGAAATTACAGGACAGTGCCTTTATGAGCCTGAAAGAACCAGATGGTCTTCTGTATTCCCTTTTACACTAAAATAAACAAGTATAACATTTCATTGAGAATACTTTTCAACCAAAATTATTTTCAGTTCCTATAACACAAACCAGGTGATATACTAACTAGGTACGATTATCTGATTATCTAGGGGCCTATTGAAGACGTTCCTTAAGGACTACCAAGTAATCTTTGTTAACCAAATTTAAATGCTGCCTTCCATACACTGGTATTATGGACCTCACAGCAGGAAGTATGACTTTACATCAGCTCATCAACACTACAGAGAGATTACCTGTAATCAATAGGTAGACTTTTGGTCCAGGTTCCCCTCTCTTCTCTGACCAAAATACAGGCATGCATGAATGCTCCCTCTAACAGGTGAAAAAAGGGAAACAAATGGCCTCGAAAGGCACTGAATACTGATTATGTGTACAAATACAGATTATGTGTAACCAACATGGAAAATACTACATCTCACAGACAACTTCCTCCAGTAACCTCTCAAAGCCTGCTGCTCTTTCTCTCAAACACAATTTCAATTCATTCAAGTATTATGTATCTACAGGGCTTGATCTTTCTCCAGCCCAAGGAAGAATCTTAGCTTTTACCCATGGCAGTTATGCAGAATTCCACATAATTGAAATTTTTTACCCTCACCCAAAATACCAACCGTGATCCTATTAAGAAACCTACCACTACAAATGTGGTAAGTTTATCAGCACCAGTAAATAGCAAATTAGAAATACAGTATGGAACACACTATTGATCCTCATTAGGTTTTTGCTGCTTGATTAGAGGAAACATATGTATAGTTATTTTAGGAGATATTTATAAAACTAAAGTTTTCTGTTTTATTTTATTTTTTTAAAAACCTTTGTTTTAGAGGCTCATTTAGATGTAAACAGAACATCCCAAGTTCTCTTCTAAGATATAAGTTGGCTCTCCACAGAAATTTTACTGAAGCATATTTTACTTTACATTCATGAATTTTTAAGTGCTTTCTACTTTCAGTTTTACAGAGTGATTATAATTTCTTTGGAGTTCCTTTTATATTAAGCAGTATTTTATAAATAGTGATAATTATTTTAATTCCTGCTTTAATAAAAAGACCTTGAAATATTTTATTGGAAGAAACTAAATTAGCCTCAGGATAGAGATCTGAATTTGAAAAAAAGCATATGCACTTTAAACCACTGCAACTGCTTCACAATTCAGAAATATACACCATTAACTACATAGTCAGCTGAACATGAAAATTAAAAGGGTTTACAAAGCTGTGAACTGAATTCATAGAAGCAATTCAAGGGATATAAAACAAATCCATCTTCAGTGGAATATACCATAGATCCTAAAAATGTTAACTCACCTACAATTGCTATTTCAATCAAGACACTGAAAAACTAAAGATTAGGAAAATCAAGCAAAGGGACTGCTTCAGTGAGACTGGAAGGATAGTTTGGACATTTAGAAAATAAATGGAGAGCACTTCAACTTTTCAGATTTCAGCCAATTTATTTTTTCTGTTTTATCAAATATGGAAGACCATAAGAAAAAGGCACTAACGTGCTCTGAACTTCACGGGTCACAAGTGTTATCCCAGTTTAGTAATTCCTTTCACGTGCTTTGAGAGTTAGGGTTTCTTATATATTTACAGGACAAAACCACCTAAAGGTCTTCTCAATATTCACGAAAGAAGTGCCACCAATTCCTCTCCTATCTAAAAGGGTTGTGCTGAATATATGAAAATGCTTTGCTATGTAACAGTCCCCTGGTTAGACTGCAAATGTTTAGGCACTGCTGCCTGGAAGACATGCAGTGGTTCTGTGACTCTGAGCAATGGGAAACTCATTTCAGCTTGGACCCCAAATATGAATGATTCTGCCTGCACAAAAAAATGTAAAAGGAATATACACCTCTCACAGGTATAGACGATTTGATCTAACAAGCATGTAGCTGGTAGAGATAAGACATGAAAGACAATACGCTCACATTGACAGAACTGATTGAACAGACAAATAAAAGCAAAATTAGGAGTCAGCACATCAGGTAATGCAGCATCATAAGCACAGCATAGAGAAGGAAAGGAAAACCTTCAAAACGACTGTGCTTAAAAGGAACACTGAACACATATACCAGAGAAACTCAGGATTCTCATAAAATGCAGCAGGAGAAAAAGAAAAAACCTGAAATGTAACACAAAAAACAGGATCCCACAAAATAGGAGAAAAGAACACAGGACTTCCCTGGTGGTCCAGTGGTTAAGAAGCCACTTGTAGGTGACACAGTGTTCAATCCTTGATCTGGGAAGATTCCACATGCCGAGGGGCAACTAAGCCCACGCACCACAACTACTGAGTCCGTGTGCCCCAACTGCCGAAGCCCACACACCCTAGAGCCTGTATTCTACAACAAGAGACGCCACCACACCGAGAAGTCCAACCACTGCAACTGGAGAAGAGCTCCCACTTGCCGCAACTAGAAAAAGCCTGTGTGCAGCAGTGGAGACCCAACAAAGCCAAAAAATAAAAAAAAATTTTTTTAAAGAAAAGAACACAGCTAAGGAATAGAAGGATTTTAGCCAGTTTTCAGTGACAAAGAAGTGGAAATTGTTATCCAAAGATACTATATTCGTACCTTGCTACATTTATGTGTATAGTAAAATGCATTGTACATAATTCTCAGCTTAGAGACAAACTCAACCATTTCCAAAGGGAAAAAAAAATGTTGCTGTAGGAAAAAGTGAAGGCTCACTGACATAGTGTTGTTTGGTAAATGTACCTGGATCAGTGGCTCCTCTGTCACAGTCACAATCAAGGTTTTAATGCCCCAAAGGCACAAAAGTTAGGTTAAGTGATAACATCTTTAAACCAGACTTTAAATCATACACTGGAGAAGGAAATGGCAAACTACTCCAGTGTCCTCCCCTGGAAAATCCCATGGACAGAGGAGCCTGATGGGCTGCAGTCCATGGGGTAGCAAAGAGTTGGGCATGACTGAGCAACTAACACTTGAATCATACAAAATGTTTCATAATAATTGAAAAAGAATTACAAAATATAGATTAAAAAAAATTTCCCCAAATTTCATTCAACCTTTTGATGTTATTTAATGTCAGACTATTTGTGTCTATCTCACACAATGTATACTGGAAGTTTTTCTTTAAAACTGGGACGAATATACACTGTTTTAAACAACCTGCCTTGTTTGTTGTTTATTTTACATGGTAGATCAATTTTCAACATTAATGTGTTTCTATGTGTAAAAGCTACAATGTAGGCTATTTTATTTAATTTTCCTGACCAATTCTTTGTGGTTAAAGACAAGACAGTTAGAACCAGACATGGAACGATAGACTGGTTCCAAATTGGGAAAGGAGTACGTCAAGGCTGGATATTGTCACCATGATTATTTAACTTATATGCAGAAATATCATTATGTGAAATGCCAGGCTGGATGAAGCATAAGCTGGAATCAAGATTGCCTGGAGAAATATCAATAACCTCAGATATGCAGATGACACCACCCTTATGGCAGAAAGTGAAGAAGAACTAAAGAGCCTCTTGATGAAAGTGAAAGAGGAGAGTGAAAAAGCTGGCTTAAAACTCAACATTCAAAAAAAATACGATCATGGCATTCAGTCCCATCACTTCATGGCAAATAGATGGAGAAACAACGGAAACAGTGACAGACTTTATTTTCCTTGGGCTCCAAAATCACTGCAGATGGTGAGTGCAGCCATGAAATTTAAAAGACGCTTACTCCTTGGAAGTAAAGCTATGACAAACCTAGACAGCATATTACAAAGCAGAGACATTACTTTGCTGACAAAAGTCTACCTAGTCAAAGTTATGTTTTTTTCCAGTGGTCATGTATGGATGTGAGAGTTGGACTATAAAGAAAGTTGAGTGCTGAAGAGTTGATGCTTTTGAACTGTGGTGTTGGAGAAGATTCTTGAGAGTCCCTTGGACTGCAAGGAGATCAAACCAAAAGGAAATCAGTCCTGAATATTCACTGGAAAGACTGATATTGAAGCTGAAACTCCAATCTTTTGGCCACTTGGTGCAAAGAACTGACTCATTGGAAAAGACCCTGATGCTGGGAAAGATTAAAGGCAGGAGGAGAAGGGGATGACAGAACATGAGATGGTTGGATGGCATCACCAACTCAATGGACAAGAGTTTGAGGAAGCTCCAGGAGTTGGTGAAGGACAGAGAAGCCTGGAGTGCTGCAGTCCCTGGGGTTGCAAAGAGTCAGAAACGACTGAATGACTGAGAGATGTACAGTGTCTTCCAGTTGTAAATGTACCTGGGATTTGATCACAGCTGGCTGAGCTATGGAGAAGTCAATGCCATGAAAGGAGCTTTATACTCAGTTCTCAAGAGAAGGAGGCATGCTCTATACCACAAGGCCACATGGGGAAGCTGAGGGGTAAGTCAGGAGGCAGAAAGGGATGAAGGGAGAGAGACTTTATTATAGCTCCAAGGGAAACAATGGGTGAGTCAGAATACGTAAGTTTGAGATAAGTTTAGAATTGGATAGACTGAATAATTCAGTGGGCTCTGAACTATATGGATGATCCAAAGTTGTCTAATACCTAGTCCTGGGGTGATTCAGGACGGGAGAAATAATTGGCTTGTGTGGAAGTTAGATAAAGGAGGTAGTTCCATCTAAGATCTTTGAATTGGTTGGTTTACCATGAAAGGTATGCTCCCAGGCAAGTTATTGACTGTCTTTAAAAATTAGCCAGCCCCGAGGGGAGTCTCTCCAGGACCAGCAAGGCACCAAGATGTTCCCTATGTGTGTTTATTCATGGACTGTAGCTTGCCAGGCTTCTCTGTTCATGGAATTTTCCAGGCAAGAATACTGGAGTGGGTTGCCATTTCCTCCTCGAGGGGATCTTTCCAACTCAGGGAATGAACCCAAATCTTCTGCATCTCTTGCACTGGCAGGCAGATTCTTTACCACTGAGCCACCAGGGGAGCCCAAGATGTTAAAACATCCTAAAACACAAAGAAATATATAAAACATGATGAATATGCCCACATACAATCTTTGTGAGCTTCCTCTCCTCCCTCTACTGCTAAGTAACTTCAGTCGTGTCCGACTCTGTGCGACCCCATAGACGGCAGCCCACCAGGCTCCCCTGTCCCTGGGATTCTCAAGGCAAGAACACTGGAGTGAGTTGCCATTTCCTTCTCCAATGCATGAAAGTGAAAAGTGAAAGTGACGTCGCTCAGTCGTGTCCGACCCTCAGCGACCCCGTGGACTGCAGCCTTCCAGGCTCTTCCGTCCATGGGATTTTCCAGGCAGTACTGGAGTGGGGTGCCATTGCCTTCTCCACTCTCCTCCCTCTATCATCTGCTAAAACACTAGGATTGAATCCATGTATATCACCAATGCCTTCATCATCTGGCCCCATTCTTCTTTAACCTCTGGTATTATTCTTTGATGACCTCAAAGTCCTGAGTCTAAATCATCTAGGACTCCAAACTGTCCAACACTGATTTTTCTTTCTCTCCATCTCAGTTACTCATTCCACACAACTAATTTCTTGGTCTAGCAATCACCAGAACCACCTCTACCCCCCAAAAGACAGTGCTGGGAGCTATAAGGCCAAAGGGTTAACGGTTCAGGGATTTTTTAAAATACTTAAGCAACTCAAAGCTGGGTTCTTCCAACATTCAAAAGATTAGCAAAATATGCCCAAGATCAAAGCATCTAAATGGGCATCAGTACAAGTTGAGATAAATGGACTCTTCCCAAAACAACAATGGACAGACAGCTGTTTGGGGGTTAAGTTGGTACTCTAATTTTTTAATCAAAAATTTAATTTTCATATCTTTTACTTCTGAAATTCAACTTCCAGTCATTTATTTCACTGACAAAATTCATAAAACATGATTTTCACTATTGTCACGCTCTCATAATGTCTGGACAACTGCACAAGGGCCACTGTGCCTAGAATACAAGGGAAGAAGAAATCTGAGAACTGGAAAGGGACAGGTCACATGAGGGCTCATGGGACAAGGGTAAAAATCTGGACTTTATTCTCAGTGCAAAGGGAAACATACATGAGGTTTTGAGGAACAGAGTGAACTCCAAAAGTAAAGCTGTTAGGTTTCTGAAAGATGCCTGAAGGGGTACAACTATGAAGAGCAGAAAAAAGGACAAAACTGCTGTTGATGATACAAGAGAGCAAAATATCTTGAAAACCATGTAAAATGATAGAAATAATACTTTCAAGAAAGGAAAGGAAAAACAATAAAGACATTGGTAAAGCTGGGAGAAAGTAAGTCAGAGGTTATCTAAAAACTACAGGGAGGGGGGATGATTTGGGAGAATGGCATTGAAACATGTATAATATCATATAAGAAACAAATTGCCAGTCCAGGTTTGATTCAGGATATAGGATGCTTGGGGCTGGTGCACTGGGATGACCCAGAGGGATAGTATGGTGAGGGAGGTGGGAGGGGGGTTCAGGATTGGGAACATGTGTACACCCGTGGCGGATTCATGTTGCTGTATGGCAAAACCAACACAATATTGTAAAGTACTTAGCCTCCAATTAAAATAAATTAAAAAAATAAAAATTAAAAAAAAAAAAACTACAGGAGAAAAATTCCATTGGGCAAAATACCTTGACAACAAATTAAGTGATACCTCACAGCTGAAAAGAGAAAACAGCAAGAATAACCTGAACTGGTTTCCTGAAAGAAAAAAAATAATTTGGCATGATCTATAGTCAAGAGAAATGTTGGTAATAAATTCTTCAAAAGCAAAAACAGATTTTCAATAAAAGTTTTATAAAGAAAAATTCAGTGTTCCACAATTGACAACTTCACCAATTTCAGACAACTTCTCCAATTCTAAGTTGTTAATTTTTTAAAAAATGTGTTTCTCAAATAGGAAATGCCAAGATCAAAATATCAACTCAGTTCCATGAGAACCTGAAGAATGACTTAAAATTACAAACAGACCATTTTAAAAATAAATCTACACTATCAAATATACAGGTTTCCCTGGTGGCTCAGACAGTAAAGAATCTGCCTGCACTGCAGGAGACCTGAGTTTGATCCCTGAGTCTGGAAGATCCCCAGGGGAAGGGAATGGTTACCCACTCCAATACTCTTGCCTGGAGAATTCCATGGACTACATTCAACCTACTGAGCAGGGAATTCACCATTCCATATTATAGCATCCTCATTGTTTGGCACAATGTCAAAGTTATTCAAAGAACAGTATGTTTCCTCTCATAAAACAGAAAGCGTGTATTTAAAAAAGCATGTTTTTAAGACATCAAGTATCAAAAGCCTTGAACAAGAAATGTTAACACTTTCACAGTGTGTAGTTAAACACTAAATAAATTAACTAATAGATTCCAAAAATAAATCATCAATCGAATATGTTTAGATTGAGAGTTACATGAAAATTTTCTAAGTCATTTGAAGCACAAAGGATTACTGTCAAAATATAGCATAGTGGAATTCCATTTTGTAACAAACAACAGGAAGCATGATTCAGTAGAGAAGTACCATGATATAACAAGGGAGTTTGACCATGTGTGTGCGTATGGAGAAAGAATTTCACCTGTGATGTAATCACAGCTAAGATATAACCAGCTCAGAATAGTGAAACCACACTTTTCTGTTCTACCAGATGGGTCACACACCCATGGGAAATCTGGACTAGAGAAGGCGGCAAGCAGTGCTGGAGGATATTTACAGGATAATAATCATCCCACAAACTTCCCTTAAAGGAGCTCTGAGAACATGAATGTGTAGTCTTATCATTATGTATGTTAAACCCTCCTCGGCATATTTCAAGTAACTCTGGGAGTTTCTATGCTCCTTGGACTCGTATGCTAACTTGTTTTTATGGTGTATGGGAAAACAGAAAGCCATTGATAAAATAACTAAGAACCACAGGCTTTTGGAGTTGGAATAAAACCGTTTCTTTACTTTTTTTGAAAGAACATATTCTTCAATGGAAAAGCCATCCATATCTTTAGAAACAGCGTTGTAACTCTTTCCCTTCATGTTTGAATGGTGATCTCAAAATGTGGAACCAAAATACACTCCCAGAGTTATAGCCCCCAAAACTTCTGCCATAGAAGCAGTCCTGAGGAGAAAGAATTACACAGAAGGTAAGACCCAGGGACATGTGAGCTTGGAAAACCTGCATCAAATTATACATCTTTACCAAAATGAATCAACAGTTTGATTGTACCTAAGCATGCAGATGAGACCACCCTTATGGCACAAAGTGAAGAGGAACTAAAAAGCCTCTTGATGAAAGTGAAAGAGGAGAGAGAAAAAGTTGGCTTAAAGCTCAACATTCAGAAAACTAGGATCATGGCATCTGGTCCCATCACTTCATGGCAAATAGATGGGGAAACAGTGGAAACAGTGTCAGACTTTATTTTTCTGGGCTCCAAAATCACTGCAGATTGTGACTGCAGCCATGAAATTAAAAGACACTTACTCCTTGGAAGCAAAGTTATGACCAACCTAGATAGCATATTCAAAAGCAGAGACATTACTTTGCCAACAAAGGTCCGTCTAGTTAAGGCTATGGTTTTTCCAGTGGCTGCGTATGGATGTGAGAATTGGACTGTGAAGAAAGCTGAGCGCCGAAGAATTGATGCTTTTGAACTGTGGTGTTGGAGAAGACTCTTGAGAGTCCCTTGGACTGCAATGAGATCCAACCAGTCCATTCTAAAGGAGATCAGTCCTGGGTGTTCTTTGGAAGGAATGATGCTAAAGCTGAAACTCCAGTACTTTGGCCACCTCATGCGAAGAGTTGACTCATTGGAAAAGACTCTGACTAAAAGGCTTTTTAGTTCCTCTTCACTTTTTGCCATAAGGGTGGTGTCATCTGCATGCTTGCTGCTGCTGCTGCTGCTAAGTCGCTTCAGTCGTGTCCGACTTGGTGCGACCCCATTGACGGCAGCCCACCAGGCTCCACTGTCTCTGGGATTCTCAAGGCAAGAACACTGGAGTCAGTTGCCATTTCCTTCTCCAATGCATGAAAGTGAAAAATGAAAGTGAAGTTGCGTAGTCGTGTCTGATTCTTCGCGACCCCATGGACTGCAGCCTACCAGGCTCCTCCATCCACGGAATTTTCCAGGCAAGAGTACTGGAGTGGGGTGCCACTGCCTTCTCCGATGTGCATGCTTAGGTACAATCAAACTGTTGATTCATTTTGGTAAAGATGTATAATTTGACGCAGGTTTTCCAAGCTCGCATATCCCTGGGTCTTACCTTCTGTGTAATTCTTTCACCTTAGGACTGCTTCTATGGCAGATTGGGGGCAGGAGGAGAAGGGGATGACAGAGGGTGAGATGGCTGGATGGCATCACTGACTCAATGGACATGAGTTTAGGTGAACTCCGGGAGTTGGTGATGGACAGGGAGGCCTGGCATGCTGCAATTCATGGGGTCACAAAGAGTCAGACACGACTGAGTGACTGAACTGAACTGAAGCAAACATGCCAGATACTTAAAATTGGTAATTATATTGCTATAACTGTACTAGAAAATTTTCCTACTGAAACAGTCTCTGTCTCCCTGCCCCAATCTCGAAGCTTTCCACATAACCTACTGCACTAGCCCCTGAGTAACTGTTCTAAACTATAACCCAATATTGTTTCTGAAAGACGACTTAAAATCCTTCAGCATTTGCCTACCATTATCTCCTACCACACAAGGTTGTTCATCATCTAGTCCTGCTCAGCTGCCCACAATTCTCCTCAAGCCACCTACAGCATACTTTTCAGATTTACATTCACCTCCCACACCTTTCCCATCTTCTCAGAACTACAAACAGAAACACACACACACACACACTAACCAACTTGCCATGCTTAGGATACATATTGGAGAAGGCAATGGCACCCCACTCCAGTACTCTTGCCTGGAAAATCCTATGGATGGAGGAGGCTTGTAGGATCCAGTCCATGGGGTTGCACACAGTCGGATGCAACTAAGTCACTTCACTTTCACTTTTCACATTCATGCATTGAAGGAGGAAATGGCAACCCACTCCAGTGTTCTTGCCTGGAGAATCCCAGGGATGGGGGAGCCTGGTGGGCTGCCTTCTATGGGGTCACACAGAGTCGGACACGACTGAAGTGACTTAGCAGCAGCAGCAGCAGCAGGATACATATGCCAATTTAAACACACAGGATTATGCAAAAGTTTTGTCTGTGTCTCTCTTGCCCAGCAAACAAGGTCCCACTGATCTTTAATGTCTCAACAAAGGCTTGATTTCTTGTCTAATTTGATGTACTCTGCATATAAGTTAAAGAAACAGGTTGACAACATACAGCCTTGACATACTCCTCTCTCAATTTAGAACCAGTCTGTTGTTCCATTTCTGGTTCTAACTGTTGCTTCTTGACCTTCATGTAGGTTTCTCAGAAGGAGGTAAGGTGGTCTGGTTGTCCCATCTCTTAAAGAGTTTTCCATAGTTTGTTGCAATCCACACAGTCAAAGGCTTTAATGTAGTCAATGAAGCAGAAGTAGATGTTTATCTGGAATTCTCTTGCTTTTTCTATGATCAAACAGATGTTGGCAATTTGACCTCTGGCTCTTCTGCCTTTTCTAAATCTAGCTTGAACATGTGGAAGTTCTCAGTTCATGTACTCTTGAAGCCTATCTTGGAGAATTTTGAGCATTACTTTGCTAATGTGTGAAATAAGTGCAATTGTGTGGTATGTTGAACATTCTTTGGAATTGCCCTTCTTTGGGATTGGAATGAAAACTGACCTTTATCATGTGCAAATTTTACCAGTTCTGTGTGTATATAGGTCTTTTTTCTCAAAAATGTGCTTTTTCACTTCCTCCCCTCCATTCTCCACTCCCTGGACTAATGTCTAATTACAGCTTAACATCAAATTAACACATCTCTTATCCTGAAAAGCTTCATTTGAAGTCCCTGTTCTGGGATTGCTGTTTCCCCTATGTGCTTCCTGTTTCTAAGCACAAGGCATATTCTAATAAAATTAAAGATATGGTCACCTCGGAAGGGTCACTTGCTGACTTGTGTAAAATGCTATTTGAAGAAGTGATTGGTGAGATTAACCTTCTATCTCACAGACCTAAAAGAGGATGGAGCTCTCATAGGAAGTCTGTTTTCTCTCCATTTAATGAAAGCAGATGAAGCAGAGCAGAGAACTAGTTAAATGTCCCTCCGAATACATACTTGCAACTACTCCTTCCTTAATTTCCCCAAACTGAGCCAGAAAGAACATAGATCTCATCCAATATGCCCAAAAATCTTCAAAGCTGCCAAAGGGTCAGTGAGAATCTCTGAAGGCTGGGGAATATAGATCATTAATGAACTATTTGCACAGGGCAGACACCCTTCTGAGCTAACCATTACTCTCAGTTTATCTTCATCACAACTAAGGAAGCACCTAGAGGTTCTGAGACTGATGTCACCTTGGGACTGAAGGCATGGGTGTCAATGTTGCCACTGTAGTTTTGCTGACGGTTCTTACTTCGGGCTCAGGACAAACATGCCCAGATCCTGGTCTCCTGATGCTACCCCTGGTTCTTTCTCAGCATGTACACCATGGGGAAACTGCTCCTTCTCCATTACAATGACTTTCAGGGCTCTTTGACACCAACCCACAGTAAGAAATACATTTTCTGTGTCCACTCAAGGACACACAAACATCCATGAATATACTCAGAATAAAAGCTTTAAAGTACTTACTTTTTCAGATTCTCTTTTCTATTTTATTACATTTTTAATCATTAAGCAGGCCTCAGTATACTGATTCCACAGGCCACTAATATCAATCTATCCCTTCAATTAGAAAAATACTGATATTTTTTAAAGAGGTGTAAGTATCATATTTACAACTATTGAGAGTCATAATCTTCTAGTTCTCAATTATAACAATTATCATATCACAATCAATGACTCACTCATCAAACAAATATTGTATGTGTTAAGTCATTTCACTCATGTCCAACTCTTGGCGACCCTATTAATTGAGCCTCGATTATATGATTGAAAGAGCCCTTTGTTGATCATCCTCTCTCTTTCTGGGCACTTCATTTTATAATATCAGTCCATCAATGGTTAAACTCTGGAAATGCTGAATCTATCTTAAATTTCTTTCCTATCTTCTGATACTTTGTGCAAAAGAATCATGGATTGTCTCCCCAAATATGTCTATTTTCAGACTCTTGCTAACCCTTCTGCACTTTGGATTCCACTCCTTTGTTTGTGCCTTTCCTGATACATCCATCTAGAAGGATTTTGGCACTTCTAGTATGCCCTCCATGCAGGATGCTGTCACACGTTGCCATTAGAAAAATAATTATGCTCCATGGTAATTGCATAGCCAGCACCTGAAACAAGAAAAAGGGCCATCTAGCTGATCCCATGCCCAATCTGAGTCAGAAATCTCTTTCCCAGTCCATATGCACACACCACACAGTAACACTCCACAGTAATGCAAACTTCTCACCATAACTAGAATACATACTCTTTGATTACAGAAACTGTTCTCACCAATGATTCTCCCAGGATATGATATAGAAATCAAAGCATAATAGGCTATCAGTGAATATTGACTTAATTAATGCTCAACACCAAAAACATCCTGGTGACTTAGTTTCTACACACTAGTTTTAACCCAGCATCCTCTACTTGATTGAAATCCTTGCCCACAGTACCTTTGCTAAAATAACTTCCCAATTGTAGTGTGTTTCTTGAGTTATTCTTTGCACATTTTCCAATCCCTTCTCCTGGCTCCATTTCATCAAATTTCCTCACCTGGTAAACATCCTTCAATTCTAATTACATGCTTATTGTGGTGAACCACAATCAAAGTAATTTTAGAAGGTGAGATATCTGCTAACTGTAAAGGAAAAAAGACTAATGAAATTCAGATATCTTCCCTTGCCTATTATCCAAATTTACAGCTGTTTGCATAGCTCTACTTAATGAATATAGATTTTTCATATCCAGCGGAATTCCTAATCTCTTCCTTGTTTCTGTTTAAAACTGTCTATCCTCCCCCAGAAATCAGGAAATAAACTTTCTTTTTTTAAACCTGATTTGCCTAGAGTTTTCCTCACATTTGCTGCAGAAAAATATTTAAACATATTTTGGGAATTCCCCTGAAAAGAGGCAGAAGAAAAGTAAGGAAAACAAAAAGGTGGTAGGTGATGAGAGATGGGGAGAGAGAGAAAGAGATCTCTTCCACATGGCTCAAGAATTCTTTCATGACTGATGAAAGTCAAACTATGGAGATACTACTAAGAATGTGCCTAGGTGACAGACTGGTTGAGTTTCTGTAAAAGTTCCTAAAACCTTTATTATAAAACTTGAAACAAAAGTAAAAATCCATTGAAATGAATCCCCTAGCTCTTTCAATCTAAACTGAATTTCCTTTCCATTTTTGTCAATCATGAAAAATCCAATGTCTTGCATAAAAACAATGTTTGTAGAATATATACATGCATCTGATCATTTCTGAATACTTGTCTGCAATACTGGAAATTAGTTATCAGTTATAATATTTAATATTAAAGTTCTACATTCTATACTTTTAATAATTTCCCTAATCCCATGTTGAATCTACAAAATACATATAAAAGAACTCATTAAATCTGTAATGATTATAAAACATTTTATGTCTGGATTCATGCAAACTTCAGGTTTATGGTATTTCATCAGGATATTCTCATCAGTATTTACTTGCAATGGAAGGAATGGATAGGCTGTGATAGGAGAGTCTCACAAGAGCCTGGAGACACAGAGGCTGATTATTCTGTCTTATTGTTAACTTTTCAAAGTCCCTGGTTAAAATTCTTCATGGAGTACTTGCCCCTGTAGGTGTATATCCCTAAGTCTGTGTTGATAATGCTGGCCAGCCTCTCAGAAAATGCAACCATTGTAAGTGCACAGAAATGGATAAGGACACCTTTCTTACCACCATCAACAAAATGTCAAGTACTCACACAAGGTTCAGAACATCCTCTCCACATACAATAGCCCACATACCATTATTAGCTCTAGAACAACCAAAGTTCTTCTCAGAACAAAAACCAAATGCTGATGGACTATGATTCATGAAAATCTCCTTCCTAAAATCTCCCCTAAAAAACTTATTTCAAAACAGCACAAAGGATGCTACTAGGATGGTTTTGCAACAGTATTTATTGAACTCCTATGTGAGTCCTAGCTCTTAGTCCCTCATCAGTGATTTTCACAGTTAATGGGCAGACAAAAAGATTCTATTTTAAGAAAGGATAATGCCTCATTAAAAATTAGTTTCCATATATTATTCAAAGAACTGTTTTTTTAGTATATATGAGTCATAGTAAGGTATCTTCTACAGATCTGGCTACCAAAGTTCTCTCTCCCATTTGTCCTCCCCGCAAACCCCACACACTGGGAAAAAGGACAGGCAGGAGGAAAAATACTCCAAGGCTGCAGTAATAGTTCATCCATAACATATGAAATGTCTAGTTCTGTGAGTCACCCTGATAAATAGTCATCTAAATACAAACGCTTGTTACTAACTCTGCCTGCACTAATACTGAAATGAGGAGCTAGGGAGTGTCTATCAAGCATTTAGTGTCCCAAGTGTCTCAGTGGTAAAGCATCCACCTGCCAATGCAAGAAACACAGGTTTGCTCCTTGGGTCAGGAAGATGCCCTGGAGAAGAAATGTCTACCCATTTCAGTATACTTGTCCAGAAAACCCCATGAGCAGAGGAGCCTGGGAGGCTACAGTCCATGGGGTTGCAAAAGTCAGATATCACTTAGTGACTAAATAACAACAAATAAACCAGTTGAAAAATAATGGCTCTTATCATTGTTATTGGGATAATTCTGCCTTAGTTTGTTTTCTTTGATAGGAGGAATTTTTAAAATGTCACTTATCAAATATCCATCACAGTTTAAATGACCATGAAATAAATTTTTCTCCTTCTCTTAAGAATTGTTATATAATTTATATATGATGTTTTCAAAGTTTCATGCATCTGGCTTCAAAAGATTGAAGGTTTCAGCAAAAAAGGGAGTAATACACAGGGGAATTCATAAACAAACAGAATATTTAAGAAAATGAAATAAATTCTTTCTACTGGATCACTAATACTTTCTTAAATACTGAGATAGATTCCTTCTTCATATTCATATTGAACATTGGTGAAGATTAAAGAGAACTGGAAAAGACTCTCCATTTTTAAGGAGCCTTTTTTATTTAACTAAAAAACATACTTTATTCAGATTTCCTCAATTTTTACCTAAAGTCCTTTTTCAGTTCCAAAATTGCATTCAGAATAGCAAACTGCATTTAAATTGTCATATCTCCTTAGGCTTCTCTGGGTTGTAAGAGTGTTTCAGATGTTCCTTGTTTGATGATTTTGACAGTTTTGAGATGTATTGGTTGGGTATTT
Source organism: Bos indicus (assembly GCF_029378745.1). NCBI lineage: Eukaryota > Metazoa > Chordata > Mammalia > Artiodactyla > Bovidae > Bos > Bos indicus. The sequence goes on from NC_091770.1 coordinate 55,778,721, forward strand.
TGTAGAAAGACCCTCACTTAAGATTTGTCTGATATTTTCTCATAATTAGGCTAGGGCTATGGGTTTTGGAGAAGATGACCATGAATGTAAAAAGAGCCATTTTCATCACATAAGCTATTAATGTGCTCAGTTGCTTAGTTGTGTCCAGCTCTTTGTGAACCCCTGAACTGTATCCTGCCAGGCTCCTCTGTCCATGAAATTTTCCAGGCAAGAATACTGGAGTGGATTGCCATTTCTTACTCCAGAAGCTATCAATATGACATCACTATTTACATTAAACTTGATCACCTGGGTGACAGTATTTGGTAAGTTTATCTGCTGTAAAATTACTCTCCTTCAATACTGCAGTCTATAGAAGGAACTAATTACGTACAGCCCACGCTTAAGGAGTAGAGAGTTAAGCTACATAAATTATTAGCAATGTTTTTACATTGGATATGTCTATTCTCCTTCATTTATTTATTCAATCATGTATTTACATCAGATGAATTTGTGAATATTTTATACTTCCTGTTATAATACAATACTACTTTATTTTGTAGTTCCAATTGCCCCTGCATGCCTTTCCTGGGGCTCCCAAGAACTGCTAGTGGTAAAGAATCTGCCTGCCAATGCAAGAGATTTGGGTTCAGTCCCTGGGGCCCTTTTACATGTCCCCATTCATTGTGTTTTTGTTTGATATTTTCCTTATTTCCTAGCACTTTAAGATGCTCTAGGCTCATATTGAAGATTTCTGGCTCAAACCTGCAATCAACCATTTCTCCAAGCAGTTGTGGTTCCTTTCACTGGAGAATGTATTAGAAACCAAGTTCTGAGTGCTAGGTGTGCTCACTGTTTCTAAGACCTCTCAGCTACCAGAACACAGAAAATTGCATGTATATACTAACCCAGGAATATACACAAATCTATAAACATTTTTGTAGGTTACCACCTTTATTTATATTAAGTAAACATGATTTATTCCAGCTCTTGCCAATCTGCAGTCTTCCTCACCAAAACCTATAACGTCAGTCTAGTCATGAGAAAAAAAAAAAAAAAATAGTGATTCAAATATTCTATACTCCTTTCATGAAATGCAATGCAACAGACAGGCAATATATTTTGGTCAGCATGGTCAACAGCACTGTTCTTCAGTGGTCTCTGCCACAGCCTTCAAGGAGGGCCTGGGTCAAGTTCAAAGACACAGCCATGACCTTGGATCAACTGGGGTGAAGAATCAGAAAGTTGGAAGGCGCTAGAATGAGTGGGCTTCATAGGCGTGATCAGGAGTTTGTAAATTATCAATGGATGTTGAAGTTTGTGAGGAATATTAAGCCACTCAATGACATAAATAGATCTGCAAGTCTTGGCTACAGACATTTAACTGCTGGTGGGTACAGAGCACAACAAAGCCAGATTAGAATTCATCATGATGATTTTTTTTTTTAACTTACTAGGGAAAAGACTCCCATAGTCTAGCATCCTACTCATGTTACTTACTGTAGATTGATACAATTTAAACTGCAAAAAAAAATTTTTTTTCAATCTGAAAATCAAGTGAGTCAGTAAAAAAGAGAACTTTATTTTCTTTTCTTCAGAAGTATACCTCCTATGTGCAAGGTAGAAAATGTTTAAGCCTGTGGTTAAGTACTATATTGCTCTGCAAATTTTCTGGCTCTCACATAAGATGCACCTGCTTTTAAGTCAAGGAGATTATGAGATGCAGAATCTGTCTGAGCCATTTAATATCAGTGAAGCAGGCAACAGCAGCAGGGGTATTTTTCATGACACACCTATTGAAATGTGATGCTATATTCAAACACTTTCTTAATGACAACCATTCACCCACAGTATTAAGGAGCCTCAAATAAGGTGTTTTAAAATCTGGAGATTCAACTCCTGTGTCAAAACAACTCAAGGTGTAAAGTGAAAATGACTACTAGGAAACCAGAAAAGTAATAAAATTAGAAAACTGCAATAAATAATGTCAGCAGGGCCCACTGCAGCCAAGGTTAAACAATCTGTTCTTCAGGTATTATTAAGGCAATGAGACCTGAAGTCATGCTAGCATCGCTGTTGTGGGCGTAACCTCAGACAGCTGGAACTGATACCCAATTATCACTCTTTGTGTAGGATCTGGCACTGCAGTGCCTTTCTTCTTTTATAATTTTCATCACCAGTTACGGAGAGAATGTGTTCATTCTCTTCAAACCTAATGGAGTACAGTAGCTGGCACTCTTCATTTAAGGCTCATATACATGTCTGTATGCACACTCCTCCTCTCTAACTCCAAACCGAGCTTCAGGAAGATTAGCCTGTGACTCACACATTTATGAACTTTCATAGCATCTAACACAGGATGGGCCCTTATATGTACTCTAGCTCTAATGTACTACAAGACTTGATTTACTGAATGACAATTTTTGATTTCAGAAATAAGAAAGAAGCATACATAAATGTTCTGAAAACTTGGAAAAGAAAAATAAATGCAGATGAGGCATTTATTTAGTGAACAAATGTTACAGAACTTACATGAAAAAACATTTAAGAACACTGCTTTCAGGGTTTTAGAAGCAAACCTCAGGCATTTTTTAAAAATTCATTTTATTCGAGTATAGTTGATTTCAACATTGTGTTAATGTCTGCTATAAAGCACAGTGATTCAGTCACACACACACACAGACACACACACACACACATATATATACCCATGCATATATATATTTTTTAATTGGAGGATAATTGCTTTACAATGTTATGTTGGTTTCTGCTGTACAAAAACATGAATCAGCTATAAGTATACATATTTCCCCTTCTTCTTGAGCCTCCCTCCCATCACTCCCCTATCCTACCCTCTAGGTCGTCACAGAACACAGCATATATATTTTACACATGATACTGTATATACGCCACTGCTAATCTCTTAATTCATCCCACCCTCTCCTTCCCTCACTGTATCCACAAATCTATTCTCTATGTCTGTGTCTCTATTTCTGCCCTGTGAATAGGTTCATCAGTAGCATTTTTCTAGAATCCATCCTTTATCATATTCTTTTCCACACCTTATTTGAGGCTCCTTAATATTTTGGGTGAATAGTTGTTGTTAATAAATTGCCTAAATATAGCATCATGTTTCAATAGGTGTGTCATGAAAAACACCCCTGCTGCTGTTGCCTGCTCTACTGACATTAAATTGGCAGATATTATACCACTGAATATAGTTCCCTGTGATATACAGTAGGATCTTGTAATTTATGGGGCTTCCCTTGTGGCTCAGATGATACAGAAGCTGCCTGCAATGCAGGAGACCCAGGTTTGAACTGTGGGTCAGGAAGATCCCCTGGAGAAGGGAATGGCTACTTACTCCAGTATTCTTGATTTTTAATCCATGATTAACTCAGAATGACAAAAAGTCTGAAGTAACCATAGTGGCTCAGATGGTAAAGATCCCCTGGAGAAAGGACTGGCTACCCACTCTAGTATTCTTGTTTGGAGAACTACATGGACAGAGGAGGCTCAAGAGCAACAGTCCATGGGGTCACAAAGAGTTGGACAAAAATGAGCAACTAACACTTTCACTTGTTACTTACCCATTCTCCACATAATAGTTTGCATCTGCTAATTCCAAACTCTCAGATGTTTTATTTTCTTTTTCTTCATTAGCAAACTAAACCTCTCACTGACACAGGAATTACATATTAATACCTGATAAGTTACCTCAAACCATCAACCCTAAGAACTGGTTCTGAACATCAGGCAGATGGAAGCAATCCTTTAACTACTGTAAAAAGAAGAATGCTTACAGGGAAAAGAGAATGGACTATGAGAAAATCTTAAGCAAAAATTAATATACATTGGGAAAACTCACCTCTGAGGAAAGTCAAACAAAGTGGGATCTTCTGAAAAAAAATTTTTAAATAAGCATATAGCAGACATATTGGTTGTTGCTCAAAGAATACACCCCCTTCCTCCATGCCCCAGGCATTAGGCGCCCAGCCTCAGCACATTCCTCAAGGCTTAAGGCCTACCCAGCCCCTTCCTGTCTGTCAGTCACTGGGCTAAGGGTGTGTGTCTGTATGTGTCCCGTGTGCAGGCCTCACTCTGATCAAAGGGACATGAGAGGGGATTTACTGGGGTCTCACAAGGAGATCCAACCAGTCCATTCTAAAGGAGATCAGCCCTGGGTGTTCTTTGGAAGGAATGATGCTAAAGCTGAAACTCCAGTACTTTGGCCACCTCATGCGAAGAGTTGACTCATTGGAAAAGACTCTGATGCTGGAAGGGATTGGGGGCAGGAGAAGGGGACGACAGAGGATGAGATGGTTGGATGGCATCACTGACTCGATGGACGTGAGTCTGAGTGAACTCCGGGAGTTGGTGATGGACAGGGAGGCCTGGCATGCTGCAATTCATAGGGTCGCAAAAAGTCGGACACAACTGAGCAACTGAACTGAACAATTTACTGGAGAGATTTTCTTCTCTGGAGAGAAAAAGAATTTTTGACACTATCTTACTTAGTCCTTTAACACCAACTTTCATATGAGAACAGGCAATTTTTGACCCCTAAGAGGCACTAACACTCTAGAGTGATGAGAGAAGAACAAGAGGCTGGGCCCCTGATGGCCTCATGGAGCCTCTAAGGAACCTGGCCTGCTTTCCTGCAGACTTCTCACTCAGAAACAAGAAAGGTTCATGACTTTATCACTATTGGTTAAGTTCATTCAAATTTACACAGCAGATATAGAGCCTTTAGAAATATAAAGGAAGGAGTAATAAACATAAAGCAAACCATGAATTAAGTAGCAAAATGGTAAATATGAGTCAGATACAGCTATCTGATTAAATATAGCCAAACAGAAATCTGAAAATGAAAATTGTAAACATTAATGAAATAGACTGGACAAATGCCAACCTACAGAGAAAATGAAGGAAGAAAGCATAGAAAGATTAATAAATGAAAAATACAGAAAAGTTAAAAGAGAATATATTAAGTGGTTCCAATATAAGCCTAATGTGCATACACGCTAACTGGTTTCAGTTGTGTCCGATTCTGCAACCCTATGGACAGTAGCCCGCCAGGCTCCTCTGTCCATGGTATTCTCCAGGCAAGAATACTGGAGTGGGTTGCCATGCCCTCCTCCAGCAAATCTTCCCAACCCAGGGTTTGAACCCACGTCTCCTGCATTGCAGGTGGATTCTTTACTGCTGAGCCACCTGAGAAGCCTGTATATACATATATATAGAAGTGCATACATGTGTATAACGTAGGAGAAATAAAGTTTAAAATGTACAACATCACAACTTAGTCTGGCGTCAATTCCTCCAAACATGAAAGGTGTAAACTTGTACACAATTTTCAGTTTCCATTTCCACCTCGGCAAAATAGGTTCTTCTGTCAGGAGAGGAATGTCAGGAATATATTCCATAACACAGCACATATAATTTAAAATGTACTATATTTTTAGTAAGTGTTTGATCAAAGTGAAATATTTAATGAAGTCCAATTAGTCCATTGCCTTTTAAATCATGGAATATTTCAATAAAGCAAGAGGGTCATATGGGCTCAACTTCTTTGTATAGAAAAGTCAGCTGTTTAAGTCATTTTTAAATGCATTTTTTAAAAAACATAAAGAATATTCAGGAGAAAATTTAATGGATATGGGACAAAGATGACAAACATAAGCAATGAAATCAAGACAAAAGAAATTATTCTGACATTTAAAAATAAATTATACCAAACTTTTGTCAGATTATACATAAGCTAAAGTTACTAAAAGAAAAAGTTTTCACATAAAAGTAATTAACAGGCATGCTGGTTATTTGAGAATCCAATTAAAAAGAGGACTGATTTATGCACATGCTAGAAAAAAATTAAATTTCTTGATAATTTTACACAAAACATTGATGTCAACAAATATTACAGAATACACTACATATGCTTTCTCTTCAGCCACCAGCTGACTAACAAGTGTCATAAAATTAGTGTATTTAGGATTAGCAAATGCTCAGGAAACCTTGAAACCCCATAAAATATAACAGCTGATACATGAAAGAAATTTGAGAGAGGTTAACCCAAATTTAAAAACAATCTTGTAAATTTATGTTTAGCATTATCAATAATTAGTTGTAAAGCTAAAAGACACTTTCCCAAGCTGTCAATAATTATACACATACACTTCAACCATGCTAGAGGAAAGATTAAACTATCATTTCATTTTTTTCTATGGAAAATGTTATATGGAGAAGGAAATGGCAACCCAGTCCAGTATTCTTGCCTGGAAAATCCCACGGATGGAGCCTGGTAGGCTACAGTCCATGGGGTCTCAAAGAGTTGGACACAACTAAGCAACTTCACTTCACTTCAGTAACTATGTAACATCCAGGTGAAGACTAGCAGGAGGGTACTCTTTCTGCCCCCTTCTGATGCCTATGTCAGAAGCTTTCTCTATCTCCTTTATACTTTAATAAAATTTCATTACACACACGCAAAAAAAGAAAACATTATAAACTTTTGCATATGAAGAGGTGATCAAAAGGTATGCAGCCAAAAAATGTAGAAAAAAAGTATAACATTGATGTTAGGTAGTTAATAAGAATATTATTAAATTTTCTGAATTTTATGATATTTGTGATATTTATCAGTCTTCTAAAATTCATATTTTTTGTGACTTATTCTCATTCTAAATAAACATCCACATTTCTACCTATTTTCATATTCTTAATTCTTATTCATTTTCTTGAGTAGTGAGGGCTTCAAATTGAGTATTATCTAGGGTCCATAAAATGTGGATCTCTCCCAGAGAGAGAATTAGTTTTAGCCAATCAATTCTTAGGAAAATGCTTGCAAAGCATTAAAATGGAAACTTTAATATCTTTAGATTAAGAGCATTTGATGTATGGCAAAACCAATACAATATTGTAAGGTAAAAAAAATAAATATAAATAAATAAATAAACACATCCAAAATAGAAAAAAGTAAAAAAAAAGTGTTTGACATTTCAGAACAATGCAAATGAATACATATTATATAATCCAAAGTGCTTCCTAGTCAAATTAGTTAATAAACATGCAAAAATATCTCTGAGCCTGGAAATGAACCCACACATATACAGGCAATTAATCTATGACAAAGGAAGCAAGAATATGCAATGAAGAAATGACAGACTCTTTAATAAATGGTGTTGGGAAAATTGGACAACTACATGCAAAAGAATCAAAGTGGACTACTTTCTCACAACATGAACAAAAATAAATTCAAAATACATTAAAGACTTAAATATAAGACCTGAAATCATAAAACTTCTAGAAGAAAAATAGGCAGTAAACTCTTTGGCGTCAGTCTTAGTAATTTTTTTTTTTTTTTTTGGATACATCTCCTTAGGCAAGAGAAGCAAAAGCAAAAATAAACAAGTGGGACTAGGTCAAACTAAGTGCTTTTGCACAGGGAAGGAAACCATAAACAAAATGGAAAGGCAAACCACTTAATGGGAGAAGATGTTTGCAAATGATATATCCAATAAGGAATCACTATCCAAAATATGCAAAGAATTCATATAACTCGATATGAAGAAAAAAGCTATTAAAAAATGGACAGAGGATCTGACTAGACATTCTTTCAAAGACATACAGATGGCCAACAGTCACGTGAAAAAGAGGATTAATGTGACTAACCATTAGGGAAATGCAAATCAAAACCACATTGAGCTATCACCTCATATCTGTCAGAATGGCAAAAAGACAAGAAATAACAGTGTTAGAGACAACATGGGAAAAAGAGAACCCTCACACTGCTGGTGGGAATGTAAATAGGTGCAGCCACTATGGAAAACAGGATGGAGATTCCTCAAAACATTAAAAATAGAACCATTATATGATCCAGCAGTTCCACTCCTGTGTATTTATCTGAAGAAAACAGAAATACTAATTCAAAAAGATATATGCCTGTGTTCACTACAGCATTATTTACAATAGTTAAGATACAGAAAAAATCTAAAGAGAAAGTGAAAGTCGCTCAATCCTGTCCAACTCTTTGTGACCTCATGGATTGTACAGTCCATTGAATTCTCCAGGCCAGAATACTAGAGTGGGGAGCTGTTCCCTTCTCCAGGGGATCTTCCCGAACTGGATCAAACCCAGGTCTCCCACACTGCAGGCGGGTTCTTTACCAGCTGAACTACCAGGGTACCAACTGAGCTACCAGGGAAGCCCCATCTATCAATAAAAGAATGGATTAAGAATTTATATATAAATATATAACTTCTTTATACAGATATTCAGATACAGATATAAAACTCAGCCATAAAAAAAAGAATGAAATTAGTGCCACTTTACACAACATGGATGGACCAGAGGGTATGATGCTAAGTGAAATAAGCCAGAAAAAGACAAACACTATATCATTTCACTTATATGGGGTATCTACAAAAAATCAAGTGAATAAACATAATATAAACAGATATATTAGTATATGGAGAGAACAAACTGGTGGTTGCCAGAGAGGAAGGCAGTGAGAGGAAGAAAGAAACAGGTGAAGGAGATTCAGTTCAGTTCAGTTCATTTCAGTTGCTCAGTCATGTCCAACTCTTTGTGACCCCATGAACCTCAGCATGCCAGGCCTCCTTGTCCATCACCAACTCCCGGAGTCCACCTAAACCCATGTCCATTGAGTTGGTGATGCCATCCAACCATCTCATCCTCTGTCGTCCCCTTCTCCTCCTGCCTTCAATCTTTCCCAGCATCGGGGTCTTTTCAAATGAGTCAGCTCTTCTCATAAGGTAGCAAAAGTACTGGAGTTTCAGCTTCAACATCAGTCCTTCCAATGAACACCCAGGACTGATCTCTTTTAGGATGGACTGGCTGGATCTCCTTGCAGTCCAAGGGACTCTCAAGAGTCTTCTCCAACACCACAGTTCAAAAGTATCAAATCTACGGTGCTCAGCTTTCTTTATAGTCCAACTCTCACATCCATACATGACTACTGGAAAAACCATAGCCTTGACTAGATGGACCTTTTTTGACAAAGTAATGTCTCTGCTTTTTAATATGCTGTCTAGGTTGGTCATAACTTTACTTCCAAGGAGTGTCTTTTAATTTCATGGTTGCAATCAACATCTGCAGTGATTTTGGAGCCCAAAAAAATAAAAGTCTGACACTGTTTCCACTGTCTCCCCATCTATTTGCCATGAAGTGATAGGACCAGATGCCATGATCTTAGTTTTCTGAATATTGACCTTTAAGCCAACTTTTTCACTCTCCTCTTTCACTTTCATCAAGAGGCTCTTTAGTTCTTCTTTACTTTCTGCCATAAGGGTGGTGTCATCTGCATATCTGAAGTTATTGATATTTCTCCCAGCAATCTTGATTCCAGCTTGTGCTTCCTCCAGCCCAGCGTTTCTCATGATGTACTTTGCATATAAGTTAAATAAGCAGGGTGACAATATACAGCCTTGATGTACTCATTTTCCTATTTGGAACCAGTCTGCTGTTCCATGTCCACTTATAACTGTTGCTTCCTGACCTGCATACAGGTTTCTCAAGAGGCAGGTCAGGTGGTCTGGTATTCAGAGTTGCAAAATAAATGAGTCATGGGTATGAAGTGCAATCTGGGGAATAAAGTCAACAGCTATGTGATACCTTAGTATGGTAACATATTATAACTAGACTTATCCTTACACTTAAAAATGTATAGAAGTATCAGATCACTGTGTTGTGTAACGGGAATTAATATAGTTTTACAATGGCAACCCACTCCAGTACTCTTGCCTGGAAAATCCCATGGACGGAGGAGCGTTGTAGGCTACAGTCCATGGGGTCGCAAAGAGTCGGACACGACTGAGCGACTTCACTTCACTTCACGTTACAGGTCAATTATATTTCAAACACAAACTCATAGAAAAAGGGGTCAGATTTGTGGTTATCACAGTCAAAGGTGGGGGAAGGGAAAATCAGGTGATGGCATTCAAACAGCACAAACTTGCAATTATAAGATAAATAAGTACTAGGGAAATAATGTACAACACAGTAAATATAACTAACATTCTGTATGTTATACGTGAAAGTTGTTAATAAGGGTAAATTCTAGGAGTTGTCATCACAAGGAAAAATATTCTTTTTCTTTCTTTAATCTTGTGAGAGATTGTATGTATGTATGTATCTTGTATGTATGTATGTATGTATCTTGTATGAGATAATGGATGTTCACTAAACTTATCGTGATAATCATTTCATGATATATGTAAGTCAAATCATTATGCTGTATACCTTAAAATTATAGTAATATATGTTAATTATATCTCAAACTGAAAGAAAAAAATATCTCTGAAATGTACTATGATTTTTCTTATGTTTCAACAACGTGTTGTCCTTATACCATGACTTAGCAGAAATAAGTAACACAACAAATAAAACAGACAAGACAAAATAACACAACAAATAAAGACATTTGTGTTAACATTCGGCTTACTTTTCAATGCTATACATCCACCATCAGTCTCCCAATTACACAATTATATGTTTCATTTTTAATCTCTATGTATTATTTCTTTGGTCACATCTTCTGGAAGTATTCCTAGGTCTCCCAAAACAACAATTTCAAGAGCAGATTGCTTGCTGAATTGAATTTAGTACCTCTCTATTTTGTTCATTCTCTTCTCATAAGGTTTAGAGTAAACGGGATTCTCTATCCTATATTTCCCATGAAAAATGCAAAAATATGAATAGGCAAAAAGTGAGATTTGGCCTACATTTAGCTACGAAGTCATCCCATTTACAATAATGTATATTCAATGAACTCAGTACATTTACTCAGTACTAGAGCTTCATAAGGGCTTCCCAGGTGGTACGAGAAGTAAAGAACATGTCTGTTAATGCAGGAGATGTAAGAGAGATATGGGTTCTATCCCTGGGATGTGAAGATCCCCTGGAGCAGGGCATGGCAACCCATTCTAGTATTCTCGCCCGGAGAATCTCAAGGTCAAAGGATCCTGGCGGGCTACCGGTCAATAGAGTCACAAAGAGTCAGACACAACTGAAGCAACTTAGGACACATGCATGCAGAGTTTCACAAATCCGAGGTGTTGATCAGCAGCTGTACAGCCTCATGTGAAGAAGCCAGGCTATACAGTCAGATAGCTTGCTCTTGTTTGAATTCAGATCTTGTGTGTGATAGCTCACTGACCTTAAGCAAGTTTTCTGACTATATTTCACTTCCCAACAATAAAATGAGGCTGGCAATAATAGTGCCAATATAATGAGATTGTAGTGGAGATCAAAAGGGTAATCCAAGTATATTGCTTAAAAAAGAATATGGCACATAGTAAACTCCTAATAAATGTCATCTTTTATTATTATTAATCACAATCCCTCTCTATCCACTGGTCTCTAATTCTGACCTAGAGTGTTTAAAGTAAAAAGCCAACCACATGCTTCTCTGGTGGCTCAGCTGGTAAAGAATATGCCTGCAATGTGGAAGACCTGGATTCGACCCCTGGATTGGGAATATTCCCTGGAGAAGGGAACAGCTACCCACCCCAGTATTCTGGCCTGGAGAATTCCGTGCACTGTATAGTCCATGGGGTCACAAAGAGTCAGTCACAACTGAGTGACTTTCACTCATGATACAGTACCTGAAATACAGAGGAGCAAGCACAGGAAGTTTGTTTCCTCTTGAACACAGTAGATCTGGTTCAACTATTGTTATATTATCCATATATTTTTTAACACCAAGAATTATAGGCTGTTAAGTAAACGTATTAGAACAACCTCTAAAACTTGTAGTTATCTCTTCCTATTAAAAAAGGAGTGTGACACTGCAAACAAAACCATGTTATGTATACATTCTGAAAGTTTGGAAACAGTCTTACTAAAAACTGCAGGGTGATAAATAAGCCCAGAAAAGATTTGTAAGGCAGATATAACTTTTTCAGGTTGAAGCTTAATCACACATTCTCATTCTAAAAAGGAGAAATGATTCAGCACTCATGTAAACACACATTTTTTGACCTAAACATCAGACAGTTTTATCGTAATGGTGGATGTTTTCATCTTAGCAAAATTGGGTGGCCAACTGGAGCATTACAAAACTGTTTTCAGTATTTGTTTGTGAAGAAATCAATTGAAGTCAATGCTCAAGCAAAAAGAGTCATATATCAAGATGGTTTAGATACAAAATCATGTAAAATTAACTTGAACCACTAACAAATTCCATTGTATTTCAATGAAATTTATTAATATTCACATAAGAATGTTTCTTAAAGGTTGATATTTTGCATTCTTTTGCCATGCTTACAAATTTAGGAAAACAATACTACACAAATCATATAAAAATAAATCTGCCACTCTCACAAATATTTATTAACAAGAATATGAAGATTAATTTCTCTGATTCAAGGATTTAAATTTTCATCTTTATAAATCCTAGATCCATGACTTCTTCAGTTTGAATGATTCACAGCAAATGTAACAAAAGAGAACATAAATCACAATTTTCTGTGCTGACAGTTAAAATGGGGAATCCATCAGATTTTCTTAACATTTTCTAAATTTGATTCATTCTTTAAGTTGCTAGGTTATTTTTATATTGATATTAGGCCTAAATCATTTTTAAAAATCAAATAATGCTTTACTTATTCCATGCTCTCATTCCCAGTAACTGAAGTCAAGCAACAGAACTTGTTTAAGAGTAATCTGAATACTTTTTTTAAACCTTGAAACAAGTATAAATTAACATTCAATGTGCAACCCTCACTTACATTTTAAAGAAACATTTTTTAAATAGTGTACTGTAGGGAGAGTGGATACATGTATATGTATGGCTGAATCCCTTTGCTGTCCACCTGAAACTACCACAACATTTTTAATTGGCTATAAGTTTAAAAGAAAATAAAAAATAAAATAGCCAGAAATAAAATAAAGAGTGTACTATATTATACCTTGGTCTTCCCAGGTGGCACTAGTGGTAAAGAACCCACCTGCTAATGCAGGAGACATAAGAGGCAACTTCGATCCCTGGGTTGGGAAGATCCCCTGGAGGACAGCATGGCAAACCCACTCCAGTATTCTTGTCCCATGAACAGAGGAGCCTGGTGAGCTTCAATCCATAGGGTCGCAAAGAGTCAGACATGAGTGAAGTGACTTAACAAAGCAGAGCACACTGTATCCTAAGAGCGAATCTTTAGTACTACAAAGTGTGGGTTGCCTCTACACTAACGAGGCAAGATTTATAAAGCAGGTGCTCATACACTGGTTTGTGATGAAAATGGTCTACCTAACAATAAAAACACCCATGTCCCCCACAAAAACCAAGCCAGGGATCCTAATTTAGCAACTGCTGTTCAAAAGTATTTGAGGACATCATTTATTAAAATCCAAGCAGCTTCCTCTTAGTTATCAGTAAAGCAAATATAAAATGTGTGCTACAATATATATCTTGGTCTGATTTGGATTAGTCAGAAGGTATTCAGGGAAAAATGACCATTTGGGCCGGTCTCTGACATACGGAATATGGTACTCAGGATACATTTATTCTACTAGTGTTGTCTACTCAACCATAAACATGCTTTTGAAATAATCAAACAGTTGCTAAGATCACTTTCCATCAGCACTGTGGAAAATGTGCTGACTATCAAGCATTCTGGAATAACATTTTCTGCACCACAGGTGAAAACTTGGCTGGTTCTACAGGGTTCAGGCAGTTAAACTTTGGCATCTAGGACAAGTCTACCACAGGCAAGAGAGGTAACCGACAGCCTTCACATGTCAATATACTGATTTTCAATGCATGAGTAACTCAGAATGACGAAAATCTGGATTAACCGTGGTGGCTCAGACAGTAAAGAATCTGCCTGCAGTGTGGGAGAGCCAGGTTCGAACCCTAGGTTGGGAAGATCCCCTGGAGAAAGGATGGTTACCCACGCCAGTATTCTTGCCTGGAGAATTCCATGGGCAAAGGACCCTCGGGTTGCCAGGGGGTAGCAGTCCATGGGATCACAAACAGTTGGACACAACTGAGCAACTAATCACTTTTTTTCAAAAGTGTGGTTATTTAATCACTGACTTGTATAAGTCAACTGAAAAAGATGAAAAACACATTCTTAATAACATCAAGGTGTATGCCTCGCCTACTATAGGGAATTAAATGCTCCCCCCAAAATTGACTAACTGTGGAAATGGTTAAGTGAATGAACCCAGTTGTGATTACCTCTTCAAATTCACTCTTCGGAACTTCCAACTGCACATCTTACTAGCCCCACTACTTAAGATTTTTCAGCATTATCTGACTATAAACATCTAGCCCATTCACAGAAGCTTTTCCTGACCTCTGGTTATTAGGTACCTCCAAGATATGATCTCACACTTTTATAGTGCTGTTCACAAATGTAACTGGATAATTGTCTGCTTAATTCTGTACTTAATGTCCCCTCCCTCCTTAGATGAGCAGCTATATATAAAAGCAGTGGCAGCCCCTCCCTTCTTCCCTGAGTACCAAATGCTGCTGGCCAGAGCCCACCAGACGCAAATCCTCACACAGGTTGTTGATGACTGTTAACTGTGAACACAACCAGCCTACAAAAAGTACGGGCATGAAGAGAATAGCAGCGTTTTTATCTATGCTCCCATCCTCAAAACAATTATCAACAGTGTGCCAATTTTTAAAAGATGTTTTTTAAAAAGAATTATTTTGAAACACCTAAAGTTTCATCCTATCTTATCTCGCTCCTTTCCAAAAGTGATCTCTTGCTTTAGCTGATATGTATCAGTTATCAAAACGCAAGTCCGTGTGCCTGAGGCACACTGAGGTCAAACAATACCAAAATGTCAGTTTGAAACAGAGAAAGGTTTATTGCAAGACCCTGAAAGCAGGTGAGTGGCTTATGTTGTAAAACTCTCAAATTAACAGAAAACTCTCAGCAAAACACTTTTCTAGGAAAGGTGAAGGAGGGGTAGGTTTAGTTGTTGGAAACTTCTCGGTATGAGATCCTTCGTTCTTGAGGTCAGGTCAGTTCAGTTTAGTCACTCAGTCATGTCCAACTCTTTGCGACTCCATGGACTGCAGCACACTAGGCTTCCCAGTCCATCACCAACTCCTGGAGCTTACTCAAACTCATGCCCATCGAGTTGGTAATGTCATCCAACCATCTGTCATCCCCTTATCCTCCTGCCTTCAACCTTTCCCAGAATCAGGGTCTTTTCCAATGAGTCAGTTCTTTGCATCAGGTGGCCAAAGTATTGGAGTTTCAGCTTCAGCATCAGTCCTAGCAATGAATATTCAGGACTGCCCATCGAGTTGGTAATGTCATCCAACCATCTGTCATCCCCTTATCCTCCTGCCTTCAACCTTTCCCAGAATCAGGGTCTTTTCCAATGAGTCAGTTCTTTGCATCAGGTGGCCAAAGTATTGGAGTTTCAGCTTCAGCATCAGTCCTAGCAATGAATATTCAGGACTGATTTCCTTTAGGATGGACTGGTGGATCTCCTTGCAGTCCAGAAGACTCTCAAGAGTCTTCTCCAACACCACAGTTCAAAAGCATCAGTTCTTCAGTTCTCAGCTTTCTTTATAGTCCAACTCTCACATCCATACATAACTACTGGAAAAACCATAGCCTTGACTAGACAAACCTTTGTTGACAAAGTAATGTCTCAGCTTTTTAATTTGCTGTCTAGGTTGGTCATAACTTTTCTTCCAAGGAGCAAGGGTCTTTTAATTTCATGCGTGCAATCACCATCGGCAGTGATTTTGAAGCCCCCCAAAATAAAGTCTGTCACTGTTTCCATTGTTTCCCCATCTATTTGCCATGAAGGGATGGGACCAGATGCCATGATCTTAGTTTTCTGAATGTTGAGTTTTTTTTTTTTTTTTTTTTTTTTAAGAAACCTACAGTTGTTGTCTTTATTTATTTTTTTTTTTGGTTTTAATTTTATTTTATTTTTAAACTTTACATAATTGTATTAGTTTTGCCAAACATCAAAATGAATCCACCACAGGTATACATGTGTTCCCCATCCTGAACCCTCCTCCCTCCTCCCTCCCCATACCATCCCTCTGGGTCGTCCCAGTGCACCAGCCCCAAGCATCCAGTATCGTGCATCGAACCTGGACTGGCAACTCGTTTCTTACATGATATTTTACATGTTACAATGTCATTCTCCCAAATCTTCCCACCCTCTCCCTCTCCCACAGAGTCCATAAGACTGTTCTATACATCAGTGTCTCTTTTGCTGTCTTTTGACAAAGGAGGCAAGAATATACAATGGATTAAAGACAATCTCTTTAACAAGTGGTGCTGGGAAATCTGGTCAACCACTTGTAAAAGAATGAAACTGGACCACTTTCTAACACCATACACAAAAATAAACTCAAAATGGATTAAAGATCTAAACGTAAGACCAGAAACTATAAAACTCCTAGAGGAGAACATAGGCAAAACACTCTCCGACATACATCACAGCAGGATCCTCTATGACCCACCTCCCAGAATATTGAATGTTGAGTTTTAAGCCAACTTTTTCACTCGCCTCTTTCATTTTCATCAAAAGGCTCTTTAGTTCTTCTTCACTTTCTGCCATAAAGGTGGTGTCATTTGCGTATCTGAGGTTATTGATATTTCTTCTGGCAATCTTGATTCCAGCTTGTGCTTCATCCAGCCCGGCAGTTTGCATGATATACCTCCATATAAGTTAAATAAGTAGGGTGACAATATACAGTCTTGATGTACGCCTTTCCCAATTTGGAACCAGTCTGTTGTTCCATGTCCAGTTCTAACTGTTGCTTCCTGACCTGCATACACATTTCTCAAGAGGTAGGTCAGGTGGTCTGGTATTCCCATGTCTTTTAGAATTTTCCAGTTTCTTGTGATCCAAACAGTCAAAGGCTTTGGTGTAGTCAATAAAGCAGAAGTATGTCTTTTTCTGGAACTCTCTTGCTTTTACAATGATCCAATGGATGTTGGCAATTTGATCTCTGGTTCCTCTGCCTTCTCTAAATCCAGTTTGAACATCTGGAAATTTTTGAAGCCTTGCTTGGAGAATTTTGAGCTTTACTTTACTAGCATGTGAGATGAATGCTATTGTGTGATAGTTTGAACATTCTTTGGCATTGCCTTTCTTTGGGATTGGAATAAAAATTGACCTTTTCCAGTCCTGTGGCCACTGCTGAGTTTTCCAAATTTGCTGGCATATTGAGTGCAGCACTTTCACAGCATCAGCTTTTAGGATTTGAAATAGCTCAGCTGGAATTCCATCACCTCCCCTAGCTTTGTTCATAGTGATGCTTCCTAAGGCATGATCAGGTAACTGTGCTGTGCTGTGCTTAGTTGCTTAGTTGTGTCTGACTCTTCACAATCCGATGGACTATAGCCCACCAGGCTCTTCTGATCTTGGGGATTCTCCAGGCTAGAATACTGGAGTGGGTTGCAATGCCCTCCTCCAGGGATCTTCCCAAACCAGGGATCAAACCAGGCCTCCCACATTTGAGGCAGATTCTTCACCATCTGAGCCACCAAGGAAGCCCATGAAAACTGCAGTGAGTAGCCTTTCCCTTCTCCAGGACATCTTCCCAACTCAAGAATTGAACTAGGGTCTCCAGCAGGCAGATTCCTCACCAGCTGAGCTACCAGGGAAGCCCTGGTCAGGTAACTACGGTAATTAAATTCCTGTAAATCTCCACCAAAGGAATATTATTCTCTGTTCTGACCAGAAAGGGCAGGATCTCCAGGCACAATTTTCAGCCTCCGAGGTCCAGGTCCTGTCAAAGTGGAAGCAGATCTCAGTTGACCACTCCCTCAGGGCCTCCCCAGATGCTGTCCAGTTGTCATGGCTGAGAGAGCCAGGTGCCAGGACCCAACGAGCCCTCAAACTCCTCAAGCCGCCCAAACAATGGGAGCAGGTCCCACAGACTATGTCCAGGGTGACTGCCACTGCCATTAGGTTGATTAGGTGGGGATGGGGGAGAGGGTCACTGCAACCTCACAGCCTGGGCCCAGCCAGTGGGCAGGCTTGTCAAGGCCTCTGGAGCCCTGATGTCACAGCCCCCAGCCTGTTCCCTGGCACCCCCAGCTCACCCCATGGCTGAGGCCAGGGATAACAGCTCACAGTAATGTTCACATGCAAAGGGCTGAGTGAGGCCATGCTCCATTATACAGAGACCTCATGTTTTACAGCAAATGATTTCCAGAACTCAGCAGACACCTATGTATTTATTAGGAATGCAGACCATGGTTCAGCTAAATTGAAACTTACATAAATGGTGTACTCTATATATTCATTTGCAGCTAGTATATTTTTAAGATTTATCTATGTTTTGCTCAGATGCTCAGTACAGTCCATGCTTTTGCAACCCCATGTACTGTAGCCCACCAGGCTCCTCTGTCCATGGGATTCTCCCAACAAGAATACTGGAGTGGGTTGTAATTTCTTCTTTCAGGGAATCTTCCCGATTCAGGGATTTAACCGGGGTCTCCTGCACTGGCAGGGAGATTCTTTAACCCTAGCACCAACTGGGAAGCCCTTTATCTATGTTGGATACATATACATTAGATAATTGCTTTATGTACAGGTGCTATTGGTTCTATATAATTATACTGTTTCCATTATTTTTCATGTTATTTTATTTTTAACACCTTTATTTAGGTATAAATGCACATATTCAAAGTGTACAATTTGTTGAATTGTGGCATATGTAAAACCATAACCACAAGCAACAGTATAAACATAGCCTTCACCTCCAAAACTTTTCTGCTTCTTTACAATTTCCTTCCTCTTTCCCATGGCTCAGCTGGTAAAGAATCCACCTGCAATGCAGGAGACCCCAGTTCAATTCCTGGGTCAGGAAGATCCCCTGGAAAAGGGATGGGCTACCCACTCCAGTATTCTTGGGCTTCCCTGGTGGCTCAGCTGGTAAAGAATCCACCTGCAATGCGGGAGACCTGTGTTCGATCCCTGGATTGGGAAGATACCCTGGAGAAGGGAACAGCTACCCACTCCAGTATTCTAGCCTGCAGAGTTCCATGGACTGTCGCACGGGGTCACAAAGAGTCAAACACAACTGAGTGACTTTCACTCACTAACTCCCACTTTCATCCTCATCCCTTCTCCCTAGATAATGATTGATATATTTTTCTGTCAGAAGCTACTTTACAATGTCTAGCATTTTATATTAATGGAAGCATATACTGTGTACTCTTTTTTTCTGTTTTCTTTCATTCTACATAATTGAGATCTATACATGCTGTTTGTATCTGAGTTCATACATTTTAAATGCTGAGTAAGATTTCATTTCTAGTCAAGACTATGGTTTTTCCAGTGGTCATGTATGGATGTGAGAGTTGGACTGTGAAGAAGGCTGAGCGCTGAAGAATTGATGCTTTTGAACTGTGGTGTTGGAGAAGACTCTTGAGAGTCTCTTGGACTGCAAGGAGATCCAACCAGTCCATTCTAAAGGAGATCAGCCCTGGGTGTTCTTTGGAAGGACTGATGCTAAAGCTGAAACTCCAGTACTTTGGCCACCTCATGCGAAGAGTTGACTCATTGGGAAAGACTCTGATGCTGGGAGGGATTGGGGGCAGGAGGAGAAGGGGACAACAGAGGATGAGATGGCTGGATGGCATCACTGACTCGATGGACGTGAGTCTCAGTGAACTCTGGGAGCTGGTGATAGACAGGGAGGCCTGAGTCGGACACAACTGAGCGACTGAACTGAACTGAAAATTTTATTACAGGCATGTACCACAATTTGTTTATCCATTCCCCTGCTGATACACATTAGACTGATTTCCAGTTTTGGCTATTATAGAAAAGCTGTCATAAATATGCACTTGTAAGTCTTTGCGTAGACATATACTAAGTATATCTTTAAATTCTGAATAAACTGACAGACTGCTTTCTAAATGTTTTTATCATTTTACTTTCCCAGCAGCAGTGTTTAAGAGTTCCAGTTGTTGCACTGGAACTCCTCACAAAAACACAGCATGATTACTTTTTAATTTTAGCTATTTGAATAGTATATAACACATTGTGATTCTGATTGGCATGTACATAATGACAAAAATGTTGAACTTATTTTCATGTGCTTCTTTGCCATTCTTATACCTTTTTCAGTTCAGTTCAGTCTCTCAGTTTTGTCTCACTCATTAGGACCCCATGGAATGCAGTATACCAGGCTTCCCTGTCCATCACCAACTCCCGGATCTTGCTCAAATTCATGTCCATCAAGTTGGTGATGCCATCCCACCATCTCATCCTCTATCCTCCCCTTCTCTTCCTGCCTTCAATCTTTCCCAGCATCAGGGTCTTTTCAAATGAGTCAGTTCTTCACATCAGGTGGCCAAAGTATTGGAGTTTCAGCTTTAGCATCAGTCCTTGCAATGAATATTCAGGACTGATTTCCTTTAGGATGGACTGGATGGATCTCCTTGCAGTCCAAGGGATTCACAAGAGTTTTCTCCAACACCATAGTTCAAAAGCATCAATTCTGAGGTGCTCAGCTTTCTTTATAGTCCAACTCTTACATCCATACATGACTACTAAAAATCATAGCCTAGACTAGATGGATTTTTGTTGGCAAAGTAATGTTTCTACTTTTTAATATGCTGTCTAGGTTGGTCATAGCATTTCTTCCAAGGAGCTAGTGTCTTTTAATTTCATGGCTGCAGTCAGCATCTGCAGTGATTTTGGAGTCCAAGAAAATAAAGTCTGTCACTGTTTCCATTGTTTCCCCATCTATTTGCCATGAAGTGATGGGACCAGATCCTATTTGGAAGCAGTCTGTTGTTCCATGTCCAGTTCTAACTGTTGCTTCCCAACATGCATACAGGTTTCTCAAGAGGCAGGTCAGGTGGTCTGGTATTCCCAATCTCTTTCAGAATTTTCCACAGTTTCTTGTGATCCACACCATCAAAAGATTTGGCATAGTCAATAAAGCAGAAATAGATGTTTTTCTGGAACTCTCTTACTTTTTTGATGATCTAGCAGATGTTGGCAATTTGATCTTTGGTTCCTCTGACTTTTCTAAAACCAGCTTGAACATCTGGAAGTTCACGGTTCATGTATTGCTGAAGCCTGGCTTGGAGAATTTTGAGCATTACTTTGCTAGCCTGTGAGATGAGTGCAATTGTGCAGTAGTTTGAGCATTCTTTGGCATTTGGGATTGGAATGATAACTGACCTTTTCCAGTCCTATGGCCACTGCTGCATTTTCCAAATTTGCTGACAGATTGAGTACAGCACTTTCACAGCATCATCTTGTAGGATGTGAAATAGCTCAACAGGAATCTTTCAGCTTTAGTATGTCTGGAAAAAAAGCTTTCTTTTGCCCTTCTTTTTATTTTAATTTATTTTTTAATAAGACAAATATTTTATTTATTATTTTATTTTATTAACTTTACAATATTGTATTGATTTTGCCATATATCAGAATGAATCTGCCACAGGTAAACTATATTTTGGCTGGGTTTAGAAGTCTATGTTCTTTTTTTTTTCTTTTATCACTTGAAAGACATTATTGTTCTATCTTCTTTTTTAGTATTTCAAATGGGAAATATGCTGTCATATTTATCTTTGTTACACTGCATATAACGTTTCTTTCTTCTCTCTGTTCATGTCATCTCTGTCATGCTTTGTCATTATGAAAAGTTTCTATTGCTGTGTTCTAAAGTTCATTAATGTTTCTTTTTGTGTCATGTCTAATTGACCATTAATACTATTTAATGTATTTTTCATCTCATTCTTTATAATTCTTATTTTTAGAAGTTAGTTTGCATCTTTATAAATTTTTTGGTATCTCTATCTATTCAAGCATCTGAAATACAGAGTTGATCGATTGTTTTCTTTGTCCTAAATATAGGTCATGCTTTCTACTTCTTTCCTCACTGTGTAATTTGTGATGAGATTCCAGACACTGTGCATTCTACTTTGTTGGGTGCTGGTTAGTTTTGTATTTCTATATGTGTTTTTAAGCTTTGTACTGGGACACAGGTAAGTTGGCTGCAAAAAAATTAAGCCTTTTGGATCTTGCTCTCAAAACTTATTAGGCAATATCAAAGTGTTGACAAATCTAGAGTTAATTACCCCTTAATACTGAGGTAAATCCCTCAAGTCCTGAAACCAGTGTCTCATAATTCATGAGATTTTTCCAATCTCACTAGCATAAACTGGTATTATCACTGAATGTGTGTGAGTACCAAACACACTTCCTTCTAATTCTTTTAGTGATTCTTTACCAGCCTCAGGTCTCTTCCTTACATGTATATACTCATCAGCACTCGGCTGATTACAAGTGGGGAACTCTCTGAAGATCTCTAGAATTCCCTCTCTGTCCTACACTCTCTTCTCCAGTATTCTGTCCTGCACATGTTAGGTACCTCAGTTTGCCCATTATCACATCTTGGTTTCCTCAACTCAGCAAGTCCACCAGTGTATGATGACAATCATATGTCTCCACTGTGCCCCGAAAACTCTGCCAATGTAGAAATATGGGCAATATTATGGCTCATCTCTTTTACTGCCCACCTCTCAAGGATCACTGTACATTGATGTCTAACTGCTATTGTCTTATAAACTGCTGTCGCACATAATTTAACACAGGAGCTAAATTTGGTCTCCCTTACTGCATCTTAAACAGGAGTAGTAATCCCCACTGGGTAAGCCTCTTCTTCCTCCAAATGAGAACATGGTTAGTTTTCACTATAAAAAATGGTGTTGCAATCAACATGCCTATATGGCTCTTGTCTCCAGGGTATATAACTAGGAATTGAATTTTAGTATCACATGTACTAAAGATGTATACAGGTACATCTTTACTGAAAAATTATTCTCAAACTCAGCTGCTCCAATCTGTATTATTACCAATAACTTATGGTAATTAGAGTTTCCACATAATGTTCATTAACATTCCACCTATAGTAAGTTTTATTAGTTTATACTAATCTGTAATTTGCATTGCCCAGATTATCAGTTAGTTTAATATATATTGGAATTTGTTTCTTAGATTGCCTGTTCAAAAGCTTAGCCCATTTTTTAATTGAAGTATAGTTAATTTACTTAGTTTCAGGTGTACAACAAAGTGATTCAGTTTATATTATATATATAATTATATAAGGAGCCTATATATATATATATATATAATTATATAAGGAGCCTATATATATATATATATATATATATATATATATAGGCTTTCTGGATGCCTCAGACAGTATATACATATAAATAAATACTCTTTTCCAGATTATTTTTCATTATCACCATACTTGTGCACAGTCACTAAGTTATATCTGTCAGTATGTGACCCTACAGACAGCTGCCCTCTAGGCTCCTCTGCCCTGAGACTTCCCAGGCAAGAATACTGGAGTGGGTTATCATTTCCTTCTCTAAGGGATCTTCCAGACCCAGGGATTAAACCTGTCTCTTCTGAATTGGCAGGTATGTTCTTTATCACTGAGCCACCAGGGAAGCCCATTTTTCATTACAGGTTGTTACAAAATATTGAATATAATTCACTGTGCTTTATAATATGTTCTTGTTGGTTATCTATTTTATATATAGTAGTGTGTATATGTTAATCCCAAACTCCTAACTTGTCTCTCCCTCCCCCACCCCTGCTATTCATACATTTATTTTCTATGTCTGAGTCTATTTATGTTTTGTAAATAAGTTCTCTGTATAATTCTTTTAGATTCTACATATAAGTCATATCATATGGTATTTGTCTTTCTATATTCACTTAATATGAAAATCTCTAGGTCCATCAATGTTGCTGCACTTGGCATTATTTTATCCTTTTTCATGGCTGAGTAATACACACACACCACATCTTCTTTATCCATGCATCCTTCAATGGACATTTAGGCTGCTTCTGTGTCTTGTCTATTATAAACAGCGATGCTATAAACAT
This sequence comes from Bos indicus, assembly GCF_029378745.1. Taxonomy (NCBI): domain Eukaryota; kingdom Metazoa; phylum Chordata; class Mammalia; order Artiodactyla; family Bovidae; genus Bos; species Bos indicus. Next base: position 55,802,583 of record NC_091770.1, read on the forward strand.
AAAGGTGAATGTATCTTTTTGCATTACAGTTTTCTTCATATATATACCCAGAAATCAGATTGCAGGATCATATAGTAACTCCATTTTTACTTTTTAAGGAACATCCATACTGTTCTCCACAGTGGCTACACCAATTTACCTAAAGCACTCATTGCTTCCATGCATGGTTATTTGGAACTCTTAATATAAGATGAGTAATAAGACATTGTGAGTTATGTTTTTAAAATTTCTACCTCTAGCACACAGAATCCAGAGGGCACAAACTCAGTAGCTGGGGTATGCAGCCTTAGTTGCCTGAAGCCACGTGAAATCTCAGTTCCCTGACCAGGGATCAAATCCACATTGGAAGGCGGACTCTCAACCACTGGACCAACAGGGAAATCTCCCACTTAGTTTTTAAATTGAATTTTTTGTCATTCAGAAGTTTTAAATTTTAAAATAGTTGAATACATCATTTTCTCTTTTTATAATCTATGTTTATCTTGTATAGTAACTTCTTCCCTAATTTGGGATTTGAAGTCTATCTTCTAAGTTTTCTCTAAAATGTTTACTTTCATAAATAATAAAAATGTTTCAGTGAACATTATGGTGCATACAACTACCTGAATTAGTGTCCATTTAACAGATTAACTGTGGCTCAGATCATGAGCTCCTTATTGCAAATTTCAGGCTTAAAGTGCAGAAAGTAGGGAAAGCCACTAGGCCATTCAGATATGACCTAAATCAAATCCCTATTATTTATACAGTGGAGGTGAAGAATAGATTCAGTGGATTAGATCTGGTAGACAAAGTGACTAAGGAACTATGGATGGAAGTTTGTAACACTGTAGAGAAGGCAATGATCAAAAGAATCCCAAAGAAAAGGCAATGCAAGAAGGCGAAGTGGTTGTCTGAGGAGGCCTTACAAACATACAAGGAAAGAAGAAGAAGCAAAAAGAAAGATATATGCTATTGAATGCAGAGTTCCAGAGAATAGCAGAGAGAGATAAGAAGGTCTTCTTTAATGAACAATGCAGAGAAACAGAGGAAGACAATAGAATGGGTAAGACTAGAGATCTCTTCAAGAAAATTGGAGAGATCGAGGGAATATTTCATGCAAGGGTGGGCACGATAAAAGACAGAAGCAGTAAGGACCAATCAGAAGCAGAAGAGATTAAGAAGAGGTGGCAAGAATACACAGAAGAACTGTACATAAAAGGTCTTAATGAACCACAACAGTGTGGTCACTCACCTGGAGCCAGATATCCAGGAGTGTGAAGTCAAGGGGGCTTTAGGAAGCGTTACTATGAACAAAACTAGTGGAAGTGATGGAATTCCAGTTGAGCTATTTAAAATCATCAGAGATGATGCAGTTAAAGTGCTGCACTCAATATGTCAGCAAATTTTGAAAACTCAGCAGTGGACACAAGACTGGAAAATGTCAGGTTGCATTTCAATCCCAAAGAAGGGCAATGCTCAAGAATGTTCAAATTACCATACAACTGTGCTCATTTCACATGCCAACAAGATTACGCTCAAAATCCTCCAAGCTAGGTTCCAGCACTATGTGAACAGAGAACTTACAGATGGATAGCTGGGTTTCAAGAGGCAGAGGAACCAGAGATCAAATTGCCAACATTTGTAGGATCATGGAGAAAGCAAGGGAGTTCCAGAAAAAAAACATCTACTTCTGCTTCAATAGCTACACTGAAGCCTTTGACTATGTGGATAATCAAAAAAAAAAAAAAAACCTGTGAAAATTCTTAAAGAAACCAAACCACCTTACCAGCCTCCAGAGATACCTGTATGCAGGTCAAGAAATAATAGTCAGAACCAGACATGGAACAATGTTCTGGTTCAAAATTGGGAATGCAGTATGACAAGGCAGTATATTGTCACCCTACTTATTTAACTTACATGCAGAGTACATGCAAAATGCCAGGCTAGCTGACTATTAGCTGGAACCAAGATGTCAGGAGAAATAACAACTTCAGAGATGCATATGATACCACTCCATGGCAGAAAGTGAAGAGGAACTAGAGTCTCTTGATGAAGCTGAAAGAGGAGAGAGAAAAAGCTGGCAGAACACTAAGATCAGTGCCACCAATCCCATTGGCAATCGCATGGCAAATAGAAGAGGAAAAACTGGAAACAGTGTCAGATTTTAGCATCCTAGGCTCCATCTTCCTGTAGCCATGAAATTAAAAAATGCTTGCTTCTCTGAAGGAAAGCTATGACAAACCTAGACAGTATTAGCAGAGACATCACTTTGCCGACAAAAGTCTGCAGAATCATCTGAATAAACTATGGTTTCTCTAGTAGTCACATAAAGATGTGAGAGTTGAACTTAAAGAAGGCTGAGAGCCAAAGAACTGAGGCTTTTGAATTGTGGTGTTAGAGAAGACTCTTGAGAGGCCCTTGGACTGCAAGGAGATCAAATCAGTCAATCCTGAAGGAAATCAACCCTTAATATTCGCTGGAAGAACTAATGGTGAAGCTGATGCTCCAATACTTTGGGCACCTGATGCAAAGAGTCAATCAGTGGGAAAGACCCTGAAGATAAGAAAGACTGAAGGCAGAAGGAGAAGGGGACAGCAGAGAATGAGGTGCTTAGGTAGCATCACCAACTCAATGGACATGAATCTGAGCAAACTCTGGGAGATAGTGAAGGACAGAGAAGCCTGGCGTGCTGCAGTACATGGGGTTACAAAGAGTGGGACATGGCTCAGCGACCGAACAACAACAGGGAATAACATCACACATGCCACAACCAGTTTCTATGGTGGTTCAAGTGGTAAAGAATCTCCTTGCAGTGCAGGAGACAGGAGACTCGGGTTTGATCACTGGGTCAGGAAGATCCCCTGCAGTAGGAAATAGCACCCCACTCCAGTATCCTTGCCTGGAAAATCCCATGGACAGAGGGGCCTGGTGGGCTACAGTCCATGGGGTCCCAAAAAGTCAGAAAGGACTGAGCAACTAACACACTTTGCCACAACCAAGAGTTTACATACTGTAACTAAAGATCCTGCATGTCATAGCAAAGATCAAAGATCCAGAATGTTGCAATTAAGACTTGTGCAGCCAAATTAATTACTTAAGTTATATAAAAAACAAACCAAACAAATAAATATAACAAAATGGAAACAGACTTACAAAGAACGTACCACTAGTTTCCAAATGGGACAGAGGTAGAGGGATAAGCAAAATAGGTAAAGGGGCCTAAGAGGTACAAACTATCAGTTATAAAATAAACCACAGGGATGTTTTGTACAGCATAGGGAATGTAGTCGATAATATTTTAGTAATTTTCTATGGTGCATGATACATAAAAATTTGAATCACTATGCTGTACACCTTTAACTAACATAATATTGTAAGTCAACTATAATTTTAAAATTTAAAATAAAACATTTACTTTTCACATTGTCTTTAATCCATCTGCAATCAATTTTTGATATGTTGTGGATCTATATTATCTTTTTTCCATAAGAATAGCCAAGAGTCCCAGCATCATTTACTCAAGCACTTTTTCATACTATGTAATGTCTCTCATTTATATATATATAGAAACATTCCTTGGCTCTTTAGTTCAGTTAGTCTGTTAGTCTTCACTAATACCTCACTGCCTTCACTACTAAAGATGTAAGATAAAGTTCCATTACTGGAAAAGCAAATTTTGACTACATGGGGCATTTTTACTTCTACGGGAATTTCAGATTCATATCATCACATTCTAAGAACAATTTGTTTCAATTTTTATTAAAACAACTTTAAATTTGTGAATTAACCTTTGAAGAACAGATATAATTACCATACTTATTTCTTTCATTCACAACTATTATATACATTTTTTGTTTCTTGAGCTATTCTTTTATGTTTTTGAATAAAGTTTTATAATTTTTTTCATGAAGATCTTATAAAATATTTACTAATAGTCTTCAATTATTTGTTTCAGGTACGGAGAGTGCTGCTGTTATTTATATGTTGGTCTAATATCCAGCAACCTTAATTTTCTCTAATAATTAGTTATTAACTTGGCCATGTTTTTTAATTTTAAGAAAACTGGTATCAGTTTTTATTATTTGCTTTGAATTCTCATAACTTTTGTATTTTTCATGTCTCAATACTGTGGGCAGAATCTTGAGTCAGTGGTAAGTAAAATGAGTGATAATGGGCTTCACTTTCTCCCAATTCCAAAGAAAAATTGTCCTGCCTTTATAGTTGTGTTATTTGATATAGATGTTTAGTTGATCCTTTTTATTACACAACTATTGTTTTCCCTTTTTACTCATGAACAGGCATTGAATTTAAATAGGTGCTTTTATTAAATGGCTAAAAGGATGATTGTCATTTCAAACACTATTTGATTGTGATGAATTATTGGTATTTATGAAACCAAATCAATCTTGAATTCCTGAAATAATCTCTACATGGTCATTATTCTTCATTTTTTTACATATAACTATGTCTATCTATGCAGCATATTTTTAATTAGAATTGTATCATACACAGTATTTACTCTTTGAGAGTTTCCACGCCATGGGGAAGATTTTTGTATCTAGCTACAGAGCTGAAATATTTGCATTTTATTAGCAGCCTGCTTTTCAGTGTCCAGTGTCAAACGCTTTTGCTCTGTTAAATACTATGGTATTTATCAGGTAATGAATATTTATACTAATCAATGCCAAGCTTCACCTAGATACTCTTGAACTACTTCTTCCCAACTTTGTGGCTTTAGAAGCTTTTGCATCTAACAGCTGACAACAGTACAAGATGGTTCCCTTTTCTCCACATCCTCTCCAATATTTATTGTTTATAGATTTTTAAAAGACACCACTCAGAATGGGAGAAAATAACTGCAAATGAAACAACTGACAAAGGATTAATCTCCAGAATATATAAGCAGTTCTTACAGCTCAATATCAGAAAAACAAACAGCCCAATCAAAATATGGGCAGAAGACCTAAACAGACACTTTCAAAGAAGACATACAGATGGCCAATAAACACATGAAAAGATGCTCAACATCACTAATTACTGCTGCGGCTGCTAAATCGCTTTAGTCGTGTCCGACTCTGTGCAACCCCATAGACAGCAGCCCACCAGGCTCCTCCGTCCCTGGGACTCTCCAGGCAAGAATACTGGAGTGGGTTGCCATTTCCTTCTCCAATGCATGAAAATGAAAAGTGAGAGTAAAGTCACTATAGTCGACCCCATGGACTGTAGCCTACCAGGCTCCTCCGTCCATGGGATTTTCCAGGTTAAGAGTACCAGAGTGGGTTGCCATTTCCTTCTTCTAGAGAAATGCAAATCAAAACTACGATGTGGTTATCACCTCACACCAGTCAGAATGTCTATCTTCATCTAAATTTCGAAAGTAACACAAAATCAGTCTAATCTATCTGTCACACTAATGCCTCTTGGGATATACCGAGAAACAGATCACTTTCCTCAGTCGTCCTACTTCAATCCCTGAAGTTTTCTTATGTCCAGGCCAAAACATTCTTAAATCCTTCAATTGTTCCTCACAAGACGTGGTTAGGAATTCAATTAACATCTCTTTAACATCTAGTCAGCCAGGTTCTAAAAAGGATGCTTTTTCAAAAGTCAAAGGAAAAATGGCAAAGGACATTTTCCCAGAGTAAAAGGAAAATTCACTGTCTAAAATACTTCAAAAATTCTAAAATATCTTACTTAAAACTTCTCAGATTTCTTTAAATTGATTTTCAGTGTCCTATGTATACAGTTTCTATTTCCACCATTTCTGACAACTAATATATTTTGAAAATTTATTTAAGAATGCTGGAGGAGGGTATTCAGTTCAAAGATATAATTCCATGAAGCAATGATGTCTAAAACATTATTACAGATAAAATCACATTAAATTTCCTAAGATTAATAGGTCCCAGAAAATCTTTTGGTAATCAATAATAAAATGAAATTTAGTCCTGTGCATTATTTATTCATAAACATATTATCATGAGCAGATTTATTTTGTCAACGTTATACAGACAGCAGCATACTAAATATTTATTCATACTTTTGTATTTATATCCTTAATATTTATAGACTTATTTTGCTCATAATCTTGATACATTTTAAAAAATATTTTAAACACAGACTAGCCAACTCGATACTTTAAAAAAAAACAAAATAAGGGGACTGATACATCCAACTTCAAGACTTATTATAAATCTAGAGTTATCAAGATGGTGTAGTACTGACAAAAGAATAAACAAACATACAAATGGAACAGAATAAGAAGGCCAGAAATAGACTCCCACAAATATATCAACTGATCTTTGATAAAGGAATGAAAGTAATGCAGTAGAGCAAAGACAGTCACTTCAACGACTGGTGCTGAAACAACTGGACATTCACATGCAAAAAAAGAAAAGAAAATGTATCTAGACACAGACTCCGTACCCTTCACAAAAACTAACTCACAATGAATCACAGACCTAACCATAGAATGTTGCATGCTCAGTCATGTCCGACTCTTTGCAACCCCATGGACTGTAGCGCGCCAGGCTCCTCTGTCCATGGGATTCTCCAGACAAGAATACTGGAGTGCGTTGCCTTGCCCTTCTCCAGGGGAACTTCCCGATTCAGGGATCGAACCCAGGTCTACTGCATTGCAGGCAGATTCTTACCATCTGTGCCACCAGGGAAGTCCAAACAGAATACAAAACAAAAAACTACTAGAAGATAACAGAGGCGTAAACCGAGATAACCTTGGATACAGTGATGACTTCTTAGATAAAACACCAAAGGCATGATACGTGAAAGATAAGGATAAACAAGATGATCTTCACTAAAGTTAAGAAATTCTGACTGGGAACCCATTGAGAAGACAAGTCACAGACTGGGAGAAAACATTTGCAAAAGGTACATCCTATAAAGAACTATTATCCAAAATATACACAGAACATTTCAAACTCAATAATAAAGAAATGAACAACCCAATTAAAATACATGCCAGAGACTTTACAGATACCACAGAAAACATACACATGGTAAACAGGCATATGAAAAGATGCTCCAAAACATGTATCATTGGTAAAATGAAATTAAAACAATAAGATGGTACCATACTCCTATTAAGATGGCCAAATTTTGAACACTGACATGAAATGCTGGTGAGGACGTAAAGCAATAGGAACTCTTTTATTCGTTGCTGGTGAGAATGCAAAATGGTACAGACACTTGGTACACCACTTTGGAGAACAGTGTGGCAGTTTCTTACAAAACTAAACATACTCTTATCATCTGATCTAGCCATCAAAATCCTTGCTATATACCCTAGCTTATATCTACACACACACACACACCAAAAAAAAAAAACTGTACAGGAATGTTAATGGCAATTTTATTCTGAGCTGCCAGAAGCTGACTGAATTGAGGTATCTTTTAATAGGTGAAATAACTGTCTTGTCAATAAGATACAATTTTTACTTGTCAATAAAATACTATTCAACACCAAAAAGAACTGAGCTATCAAGCCATGAAAACATATGAAGGAACGTTAAATACATATTACCAAGTCAAAGAATCCCATCTGAAAAAGTCCACATTTTGTATGATTCCAACTATATAACATTACAGAAAAGGAAAAACTATGGAGACCATAAAAACATTATGCAGGAGAGAGGTTATGGGATTTAGGGGGAAGGAGGATTTCATAAAACAGGTGGAGCACAGAACATTTTTAGGGCAGTGAAACTCTTGTATGATACAATAGTGGTGAGTATATATCATTATATTTATGTGCAAATCCATATATAACACCAACGTGAATATACAGCACCAAGAATAAACCCTAATGTAAACCATGGACTTTGGGTGATGACGACATGTCAGTGTAGTTTTATCAGTTATAACAAATGTACCCCTCTGCTGGGGGATGTTGATAATGAAGAAGGCTGTGGGGGGGGGGTGGGTACGGGATATACGAAAAATGTATGTACCTTCTGCTCACTTTTGATCAAAATCACTTTAAAAATAAAGTTTATTTATTAAAAAAAAATTCAGAGGATCTTGTGATGGAAGAGATATAAAGTTGATCTAAGGCCCCAATGTCCTGTTTTTAAAACTAACTTGGCTCAGTTCCCATTCTTGCACATTTTCTCTATGTGGACCTCTCTAAGGAGCATCTTCTCACACAAACAAACGCATATATACACATATATATGTACACACAAATGCAATTTATTTTATGAATATTTAATATTATTTCTAACTGGCCCATCAGATATCAGAGGCCCCATAAGCATAACAGTGAAGCCTTCTGCCTCTTCAGGGAAAGCAGGGCTGCCCACCTACCCTTTACAAACACTGAGCAGGGTGATTCTCATGATCTTCCGAGATATAAATTCCCTAGTATCCTTCAAGAAACAAGAACAATGCTCAACAAGTCTGTAAAACACTACTTTGGCTTTTCTTTACTTGTTTTCTGCAAGAAAAGCCTTGGAGAAGAGCAGAGCACTGAAAGGTTTTTGCATTGGAGACTGGCTGTAGGTCAAGGATGTTTTCTGTGCAGCTTAGAGCAGGTTAGAGAGAACATCGCTTGAGCTCAGGGCTCTTTGCATGATTTATAGAGAGATAGGAAAATATCTGACTTTTTAGTATCATTACTTAGCAGAAATATGCAAAGCAGCTGCAAGGAAAGGTCCTTTTCTTTCTTCCCTGGATGCTCTCTGACATTTGTACTACTGAGTTTTCTTGCTCACAAGGTAGCCCTTTCCTTTTTGTTGCCATCTCTTCCCTGTCATTCTGCAGGCATACTGGTCAGCGGCACTTCAACAGCATCTTTTTCGTCCTTTTCCAGTGTCACTGCCCATTGTTCTCCTACCCAAGGATCTATTTCTTCAAGCTTTCTTCCTTTCTTCTTCATGTGGAAGCCATATCATTTGATCTGCTGACAGTTTTCTTTCTTCTTTAATACTCTTTTCCACCATTTTTCCTACCTTTACTCTGAGCTACAAAGATATGCTATCTCCTTCATAAACATCTTAGTTCTAAAATTCATTTAAGCATTCACTAAATGTCTACTAAATTCCAGGCAGTGTTTCTGGTGTTAGGAATACAGGAATGCACAGAGCCCTTTGGGAATTTAAATAGTTCCCAGCCAGTGTGATAACTACCACCTGTAAAACACTATGAAAAGTAAAAGAGAGTAAATCAATGTTTACAATTTATGAATGATTTGTGAAAGACTTCCCCAAAGACAATAACTCGGCTTGGTCTGGAAGAATAAATAAAAGGTTGTCAGAGAATAGAAATAGGTTCTAGCACAGTCAACAGAAAAGGCAATGGCACCCCACTCCAGTACTCTTGCCTGGAAAATCCCATGGACAGAGGAGCCTGGTAGGCTGCAGTTTATGGGGTCGCTAAGAGTCGGACACGACTGAGCGACTTCACTTTCACTTTTCACTTTCATGCATTGGAGAAGGAAATGGCAACCCACTCCAGTGTTCCTGCCTGGAGAATCCCAGGGGGAGCCTGGTGGGCTGCCATCTATGGGGTCACACAGAGTCGGATATGACTGAAGCGACTTAGCAGCAGCAGCAGCACAGTCAAAGACAGCAAAATAGGCAAGAACAAATCTGACTCCACATTAGACCTGTTTCTTTCACTTTAACTTTTGTATTCTATTGCTTTTGCTTCCAGTTAAGAATGTTGCCTAAAGCCTGAAATACAGAGGGGAGCCCATTCTCAAGGCTCTGATTTTTAAGGGTATGATGAGTTTCCATTCATATAGAGATAAAAAGTTGCATAATAAAGAATATCATTTGTCTTCTTGGACATTTCTAGTAACATCATGACCTGATCTATTTGGACAGTTGCAAGAACAAAGGATTCCAACACCAAGAAACCTGCCACAAGCAACCACAGCCCTCTCTCACTTTGCTGTGATTTCAGGCAGTTTGGGGGTTTGGGGGACATGAACTACCTGTTTTCCTTGCATGGTCCTGCAATAAACTCTGCTCCAAACCCCAACATTTTGGTACTGTTCGGCCTCACTGTGTATCAGACACATGAACTTGCATTTGGTAAAAATAAGGCATGAAGTTACTTAGGAAAGAGCATCATATGGAGGAATAGACCACAGCCATTTGTTAATTTAGGGGTTCTAATCAGAAATGCTGAAACTCTAGTACTTTGGCCACCTCATGCAAAGAGTTGACTCATTGAAAAAGACTCTGATGCTGGGAGGGATTGGGGGCAGGAGGACAAGGGGACGACAGAGGATGAGATGGCTGGATGGCATCACTGACTCGATGGACGTGAGTCTTAGTGAACTCTGGGAGTTGGTGATGGACAGGGAGGCCTGGCACGCTGCGATTCATGGGGTCGCAAAGAGTGGGACATGACTGAGCGACTGAACTGAACTGAACTGAATCAGAAATGAAGTTAAAAGAAAATGTTGGGAATGGATAGTGGAGAATACTGCATATTTCAAGAGCTGGATCATAAAATAAAGACCTCAGGTAAGGCAGTGACAGCAAAGATTGAGGAAGAGAGAGATGTGAGACACAATTTTAAGTACTGTAATATAAATAGGAGCTTGTATGTTGAATACAGGGAAAGGAAGGACTCTAAGAGGAACACCTGGTTTCTGGCCTGGGCTCTTTAGGTTGATGGTGAAGACATCCACTAAGATAAAATTCTGGGACAATGTGACAATTGGGAACAGAAATTTTAATTTTAGATGTACTGAATTTGGGATGCCTATGGGTGTTCACATCTATGAACTAGCTGGAAAGAGGTCTGAAAGTTCAGGAGAAATTTGGGGCGAGAAACAGAGATTTATGAGTCATGAGCACATCTGGTGAACACTATATAAATCATGGAATAGACTAAATTACCACAGGGACATACCTAAAGTAAGGATAAGAGTGAGACATGTCAGGTAGAGGGAAGCATATATTTAGGAAATGTGAGAAAGTCCTAAGAAAGGAGACAAGGAGAGAGTCAGACATGAAGCAGAACCAGGTGAGAGGGGATGACTGAACCTGAAAACTTAAGTCAGGAAAGTCAAAACTGCCTACAGTGTGAAATCCAGAAGAGGGTCGGAGTGGACCAAGGACAGACAGCAAATCTTTGAATGTGACAAACAACTAATTTTTGGCCTCCTTGTTTAGTATCAGCAAAATGCAGTCAGACATAGACGGCAGTGCATTAAGGAGGAAGATTAATATTTTCAAAAACACCTATATGAGTGAAGAAGAGAAAAATAAAGGACCTAGGAATATGAGGAATTCTCAGAGGAAGATGCCTTTATTTGCTTATTTTCTGATAAGGATGGTGATGATGATATGGATGATGTTTTTATTGCTTTCAGAATGGCAGAAATGTTAGTATGTTTATAGGCTCAGGATATGGATTTTGCATCAAGGAATAGATTTAAGATGTGGAAGAAAAAGAATGGTAGATATAAAACTAGGCCAGAGGCAGGAAGAAGCAAGGAGAAGGATCTTTTAATGTATCATTTTTGAGAATGAAGAAAATGCAGTGAGAGCGGATGAGTTGTTGACAAAATCATAGGTACAGAGGATGGAAACAGGGATGTAAGGCCTGAAACCCTCAGTATTATCATAAATAAATAACCACTACTTGCATAGTTCATAGTATGTGTCAGGTGCTATTTTAAATGCTTTGTTACCAACATTAACTTATTTGATCCTGGACCACATCTCTATCAATAGATGTTATTATTATCTTCATTTTACTGATGAAGAAAGAGAGACAAGAGAAGTTACATTATTTACCTGGGGTTACAAAACGACTTGCAGAGCAAGGTCTTGAGCCCCGCCTAGATGGTGAGCCCCTGTTCCTAAACTCTGGTTATACTCCTGCTCTAAACTGCTGCTGTATCAAATGTAAGGAGGTAGGAATCAGTAGGGAGATTCTGGAAAAAAACCTAAGGAAATGTTCTGGCACGACCAATTAAGAAGAAATTCAAAACAGAGACAGAGAGAAATGGATTAAAGACTTAAACATAAGATCTTAAACTGTAAACCTCCTAGAAAAAAAACAGAGAAAAAGTTTTACCACATTGGTCTTGGCAATGATTTTATGTATATGACAGCAAAAGCAGAGCAACAAAAGCAAAAATAAACAACTGGGACTATATCAAACTAAGAAATTCAACTGATGTCCAGATAGAGTCAGGGAGAAAAAGAATTTGGGAAAGTTCCAACAGACTGAAATTATGGTGGAATTAGAATATCTATAAGAATTTAGCACACTCAGTCGCATCCAACTCTTTTCAACCCTATGACCCCTGCTAGGCTCCTCTGTCCATGGGATTTTACAGACGAGAATACTGGAGTGGGTTGTCATTTCCTACTCTAGGGGATCTTTTTAAACCCCTGGGCAACCTAGGAAGCCCTCACAAGAATTTTACAGAAAAGTTAAAAATACAGTTCCATCTTGTCAATTTTTTCCTGTGTTTATTCTTTTACCTAGATGCCCTTGTAAGGACAGAAAACTATGCACAATTTGGCTTCCCCATATCCTAATATTCTGAGGCTACTGTGTAAATACTAAATAAATACTTGCTGGGATGAACAAATCACTGAATTTACCACTGAGAGGCTCCTTTAAAAAGATCCTCTGGGCATCAACCCCTCTTGCAAATCAGAAAGGAAACTCAGGAGGACTTGACTTCTATAGAAAAATGAGTTAGATGCAGATTCAGACCTAGTGTCATGGGACAATCACTGATTTTCTCCTTTTTCCTATATTACTCATAAACTTTTTCTTTGGGTCCATACAAAAATTAACATAGCATTACACCAGCATAGGCTTTGCATCCCTTTAGAACGGACAACATTGGAGAAGGAAATGGCAACCCAATCCAGTGTTCTTGCCTGGAGAATCCCACGGACGGGGGAACCTGGTTGGCAGCCGTCTGTGGGGTCACACAGAGTCGGACATGAATGAAATGACTTAGCAGCAGCAGCAGCAGCAGAACAGACAACACATTCTAGCAGTAGTTATCTACTCTTCCTTTCCCCAACTTGCAGTCATTGAATATAAAGATTTCCCCCAGGATCTTGAGAGCTATCACTGGCTCCCTATACGTCTCAGACCAGCTCCTGGCTCCAAACTGAGATGGCAAATCACCAAGAAACCTCAAATGAAAGATCTGAGGCCTTGAATGACATCTATGTATTTAAAAATCTAGAAGTTGCACATCGTTATTCTAACAAGAGCAATGGAAATGGACATGGTTGTTTCTTCTACTGTTAACTGCACCTGGGGAATTCTGGTACTCCCCTTTCAATCATCATGGTTCAGAACAGGCTAAGGTCACCACCATGCCATGTAACCAAGCCTGGCCAATTAGAGCATGACAGCTGGGCACCACAGCAATAGGTTCAAAAACAGCATGTGGCTTAGCAACAATCAGAGATTGGGTGTGATATTGTTGGGACTTTTGGAAGAGATGTTTTCTTTCTGTTGGAGCTTCCAGAGGTAAGCAGGTGAAATTACCACAAAGAGCCTGAGACTGAAGGTAACAGAGATGAAAGCAAACCCAAGAGGTAAAAATAGACCAGGGTTCAATCAAGTCTAAAGCCATGCAACCCTTGGCCATTATGGTTATAAAAGATTGAGAAATTCCTTTTGTGCATTAAAATATTTTTTCTTGACTTATGAAGGCAAGAGTTTGCTTGGGTGTGTGTGTGTGAGAGAGAGATGGTGCTTTTGAATGTGGAAGATCAGAAAATTAAACTTTAAAAAATAAAACTACCTCAATATCAAAGTTTTCTCACAACACAGAAGAGCATTTCCCCACGTTAGTTGCTCAGTTGTGTCTGATTCTCTCTGATCCTACAGACTGTAGCCCACCAGGCTCCTCTGTCCATGGAGTTCTCCAAGCAAGAATACTGAAGTGGGTGGCCATGTGCTTCTTCAGGGGATCTTCCCACCCAGGATTGAATCTGGTTCTCCTGCACTGCAGACAGACTCTTTACCATGTGAGCCACCACACACAAACAACTATTCATCTGGCACTGCAGCAAAAAGCACCTTGTTGCCTCACATTCTTTCAAGAGAGAACAGAAAGGGGAAATGACAGTGAGTGGGAGAAAGAGAGATGGTTTAACTTTTCTAATCCAGGAAAGAACTATATTAAAGCCAGCTCTAATGATCACCTTTGGGATAAAAAGTGAAAAGGGGGTAAAAAATGAAAAGGAAGTAAAAAGAAAACAAACAAGTTAGTCAATATCAAAAGAAACAACTAATAAATCATTTCTATAAGAACATACTCTTAGAACAGGCTATGTGTGTGTTAGTCGCTCAGTAGTATCCAAATTTTTGCGATCCCATGGATTATAACCCTCCAGGCTCCTCTGTCCACGGGATTCTTCAGGCAAGAATACTGGAGTGGATTGCCATTTCCTTCTCTAGAGGATCTTCCCGACCCAGGGATAGAACCCAGGTCTCCTGCATTGCAGGCAGATTCTTTACTGTTTGAGCTACAAGAAATCTATTTATTTTATGTATGAGTAGAATAGCCTACTCATATATAAAATGCAGATTCGTTTTCCTAAAGCAATACCAGCATCTCTCAAAACCTCCCTCAGGACGCTAATATCTCCTCAGAACGGTTAGCCTTTTAAGCTCCAAAAGACTGACAAAGATAAAATAAGAAAGAAATGTGATCCACTGACAAGCAGTCAGCAGCAGAGTTCTTTCTAGGATATTTCTGGGAAGGAATCAACATAGGTATTCTTCACTGTTTGAAAGTTCACTTTTTGCCACCTCACTTTTTATAAAAGACCTACATTAGTATCTGCTTTTGCTAATAGAAAGAGGTCTGAAAAGGATTTTTGCATTTACAAACAAAGGTGAAAATCAAAATTAGCACATTCAGGACATGGTTTTCAGTGAGCCCTTACAGAAACACCCTAAGCAGCAAGAATGGTCCTGCCAAGCTCCTTCCTGGGAACTACACTCTGCAACTCAGTATTAAGCCTTGAACTGTGCCTGTGAGCATCTGTGGTTTACCTCTATTTGTTTTGTGCATCCTGTTAGCAAGTTCTGTTCTAAGGTATTTGCTTCTTTGTTTGATGCCATTTCAGCTTACGAAAGGTTTCATAACAATGTTCTACTTCTGGATAGCAGAGAAAAACCTGTATAAGAAACATCACTGGAAGAGTGTTATATAAATAAATGCAAAACGATGACGTGAAGCTTAAATAATTAAAGTGGAATCTTATGACACAGTTGCTGTTTTGCCCCTGGAGGGTGTCTTTCTTCATGAATGTGCCTAATATACAGTCACCCCATGTCCTTGGGAGCGATAACTACATTAATGTCAGAAACATTCTAACACCCCTTTCAAGGTGTTTTTCTTAGCCATGGTTAAAAATTCCTCAAAATAACATTTATTGTAAATAGAATATATTTACAATATATTCTATTGACAAGCTTCTCTCATATAAATTGTCTCCTTTGATCCAGTACATTTCCAGGTAGTGTTCTGGTACAACCCAGAATACTAGGTTCAAGAATTAAAGTAATTCAAATTAAAATTACACAGGAAAAATTCAAATGATCATATTCATTAGTGGTAGAATTTTATGATAGTGTGCTTCTTTTTAACAATAAAAGCCTTGGTTACTGCATTCATTTTTATGGTGAACTTTTGAATTCATACACCAACAGAAACATGACCCATATCTCCTAAAGTAATAGAAATACACTACAGGAGAACAGAGAAGAAGGAGATCAAACAACACACTACATTCAGTCCTTGTGCTTAGAGCAAAACAAAATGGTGAAACTGATTATTCAGAAAGAGGGATTTAATCTGAAATGACCAAAAATTAAGTCATTTTTATATAAAAAAGGTTTAGATAATATTTCATTTTACATTTAATTTTCAAATAAAATACAACTTCTCCCTCATCTGATACATTTTTAAAAATCAAATTACCAATACTGCAAGACAATAATGTTTGTTGTAGCTCTAGTTTTTCTGTATCAAGAAAAAAGTAAAAGGGTCCTGACAAACAAACCTCTTATCAGCAAGAGAAAGTCTTTTCCTAAAAGAGTAAATGTAATATTGATTTTTTTAGGGGGTAGGGGATTTAAATAACAAAACAGGAGTATGATGTGTTTATAAAAATATCTCAGACTAAGAAAATCCTAGACAAGACTAATGAAGGATATTTTGCAATCTAATAGTTCCCTCGAAACGCAAAGTTCATATCAATGTATTATATTAAGCATCTCCCCACTGGTTACAAAATATCAAATGGTCCTGAATAGGTAAAGAAATTCAATAAACTAAACTGCAGTGGGCTTTCATCATATTTGACTAAATAAGGACAGTAGCTGACGAACTATTTTAAAGTACAGTAATCTTTGTATATTAAAAAGCAGAGACATTACTTTGCCAACAAAGGGCCATCTAGTCAAGGCTAAGGTTTTTCCAGTGGTCATGTATGGATGTGAGAGTTGGACTGTGAAGAAAGCTGAACACCAAAGAATTGATGCTTTTGAACTGCGGTGTTGGAGAAGACTCTTGAGAGTCCTTGGACTGCAAGAAGATCCAACCAGTCCATTATAAAGGAGATCAGTCCTGGAATTTCTTTGGAAGGAATGATGCTAAAGCTGAAACTCCAGAACTTTGGCCATCTCATGCGAAGAGCTGACTCACTGGAAAAGACTCTGATGCTGGGAGGGATTGGGGGCAGGAGGAGAAAGGGACGACAGAGGATGAGATGGCTGGATGGCATCACCGACTCGATGGACATTGAGTCTGAGTGAACTCCGGGAGTTGGTGATGGACAGGGAGGCCTGGTGTGCTGCGATTCATGGGGTCGCAAAGAGTCAGACACGACTGAGCGACTGAACTGAACTGAACTGAATCTTTGTATTCCCTCAGAAAAGCTACAAGAAACCTAGGAACAAGAAAAAGTACTTCCAAAAAACACATATGTTTGTGAAATATGGGCCAGCAGAGCATGATTAACAAGAAGATCCCCTGGAGCAGGAAATGGCAACCCACTCCAGTATTCTTGACTGGGAAATCCCATGGATAGGGGAGCTTGGCGGCCTACAATCCATGGGGTTGCAAAGAGTCAGACATGACTGAGAAACTAAACAGCAGCAATAGCAGGATTAAATGTATGTGTTTCAAAAAGTCTTAAGGGGGAGAAAAGCTCACAGGTCTCCTCAAAGGAGCAGTTACAGCAGGTGTAACAAATGAAACCTGTTTTCCTAGGATTTAAAGAAACCTTTATCTTTTAAATCCCTTTGCATTCAAACGTGTAACCTCTGGGGGAAGTGGGGTAGAGAAGGGTAGGGGGAGGGATGTAAAGAGTTAAGTACTCAGAGGTTAGAGAAAGCCAAGTGTCCTCCACAGTGAAAATACTTATTTTGATTGTGTGTACCTATAAGAGGAAGTTATAAGCTTGTAAGATTTGCTTTCTAATTAAATTTGAAGATTGAACACATTTCTATTCTTGCCAAGATCAGTCTTCAAATTCCTAGACAGAAGTTAGAAGATACCTGCAGCTCAGTGAGATAGTGATCTTTGTCAATTTGATTTAAACCTTCAATAATCTTGCTTAGTTTCCACTCTTTCTGATACTCTGAGGAGTACACTGGTATCTCAGAGGAAAAAAATGGAAATTGCTGCAGAAAACCAACTGTGATTAGGGATGAACATCATTGTTGCCTTAATCCACAAGAGTACTATTTAGCATATATTTCACTTCTTTCTTTATAGAACAGAGTCAAGTTCCTAACTTTTCATTTTCTTGGCTAACCTTAGTCTAGGACATATCTTAAACACAGTTCTTCCCAATAATATGTTTCCTATCTTCTAAATGGCAATGGAGGTTAGTGAAGTTTACCATAGGGGAAAAAAAGGATAGTGGTGGAGACAATTTAGATCGTTCTGTTGAGCATATAAGGATAAAATTTAGAACATAAAACACATACTTCTAATTTATAAGCCAATGGGTATTGTGATGAGGAAAACTAAAAAATTATTTATTTTAAAACAAAAGAGATAAATAATTTTCCAGGCTAAAATTACGTAACATATATGCTAATACTCAAAACTCTGACTTTCTCATCACTGTTCTAAGCACTGTTCTCACCACAGATCTGAAACTATTTCTGGGGAGTAGTTTTGGCTTACTGCAGGCATTGGCCTTGGCTTACTTTGGAAGAAAGTATAATGGGCTTCTACTCAGGCATATGTCCAGCTCAGATGCCTCAATTTGGGGGACAGAGTATCATTCCTCCCAGGCTACAGTTTAAAATGCAGTACAGCTCATAATACAGAACTAAAGGATATTTCAAACCCACTGATTATTAGTAATACTGGTTGCTAATATTTATTGAGCTACTACTATGTGCTATCACTTTGCTGAGCTCTTTGATCCACTGCCCACTGAGCCCTCCAATACTCTATGGTGAAAAATACTATTAATTTCCTCTTTTCATCATCCCTTTGTTAATTTATCTGAAGCATCAAAGGCTAAAAGGTCTTATATCCATCTGAATATATGCTATCCTCTGTACCTCTCATATGTACTTATCTAAGTACCAGTACTCTTTCCCAGTATTTCGTGTCTCAATCTTAACTCCACTGTTGCTGCAAGAGCCTTCAAGGCATGTACAATCACAGTTTCTTAGGACACAAAACTCTAAATACTTGTTTATGGATGGTGTTTACCATCTCTTTTCCTTTCAAGGTAATTATATAAGTTTTTCTCAGTACATTTTTTGTACAATTACTTACTGCATAAAATCCACATATCTATCTGGAAACATTTTTCCAATTCTTTAAGAGGCTATATTTTTATCAATTTCTGGAAAGGATTATCAACTTTAAAGATTTCATTTAGCCACAAGATAATTGAGAATAGCAAGAACTCAAGATAGATTTTCTGATACAAAGAAGTACAAAATTGCTAAAATAGATGCAAATATATCTTAACTAGAAAGCTCAACCCAAAACTAAAGATCTACTATTATGAGAACTTAGTAGTAAGAAGTGAAATTATAAAAGGTGATGAAGAAGATAATAAAGGTTTGTCCAAGGGAACTTTCACATTTAAATTAGAAACCAAAATAACAACAAAAAATAAAAGCACTGGTAGGAAAACAAAAAACCCTAAACTAAAGAGAAAGGCTTTATGGAAAATAAAAACTATAAACATTGAAAACAAGGGATAAAACACTTCTGTGTCACGCGTTAAAAAAAAATAGGGACCCGCCAAAGGCTGAAGAAGCAGGGGGTCAGACTCCAAAATAGAACACATCTGACCACAAGGCTGACAGCACTGACAATAATAAATAAGAAGGGAGGCCTTGGTTTTAGGAGATGACACTCTTGACAGAAAATAATCAAAAGAATGCTACACTCTTGACAGTTTGGTAATATCTGAAGATTTACTACACAGCAGAGAAGCGGACAGGCAGGGGTGTGCAGAGACCGACAATGCCCTCAGCACCCACACCAACAGCAAGCGAGAAAGTGGGGGCACCGGATGCCCAATGGGCCAGCGACCACTTCAGGAGTTCCATCTCCCTCCAAGGATTTGTATTCCTCCAAAAACCAGGGGTTTGTTTTTCAAAGAGTTTTAGTCACAAGTGCATTTATATAATCTATTTTCTGAGTCTCTTTGAGGGGAAGAAAACCAGAACATAGGCTGAGAGGAGGGTAGAATGAGGACTGACTCCAGAGGCAAGTCTGGACCTGTTGCCCCTACAAAACAGAGGATGGGTGGGGTGAGAGGCAGCCAAAGCAGGCAGAGTGCAAACCAAGCTAGGGATCAGCCCAACTGTGCAAGTGCATTCACTGCTGCACCAGGAACTGAAAAGGAAAAAAATCACATCCCTGACACATTTTCTCACCAAAATGCCATTTGTATCTGCTGGCCAGCTCTGAGACAGAGTAGGACATACTGAAACCAGCTCATGTTCCCATTCTTTATATAATATAGTCCTGTAACAATACAAGCGGACTCATCTAATGGGGAAAGGCCAGAACTGTTGACAGTAAACTCAGGAATAAGAAATGTACGTCCACTATTGCCATCCCTGTCTGCTTAATGTTGCCTTGGTCGTGTAACCCAGCTCAGTTAAGACAAAGCAAACAGAGGCATGGGAATTAGAAAAGAAGAGGCAGGATTCTGTCACACTACAAATAAGCGTCTTGAAGACCAAGTAAAAAAAAAAAAAAAAAAAAAACTACTGCAAAGAATAAGAAAAGTGTGAAAGTGTTAGTCGCTCAGCTGTGTCTGATGCTTTGCGACCCCATGGAATGTAGCCCTCCAGGCTCCTCTGTCCATGGAATTCTCCAAGCAAGAATACTGGAGTGGGTTGCCATTCCTTTTTACAGAGTATCTTCCCAACGCAGGGATTGAAAACCTGGGTCTCCTGCATTGCAGGCAGATTCTTTACCATCTGAGCCACCAAGGAAGCCCCAAAAATAAGAAATACCAGTAAATTAGAAAATGTATGAATTAACATATAGAAAATAACAGCCATCATTGTTGTTGCTGTCATTTAGTTGTCTATTTGTGTCCGACTCTTTGCAACCCCATGGACTGCAGCATGCCAGGCCTCCCTGTCCCTCACCATGTCCTATTGTTTGCCCAAGTTCATGTACATAGAATCGGTGATGCCATCCAGCCATCTCATCCTCTGACGCCCTCTTCTCCTTCTGCCCTTAATCTTTCCCAGCATCAGGGACTTTTCTGATGAGTCGTATTTTTCCATCAGATGACCAAAATAGTGTAGCTTCAACTTCACCATCAGTCCTTCCAGTGAATATTCAGGGTTGATCTCCCTTAAGATTGACTGGTTTGATCTCTTTGCTGTCCCAGGGACTTTCAGGAGTCGTCTTCAGCACTACAGTTTAAATGTTTTAATTCTTTGGCATTCTGACTTCTTTACGGTCCAGCTCTCACAACACTACGAGACCACTGGGAAGAACATAGCCTTGACTATACTTTGTAGACAGAATAATCTCTGCTTTTCAACACACTGTCTAGGTTTGTCATCACTTTCTTGCCAAGAAGCAACTGTCTTCTGATTTTATGGCTGCAGTCACTATCTGCAATGATTTTAGAGCCCAAGAAGAGGAAAGCTGTCACTACTTCCATTGTTTTGGCATGCAGTTATGGGGCTGGATGACATGATCTCAATTTTTCTTTAAATATTTTTTAGTCTTAAGTCGACTCTTTCACTCTGCTCCTTCACCCTCATCAAGAGGCTCTTTAGTTCCTCTTCACTTTCTGCCATTAGAGTAGTATCATCCACATATCTGAGGTTGTTGATGTTTCTCTCACCTATCTTGATTCCAGCTTGTAAATCATCCAGCCCAGCATTTCTCCTGATACACTCAGAATACAGGTTAAACAAATAGGGTGACAGCAGACAGCCCTGTCATGCTCCTTTCTTGATCTTGAACCAATCAGTTGTTTCATAGAGTGTTCTAACTGCTGATTCTTGACCCACATATGGGTTTCTCAGGAGACAGGTAAGATAGTCTGGTATTCCCATCTCTAATATCTTTCCATAGTTTGTCATGATCCACACAGTCAAAGGCTTTAGCGTAGTTGACGAAACAAAGATAGATGTTTTTTTCTGAAATTCCCTCACTTTCTCTATAATCCAGGAAATGTTGGCAACTTGATATTTAGTTCTGCTTCCTTTTCTAAACCCAGCTTGGACATCTGGAAGTTCTTGGTTTACATAATACTGAAGCTCTGCAAGCAAGATTTTAAGCATGGCCTTACTAGCATGGGCGGAGAAGGCAATGGCACCCGACTCCAGTACTCTTGCCTGGAAAATCCCATGGATGGAGGCACCTGGAAGGCTGCAGTGCATGGGATCGCTGAGGGTCAGACACGACTGAGCGACTTCACTTTCACTTTTCACTTTCATGCACTGGAGAAGGAAATGGCAACCCACTCCAGTGTTCTTGCCTGGAGAATCCCAGGGACGGGGGAGCTTGGTGGGCTGCCATCTATGGGGTCGCACAGAGTCAGACACGACTGAAGTGACTTAGCAGTAGCAGCAGTGTGTATCTTGGAGAAGGCAATGGCACCCCACTCCAGTACTCTTGCCTGGAAAATCCCATGGATGGAGGAGCCTGGTAGGCTGCAGTCCATGGGGTCACTAAGAGTCGGACATGACTGGGTGACTTCACCATTAGCATAGGAGAGGAATGTAATTGCCCAATGGTTAGCACATTCTTTGGTACAACCCTTTTAGGGAATTGGGATGAGGATGGACCTTTTCCAGTGAGGCCACTGCTGGATCTTCCAGACTTGCTGACATAATGAATGCAAAACCTTGATGACCTCATCCTTTAGCCTTCATACAGACAAACAAAAATACTCTTAAAAGACAAACACTTTTAAAATCTCATGGAATAAAAGTCATGACTTACATAGCAATAAAAAAGACAAACTACTTGAAAATGTGAACATTTTACATAAGAAAAATATTTAAAGATCAAAAAACAAACTTGAAAGAACAGAAAGAAATGATCTATTCTTGGATAGAAATACCCAGTATTAAAGCAATGTCAATTCTTCCTAATTTATGTTGATCCCCATGAAATACTACCAGATTGGCTTTCTTCTTCTAGAGCTAGATAATTTCAAGAAGGTGAGATCAGTACATGCATTATATATACAGACCAAATAACCATAAAAAAAGTCCAGAAACCAGATGCAAATACATATAAAACTCTATGTACTTTTATACTTTGCTTTTCTTTTTTATTATATTAATATGACCTGAATTTGAAATAAGCAAGAATCACCGACATTAACTGAAACACATTACATATAAAAAACTCATGAATTCATAATGACATGCAATGATAAAGGTGACAGGAAAGAGAAAAAAAATACACTCCCACCACTACCACCAGCCATTAATTATCATTAGAAATTTCAAGGAAACTCCTTTCTCTAAAAGTTATCAATTTCAGCTTTTCTATATAAACTCTAGGGTAACTGGGTAGCCCTAGTAAGTGAGGAAAACTCTTCATTTACGGAAGAAAATCAACTGATAAATACAGACAAAGGAGAACATTAGCATACATAACTATTTTGTTACACCTAACAAAATAACTGATTCAGGAAAAGGTAAATGAATGCAACTATTAGATGAACAGTGATGGGAAATTTTAGATGAAGGGTAACACAGGCAGCATCTGAACCAATCGTATGTTGTCAATCATAATATGCCTCCAAAAGTGATACAATATGAAACAAATGGCCTATGAAGCATTTCATCAAAAAAAAAAAAAAAATTGAAACCTAATTGAGTTTTATAAGCTGCTTTTCTGCTTATAAGAAAGATGAAGTATTGAGGATCAAATTAAATAACAAAATGAAGAAAAAAAGATTTTCAGTTTCCTCAAACAATAAAATTAACAAAATAAATATGTGGAAGAGAGGCCAGTCTTGATTAAAAGAAGGGTCAGAATAAAGGGCCCATTTAAAGATTCTCAAGGTCCTCAGCAACTGCTGTTGTTAAGGCATCTCTGTATACCTTTTTGAATGGTTAAATAATTACATAAAATACTGAAAATAACAATTGTGACTAAGATGTAGAGCAACCAGAACTTCTATACATTGCTTTGGGAAATACAAAATGGTGCAGCCACTCTGGAAAATAGTTTGTGATGTTGAATAATGTTAAACATATACTTACCATGTGACCTAGCAAACCTAGGTAAATACTCCTAGGTGTTTCCCGCAAAGAAAAGACATGTGCATATGTGTGCTAAGGCACTTCAAGTTGTGTCTGACTCTGTGACCCTATGGACTGTAGCCCACCAGGCTCCTCTGTCCATGAGATTCCCCAGGCAGGAATACTGGAGTAGGTTGCCATGCCCTCCTCCAGGGGATCTTCCCAACCTAGAGATAGAACCTGTGTCTCCTGTGGTTCCTGCATGGCAAGTGGATGGATTTATTGCTGAGCCACCCTAGTGGAACCCCCAAGAAAAGACACATCTACACACAAAACCTATTGCAAATGTTTATATTAAGATTTATTTGTCATCACCCAAAATAATCCAAATGAAAAACCATTCTAAATGTCTATCAACTTGTGACTGGATAAACAAACTGTGGCAACACCCATCATTCATATGATGGAATAATGCTCAGCAATGGAAAAAGAACAGCTACTGATAAAGGGATAGAGAAGGAAGTGGCAACCCACTCCATACTCTTGCCTGGAGAATCCCATGGACAGAGAAGCCTGGTGGGCTATGGTCCATAGGGTTGCGAAGAGTCAGACATGACTGAAGTAATTTAGCACTGATAAAGGGAACAACATGACCAATTTCAGAATAATTATGCTAAGTCAAAGGAGCTAGACTCAAAAGGTTATACACTGCATGATCAATTCATAGGATATTCTGGAAAAGAAAAAACTATGGGGATAGATAAAAATATCATTTGATTCAAGGAACTATGATAACAGGGAGGGAATAGATTAAAGGAGCATGACAGACCTTCTTGATTATACCGGTGCTTATACAGATAGATTTGTCAAAATCCATAGGAATGCACACCTAAATGAAGCAAAATTCCCTAAGTATAAATTACACCTCAATAAACCTGACCTTTAAAAGAGAGAGAAAGAGAGTGATAAAGGAGGAAGAGCCTAGGAGACATGACCACATACAATACATGGAATTTGGATTCTGATCAAACAAATAACTATGAAAATATATTTTTCAAGCAAACTGGAACACTTAATTTTGACCTGAATATTAGCTACAACCAATAAATTTACATTTTGCTAGATGGGGCAATGGCATCATTGTTATGTCCTTTTAAAGCTCATATTTCATATTTTTAAGAAATGTATACGATAGTGTGTAGGGGTAAAGTGATATGCTTTATATATCATTCAGAAAAAACACAAGATACACAAAAGAGTCACATTTTAAAACTGGCAACATTTGTATAACTCTAGCACCCAGGTAAGGACTATATGACAGTTTATTACAGAAAAGAAAGAAGCTAGTCATATAAGCAACTTTATTTTGTATATGCTTGAAAATGTTTATAATTCAACATTAAAATAATCATAGTAAATATCTGTTCAGCATTTATTCCAAGCCTGGCAATGTTTTAACTACTTTAAATGTTAAGACAGTTAAGGCTCATCACAAAGCTAAGTATAATTATAATCCCCATTTTATACATGAGAAGACTAAGATAGTCTAAAGATTAAAATATTTCCCCAAATGAAGTAGCCAGTAGCAGGCAAGCAGGCTCAGTCATCATTCTTAACCATTCCTAAGTCACAACATAGGTTATAAAGTTTGCTTATAGTCTGTATTATTCCTCTTAATTTGGTTATCATGTTGACACATTTGGCTATATATATTCATGCTGATCATTTTTTAAATTCTGTAATTTCACACTAAAGTAGAGAAACCATACTACCTGTAATTCTCTAAATTGCAGCAACATACCTAGTTAGATGAGGAAGAAACAAAGTGTGAAAGTTAATTTGTATATCATTTGGAATAAGATAGATCCATTTGAATCACTGTATATATATATATATATATTTTTGCCAGAAGAATGATTTAGTAAACGATAAAACTGATTACTCCACTGGTTCCTTTTCAGTTTCATACACATACCTTCAATTCCATTTTTCATCTGCCACTTCTATTACTGAAACAAAGAAGCGTTCTACACCATAAAACTATCCTGAACATGCTCATGAATAAGTAAGATGTTTCTGTACAGATACGGCTAATCACTCTCAGATGAAAAAATGGGAAATGGCAAAGGATTCATCACCTTACAGACTTTCACTTCTCTCTGTCTTTTCTATCCCTGAGAAAAATTAGAAACTCTGAAATCTAGCAAAATCAAAGTCATAGCAAAAACTAAGGTTTCTCTTTCTGGATTTGTCTCCATTGACAGGAAGTTAAAAATAACACAGGGTTGTATGTGTGATCCTTCTCTGAGGTACATCTCCAAGAGGAATATTTAAAAACAAGATTATGCAGGGATTTAATTTACACATGAAAGTTTAACCAAGACACACTGATCTATGGAATAATTTGGGGCAATCCTAATAGCAGCTTGCTTTTCAGAGAGGCTATCAAAAAGTTACTTTTTGACACAAAAGTGAATACTGTGGGAAAATCAAATCACTTGGCATCAAAACTCAAAGCTATGAAGGAATTGTACTTCAATGGAGGTTTCTGATTTTTTTCCTCATACTTACATATTAATACTACCCATTCATCAGAAAAAAAAAAACACTCTAGGAAAATATTATGTAATTCAGATTACATAAATTAGCCAACAGGTGGGTTTTTTTCACATAAGAAAAACGTTATATTTAAGAATGAGTCATCTTCAAAAATTGTATTAGATCTGTCCTTTGTATCCATGATCATTTTAAAGGGGAAAATCGGTCACCTTTTGTATTAATTTTCTATTACTGCTCTAACAGATTACTACAAATTGAGTGGGTCAAGCAAACACATATTTATAATCTTAAAGTACTGTAGGTCAGAATACCAAAATGAGTCTCAATAGACAAAAATCAAGATGTCAGCAGAGTTGCATCCTTTTCAGAGGCTGTAAAAAAGAAAACACATCTTTGTCCATTGGGATTGTTGCCTGAATCTAGTTCCTAGAGGTTGTAGAACTGCCTGTGGTTTCTTGATGGCAATCAGCTGCGGGCCATCTCCAGCTTTAAATGCCACTGCATTTCCTGGCTCATAGCTCCTTTTCTTATTTTCTAAGCCAGAACTGGCAGATGGAGTCCATTTCACATTGTATCTCTTTGACTTTCTTCTGTCATTACATTTCTCTCTTTAGACAACCTTCTGTACTATTAAGAACTCATGTGATTAGATTGGACCCGCCTGGAAAATCCGATGGATGGAAGAGCCTGGTAGGCTGCAGTACATGGGGTCGCTGAGGGTTGGACACCACTGAGTGACTTCACTTTCACTTTTCACTTTCATGCATTGGAGAAGGAAATGGCAACCCACTCCAGTGTTCTTGCCCAGGGACGGGGGAGCCTGGTGGGCTGCCATCTATGGGGTCGCACAGAGTCGGACATGACTGAAGTGACTTAGCAGTAACCCACATAATCCTGGATTATTTCTCCAACTCATGATCTCTAACCTTAATCATGGGCTTCCCAGGTGGCCCTAGTGGTAAGGAACCTGCCTGCCAATGCAGGAGATCTAAGAGATGCTGGTTCGATCCCTAGGTCAGGAAGATCCCTGAAGTGGGGCATGGCAACTCAGTCTAGTATTCTTGTCTGGAGAATCCCACCAACAGAGGAGCCTGGCTACGCTCTAGCAGGTCACAAAGAGTTGGACACGACTGAAGCAACTGAGCACGCGCGCACACATGCTGCCCTTATAAAATTTCATGCAAGCACAAAGAAGACAATTGCTTCAGTTGATTCTCATATGTATGCTATATAAAGGTACAGTTGCCACTAGTTTTCTTGAAATAGTGAAATTATTGCTAAATTCACTGTCTGCTAGGATTCTCACAAACTGGTATGGAAAGATATTTCACAGCTGCCAGTATTCAATCCCTCTGGCATCCCTACAAATCAAAACATCAGTTTTAAAGTGTAATAAATCAGTTTCTTCTCTGAGAGGAACAGCAGCCAAAAATTAGATTAGTTGTGTGTTCCTAAAATTCACATCCCTGGGAAACTGCCAAAGTCGTTGTATATAAAACTCCATTATCATAGTGGTATTTTTCTCCCTCTAGAGGTGAGAGGGTGAAACTATTTTTCATTTCTGCCTAATTTTTGTCACTTAGATATCTTCTTGTCAGCATTCCATCCCACATCCTTTTTACTTCTCCAAAACACATTTATTTAAGGATGCCTGGGAGTCAGGCATAACACTGGAATTTCAGTTCAGTTCAGTTCAGTTCAGTTCAGTTGCTCAGTGGTGTCTGACTCTTTGTGACCCCATGGTCAGGAATTTGGGATCTGCTAAAACCAAAGATAAAGATATTTCATGAATGTCTCAAAAAACGTGCAGAGTGACTGGTGGATTTCTAGTTTCTCCATCTTTTTATTTAGCTTTTTATTTTATATTGGAGTATAGCCAATTAAAAATCTTTGAACAGTTTCAGGTAAACAGCAAAGCAACTGAGCCATACATATACATGCATCTTTTTTCCCCAAACTCCCTCCCATCCAGGTTGCCACATATCATTGAGCAGAGTTGCATGGGCTATACAGTAGGTCCTTGGTGATTATCCATTTTAAATATAGCAGTCTGTACATGTCCATCCCAAACTCCCTAAATATCCCTTCCCCTCATTATTTCCCTGACGTAACCATAAGTTCATTCTCTGTTGAGTCTGTTTCTGTGTTGTATGTAAGTTCACTTGTATAATTTCTTTTTATATTCTGCATATAAGGGATATCATATGATATGAAATTTCTCCATCTTTGACATCAAGAAGCAAAATCTCAATCTGAGATGGGATAGCTATAATGGGCCTCTCTTGACCACAGGTATAGTTCAGACCTACTTGTGCCTTTCCTGTATTAATGGCAATCTGTAGTATCTTCTGAGAGCACAGCATTTGCCATTAAATTCTTTGTGTTCAGTGTCAGATGGCCCACAAGCTTGTGGGAGCTCTGCTCAGAAGAAATACCCTTCTTTTGTGATGAAGAACATCCGAGATTTGGAAGTTAAACCATATCGTCCTGATTTCGTCCCCAAACAGGTTTCTATTTTAAAAGCCAAAGCAACCCAAACACTTAATTTGATGACAAAGAGGGGACTGAAGAAAAATTACAGAAAAACTGACTCACTGGTGGAGGAGTTCAAATGTCTCATAAGCCCTATAGGCACCTTTAGTCAAAGGATTAAATCTTTAATGAGGCCTTGAAAAGAACAGTGAACTTCTGTCACCAAGAGGGAAATCCATGGCCTCAAGACATACCAGCATTATTACATATGGTTTCCAACCTGGCCTGGTACTTGATTACAAAATGAAGAGAATCCTAAGAAGAAAATAAAATGTAGGGAACAAAAAAAAAAGAATCAAAGTAAAGTACAACAAATAATATTAGTAGTGATGTCAAACATGACAGGAGACCCAAACAAAATGAAGGTGGGCCACAATTATTATTAAAAAGGAGAGAGAAATGAAAGTTGGGATTGACATACACACTACTATATTTAAAACAGAGAACCAACAAGTACCTATTGTATAGCACAGTAGGTAAATATTCTGCAAAAATTTAAGGAAAAAGAATTTGAAAAAGAATAGATACATGTATATGTATAATCAAATCACTCTGCTATACACCCAAAAGTAACACAACATTGTTACTCAACAGCTCAACTATACTTCAATATAAAATAAAAATAATTTAAAAAAGTGAAAGTGAAGTTGCTCAGTAGTGTCTGACTCTTTGAGACCCCATGGATTGTAGCCTACCACCCTCCTCCGTTCATGGGATTTTCCAGGCAAGAGTACTGGAGTGGGGTGCCATTTCCTTCTCCAGAGGATCTTCCTGACCCAGGGATCGAACCCAGGTCTCCCGCATTGTAGGCAGACACTTTACCATCTGAATAAAAAAAAGACTATACCAAAAACGCAGAGATAATCAGTGTGGCTCTTAAATGCATAGATACATACCATATACAGAAGACATATCTAAATCACAAAAAGACTGAAAGGAAAGAAAATATGTACCACTTGGACGATTAGATACAATTCTTAGCTAGGTAGGTATTAAGAGTTAATATAACTTAGCAATTAAGATAGAATGTACTGACTTGGAGATTGTCCAAAAAGCCAGGGCAGAACAGAGAGTCTATGAACAGATCTGTGCTATATGGGAAGTCACTGTGGACAGAGGGTTTATGGCAGGTGAGCTTGGAAACACAGTCTACAGATGCTACTGGGACAACTGGTCATTTAACCACACTATGAAAAACATCATTAGATTCCTACCTGACCCACAGATTAAAAATATTTTCCAGACAAATGATAGATCTGAATATAAAATGAAAAAAATTAAACTAAAAAGAAAACATTGGAGAATATTTTTCTGTCTTTAAGATTAGAATTCTTAAATAAGATGCCCTCTGCTAAAAAAGAAATCCACAAAATGCAAGTTAAAACAATGATAAAGTATAGTGGTGTCAAAAGGCCCCATTAAATGAAAAAAATAACAGAAAACATTTAAACTTTATGCAACTGACAAAGGGATATTATCTTGAAATTACAATGAAGCCCACATACTAATAAGAAAAAGACAGATGATCTAATAGAAGAAAAGCAAAAATATCTAAACAGGAAAGTTGAAAAGCAAAATAATAATGAAATATGTACTTCTATTTATGGAGCTACTGAGTGTTGGAGTATTTTTCACTTATTTACAATTTTCCTTCCGCTGCTGGGCTGTCCAGGGACACTAGTACAGGTGAGGATTTCCACCTGGCAGCTACTCAGACCTCAGTAACCACTCCTGATTAAAGGCACTGACGGCGTTAGTTTACTAAAGCATCATTTAAGTAATCTATTCAAACATTTTCCACTTACATTTACCAAATGAATTTATAAAATGTTAAAGTATCAGATAAAAAGGACACAATATCACCTTCTTAAACGTAAGGGCTGAATTAAACATAGACTCTCCTATTTTTAGAACAGCAAATGTATTCAGTTTTGAGTGACTACATGAAGCAAAACTGTCATAAACACATGCAGAGTGCCAACATTATTAAACTGGTACCATCTTAAAATACCACTTACCTTTATACACCTGACCTAATTGGATTTCAAACTCATGGGGGGAAAAGTGTTATGCTAAAGCACCAAAGTAATTAATATTGTAAATTAAATTTTAGACTACCTACAAAAAATTATTTAGAAAGGATGAAGGTAATTCTTCTACTAATCAAAAATATTACATAATTTTTTATAATTTTTTCAAGCTTGAAATAATTTGTAATAGTTTTCCTAAAGCTTGAAAAGACAAACATAACCAGTACCTTGATATATCATTGCAAAATAACCTTATATAACATTTCTAAATGAAAGCTATCTTTGATATGAATCCATATTTTCACAAAACTCAGCTAAATAAAGACATCTTATCTAAATTCCTAGCTACATTTTGATGTCATTAAATATCATTTAATAGAGTACTGGAAATTTTTATTTAAAAACAAATTAGTGAAATTAAACTAAAAATGCAACATTGCTTCAAAGACTGAAGACAGCATTAAACATTCTGAAAGTACCTAGGGGTGTTAAACAACAATCCTGCAATGGAGTCAAATTATAAGAACTTACAGGTGACCATACTATCTTAATGCTAGGTAAAACACATGCCTTAAGCATGTGAACTATGGTTCTCATAG
This sequence comes from Bos indicus, assembly GCF_029378745.1. NCBI lineage: Eukaryota > Metazoa > Chordata > Mammalia > Artiodactyla > Bovidae > Bos > Bos indicus. The sequence goes on from NC_091770.1 coordinate 55,833,973, forward strand.
GAATATTTGATATGCACTGAGATCAAAAGGAAAACAATGAACTCAAAGAAACCTTAAAATGTAAAACCAACATGAAGAACTTGACTACAAACTGGCATACTCATATTCTCAAATGAGTAAACTTAAGTAAAATAAAGTTAAAGTGGAAGTCATGTTTCATGTTTTTAGTAGACACTTTTTCCTAAGTGATGCATAAAAAATAACTTCATATAAGAAAACAAGGGAATCTCTGACCTTCTCCATTTATGAATGACTCTAATTTATTGTAATACCATGTTTAAATTCATAAGGCTTTTAATTTAGACTCTATAAATAACTGACCCATATATTTTACGACAGGCTCAATGCCTAGTAAAGCTGTAGCTTCAAGAATAAGAGAAAAGCAAACACTAAAAATGAATGATATCATCTATCAATGAGCATGCACATCCCATAAATTTAATCTCAGATATACTAATACCTGGTCTTATGAACAACACATAAATATATGAGCCTTGACTAACAAAATGATGAAATTCTTGCTCTGGGCTCTTCAGATGGAATTAAACTAAAATAGAACATATACCTTTTTAAAGTAATATGGGTGCTTTTTTTGTTTGCTAACTAATATAAATCACATATTTTTAGCTTGTTTAGTTTTAAAAATTTTATACATCTGTGTAACTACCACCTAAAATAAGACAGTAAAAAAATAGATAAAATGTTCATCTCCCATACAATCCCCTTTACTTCCTTCTATTTAATTCTACTCCTCCCAAACCCAGATAAATGTGGTTGATTTTTTTAACAAAGCAAATAGAACTATGTATCTAGATATCCCAATCAGCAATTTTACTGAATTGAAATCACCATTACTAACAAATTTTTAATCTCATTTATACGTGTTTTCAGAACCTGAATAGTGACTAACTCATCTTTTAAATGTTTGATTATTGAGAAAAAAATTCCCAAAGTCATTCATAAATAAGTCCTTAAAAAAAAAAAAAAGATAATTACAGAGAAGAAAAAGGAGGTAACATAGTCCAGATACCCAAGTGCCAAGCACTGAGCTAACCATTTTAGACCAATGCTCACAAGCGCTGTTCATAGCAACCTTAAGAGACAGTTATGATTATCCGTATTCTGGAAATGAAGAAGCTGAGATTCAACAATATGAAGCAATTTAGCCAGGATTCCTCATTTGTAGACCCAGGATTCAAGTTCAGATCTTTTCCTCCAAAACTACACTCCAGGGAGACACTATGCAGTGGTTAACACTGTTTGGAGGGAAAAACGAAGCCTCAGGACTTCCTTTCCCTCTCTCCAGGCTCTCAGTACACTTACCTACTGTGTGGTGATGGGAGGCAAGCCAGGCAGCAGCAGAAGGCTAAGCAGATCGACGATGCCGGTCCTGGGAAAAGTCAGACTGACTTGAAGCAGTTCATGAAAAATGAACATCTGGGAGCAAACCAGAGCAGCAGAGCCATCTTCCTGGAGCTGACTGGATCATCCACAGGCAGTGCTCTAAGAAGCACTGGTGAGGAATTCCACCCCACTCTCTCCAGTCACATGACCAAAGGTATGACGGTGCTTGTAGGATTTCAAGCTATGCTTCATATTCTTTGGGGAAATGACTCAAACCAGCTCAACAGAGACAAGATGATGACAGTTGACAACCTCAGTCACCCATGGCAGCCCAGAGAATGACGACAATGCCAGGTTTTTGTTTTGTTTTTACAATATTTTTCTGCTATGAGGGCACAGTAGGCAGATAGAGGCACATGACAGGCATGGTAATTTCAACTGAGTGAATCAGTAAAAATATTTCCTTGAGAACAGATAAACTCAAAGAGCTAAGGGCTTTCCACCGTAAGAAGATATTTTGCTTTGCAGAATACCTAACAAAATATTTCTAAGTATAACACTGAAACTTACTATGTTCCTTTCAAAATATCTGATGTAGGTAATCAAAAATCAAAATGGAAATGTTAGTTTTTTCATGCTTCCTTCCAGAATATGACATCAGTGCTTCCTTATTTCCTCAAGAGAATCTGACCAGATGGTATGGAAGGTGGATCACCAAATCCTTACAGAATCTCTGAGCATTTCTGAAACGTGATTATCAATATCCAGGTTTTCAGCAATGTCATCATAATTCTCTTCTTAAATGAGAGAGACTTGCTTGAGGAGAAAGTGCAAACAGTGAGCACCAGAGCTTATTTCTTAGAACTTGAAGAGGATCTTCACTACTTAAAGGACATCCAAAAATTCCTGACTGGATGTTGCTGTTAACAAGGCCAGAACCAGCTGCAGAAGCTCATACACCAGTGTCTCATAGTACTATCAACATGGAAACACCTGCCTTATTTTCTGATATGTGCCAGGTACTACTGTTCATGACAACTTTAAGCACCAAATGCTACTGTGATGCACAAAGGACTTTCAATTCTAGTATTAATATCTTTTCACATTTTTAATGGCTTTCTGTTTCATTTCTCAAGACAAGTGTTTAAAACAAGAAGTAGAAAAATCTTGGTTCTGTGCTTAACTTCTTGGAAACAGTCCTTCATCTGCAGACTTTGGTTTATCACTGAAATCTGTTGAACAACCCAGTGCCAGTATCTGCAAAGTGCAGGCTTAGATCAGTTTCACCGTAGCTATGATGAGTTAAGTGGTAATTTCCTCAGTTCAGTTCAGTCATTCAGTAGTATTCGACTTTGCAACCCCATGGACTGCAGCACACTAGGCCTTCCTGCCCATCACCAACTCCCAGAGCTTGCTCAAACTCATATCCATCGAGAGGTGATGCCATCCAACCATCTCATCCTCTGTTGTCCCCTATTCCTCCTGCCTTCAATCTTTCCCAGTAGCAGTCTTTTCAAATGAGTCAGCTCTTCGCATCAGGTGGACAAAGTATTGGAGTTTCAGCTTCAGCATCAGTCCTTCCAATGAATATTCAGGATTGATTTCCTTTAGGATTGACTGGTTTGATCTCCTTGCAGTCCAAGGGACTCTCAAGAGTCTTCTCCAGCACCACAGTTCAAAAGCATCGATTCTTTGGCACTCAGTTTTCTTTATGGTCCAACTCGCACATCCATATGTGACTACTGGAAAACCCATAGCTTTGAGAATACGGACCTTTGTTGGCAAAGTAATGTCTTTGCTAGGTAATTTCCTAGCAGACCTCAAACTAAATTTCAATGTTTCCACTTCTCTGTTGATGCTAACTCTTGGCATCCTTACATATTAACTTGGTAGGTATGAGTTAAGGACAAGCAACACAAGAAAGATTAAGTTATCTTTCCTCCGCCTTACATCTGTTACCTATCTTTATGGTGGCCTCCTACTTTGAAAGGGGTATTGCAAAAAAGATTAATGTAAGGAATGGCTTTCCATAAGTTTACATAATTTATCCTTTATGTTTTTAAAATCGCTTTTACACCCAACACTCATCTTGTTTTTAAATTCAGTGGTTTCTGAATACAATGTTCTTAAGGTTTTAATGTTTACACAGTGATTTCTGGTGTGATGCTAATGAAGAGTTTGCAAGTGGTACCAAAAAGCAAAAGCTACATGAATGCCATACATAATGTTCTGATCAAAAGGAGAGAGTGAAAAAGACTTTGCCTTTCTCATATTTAATTATCATGTAGTTAATATGCCATATGAAGAACATTCTGGCCATAACAGCCACTAAAACCTACAAGCAACTTCATAATAGAACTGGCTAAATAAATAAATACTTTCCATAAATATTTTTAGAAATAGAAAATTAAATGTCACTATATTTTTTAAATTTTATTTTATTTTTAAACTTTACATAATTGTATTAGTTTTGCCAAATATCAAAATGAATCCATCACAGGTATACATGTGTTCCCCATCCTGAACCCTCCTCCCTCCTCCCTCCCCATACCATCCCTCTGGGTCGTCCCAGTGCACTAGCCCCAAGCATCCAGTATCGTGCATTGAACCTGGACTGGCATCTCGTTTAATGTCACTATATTTTAATAGGCTTCCCTGGTGGCTCAAGTGGTAAAGCATCTGTCCACAATGAAGGAAATCCAGGTTCAATCTCTGGGTTGGGAAGATCCCCTGGAGAAGGAAATAGCAGCCCACTCCAATAGTCTTGCTAAATTTCTTAGCATCAGAGACTTCTACAGTGTTAAGAGACATAAGGTAAAATATATTGACCTGGTAATCTTTTAAATAAGAAAACTAAAACAGAGAACAATAAGGAGTCAAAATTGGATATAAAACCCATGCTCCTACTCCAAGTGTGAGTTCCTCTCCAAGTTTTCTGGGAAATCTCATCTACAGTTTTCAAGTTAACTTTAGTCTCAATGCTTTCCTCAAAAGTAATCAAATACAGAGGTTTGGTATGAAAACAGAGCAAAGCAGACATGTTTGGGTAGAAGCTGCTGGGGAACTGCAAGTTCCAGTCTACTCTCTTTCCATCCCCAGTCATATTTTCAGGCATCCCTAAGATTTGGTGGAATACAGTTAGAAAGCCATATGTTCTACACCATATCAACTCATAAAATAAACCTGGAAAATTCTCAAGTTTTAAAATGTGAAAATGAATTAAAATATCAATACAAAAGAGAGATTGCAGTTCAATATAACAATATGAGAACGGTGCCAAGCTAGTTCATAAGTAAGCACCAAATGAATGAGGATGAATATGAGTACCCTTAGGAGTTCAGAAAAGAAAACACCACAGTGTTCTGGCCATGGTGTGGAGTGAGTTATGCAAGAGAGGACTCCCTTTGAGGTAGGAGGTAGATGGGTCCCTGAATTGAACAACTGGAGTTTATCAAGTGGAGTAAATTGTAGCTCTGTTATCCCTAGACACTTCAAGGACAAAGTTAATGGCAGGAGCTAAGCTCTACTGGAATAAAGAGATAAGACAATCACGTCAATCACTCCTGAGGTCAAGGAAACCTCCCTGACTGAATATGCACAACAAGATTCCTTGGGGGTCAGCAAGGGAGGGGGACGCCACCCCATAATAGGTGGTATCAACTTCCCATAGGCCTTCACACTGGAATCCATCTTGGAAAAAAGATGTGCACACATATTGGTGGTGGTGGTGGTGGTTTAGTAGCTGAGTCGTGTCCGACTCTTGCAAACCTGTGGACTGTAGCCTGCCAGGCTCCTCTGTCCACGGGATTCTCCAGGCGGGAATACTGGAGTGGGTTGCCATTTCCTTCTCCAGAGGATCTTCCCGACTCAGGAATCGAACCTGGGTCTCCTGCACTGCAGGCAGATTCTTTACCAACTGAATTATGAGGGAAACCCCGCACATATATTGATGAGGGCCCTAAGATAGGTCAGTTGTGAGAGAAAAAGTGAGATAACTGACTAGAGGGAACAAAGACCCAAAAAAACCCTATATAAATGGTTTAACTGCCTCTTTATTGAGCTCTTCCTCAACAAAGAGTTCACCTACACCCTTTCCCTCTGGGTGTGTATTCCTGTTTCACTTCTGTCTAAATAAACTGTGTCTCTGCATGCTCTTCCACACGTTATGTTGTGCTAATAATAATAAACTTTGTACCTGATTTTATAGTTTTTGCCTGCTTGAAATATTTTTGTTTTCAATGGGGGCAAGAACCAGGGCAGCTTTGCTTACAGCATCTAGCCCCTAGTGGTCTAGTGGCCAGGATTCCTGGTTTTCCTGCAGGTTTCCCAGATTCACTTCCTAGGCAGGGAACTAAGATCCTGCTTTAACACCACTCACTGCTGTATCTCCAAGGTCAGCTTGGATCTTAAAATATAGTTAATACTTAAATAAGAGGAGGGTAGTAGCGAACAAGGAAATATTAAGAAAAACAGCATCAGCAATAGCACTGGAACAAGAACAATATAATTTCAGCAGGAGAGAGTAAGCATACCAACTAAGCTCAAAATATAGGCTGGGAAAACTGAAAAAGGTGAAGTTAAACCCTGAAACATATATTGAGTTAGATTATTTCAAGTTAATGAGTTCTGACTTTATCCTGCAGGCTACAGGGAAATACTGAAGGTTTCTGAATCATGGTAGCAGTGTGATCAAAGTGTTTTAGGAGTTTTATTGAAACAGTGGTGTGAAGATATTCTAGGAAAGATAAAAACTAGAGGAGAAAGATCAGTTAGGAGGTTGTGTGAAGACATCCAGGCACGATAACGATCAAACCAGGTTAAAAGCTAAAGGAATATATATATAATAATTTATATATAAATTATTATATTATATTCCTGGAGAAGGAAATGACAACCACTCCACTATTCTTGCCTGGGAAATCCCATAAAAGGAGGAGCCTAGCAGGTTATTGTCCATGGGGTCCCAAGAGTCAGACAAGAGGGAGTGACTAAGCCATCACCATATATATACACATATATATGTGTGTGTGTATATATATATATATATATATATATATATATATATATATATATATATGCTATGCTAAGTCACTTCAGTCGTGTCCGACTCTGTGTGACTCCATAGACAGCAGCCCACCAGGCTTCCCCGTCCCTGGGATTCTCCAGGCAAGAACACTGGAGTGGGTTGCCATTTCCTTCTCCAATGCGTGAAAAGTGAAAGTGAAGTTGCTCAGTCGTGTCCAACTCTCAGTGACCCCATGGACTGCAGCCTACCAGGCTCCTCCGTCCATGGGATTTTCCAGGCAAGAGTACTGGAGTGGGGTGCCATTGCCTTCTCTCTCTCTCTCTCTCTCTCTCTCTCTCTCTCTATATATATATATATATATATATATGAAAGAAGGAAGATTTAAAAGGACTTCACAAGTTACCTGTCATTCTAGATATTAGAAAAACACGCTGGATATTTACCAGAAGTCTCATCAAGGGTATTTCAGACGATAATTGAACTACATGAACTCTTAAGTTCTTCTCCAATTCTGAAATTAAAAATTTAAGTAACAGACTGAATATGCTGATAAGGTGGCATGGATAGTGGCCAAAACTTAAGTTTAAACTTGGGTGACTACATGAATGATGGATATCATTTCTAAGGTGAGACATCAATTCTAAAAAAGAAATAAAAAGTAGGCCTGATTTCTTTTAAAATGCTGAAATAATTTAAGCCCAAAAAAAAACTCAAGTAGCATATTGTAGCACATAATCCTCTAGATTCAAGTGCTTCTAATGATTTAATGACCCACATTTTCCCAGGTTATACACATCAAGGAGATAGCTCAGAACAAAGTGAACTGGGTTGTTATCAGTACTGATATAAAGTAGAGCAAAATCATTAAACATTCGGTCTTTTCAACCAGCCACATAGGCACTCAACAGTAGGAAAATTACCCTGAGTATGAGTGAGAACAGCACACATACTTTATAGTTTGGCTCTTTCATATTTATTTTTTTTTCATTAGTTCATTGGTCTCCTGAGGGCAGCAATATACTGTTCCATTTTCTTTGTAACTGTGCGCAGCACTTAATCTACATGTTCTATGCAAAAAGAAGAGTGACTAATTCATCTTCAATTTTAGTTCACTATTATCTCTAGATCTCTTTTCACTTATTAAACTTACAGTGAGTCATTCTCATTTTCTACATTCATAGCTTATTATTATTCTGCAGGGTACTTCCCTGAATGTGCCCCCAATGAAATTTACTATCAAATTTTCCCATCTCTTTTTCAATTTATAAAAGTGCTTTGAATTCTACATTTAGCCTGAAGTATTCCCAGTGTGATCTACAAGTACCATCATACTTTCTATGCTGACAGGTTACAATCAGCAAATTTCATCATCAGGTTCTTAATTACTTTATCTGAATTGGATCATACAATTTCTATACAGTTATTCATGAGAAATTCTTTTCCGTGTTTACAGCAGCTTCAGCAACAGTATCTCACTTTATATCCCAGAAATACATAAAGGAAAATTATTCCTGGGATCTATTTAAACACAGGGATTGTGATAGTAAGTCCTTACAGAACACAATTTAAGAGATGCTAAAGCTGCAATTCCAGTACTTTGGCCACCTCATGCGAAGAATTGACTCATTGGAAAAGACTCTGATGCTGGGAGGGATTGGGGGCAGGAGGAGAAGGGGACGACAGAGGATGAGATGGCTGGATGGCATCACTGACTCAATGGACGTGAATCTGGGTGAACTCCGGGAGTTGGTGATGGACAGGGAGGCCTGGCGTGCTGCGATTCATGGGGTCGCAAAGAGTCGGACACAACTGAGCGACTGAACTGAACTGAGGTCCATAAAGATGCTTGAGTCCAAAAAATTGATGCTTTTGAATTGTGGTGCTGGTAAAGACTCTTGAGAGTCCCTTAGACTGCAAGGAGATCAAACCAGTCAATCCTAATGGAAATCAACCCTGAATATTCAATGGAAGGACAGATGCTGAAGCTGAGGCTCCAATACTTTGGCCACCTGATGTGAACAGTCGATTCAATGGAAAAGACCCTGACCCTGGGAAAGACTGAAGGCAAAAGGAGAAGGGGTGGCAGAGGATGAGATGGATAGATAGCATCACCAACTCAATGAACATGAGTCTGAGCAAACTCTGGGAGATAGTAAAGGACAGGGAAGCCTGGTGTGCTGCAGTCCATGAAGTCCCAAAGAGTTGGACATGACTGAGTAAATGAACAATAGCAACAAAATTATCTCAAAAGAAAGAAACCTCATACTAGGGGAATAAACCACTAAATTGATCAACTTCAGAGAGTGCTGGACCTATGTTCTTGAAAACCTTTCAAGAAATAATAGATTGGGAGAGGTAACTATCTGCTCTGGGTCAATTAGACATCCATCTGTCATAATTCAAAACCATATACTAGGACTTTCCTGGTGGTCCAGTGGCTAAGACTCTGTGCTTCCAATGCAAGGGGCCAAGGTTTGATCCCTGGTCAGGGAACTAGATGCCACATGCCACAACTTAGAGTTTGGGTGCCACAACTAAGACCTGTTTAACAAATGAACAAATACTTTTAAAATAAATAAAAATAAATGACACATTTTCTTATATAGTTCTAGCTCATTAAAAATTCCTGAAGAATAAAATCTGCAGAATACCAATGAAGAGTAGAGCAATTCCACCTTTCTTTAGATATCAGGAGCAAATGATAGCTGTAAAAACCCTGAAGTTCTGTCCTTAATTATAAATGGCAACATCATTGACACATGTGAATTTAAACTTATCCATCAGTTCAAAGTCCTGGTTTAAAACATTTACAAGTCAAGATATATAATAAAAATCTCTAAGTATTATAAAGTAATGCTGTTATAATGTGAGAATTGTACATAATGATTCCAATTTACTGGGTTCAAGAGCACATTACTGCAATTTAACCAGTCATTATAAACCATGGCCTCATTTTAGTTCAGCTGTGTTAATTTAGAAAGTAATAAAATGGGTTTTTAGAATTTATGGCCTGGTTTTCTCCACAATAAATATCAATACATTCAATTCCAAAAGAGCTTTAGCATGAGAAGTAATTATAATGTTTTATTTGCACCTTAATAGATTTTCTAAAAGTCTCAGTCTACATATGTTGCCTAAGCCTAACTGACATTAAATTTGTATTTTCTCCAGTAGTCATTAAATAGGAATATGGTGTTTCCAATGCAGACACAACCATTAAGTAAGTGACTTTGGTGATTATATTTGTGACAATGGTATCAAGTTCTCCATTAATTCTTGGATGGTTTAATGTTCTAAGACCTACCAGATTCCTGGAAACACACATGGGATAGGACATTAAAAATTAGGTAGAAAATAAAGCAGTGAAGAACAAAAGAAATGCACTTAGAATTCCTTTATAAATCGTTCAGTGCTTCTCAAGACAAAGAATCAAGTTCAAATCTTTAGTATACCATGCCTTCAGGACCTGAGCCCTCTTCACATTTACTGTCTCCTACCTTCTCAATTCCCAGTACTAAACCCCCTACTAATCCCCTACTGAAACATTTCCCCTACATTTACATGCATTCATGCCCCATGATTCTCCTGGCAGCCTCCTGAAGATTCCTCCACTCAGCTTAAAAGGACTCTAACCATAACCACTCCCTGAGAATATAGCTACTCCCAGAAGGGCTCCCATAATGCCCTGTACAGATACCTGTCACCATACCTAATGCAACCAAGGCAACAATTTACTGTTTGCTTTATCCTCTAGATGGTGAAAATAGCTCTAATTTTGCTTTTTTGTATAATTCCCAATACACAGTTAATAGGTCTTTTAAATAAATGTATGATTAAGTAATTTATAAAATTAGAAATGTCAATATATCATAGTTACATATATAATGGGTTCAACATTTACTAAATAAATGAAACAAATATTTACCTAGCAATTATGATGTCAGACATTATACTATACTATATACTTCACTATACTATCATGAAGAAAAGATACAAAGAAGAATACACAAAAACATAACTATGAAGATATTCACATTTATCAGATAAAAATTTATCTACCTCCTATATGTAAATGGTATAAGAAGCACTACATGATGTCCGAAAAAAGGTGTCGTGTCTTTCTCAGGTCAGTGTCTTTAATGCCTACCTTCTTCCCCGCCAAGTCTGCAGACAGGCTAAGAACAGTCCATTTTTCTCTGGTTCAGTGATTCTTTTTTCAGGTGCCATCTCTCTCCTCTATTTCAAACCATTTGTTCTGATCTGATTGGAGCCTCTAGTTTGTACCGTTCCTCAAAGCCTAACCATCTGGGGTTGATGAGTCATTGCTTGATTTTGGCTTCTTCCCAGGATGCTGTATTGTAAAACAACACTTCCCCTGGCTCCCCTTTTTGTGGCCTCTCCATAAACAATGGCCACCTGACCTCAGACTGCAATTCCAAGGAATTCATCCAACATCTCTGCCTATACTTGACTGGAAATGGGGTACTGGTCGAGCCAGTAAAGAAGATTTAACTTAACTCTGACTAGGAGAAAAAGTGAAAGCTATACAAGGGCAAAAACATTTAAATCAGTCCTTACCTCTTAGTGCAGGTGGAGAAAATAATAGGCAGAAAGCAGAGGTGCCTTCCTGCTTGAATAATGGTATAAAATATAAAACTGAAAGGCCTGTGCAGGTGAAGTCAAGCAGACTCGCCTGCTTTAGTCACACTCAATCACACACCCAGTAAATGTGGAAACATTAAAATGTTGTAAAATACCTAGGAGGGCCAGATTAAGGTTTATAAGAAATTCAGGAAAAATTTCATCTTTTAGAGAAAAGAGATGAAATCCATTTGGCAAAGAGAATATGTTACAAATGATAACACCTTAAGAAAAAAGGAACAGCGCGACTTCATGAAATTGGCCTTATGCAATCTCAAGGCTATTTACTTGTCAAGGTACCTTAGTCAAATAAATTTCCTTCTTCCAACTCAGCTTTCTCATCTATAAAATAAGTTATTTTTTGTAAATTATAATTTAAAATTATAATTTTTGAATGTGTTATGCCTTTTCTACATGTTTATCCAAACTTTTTTTAGTATTTTCATTTAAATTCTTGTTAATATTGAGTATTTACCATTTTATTATGCGTTTCATTGATTAAAGCAAATAATAAATATGTTACTTCTGTTCTTAATATATCATTTTAGTAAGAATTTTAAGTAGAGGTATTCTAACGGCAAGAAATTAAAGTAGGGTTATTTTCCAAATACCACACAACTTAAAAGCATTTCATTGTATCACATTGGACAGGTATGAATTGTACACAGATTACCATACTAAAGAGAAGAAAATAAGACTAGGATTGAATTTCTGTTTTCCTTAAGTTTTCCAGTTAATATTTTCTCATCATATTATGCAAAATATCATATTTTCTTTCATCCATATAATCATTAACTATCTCACATGACTGTCTGCCTATGTGCACAGCCAACAGTAAGAAAGTGAAATGAAAAAAATCAGTTAAGTGTGTCAGCATTTCATTTTTAGGGTCTCTGCATATCAAGATACAATTTCAATATGCAGTAGATTTAGCTTTGCTGAAAATAAAAGTAGAGAACCACTTTGTTTGGCAACACTATGAAAACTTCTACTTTTCTCTTAATGAATGAAATTATTCTTCAAGGAAAAGAATGTTTTCCTGAGAGAAATAGACATTTGGACCTGAATACTGAAAAGATGGCTCTTCATTTACCTGTTTTTCTTCTCCCCCTTGCTACATGGGAAAGGTCTTTTAAAGGGTGGAAACAGTCAGAAGGCACAACCTGTTATTAGATGATCAGGAATTAATTTTGCGGTGATTTTTTTTTTTTTTTAATGAACTACTCTGAAAGCTGGTGATAAGCATTTATTTACTGGGTAAGTTTGAAGACCACACTCAAACAATAAGACCCCAATAAATGCTGTTTCAATAATTGTCAAATAGATTTATCCCCCTTGCTTTCTCTTTATCACCGTGTTCTATTTCCCACAGGGTCTTCCCAGGTGACATAAGGGGTAAAGAACCTGCCAGACAACCACGCAAAAGATAAAAGAGATGCGAATTCAATCCCTGGGTCAGGAAAATCCCCTGGAGGAGGGCATGGCAATCCACTCTATTCTTGCCTGGAGAATCCCATGAACAGAGGAGCCTGGCAGGCTACGGTCTATAGGGTCTCAAAGAGTTGGACACAACTGTGACACAAGTGACTTAGCACACACACACACACTGTTAGACACAAACACTCTGATATGTTCTTCTTATGGCACATCATGTGCCTAGTTCTTTGTCTACTTCTGTGGATGCTACTCATTTTGTCTTCCTGGGCTCTATTGATGGAATAACTGCCAATTCTCAGGATTCAACCCACAGTCCCCTATTCTCTTTGTGATTTTTTTCCTGGAAAATCTCCCAAACTATGGCTTCAACAGCCACTTATGTCTTGATAAACTTAAACCCTATTATCCTCAGCACATATCTGTCTCCTGAGTTCTAGATTCCTATCTCTAATAACCTACTGGGTATTTCTTCTTGACAGCCTTCAGGCGCTTCACATGAAACAAACTGCTAGTTGAATTCATTTTATTTTAGAAAAAATATGTGCTTCTCTTCACACATGATTCCACCCATTGCACAAAAAGAAACCCGAGGATGTTCCTGGACTCTACCTTTCCCCACTAATTACATCTCTCAACCACGCAGTCCCATAGATTCTACCTGCTTAATATCGCTTAAAGTAGTCCATGACTTTCAAATCTACTACCAATATCTTAAGTTGGTCTATCATTATTTCTTATTGGACCAGCTTTCTAAGTCCTCTCCCTGACCCCAAATGTGCCCCCACCACCAGACCATCATGATCCTGCTCTGAACTTTGGCTGTCTTTAAGATGCAAATAGGATCAGGTTATTGCCCCACTTCAATCCTTGCCCCGCCTACTCCCCACAAGATAATGGTTTACATTATCTTGTGATCTGCCAGATCCTTTATGATCACTGTAAGTCCCTACCCATATGGAGTTTACTGTTTTAGTGGAAGAAGAAGATAAAAAAAAAAAAACAAGTAAATAAAACAGTGCTTGGTTAAAACATCTCAAGTGAAATAAATACCTGAAGAGATGGCAGAACTTACAAACTATTAGCTATTAATATCACTAGCATGATGCTTGAACTCCAGAACAAAAGAGGAAAAAAAATTTATGATATATTTTAAAGAACAGAGAATCACCGAGATGCCATTCTTTCTACTCTTCGCCCCACATATTAAATTAAATTTAGGCAAACTTGTGAAAAAAGTGTGAGCTCATCATTTAGAAAAACTTTAATGTGCAAAAAAAAATGTTATAAATTACATTAATGTGATGGGTTAGGAATCAATTTCACTTTTGTCCTACAAAAATCAATGCAAATATGTATAGGCTGCAGAGTAGAATTTATAAAATAACCTAATAATGTGCAAACCTCTCCATTTAAAAAGAAAATTCAATCATCTTCACCTCTCTCAGCTTAAAATATTCTGTCTATCTCCTTAGATATCTCTATTAAAATGTGGCAGCAAGCAGTGACTACTGTCAGTTCACCTTTTGGAGACTGTCTTCCACTAACGTGTATGTTATATTATGGAATATGGTGTTGCACAGAGTAAAAACCTGAGTATGCCATTGGTGTTTATCTTAAAAAAAAAAAAAAAAAAGTTGAATCTTCAAAATTACATAATAAAAATACTAAAATGAAATCTAATAGGACATTTTTGCAACACTGGCTCAGAATGCATTTTTTACCACCTCCCTGTAACAAGGTAGCTACATTCCTATTCTGAGTGATGGTGAAAGTTGGTAATATGTACATAAATCTACAAGTGGCAGAGTCAAAATGGGCTGGAAGGAAGGGAATTCTTCTTGCAAGAGGTGCACTCTGGTCAGACTGGGCTCGAGGAATGCCTCCTGGAGACGGCCTTCATTATGAAGATCAAAAACAACTCTGCATGCTCTATTTCAACAAAGACTGGAAACTGAGAGCAGAAAAATGCCATTCAATCTGGCCTTTGACTACACCTGATATGATGACTCTGAATGACCAGTGTGTAATTTAGTAAATCATGCAGTTTCCAAATTAATGAAAGTAAATAAATGTTGCATCAGTATACTTGGTGTGACGGAGCACAGTTATGAGCTGGTTTAAAGAACAACATGTAATTCAAGACCTGTCCACCTTTAGCACAGGATTTTAAAATGAAATATTATTGACCACAATCCACTGGAGAACAGCAACAATGCTGAGAGAAAGGAATGCAACTGGAGCAGTGTAATTACACCATTTCCTACACAATGAATTTGAAACAAAACCAATTAATTGTAGTATATGGTCTTGTTGGTTACATGTACAATACAACTTTTATTTTTTAATCTATTTTTGCTGTAAAGAGACAAAGGATGTGTTACTACCTACAGCCTGATGGGAGGGGGTGTCTACTCAGACCAAACAACTCTAAATCCCATCATAAATTATAAGAGAATAATGAACACATTTTTCATATAAATATGTGTTCATACACTAAATATATGTTCATACACTAAATAAATGGCATACAATTGGAAGAGAAAACAACATTGAGAGAAGGAAAGAATATGCAGATCCTATTATTAGATGAGATTTTTCCCCATATGCAAAACAATGTTTGTAAAATATGATGAATCACATACCTGATTGTAGCAGCTGGATTTGCACTTCACACATCACACTCAATGTACCACATCTTGAAAAAAACATTCCTGGCATGTGAGTGCATATGTTGTTTGCATATTTTATTACTCACATTCATATCTTAGAAAACAGCAGCATCTTAAAGAATAAATTCTTAGAGAATTAGTATTCTTGTTCTCTGTTTCTTTGTCACACACAGATACATTACCATTTTATCATCAAACAAGGACTCTGGCTTTTTATTAATAACATCTAACTCCAATTTATCTAGATGTATTCTTTCAGATTAATAAAAAGTAAAGTGATCTCATGCTGATCAAGTTGTACATATGCATAACTGCCTGGGTACAGCTAAACAAAATATGCATGTAATATATATATAATATATATCCAAAGCTTCTCTTTTCATGCTACACATGTTTTCAAAAGGAAACCCATAAATGTTCAGTTTAAAACTTTTATAATCCAATAAGCAACAAGTAATATATAAATTACAGACCTGAAATGCTAACATTTTATTTTTTCTAGAATTTCTATTGACCACAGCCACCAATTTCTCTTCAGAATTATAGTCTCCATCTAGGCACTTTTCTTCTGTCTCCATTTAGAAAAATTAAGGGCTGCAAAGTCAAGTTTTCAGCCAGGGAGACTAAAAACCAACTTTCAACCAAGGTGACTAACAACAGAAACTATCAAATGATTCCACCTAATTATATTATTAAAAAACACAAACTTGGGCTTGCTAATGGCTCAGTGGTAAAGAATCAGCATGCCAATGCCAGAGACACAGGTTCAACCCTGGTCCAGGAAAATCTCACATGTCTTGAAGCAACTAAGTCTGTGCACCATAACTATTGAGTCTGTGCTCTAGAGGCCCTGAGCCGCAACTGCTGAGCCCACATGCAGGCAACCACTAAAAAGCAGGCGTGCCCTAGCGCTATGCTCTGCAACAAGAGAAGCCACCGCATTGAGAAGCTGTGCACTGTAACTAAAGAGTAAACTCCGCCTGCCACAACTAGAGAAATCCAGCACAGAAACAAAGACCCAGAGAGCCAAAAATACATTTAAAAAAATGTTTTTAGTAGAAAAATATAAACTTTAAAATGGCAGTCATAAGTATTATGGTATTTAATGTTAAAAGGTAGTATTATTTCAAAACTTACAAGGCTGCTATAATCAAAACAATTTGGCACTGCCATAAAAATAGACTTATTGATAAGTTTGAACTGAAACTCCAGAAATAAGTCTTACATTTATGGTCAATTAATTTTTGAAGACAAATAGTACTGAAACAACTGGAAATCCACATGCATAAGAATGCAAGTAGACACCTACCTCACACCATGTACAATAATTAACTGAAAATAGATCAAAAATGTAAATATAAAAATTAAAACTAAGAAACCCTTAAAAGGAAACATAGCTGTGAATCTTTGTGATTTTAGATTAGGCAACTATTTTTCGGATGCGATACCAAAAGGGCAAGCAATCCCTGCCCCCCTCAAAAAAAGAGATAAATTTGACCTCGTCAATATTTGTGCTTTGAAAGAAACTACCAAAAAGTAAAAAGATGGGGGGAAGATAACTTGCCTCTTCTAACAAACACATAAAAATACACCTCTATATGGAACAATTCTCACTGAAAACTAACTCAAAACTGCAAGACTCCTGTACAAACAAGGCTGTGAGAAAGAGCCACATGGAATCAGCTAAGAAGGAAAGAGAAGCAATATCAGGACCTGTGTCCCTGGGAGAGGACCCAGAGATCTGCCCTGGGCAGCGAACTTTTCAAACCACATATCTGGTGCCCTAGTACTAGAATCTGACACAGGGAAGACAATCCTACTTGGGTGGTTGTAGAGCCAGCAAAACTCACAGAAGGGGTGTAGGAAATCTTGGGCTCCACTTGTTAGAAGCATGGGAAAGCTGGTTTGCTCCCCTATGGGACAGAGGACTGATTGAGGACTGATCCAGTGGCTGCCCAGTTTTCTATGATCACTCCAAGACATGTCCCAGTCTGAACAATGAATACCCGAGTCCTGCTTACTTCACCTCACAGCTCTGCACTGGAACAAGGACGGCCAAGACCAGGGAAAGAGCTCAGCAGGGGGACAAACAGGCAACTCGGACCCTGGGTGGCATCTGACGGGACAGTAGCAGTGGGCACTGCCACTGGCTGATGCTTACACAGGCAGCACATCAGGGGTAATCGCAATCTATGACAGCAGCCAGACTGCCACGGCATGTGCACCGTATCAAGAGCCCGTGTGGCCTACATGGCTCTACCTGCTCTGCTTTGTGGTTCCATAGCTGAGCATAGTAGGCAGAGGCTGTGGGCAGTGACTGGTTGTGTAAGACAAAGCAGACTCATATACAGCAGGCGGTGCCCTGGAGGCAGCTCAGACCTCTGTCTATAGCTGACACACTACTGCTCACAAACCAACATGAGCTGGGAGTCTACATGGGCCTCTCCTGCTCCATCACTGTTCTCCTCTGGGGTGAGGGTGCCTGTGCTGAAAGGGAGGAGAGAACATGCTTAAGGAAAACAGAGCCAGCTCAGCCCTGAGCCCCAAGACTTCTGCCCTATTTTATTTGGGATGTGATCCTCCCCTCCATAGGGCAGTGAAGGCCACTAAGCAGAGGGGAAACCCCACCTTACACCCAGTTCCAGCCAAAGACCTTCCATCTCCAGCCCTATCTCTTATAATGGTGATAGCTGCCAGCACTCCCTGAGGAAAGAACAACTTCTGTTCACATCGAATTCAGCTTTCCCACCACAGGCGCTGGGCCCACATAGACTGTTTAGGACACTTCCACATAAAGACACCCCTTTAAGATTGTTATAGGTAGCTGCTCCACCTATCAATAAATCCACAGAGACAGAAAATCTTAAATAAAATGGAAAGACAGATGAACTATTCTCAATCGAAAGAGCAAGAGAAAATCTCTGAAAATTTAAATAATGAAACAGAAAAAGCAACTTACCAGATAAAGAATACAAAGAATTAGTAATAAGAATGGTAACTGAATTAGGAAAAAGAATAGATGAACACAGTAAGAATTTTAACAAGAAACTGCTGCTGCTGCTGCTGCTGCTGCCAAGTCGCTTCAGTCGTGTCCAACTCTGTGCGACCCCATAGACAGCAGCCCATCAGGCTCCCCCATCCCTGGGATTCTCCAGGCAAGAACACTGGAGTGGGTTGCCATTTCCTTCTCCAATGGATGAAAGTGAAAAGTGAAAGTGAAGTCGCTCAGTTGTGTCTGACTCTCAGCAACCCCATGGACTACAGCCCACCAGGCCCCTCCATCCATGGGATATTCCAGGCAAGACTACTGGAGTGGAGTGCCACTGCCTTCTCTGAACAAGAAACTAGAACATGTTAAAAGAAAATAGAACTGAAGAATACAATAATTGAAGTGAAAAACCCTCTACAAGAAATAAATAGCAGACTAAGTCATACAGAAGAACACATAAGTGATCTGGAAGATAGAATAATGGAAATGATCCAAAAAGAAAAGAAAAGAAAAAACACAAAAAACATGAGAACAGTTATCTGTTTTTGCATTTGCATTTGCATTATAGGGGTCTCAGAAAAAGAGAGATCAGATCAGATCAGTCGCTCAGTCGTGTCCGACTCTTTTCGACCCAATGAATCGCAGCACTCCAGGCCTTCCTGTCCATCACCAACTCCCGGAGTTCACCCAGACTCACCTCCATCGAGTCAGTGATGCCATCCAGCCATCTCATCTTCTGTCGTCCCCCTCTCTTCCTGCCCCCAATCCCTCCCAGCATCAGAGTCTTTTCCAGTGAGTCAACTCTTCACATGAGGTGGTCAAAGTTCTGGAGTTTCAGCTTTAGCATCATTCCTTCCAATGAACACCCAGGGCTAATCTCCTTCAGAATGGACTGGTTGGATCGCCTTGCAGTCCAAGGGGCTCTCAAGAATCTTCTCCAACACCACAGTTCAAAAGCATCAATTCTTTGGCGCTCAGCCTTCTTCACAGTCCAACTCTCACATCCATACATGACCACAGGAAAAACCATAGCCTTGACTAGACGAACCTTTGTTGGCAAAGTAATGTCTCTGCTTTTGAATATGCTATCTAGGTTGGTCATAACTTTCCTTCCAAGGAGTAAGCGTCTTTTAATTTCATGGCTGCAGTCACCATCTGCAGTGATTTTGGAGCCCAGAAAAATAAAGTCTGACACTGTTTCCACTGTTTCCCCATCTATTTCCCATGAAGTGATGGGACTGGATGCCATGATCTTCGTTTTCTGAATGTTGAGCTTTAAGCCAACTTTTTCACTCTCCACTTTCACTTTCATCAAGAGGCTTTTGAGTTCCTCTTCACTTTCTGCCATCAGGGTGGTATCATCTGCATATCTGAGGTTATTGATATTTCTCCTGGCAGTCTTGATTCCAGCTTGTGTTCCTTCCAGTCCAGCGTTTCTCATAATGTACTCTGCATGTAAGTTAAACAAACAGGGTGACAATATACAGCCTTGACAAACTCCTTTTCCTATTTGGAACCAGTCTGTTGTTCCATGTCCAGTTCTAACTGTTGCTTCCTGACCTGCATACAAATTTCTCAAGAGGCAGATCAGGAGGTCTGGTATTCCCATCTCTTGAAGAATTTTCCACAGTTTATTGTGATCCACACAGTCAAAGGCTTTGGCATAGTCAATAAAGCAGAAATAGATGTTTTTCTGGAACTCTCTTGAAAAGAGAGAGAAGGGGACTAAAAATATATTTGATGAAATTACAGCTGAAGACTTCCCAAATCTGAGGAAGGAAACAGACATCTAAGTACAAAAAGCACAGAAAGTCCCAAACAAGATGCACCTAAGCAGATCCACACCAAGACATATCACAATTAAAATAGCAAAAGTTAAACAGGGGATTCTAAAGATGGAAAGAAAAAACAGAGTCATTTACAAGGGAACTCCCATAACGTAACTGCTGATTTCCCTGAAGAAACTTTGAAGACTAAAAGGGGACAGCATGATATATTCAAAGTCCTGAAAGGAAAGAATCTGTAATGTAGGATACTCTACTCAGTAAGGTTATTGTTCAGAATTGGAGGAAAGAGAAAGAACTTCTCAGAGAAGCAAAAATGAAGAGTTCATCAATATTAAACCAACCCCAAAGGAATTTAAAGGATATTCCCCAGCTGAAAAGGCTAGAACAAGAAGTACCTATGGAAAAAGAAACACTCCACTATGAAGGGCAAATATATAGTAAGGTCCGCTGGATCACAGAAAAAGCAAGAGAGTTCCAGAAAAACATCTATTTCTGCTTTATTGACTATGCCAAAGCCTTTGACTGTGTGGATCACAATAAACTGTGGAAAATTCTTCAAGAGATGGGAATACCAGACCACCTGATCTGCCTCTTGAGAAATTTGTATGCAGGTCAGGAAGCAACAGTTAGAACTGGACATGGAACAACAGACTGGTTCCAAATAGGAAAAGGAGTTCGTCAAGGCTGTATATTGTCACCCTGTTTGTTTAACTTACATGCAGAGTACATTATGAGAAACGCTGGACTGGAAGGAACACAAGCTGGAATCAAGACTGCCAGGAGAAATATCAATAACCTCAGATATGCAGATGACACCACCCTGATGGCAGAAAGTGAAGAGGAACTCAAAAGCCTCTTGATGAAAGTGAAAGTGGAGAGTGAAAAAGTTGGCTTAAAGCTCAACATTCAGAAAACGAAGATCATGGCATCCGGTCCCACCACTTCATGGGAAATAGATGGGGAAATAGTGGAAACAGTGTCAGACTTTATTTTTCTGGGCTCCAAAATCACTGCAGATGGCGACTGCAGCCATGAAATTAAAAGATGCTTACTCCTTGGAAGAAAAGTTATGACCAACATAGATAGCATATTCAAAAGCAGAGACATTACTTTGCCAACAAAGGTTCGTCTAGTCAAGGCTATGGTTTTTCCTGTGGTCATGTATGGATGTGAGAGTTGGACTGTGAAGAAGGCTGAGCGCCAAAGAATTGATGCTTTTGAACTGTGGTGTTGGAGAAGATTCTTGAGAGCCCCTTGGACTGCAAGGCGATCCAACCAGTCCATTCTGAAGGAGATCAGCCCTGGGATTTCTTTGGAAGGAATGATGCTAAAGCTGAAACTCCAGTACTTTGACCACCTCATGTGAAGAGTTGACTCACTGGAAAAGACTCTGATGCTGGGAGGGATTGGGGGCAGGAGGAAAAGGGGACGACAGAGGATGAGATGGCTGGATGGCATCACTGACTCGATGGACGTGAGTCTGGGTGAACTCCGGGATTTGGTGATGGACAGGGAGGCCTGGAGTGCTGTGATTCATGGGGTCGCAAAGAGTCGGACACGACTGAGCGACTGATCTGATCTGATCTGATCTGATCGGAGGGATCATCATTATTGTAAAAAATAATGTTTATAATAAAGAGTGAAGGGGTTAACATAAAGATGTAAAATATGACATGAAAAACACAAAATGTGGGGAAGGGGAGTAAAAAGATAGATCTTTTAAAATATGTTTAAATTAAATGACTACCAGTGTAAAACAAGTAGCTATAGTTATAGGTCAACATATACAAACCCATGGCAACCACAAATTAAGAACCTACAATAGATATAAAAAAACTAGAGAGAAAAGAACAAATGTATACCACTAAATAAAAACATCAAAACACAAAGGAAGAGACTAAAAGATATTAAAAACAAAAAACTATTAATACAAAAACAACCGAAAACAAGAAAAAAAATGGCAGTAAATACATACCTATCAATAATCACTTTAAATGTCAATGGACTAGATGCTCTAATCAAAAGGGCTTTTATGGCAGCTGATTGGATACAAAAAAATAACACCCATTTATAGGTTGCTTTACAAGAGACTAACCTCAGAGCTAAATACACACAAAAATGAAAGTGAGGGGATGGAAAAATATATAATGCAAACAGAAATGATGAGGAATTAGGGGTAGCAATCGTCATATCGGGTTCCTAAGTGGTTCAGTGGTAAAGAATCTGCCTGCAAATGCACAAGATGTGGGTTCAATCCATGGGTTGGGAAGATCCCCTAGAGGAGGAAATGGCAGCCCACTCCAGTATTCTTGCCTGGGAAATCCCATGGACAGAGGAGCTCGACAGGCTACAGTCCATGGTTCACAAACAGTCGGACACAACTTACAGACTAAACAACAACAACAATCATATCAGACAAAATAGACTTTCCCTTCTTTGTGGAATTAAAAGTGGGCAAAGAATTTGAATAGAACTGTCTTCAAAAAAAATAGATACAACAGCTAATAAGAACAGGAAAAGATGCTCAACAACATTATTCAGTAAGGAAATGAAAATAAAAGCCAAAATAAGATACTTCTTCACACCCACTAAGATAGCTATCATCACAAAGTTTCATAGATTGATGGACGGAATGTAAAATGGTACCCTGGCTTTAAAAGATAGTTTGGAAGTTACTACTTCCAAAATGTGTTTGTATATATCAAAGAAAAACAAAAGCATATCTACCCCAAAAAATAAAACTTATGTTCTAACACTCATTGTAGTATTATTCATAATAATCCCAAAATAAAAATCTAAATGTCCATTAACTGAAAACTGGTAAATAAAATTAGTGGAATAATATTAATCCATAAATAGAAATAAAGTACAAATAAATATTACAGCATGGATGACCCTTGAAAACAATACAGTAATGAAAAAAAGACACAGAAGATCACATACTGTATGACTTCATTTACATGAAATGCCTGGAACCGTGTCAAAACACTGTAGATAGTGGGGCTGAGGGAAGGGGAAATGGATGATGACTGTTAATGAGTTTGGGGTCTCTTTTAGGGGTTAGAAAAATGTTCTGGAATTAGATAGTGGTGATGGTTCTATAACTTTGCACATATTCTAAAAATTGCTCTATTGTACACATTAAAGTGAGTTTTATGGCATGTCAGTTATAGCTCAATAAAAAATGAGAAAAAGTAATACTGAAATGATAAATTCAGGAAATGTAGATACAAGGAGGTGAAATCTGGGATCCCTTTTTTCCATAAATATCCAGTTCTGAGATTGAATAAATAGCTCATTGTGAACATATCCTTCTAGTTAAGGTACTTCTGATCTATAGTCACAACTCAGCTTCTGTCTGGGGCTCTTCAGATCATTCTGTGCTTACCTTTCTTTTTCTACCACATTCACACTCTATTCTCTCTAACTGAGAAGTTTAAGAGGTATGCCTTTTCTAGGAAAACACATTCTTTTGCCTTTCCAATATTCATCCTCTTTTTCTACTTAATAGCAAGAGTCTAAAGAGACAAAATCACATCATTATCCATCCAACCACCCACACTTGCCACATTCTCCAATTGTTTTTCCTACCCGCAGAAGCCAGCAACCTGAATTAAAGCCAATTTCAGTGACACTTTTATAGTTATGCAACATCAGACTCTTCCAAGTCTATTCCTATATTTTAAGAATGTGTGAATATTTTCACCTTGAACATTCACAGATAGGGTCTCTCTTCTCGCTTTTCCATAAACACCAACCTGCTGATAGAGCTGCTATACTCAATCTCTCCTGGTCTCAGAAGACAGACTTACCATACCTTTTAATGTCTCCTTTCATCTCTATTTCTCTGAAATTCTAATCTCAGAGATTGCTAACAACCCCCTAATTGCCCAAACTGGTAGATTTTCTCAAATTCTGAAAAAGTAAAAATTTACTTCTCTGAAGCAATTATTGCTGTTTAAGAAAACCACTTTGTCCAAGTTGTCATTTTCTCTTTCAAATAAGAGAAAAATCTCTAGCTGATCCTTCTTTATTATTTTGTCACTTTGTCAGTATGGTACAAAGGACTTTTTTAGAGTCATGTGTCAAGTGCTAGAGTCATCAAAACATATACACTGAAAATTCACTAGTTGATCACAGGAAAACAAAAAGCTGAGTCTTAATTTTTTTCTATAAATTGGGGATCTCCCAAGGTTTTTGTAAGGATGACAATAGACATTGTATGTAAATTTCTTAGTAGTATCCTATTACATAAATTGTAGTTTTTATAATGATGAAAGAGAAAGAAAGTGAAAGTCATTCAGTCATGTCTGTCTCTTTGTGACCCCACGGACTATACAGTCTAAAGAATTCTCTAGGCCAGAGAACTGGAGTGGGTAGCTGTTCCCTTCTAGAGGGGATTTTTCCCAACCCTGGGATCAAACCCGGGTCTCCTGCATTGTGGGCAGATTCTTTACCAGCTGAGCCACAAGGAAAGCCCTTATAATGATGAGTAGTATTTATATCTTCATAGCATCATAATCTCTGCTGCTGTGCCGGCAGGCACACAGTCTTATGGCTGTGCTGGGCCTTTCTTTAGCTGTGGTGAGTGGGAGCTGCTGTCTCGTTGTGGTGTGCAGGCTTCTCACTGTATTGACATCTTTTGTTGTGGACCACAGGCTCAAGAGCACAGGCCCAGTAGTTGTGGTGCAAGGGCTTAGCTGCCCTGTGGCCTGTGGGATCCTCCTGGACCAGGGATTGAACCCATGTCCACTGCATTCCAATGGTGGATTCTTAACCACTGGACCACCAGGGAAATCCTCATATACACTTTTATAAGATTCAACTTTAAACTCTTAAGCTCTGTGCTGTCCTCTCTTCCAAGCAACCTTGGATTCTTCTGGACAGAGATCCAGGATGTCCTTCTAGATCTTCTCACTCTCTGTCAATCAAAAGCACGATCCATTATCTTTGTCAACAATCATTAAACACCAATACTTCGCTGATGATATTACCAGCATCCTACTATCAGAATTGAAAGACTGGTGTCAGTTTTGATTCTTTCCTACCATTAGGAAGGAATTTGTTTACAAGTCTGCTCAACGTATCTCTGTAACATTTTCTGAGTGCCTCCCCTGTCCTCTATTTCCACAGGAAAATGAGGCCAGGCCCTCATTACATCTCACTTATAAGTGGTTCTTGGACTTGGCAAAATGTCACACTCAAATCCAGATCTTTGGTACCACTCTACATCTGCCAAATCATAATCACCAAAGAGTAAAGCTTAGAAATCAATCAGACTGAAAAATTTCCAGGTGATCAGAATAAACTTCCAGATGTAGAAATTAGTGCTATATACTTGGGAAACAACCCTTAACAGTGTTAACTTGGGTATCAGCTCTTCTTACCCAACAACGCCAGCTTTTTTTGCCAAAATTTCAACTTCCCAAAGTCTGAGCCTAAAACACGAACTCTCAACAACCTATAAAGTTGCATCTTGATTAATTGACATTCACTCCTCAATATCTGTTTTAGCATCTCCAATATTAGATGCCTGAGTATATGAAAACCAAAGATTAAAGCCGGATGACATAACAATCTAAAAATGGCAAGACAGAGGCAAGAGAGTGAGAAAAAAAAGGAAAGTGAGGAAAGAGAGAGAGATGGGGACTATACAGGCAACTATTCAATATCTATAACATACTAATTCATTCCAATCCCAAAGAAAGCCAATGCCAAACAATGCTCAAACTACTGCACAACTGTACTCATCTCACATGCTAGCCAAGTAATACTCAATATTTTCCAATCCAGGCTTCAACAGTACGTGAGTCATGAACTTCCAGATGTTCAAGCTGGATTTAGAAAAGGCAGAGGAATCAGAGATCAAATTGCTAACATCCCCTGGATCATTGTAAAAGCAAAAAAGTTCCATAAAAACATCCACTTCTGCCTTATTGACTATGCCAAAGCCTTTGACTGTGTGGATCACAACAAACTGTGGAAAATTCTTAAAGAGATGGAAATACCAGACCACTTAACCTGCCTCCTGAGAAATCTGTATACAGGTCAAGAAGCAACAGTTAAAACCAGATATGGAACAAAAGACTATTTCCAAATTGGGAAAGAAGTAGTCAAGGCTGTATATTGTTACCCTGTTTATTTAACTTACATGCAGAGTACATCATGAGAAATGCTGGACTGGATAAAGCACAAGCTAGAATCAAGACTGCCAGGAGAAATATCAATAATCTCAGATATGCAAATGACACCACACTTACAGCAGAAAGCAAAGAACTAAAGAGCCCCCTGAGGAAAGTGAAAGAGGAGAGTCCAAAAGTTGCCCTAAAACTCAACATTCAGAAAACTAAGATCATGGCATCTGGTCTCCTCACTATATGGCAAACAGATGGGGAAACAGTGGAAACAGTGACAGACTTTATTTTCAGTTCAGTCGCTCAGTCGTGTCTGACTCTTTGCGACCCCATGAATCGCAGCACACCAGGCCTTCCTGTCCATCACCAACTCCCGGAGTTCACTCAGACTCACGTCCATCAAGTCGGTGATACCATGCAGCCAACTCATCCTCTGTCATCTCCTTCTCCTCCTGCCCTCAATCCCTCCCAGCATCAGTCTTTTCCAATGAGTCAATTCTTCCCATGAGGTGGCCCAAGTACTGGAGTTTCAGCTTTAGCATCATTCCTTCCAAAGAAATCCCAGGGCTAATCTCCTTCAGAATGGACTGGTTGGATCACCTTGCAGTCCAAGGGACTCTCAAGAGTCTTCTCCCAACAACACTGTTCAAAAGCATCAATTCTTTGGCGCTCAGCTTTCTTCACAGTCCAACTCTCCCATCCATACATGACCACTGCAAAAACCAAAGCCTTGACTAGATGGACCTATGTTGGCAAAGTAATGTCTCTGCTTTTGAATATGCTATCTAGGTTGGTCATAACTTTTCTTCCAAGGAGTAAGCGTCTTTTAATTTCATGGCTGCAGTCACCATCTGCAGTGATTTTGGAGCCCAGAAAAATAAAGTCCGACACTGTTTCCACTGTTTCCCCATCTATGTGCCATGAAGTGATAGGACCAGATGCCATGATCTTCGTTTTCTGAATGTTGAGCTTTAAGCCAACTTTTTCACTCTCCTCTTTCACTTTCATCAAGAGGCTCTTTAGTTCCTCTTCACTTTCTGCCATAAGGGTGGTGTCATCTGCATATCTGAGGTTATTGATATTTCTCCCAGCAATCTTGATTCCAGCTTGTGCTTCTTCCAGCGCAGTGTTTCTCATGATGTACTCTGCATATAAGTTAAATAAGCAGGGTGACAATATACAGCTTTGATGTACTCCTTTTCCTATTTGGACTTTATTTTGGGGGGTTCCAAAATTACTGCATATGGTGACTGCAGCCATGAAATTAAAAGACGCTTGCTCTTTGGAAGAAAAGTTATGACCAACCTAGACAGCATATTAAAAAGCAGAGACATTACTTTGCCAACAAAGGTCCCTCTAATCAAAGCTTTGGTTTTTCCAGTGGTCATGTATGGATGTGAGAGTTGGACCATAAATAAAGCTGAGTGCCGAAGAACTGATGCTCTTGAACTGTGGTGTTGGGAGAAGACTCTTGAGAGTTCTTTGGACAGCAAAGAGATCCAACCAGTCCATCCTAAAGGAAATCAGTCCTGAATATTCATTGGAAGGACTGATGCTAAAGCTGAAACTCCAATACTTTGACCACCTCATGCAAAGAACTGACTCATTTGAAAAGACCCTGATGCTGAGAAAGACTGAAGGCGGGAGGAGAAGGGGATGATAGAGGATGAGATGGTTGGATGGCATCACCGACTCAATGGACATGAGTTTGAGTAAACTCCAGGAGTTGGTGATGGACAAGGAGGCCAGGCGTGCTACAGTCCATGAGGTCGCGAAGAGTCAAACATGACTGAGTGACTGAACTGAACTGATTAACATGCTAAACAAAGCATGTACAGTTGCAACTAACTTCCTCCTTAGCTTGGCGTTCAAAGCCCTCACAAATAGGCTTCATCCTTATTTACCACCATTACTCAAGCTCCAATCAAAATGAAGAGTTCACACTGTTTCCACAAAACTGTGTATAAATTTTGGCTTATAGTTTGCTCTTCAGCTAGAATATCTCCCTATACTAGTCCGTTTCATCTTTTAAGTCCAAGCTAAGCCTTTATTAATTCCCCAAACAGGAAATCAGTTTTTCCTGTTATTTAATGGTTCTTAAGCTCCATGCAGTACTGAGTACCTTGTATACTATGTAGTATCAATAAATAGTTTATATTCATTATCTTTCCTATTACATCAAAAGCCCCTTTAGGGCAGGATTCATAATGGGTGTTTCATTAAACCCTCACAGCACCTACTGTAACCCATAAACTAAAAAGTGAACCTGAAAGTGTTAGTCACTCAGTCATGCCTGACTCTTTGCGACCTATGGACTGTAGCCTATCAGGCTCCTCTGTTCATGGAATTCCCCAGCAAGAGTACTGGAGTAAGCAGCCATTCCCTTCTCCAAGAGATCTTTCAAACCTAGCCATCAAATCTCAGTCTCCTGCATTGTAGGCAGATTCTTTATCGTCTGAGCCACCAGGGAAGCCTGTAACTCATAAATCTGTGTTTAATTAATGAACATGGATATATAACTAATACTTTAAAAAATCTGAATTCTAATACCTATTAGGAGCTTTATTTGAAGAGAAAAACTTCACTAAAATGACTATCTATATAAACTGATAGTTGATTCAGTTATAGTTAAAAATGAGATATAGGTAGAATCATTTCCTTATCATTAGATGGCTGGATCAATCTGCATACTTGTACCATGTTTAGCAGTGTTAGTAACAATTATGTGCATGCTTGCTTGAAAACTAAACTTTGCGTAAGAAACTACCAAGAATACACACACCGAGAATATTATCTAAATTTCTTGAGAAAACTTACACAGAACTAGAATCTGCTAATGACTATAATCTGGTCTGAAATGTGAGGGTGTATCTCATAAATGTTTATATGTGTGTATATCTGGATATGTATAAATACTCTGGAACTTCTGTGCAATGTTGTCAATTGAGCTTCATACTTAAAAACAAAGCAAAACAAAATCAAGCCCAAGCCTCACCAGGAAAATCCTATGCACAGCTAAATAAGTAATTCTACTGAATAGGACGTTTTAACTTAATTGGGTTTATACCTCAGCAGTATGCATGCAAAATAAGAGACGTTAATGCCATTTGAGGAGCCAACCATATGTAATTACAGGTGCAGAGCAGATAATCTACACATATGAACACAGGGTTAAAAGAAATTACATAATGCATTTTACAGTCACAGGACTTCATATAGAATAAGCCACCATAAGCAGAGCCATCATTTTGAAAGCAAAAGGTAGCCAGAACTGAAGAACCTAACATAATCTTCCAAGAGCTCAATACGTTCTACAAGTGTCTTTCATACCCAAGGAATAAGGGGTTCAAACCATTAGAAAGTCAATGAATTTAATACTAAACAGGCAAATTGTAAACATGGGTTAGGTTGTTTGTCTTTTTTAAAACTAAGGAGATCTAAAAATTGAACTACATTTAATTTCAAATATACATTGCTACTAGCTCCTCCCAGACCTCTCTCCTGGATAGCGACTTAAATTTCAGCATTGAAAGTTCACCCAATACATTCTGTCTCCAGTTACTGAAACAAAGAGCTTCTCACTGACAATCATCAAGGACAATATATGCCAAGAAAATAAATGCATTACATCAAAATTAAGAGGGTTACCTGAGGCCCTGAACTATCTTGACAGGCAAAGGTTTTAGGCTACAAAGAAACGTAATCTGAAGGATAACTAAGTCATCATTTAAATTCATTTTCAGGGTTACAATGAGCATAATAAACGTAAGTTGCAAGGAAAAGTGATTTTAAATTTTAGCATCAGCACAGATTCAGACTAGATATGAGAAAGAGTTCACATGCATCTGAAAAGTAGGAGGCATGGCTGACTTTTTGCTATGGAGCACCTTCAAACATACATAATGATGGCTTCTTCTAGTGCTTAAAATAAAACCAATGCCCTGATATATTCCTAGTTACATTGTTGACTATGAGTACTATTAGGTTCTAGAATAAGCTGCCAAAAAGAGTTTAGTGTTCCCCTCTCTGAAGATCTTTAAGATCTTTGCATCTATGTAAGGTGACTCAACCCAGAAGATAAAGATAGGAAATTTCAGTGACTCAGAGGTCCTTCTAATTTTATTTTATATTCTTAAAAGCTAGGTAATTCAAGAAAACTTTTTTACTTCTTCCAATAAAAACTAACATTTCCAAACACTTGCTTTTATCATTTAATATTAAGACCAATCTATTTTACACACACAGACACACACACATATATTTGTTGTTGTTCAGTCACTAAGTCATGCCCAACTCTTTTCAATCCCATGGACTGCAGCACACCAGGCTCATCTGTCCTCCACTATCTCCCGGAGTTTGCTCAAATTCATGCCCATTGAGTCAGTAATTTTATATACACATAAAATCATATACATATGTCATATATATTTATATGACCAAAAAATATATATATATGTGTGTGTATATGCATGTACATATGTGTGTGCGTGCTCAGTTGCTTCAGTTGTGTCCGAATCTGTGCGACTCTATGAACTGTAGCCCGCCAGGCTCCTCTGTCCATGGGATTCCCCAGGCAAGAATACTAAAGTGGGTTGCCACACCCTCCTCCAGGTGACCCAGGGATTGAACCCGCAGCATCTCCTGCATCTTCTGCATCACAGGCAGATTCTTTACCACTGAGCCAGCCAGGAAGCCCATATATATATATATATATATATATATATATATATATATATATATATATACATGGGCTATATATATATATATATATATATAATACTATTTCCAGATTTTAAAACTGGCATTATGTAACTCAAAGAGAAGTTACGAAATTACCATAATCTGGGGGGGGTCAGTATTTAAAGTTATGCTTGTCTGACTTCAAATCCATTTCATTGTACTATTCCACATACATGAAAACAGAAGATGTTAACACTTGTCTACTTTTACATTGGCAAATACATAAAGTATCGGGGGTTACATTTCAGAGAGGCATGTCTGAGCGTCAGAGATCTTCAGAACACACACTCATCACACATCATCCAAGGGCCCAGTTTATACCCAGCAGTGTAACTGAGGAATATATCAGGGCACTGGTTTTATGTCAAGCATTACAAGAAGCCATCATGATCAAGTATGTTTGAAGATGTTCTAGACCAAAAAGTCAGTCCTGCCTCCTACTTTTTAGATGCATGTCGAACAAAGAATAAAAGGGTTAGACACATCAGTATGCACATTGTTGCATTCTGCTAGGGAGGTCAAGTTTATCACTACAAATCTTCTGTGAACTAGACAGAATCCTAATTCTTACCATAGGCTCAGCTGTAACTCTGCCAAGTTTCTAAGCTAATGATGGTGGCAGATCACATTAAATGAGAGAACTTGGACAGCTCAGTACAACCTATGCATGAGCTCAGTTGCTCAGTCATATCCAGATCTTTGAGACTCCATGGACTATAGCCTGCCAATTTCACTCTGTCCATAAAATTTTCCAGGAAAGAATACTGGGTTGGGTTGCCATTTCCTACTCTGGCAGATATTCCCCCACAGGCACTGAACCCATGTCTCCTGCACTGGCAGGAGGATTCTTTACCACTATGCCACAAGGGAAGCCCCATAGTCTTAGTTCATTCAGGATGCTGTAACAAAATATCACAGACTGGGTAGATTGAAAACAACAGGAATTTCTTTCTCACAGTTCCAAAGGCTGGAAGTCTAAGGTCAGGGTACCAGCAAGGTCAGGATCTGGTGAAAGTCCTCTGCTGGGTCACAGACCACTGACTTCTCTCTGTGTCCTCACATGATAGAAGGTACAAGCCAGCTCCCTGTCCTTTATAATGACATTAATCTCATTCATGAGGGTTCTGTACTCATGACTTAATCACCTCCCAAAAGCCCCACCTTCTAATACTATCACATTGGGCAGTAGGATGTCAACATACGAATTTTAGGAGGAGACAAATGTTCAGACCATAGCATCTCTCATTACTATTAGAAAATTAACTCTTAGAATCTGTTCTATTAATGATGAGTCAGAAGAGTATTCCGTTATGTGAAGGATAATACACTACGTCATCAGAAAAATAAGGCAGTGGTAAAAATGGTAAATAAAACTACAAGGACAAATTATAGTCCTATTTTCTTTGAAACTTAAAGTTAACGTGTTTTGACAATAATTAGATTCAAAAAAGAGACCTTTACAAAAATTGTAATAAACCAATTTATAGAACCAGCAAGGTGTCAGAGTAGGTGTATTTCTTAAATTTCAATGAGAAATTAAATTCTCACAAGTGCCAAGGAAAAAATTTACATTTTTCATATTCAGTTTACTTTGTTGAGCTCAGTCTTTGAAAGAAACTGCATGAAGTCTTTCTTTAGTCAAGGTCAGTGGGAAACACTGAACTATGCTTGAAGAATGAGCATCTCTCTTATCTTCCGAGTAATTGTTATATTAGCGACCTTGGCGAAGCCTAATGTAAAATACTGTTGCCAAGCGGAAATGACACATAGCCAACAATGAGAACTAGTGCTCCAGTCAGAATTCTGCCCACAATAGAGGACAAAGTATATGTTTGTTACACGAAAAGTAATACTTTGAAGGTATGAAAATAAAGTTGTATGTTCAGATACAATTCAAATAAAATAGAGCAGGTGAAAAATTAAAACAAAATAAGGAACTTCTTGAATGAGATGGCTGATGGCTTTTTCTAAATTAGTGACAGACCCATATTAATTACTGAAACTTACAACATGCATGGGAGATGTGAAGTAAAACTCTCTTTCAAGGCTTAACATGAAGCTGATTGCACACCCACCTCTCCTTCCCAGCACTCAACACCTTGCCATTCAGGGGGACACACTACAGGGAAAGAACCGGAGGTCATGCTGTTGGCTGTTTTTTCAGCTACTCTATATTCCAATGTATGCCCTTAAACAATAGTTTTCACATTTTGCTCTTGAAAAGACAAAAGAAAATTTGCCAAAAAAAAAAAAAAAGAGGAAAGAATAACAGTTTTTGTTTGTTGTTTTGTTTTGTTTTGTCACCTACAAAGCTTAAAGCCCTTGTTGCTTTGCAATCCTATCTGTGTACAAAAATGTAACTCACAAAGGAATGGGCTCTAACGCAATAAGGGCACCACACCTACCTACTAACCAGCTGAGTGACGTGGGGCCTCAGACTCCGTAGGGCTCTTTAGGTTTTTATCTCTAAAATAGAGAAAGACAATTACAGGTGCCCCATGAACAATGTGTTTGGGCTTCCCAGGTGCCACTAGTGGTAAAGAACCCACCTGCCAATGTGGGAAATGTCAGCGACGTGGGTTCAATCCCTGGGTTGGGAAGATCCCCTGCAGAAGGCACGGCAACCCACTCCAGTATTCTTGCCTAGAGAATCCCATGGACAGAGGAGCCTGTAGGACTACAGTCCATGGGGTCACAAAGAGTTGGACAGTACTGAAGTGACTTGGGCATGGAGCACACACGCATGAACAATGCAGGGATTGGGGGCACTGAACATCCCCAATCCAAGTAAAAAATCCCTGTAAGCCCTGATTAACTTTACAGTCAACCCTCCGTATCCATAGTTCCATAGCTGAGGATTCAACCAACCATCTATCTTTTAGTACCATAGTACATATTTATTGGAAAAAAAAAAAAGCCACATATAGATGGACCCATGGAGTTCAAACACGTGTTGTTCAAGAGTCAACTGTATATCATCACAAAATGATCTTTAAAATACCCTGATATCAAATATCATTAGATTTAATATACATTTAGCTCTCTGGATTTTGTTTCATGCCTCTTTTGGACAGGATAAGGCAAAGCTGCAAAGAAAGAAAATAAAAAGAACAAATCCAAGACCATGGATGTTATCACCATTTTTCTCAGTTATGAAATAACAATAATTCCCATTTTTGTGGGACTGTTTTGAGAAGAGATCAACAGAATATTTAGATCAACAGAATATCTAGTGCAATCTGACACTTTGGATGAGGTTAAGTCAGGTCTCCTTTCCTAGTAACATATTTTTATTTTTTTACAGAGATATTCATATAGGAACCTTGACAACTGAAAAGAAGTTGAATCCAGATTTTCTGGGCTAGTTGACTCTGGTATACCAAAACTAACCTCAGTAACTCAATGTGTCAGTCCCACTAGAAGACAACATCTAGAATTATCCCTGGGCAGATCTCACTGTTCTCCAAACTAAAGTGTTCAAAACTATATTTTAACATTAGGTAGCATATGTCCTCTCAAAATGTTAAGGATCTCCATACATTTTTTTCCCCTAAACAATCTTAAAGGAGATATTTCTAGCAATTGATGCAAACTGATGTTCAGGGATTTTCCTCAAATGATGCTGACTTACTGACTTGAATCACTGATACAATGTACTTTATTTCTCCACCTTTAGGCAATTACCTTGGTTAAAGTTTTCTAAAAGACCTTTAATTTTAGTAGAAAGGGCACAACAGTCCTTGGAAGCAGACCTGGGTTCTAATTGTCACTCACCCAAATAATGGCAGAATCCCTAACCCTGGTCACAATGTGAGGTATTTGGTATAAACTGCCAATTAATGAATGAACGTTATATTCATTGATGCTGTGATAATGCTACAAGGTGAAGTGTTTTGACATTTGGCCTTCTCACTACCTTACTTCTTTTCTTATATGTCATCATGTTCTGCTATTATAATTTGGTTATGGTTTTGCAGTGGATGCTGTGGTGTGCTGCCTAGATCTCCTTCTCAGGGACAAAATACTCATTTTGCCAAATATTTGGAGAGATATTTATTGATGGTTTATGTCTGAGTCTCTTTCTTTGACTGCAGGAACATAACTTGCCACAGTTATGCATTCTCCCCAGGAAAAGATTGCATTCAGTGACTGGTCCATCTAGGGGTTCAACAATATGATCCTTTTATCTCAAACAGAATAGAGACCATTCTAACTTCACAGCACCAAGTGAGATCAGCTGAGGATCAATGCAGCTATATAGTAGAGAAAGGGGGAAACTGACATTTTGAGAACTGTTAGACACAGACTATGAATTGGCATTGCTCTCTAGGGACTAGAAACACCATAACGTCCACCCTCCACTGGAGTGTCGGGCTTCCCTTGTGGCTCGGCTGATGAATTCACCTGCAATGTGGGTAGACCTGGGTTTGATCCCTAACTCCAGTATTCTGGAGAATTCCATGGACTGTATAGTCCATTTTGTCACAAAGAGTCAGACACGACTGAGCGACTTTCACTTTCACCAGAAGGAATCCTAGCTCAGGTCTGGTTCACAGGAGGTCCACTGGGTATACGGATCCAGCCAGTGGTGAGAGTCAGTGGTCCTTGAAAGTATAACCGAAATAAACACACTTGCAGACACCAGAACTCCCAGTCTGGCTCACTGTCCTTTAAAATAAAATGCTTATTTTATTTTCAAATAATACAGAAGGAAAGAGCCAGTTGAAGCCTTAGATACTGCCTTCCTCCTGGTCTTTTCAAGATGTCATACAACAAACAATATCTGCTAATAGGGTGAATAGCAGAAATTAGTGTGAACTATAAAGATCTAAAGGATCCAGGGGAGATGGTTCCCCTCATGTCCCTATTTATTTCAGAAGACTGACTTCTAAAAAACCCTATGGGACCTGGAATGTGACAGTAAACTATCAAAAATATAATCAATATTGTAAAGTAAAAAAAATAATAATAATAATAAAAAAGAAAAACACCAAAAAAAAAAAAAGATTATCTTTTCAATATATTTCAAACCTATAACAACCAAGAATACCAAAAACTGTGTTTCTGTACAAATACATCATTGTTGAAACTGGTTTAATTAAATGGGCAGAAAAAAAAAAATATATATATATATAATCAAGATGTAACCCCAAGTGCAGCCATGGTGCGAAATACGGTGTTCTAACTACAACCGATTAACACAGAGTTATGTGTGCAGTTACTGAACTAGTTAATAGATTCTTTACTAACTCTGTTAAGAAGTATGTTCAGAACCCATTTATATTTACACAGGAAGAAAAACAACATACATTTATGGTCTTGCACTAGGGCTATATTAACTCTCTTGTCTTCTATCACACTGAAGTCTGAAGAGAGCGGAATCATTCTGGAAGTTCTGAAAAACATGACATTTGTCTCCTATGTCAGTGAAATCAAATTAGTCAGGCCAGATTGAGCAAGAAGAAAAAATGTTTTGGGTTGTGCAGTCAGCACATTCCACATGTATGAATCCTGCCCTGACCCATGTGCTAAGTGTTAGAGTAGTTATGGCAACCATAGGAACTAGACAATAAAACTCCACCCAAAGACTTTCAAGTTCATTGTTTAAAAACACTCTGCTGTCTAAATCAGATTTCTAATCCCTATGCTACAATACCCTATTTTTAAGTGAGTAAACTGAAATATAAAAAGAAGAATTTACAACCAGTAGTTTTTTTATGAGTAATCAATCAGAAGTAGATCTGAGTTCCAAAACATTCTTATATCTTGCATGACCTGTGGACACATAATCCTCATATTATAACAACCCTTATCAGGATGAATAGCCCTTTCTTTAAGACAATTCTATGCAAGCTGGCAGGACTGGGCATGGATCAGTCCAAGTGCTTGGGAGTGGGACTAGAGAGGTGAGGTGGAGAAGGCTACAGCAGTTGGACCTTGCCACGTGTGAATCAGGTCAAGAGATGCAGGCCAAGCCAAACTGCCCCAGCTTGATGGGAAGTGTTGCATTTTCAGTTCTCTCCACCAACTCAAGAAATCATCATCAAGAAAGAAGAGGGACCAGAAGCTGAGTCAATAATTGTCTAATTCCACATATGGGTAACCTTTGGGAAATGGTTGTGAACTACACCAAGGAGGAGCAAAAGCTGCTGCACACTGCTCAGCAGGTCGTTTACAAAAATGGGATGCTTGATAAATGTAAGAACATGGACTCCTTGGGGAATCAGCTTTCCAAACAGAAGTAAATCCTCTACTTGG
Organism: Bos indicus; assembly: GCF_029378745.1. NCBI lineage: Eukaryota > Metazoa > Chordata > Mammalia > Artiodactyla > Bovidae > Bos > Bos indicus. The sequence goes on from NC_091770.1 coordinate 55,870,998, forward strand.
AATAACCAAGGCTGATAGAACGAGTCACCAAAAGACCTGGCCAGATTCAGAGACTGTAGCTGAAATTAAATCATTAATCTTCAATAATAGCACTTTTGAAGATAAATAGTTCTATGAAATTTAAATGGAAGAAATGGTAAGAAATGATTTCTAGTACCTATCATTAACAATCTGGAAATGTAAAGGCAAGTTGAACAATTATTGCAAGAATGAGGACAGACATTTCAGGCAAGTTACAGTCACCCAAAAGAAAGTACTTACTTAGGAGAGTCTATGGAAATGGTAAATATTGAGATCGCATTCTTCCTGCTTAGCTATGCTTAGGGAGTAGGTCTATAAATATGACTCATGTGTTAAAAGTTTAAAATACAGTTTAACTTAGTGGACATAAGGATAGCTATGTAATTAAGAAAAAGTAAATATAGCCAAATATTTTGTACAAACAGTCATTCTGTTCAATTTGCAAGAACTCTAGCAGGAGATAACTGTACAAATGATAGCAATATATTTTTGTTTTACTAATAGTACATCCCTTGGTACATCTGAGGGTATAAATAAAAACACAAGCCTAATGAATATTAACAACACAGACATACCTCAGAGAAACTGCAAGTTTATTTACAGATCAATGCAATAGAGCAAATTCTGCAACACAATAAGTCACCTGAATTTTTGGTGCATATGCTGCTGTGTTGTGCTCCACTGAATCCAACTCTTTGTAACCCCACGGACTGTAGCCTGCCAGGCTCCTCAGTCCATGGGATTTCCCAGGCAATAATACTGGAGTAGGATGCCATTTCCTTTTCCAGAGGATCTTCCCAACCGAGGGATCAAACATGTGTCTTCTGCATCTCCTGCACTGGCAGGCAGATTCTTTACCTCTACTGACACCTGGAAAGCCCTTGGTGCATATAATAGTCATGTTTACATTATTCTGTACACTATTAAGTGTGCAATAGCACACAGTCTAAAAAAAGAATTATATCCATTAAGTAAAAAGTATTTTATTCCTTAAAAAATGCTAACCACTATATGAGCTTTCAGCAAATCATAGTTTGTTCTTTTTCTGGTTCAGTTCAGTTCAGTCGCTCAGTCGTGACTGACTCTTTGCAACCCCATGAATTGCAGCATGGCAAGCTCCCTGTCCATCGCCAGCTCCCACAGATTACTCAAACTCATGTCCATTGAGTTGGTGATGCCATCCAACCATCTCATCCTCTATCGTCCCCTTCTCCTCCCACCTTCAATCTTTCCCAGCATCAGGGTCTTTTCAAATGAGTCAGTTCTTCGCATCAGGTGGTCAAAGTATTGGAGTTTCAGCTTCAGCATCAGTCCTTCCAATGAATATTCAGGACTGATTTCCTCTAGGATGGACTGGTTGGATCTCCTTGCAGTCCAAGGGACTCTCAAGAGTCTTCTCCAACACCACAGTTCAAAAGCATCAATTCTTCGGCACTCAGCTTTCTTTATAGACCAACTCTCACATCCATACATGACCACTGGAAATACCATAGCTTTGACTAGAGGGACCTTTGTTGGTAATGTTTCTGCTTTTTAATATGCCATCTAGGTTGGTCATAACTTTTCTTTCAAGGAAAAAGCATCTTTTAATTTCATGGCTAAAATCACCATCTGCAGTCATTTTGGAGCCCCCCAAAATAAAGTCTGTCACTGTTTCTATTGTTTCCCCATCTATTTGTCATGAAGTGATAGGACCAGATGCCATGACCTTAGTTTTCTGGATATTGAGTTTTAAGCCAACTTTTTCACTCTCCTCTTTCTTCAAGAGGCTCTTTAGTTCTTCACTTTCTGCCATAATTGTGGTGTCATCTGCATATCTGAGGTTATTGATATTTCTCCCGGCAATCTTGATTTCAGTTTGTGCTCCATCCAGCCCAGCATTTCTCATTATGTACTCTGCATATAAGTTAAATAAGCAGGGTGACAGCATATAGCCTTGATGTACTCCTTCATATTCTTCGCAGCCAAAGATGGAGAAGTTCTATACAGTCAGCAAAAACAAGACCAGGAGCTGACTGTAGCACAGACCATGAACTCCTTATTGTCAAATTCAGACTTAAATGAAGAAAGCAGGGAAAACCACTAGACCTTCAAGGTATGACCTAAATCAAACCCCTTATGATTATACAGTGGAAATGACAAATAGATTCAAGGGATTAGATCTGATAGAGTGCCTGATCAACTATGGATGGAGGTTCGTAACATTGTACAGGAGACAGGGATCAAGACCATCCCCAATAAAAAGAAATGCAAAAAAACAAAATGGCTGTCTGAGGAGGCCTTACAAGCAACTGTGAGAAGAAGAGAAGCCAAAAGCAAAGGATTGAAGGAAAGATATACCCATTTGAATGCAGAATTCCAAAGAACAGCAAGGAGAGATAAGAAAGCCTTCCTCAGTGATCAGTGCAAAGAAACAGAGGAAAACAATAGAATGGGAAAGACTAGAGATATCTTAAAGATAATTAGAGATACCAAGGGACCAGTTCATGCAAAGATGGGCTCAATAAAGACAGAAATGGTATGGACTAACAGAAGCAGAAGATATTAAGAGGAGGTGGCAAGAATACACAGAAGAACTGTACAAAAATGATCTTCACAACCCAGATAATCACGAAGGTGTGATCACTCACCTTGAGCCAGACATCCTGGAATGCAACGTCAAGTGGGCCTTAGGAAGCATCACTATGAAGAAAGTTAGTGGAGATGATGGAATTGCAATTGAGCTATTTCAAATCCTAAAAGATGATGCTCTGAAAGTGCTGCACTCAACATGCCAGGAAATTTGGAAAACTCAGCAGTGGCCACAGGACTGGAAAGTCAGTTTTCATCCCAATCCCAAATAAAGATGATGCCAAAGAATGCTCAAACTATTGCACAATTGCACTCATCTCACACACTAGTAAAGTAATGCTCAAGATTCTCAAAGCAAGGCTTCAACAGTACATGAATCGTCAACTTCCAGATGTTCAAGCTGGATTTAGAAAAGGCGGAGGAATCAGAAATCAAATTGCCAACATCCCCTGGACCATCGAAAAAGCAAGAGAGTTCCAGAAAAACATCTACTTCTGCTTATTGACTATGCCAAAGCCTTTGACTGTGTGGATCACAATAAACCGTGGAAAATTCTGAAAGAGATGGGAATACCAGACCACCTGATCCACCTCTTGAGAAAGCTGGTATGCAGGTCAGGAAGCAACAGTTAGAACTGGACATGGAACAACAGACTGGTTCCAAATAGAGAAAGGAGTATGTCAAGGATGTATACTGTCACCCTGCTTATTATTGCTGGTGGACGGTGAAATATTTTGAGAATAACCAAAATGTGAAAGAGACAGGAAGTAAACAAGTACTGTTGGGTAAAAATGGCATTGATAGACCTTGGGGAAGGGTTGCCACAAAACTTAAAAAAAAAAAAAAATACACTAAAGAATGATAAAATGAGGGATGCCTGAATGCAATTGTTACCACACTGACATCACATAAATCATACTGGTGAGGAATCTATGCATATAAAGAATGTGGAAGTCTGTGGAAAAGTCTTTAGTTGCTTCTATGGTTTTTTTGCACATTAGAGAACTCATACTGGAGACAAACCATATACACACAATCTGTGAGGAAACATATTTTTCACATCTATAAGCTTATTAGATATACGATAACTCATACCAGAAAGAAACCTTAGGAAATTCCTGAAGATGAAGAATCTTTTAGACAGAACACCTATTTCATTATGTATCAGAGAACTCATATATAAGAGGGCTTCCCTATGAATGAAATCAATGTGGGAACTCAAAAAACAGAGATCTCATCTCACTATGCATTACAAAATTCACAACTGTACGAAACCATGAGTGCAAAAATTATGGAAAGCAATTTGATTAAAACTGTCACCTTTTCTCACATCAGACAACCCATAAAGGAGAGAAGTTGTATGAATGCCATCAGTGTGGAAAACGTTTTAGCCAGAGTTCTGCCCTAATTTTCCCTGAAAAATTCATATGGAAAGTAATTATAAGAACGTTGTCAAATGTTGCAAAGACTTCATCCATAAGAAAAGCCTTACTGAGCATCAAATAACATATACTGAAAGAGCATGTAATCAATGTGGAATTTTCTTCAGCCAGAATTCTCTATTTGTACTTGTTAATGGCTTTAACATTATAAGGTACCAAAAATCATATTAGAGAAAACACTTACTAATATAATAAATATGAAAAATTAGTCACCAACAATTTTATTTTGTATCAAAGAAATTATTTTGGAGAGAAGCTCTGTAAGTTTCATCTATGTAGAAATATTTTAAACCAATAAATCATGTTATTACCCTACAATGCATTTGAGAACTGGTCCTGGAGAGAAGCACACGCATGTGCACGCGCTCGCTCACACATACACACACACACACACACACACACACACACACTTCAGTAAACAGAGACATCAGATTTTCTTCTTTTCAAAAATTCCATAAATTCATACAACTGTGACTGGCCTTGAAGCCATTTTAGTTGAGGTAGACTTGACCTGGACTTCCCAGGTGGCCCTCATGCTAAAGAATTTGTCTGCCAATCAGGAGATATTAGAGCCACAGGTTCTGTCCCTGGGTTGTGAAGATCCCCTGGAGGAGGGCATGGCAACCCACTCCAGAATTCTTTCCTGGAGAATCCCATGGACAGAGGAGCCTAGCAGGTTACAGTCCATAGGATCACAAACAGTCAGACACAACTGAAGTGACTTAGCACGCACACAAAGTTGACACACATAATATTAATTTCATGTATGCCACATAGTGATTCAACATTTAAATACATTGAGACGATCACCACATTTTTAACCATGTGTCACGACACAAAATTATTATACATTATTGACTATACTCTTTTCACTGAACTACACTCCTATGACTTACTTATTTTATAATTGGAATTTTGTACCTCTCAATCTCCTTCACTTATTTGCCCAACCCCTCACCCACTTCTCTCTGGCATCCACCAGTCTGCTTGCTATAAGGCTTTCTATTTTATTTTGGTTGCTTCTTTGTTTTATTAGATTCCACACAGCAGTGAGATTACATGGCATTTGTTTTTCTCTGTCTGGTTTATCTTACTTACCATAATAACCTCCACGTTTTCCAAGCGGCAAGATTTCATGCTTGTTTATGGCTAATACTCCATCTGAAACTATATATACCACATATTGCATCATTTTTATCCATTCTTCTGTTGATGGACACAGGTTGCTGGTCTAAAGCATTCCTGACCAAATCTTAATCTTAGATTCTGAGAAAGAACCATTTAACAGGCAAGTTGTTGTTGAGAAGTATTCCAGGTTCATTATTTTCTTCAGAGAGAACAAGAAATAAAAATGCCACTGTAGGGCATGTTGTTGCTGAGAAGGCCAAGAACTGTACATAGTTCTTACAATAAAAGTAGGAAAACAATATTCCAGGGAGTTAATAAGCAACTGTTTATGTGACTATTTCCCTTTTGCGACATTTAATCGGTTTTAATATGTGTCTGCTCTAAACCACATTCTGGTTAGCAGCAAGGAAATGTAAGGCAACAAACAGAAATATATACTATTCTTAGTATCTATTTTAAATATATCTGCATATGGATAAGGATTGAATAAACACCTACGGATTAATGAACAGAAATGACTTAGTAAATAAAGAGATTATAAAGAAGTTTCTTTTTATAGTTTATTCAGAACTCCTGTAATAATATTTTGAATAAAAATTTAAATATTTTAAAAAAGGATCTCTAGTTTGTCTATAATAAGGTCAAGGAAGCTTGGATACAACTTGCTAGGAAACTGTCCTGGGAATTATGTTGTTTTAGGTTCCAGTGTTGGAGAAGGCAATGGCATGCCACTCCAGTACTCTTGCCTGGAAAATCCTGTGGACGGAGGAGCCTGGTAGACTCCAGTCCATGACGTCGCTAAGAGTCGGACACGACTGAGCGACTTCACTTTCACTTTTCACTTTCACGCATTGGAGAAGGAAATGGCAACCCACTCCAGTGTTCTTGCCCGGAGAATCGCAGGGACGGTGGAGCCTGATGGGCTGCCGTCTTTGGGGTCACACAGAGTTGGACACGACTGAAGCGACTTAGCAGCAGCAGCAGGTTACAGTGTACTACTCTCCGAGACATGGTTTTAAAACTCCTGACAATTTGACAACCAGGTAATTTTCGGCAATTTGGGACCTAGAGGAAAGAACAGACAGCTCATGGAAAGGTGTCATTTGAGTGGGAACATGTACTTGGATAACACACATAGTGGTGGTGATGGTGATGGTTTAGTCGCTAAGTTGTGTCCGACTCTTGCAACCCCATGGACTGTAGCCCACTAGGCTCCTCTGTCCATGGGATTTTCCAGGTAAGAATACTGCAGTGGATTGCCATTTCCTTCTCCATACATAGTAATTGTGCTCAAATGATAAGCATAACATTGCAAAAGCTGTCCCACCACCACCATTTTCAAAGGTCTTTAATCTTCAAAAGCAAAACACAGTTAAGAGTAGAGACTTGAGTCTGACTGCCCAGGTTAAAATCCTACCTCTTCCCCTAGCTAGCTGGGTGACCTTGGCCACATGCCTGAATTACACATCTCTCTTTTTCTTAAAATAGTACTGATTGCACAGGCCTATCGTATTAAATCAGTTAACACACAAATGGTTTAGAATAATGTTTTACATGTATTAAGTGCTTATAATTACTATATATGTTTATTATTATTATTGCCCTTGTTATTACTGTTCAGTCACTAAATTGTGTCCGATTCTTTGCAACCCCATGGTCTGCAGCATGCCAGGCTTTCTGTCCCTCACTAGTTCCTGGAGTTTGCTCAAATTCATGTCCATTCAGTCAGTGATGCTATCTAACCATCTCATCCTCTGCCACCCTCTTCTCCTTTTGCCTAGCCTAATTTAAACCTGCTTGAGTACTTACTTCACTCGCAGTAACACATGTTCCGCCCTTTTGCCTAAATCAGGAGTTAACTTGGGAGATCCCTCACTCCTTGTGGTTACATACATTCACTTCTGAAAATCAATAAACCACTTTTAAGATTATTTTTAAAAGGAAAAAAAATTCTCTAATTACACAAAAGTATCGTTTCACCATTTTATCATTTCAGTGTATTAATACTGAAAGTGTTGAAAGTGTTGATGCAGTTACGATACCGAGTCAGCTGCTATGACAAAAGCCAACAGAGTAAGGATTAAAGAAGGTTCTTGTCTCTCATATAACATCTGGAGTGAATGCAGTTCATAATTGCTACGGTTACTCCATGGATCAGGCTCCTTCTATCTTATTACTCAGTAAGTAGCTTCTATCTTGTGCTCTAAATCCCTTCCCATAACAATCCAGCCCATGGGTAACAGGGAAGGAGAACAGGAGGCATGCCTCATCTCTCTAAGCATAGGACAAAGAAGTTGCACACACCACAGTCTACACTTTATTGGACATAGCGTAGTCAATGATTATGTCTAGATGCAAGGGAGGCTGGGGTATGTGTTAACCTATGCCTAATTAAGGGATTCCATTTCTTCCAATTGGAAAAGACCCCAATGTTGGGAAAGACTGGAGGCAAAAGAAGGGGGTGGCAGAGGATGAGATGGCTAGATAGCATCACCAATGCAATGCACATGAATCTAAGCAAACGCTGGGAGACAGTGAAGGACAGGGGAGCCTGGTGGGCTGCAGTCCATGGGGTTGCAGAGTTGGACATGACTTAGAGGCTGAACAACAACAACAAACAACAATTCTTACCAAAAAAAGAATATAAGAATGCATATGGGGGCTAAAATGTTGTCTCTGAAATAGTAGTATTCTCTGTAGCCCAATTTAAATGTCATATAGATATTTGGAACTAGAGAAAAAATGTGAATCTGTATAATCTATTACATTCATATTGATGTTATACACTTTAACAATGGGGCTTTCCAGGTGAAACCACTGGTTATAAAAAAAAAAAAAAAAAAAACCTGCTTGCCAATGCAGGTGACATAAGACACGGGTTCAATCCCTGGGTTGGGAAGATGCCCTGGAGGAGGAAATGGCAACCCATTCCAGTATTCTTGCCTGGAGAATCCCATGGACAGAGGAGCCTGGTGGACTACAGTGCATAAGGTTGCGAAGAGCCAGACACAACTGAAGTGATACAACACGCACTTTAAAAAATAATTTATAATGGAAACATAGTTACAGTGTTGCATATATGATATCTAAGCATTCATTCAGACATGGATGATAATGCTAGCCTAGTAATCTTCTAGGATTGACTGACATATTGCTACTAAAACAACCACATTCAAGCAGGCACTCAATGTAGGTTCATTCTCTTCCCTTTTATCTTCCTTCCGTACATCCCTGAACTGTTGCTAATTAAACAGAACCATTATCTTATGCTCTAACTGAAGTATAATTGGCTCCTCTGTTTAGAGTAAACTGATGGTCTTCAGAGTCTTTTAATTGACAGCTACTTGCTTCATATTCCAGTGTCCACCTGTCTGAAATTGGCAGTCCATCCAGAACTCAAAGAAAGAAGAAAGAAATATTCTTGGTAGGCCACTTGAACTCTAAATACCTGCTAAGTATTTTCCTTGTGTGACTTACCGAATTTAAGAACTGATCCATCTTCATTTTAAGCCCCATGAAAAATGCACCCTCTTAGTGTCATCATGAAATGTATCTAAATATATTATATAATCCTACCAAGTCACTGAAGCCTAGTTGAGCTATGTCCCTACTGTAGCTATATCCATAAAAGCCAGGTGAACTTGCTTGTATCTTCTACGCCATAGAAGAGACTTGTAATGGCAAGAGTTATCTTCTAATCTCAGAAATCTCCTCACTTGATGGAACTAACAAATTCATTTTGACCCACCCATTCCCTTTATCCAAAAGAATTTCTATCAACTGCTTCACTTACAAGAAGAATGTCATATTTATAGATTCTCATGCCAAGAAAGCCACTGTGTGCTATGTCTCTTAATCTCAAGAGGTTTAGACTGACTTTGCTGGACTTGACCTATAAATTCAACTGATGCATTGCAACTACTATAGCTATCTTTTTTTATTTTAATGTTATAAAAAGAATTTTAAATTAAGTAGTTTCTTCTTTATTATTTAATATTTCCAAATATTTTATGCTGATAAAATTTTGACTTTATGATAAAGGTACAGAGTGGACCTAGCAAGACAGATAGACACAATGTACATTTCCAGATAGTTCTGCAATACTGTGAAGCTTATGAAATAATTTCTATTATAAAATAACATTTTTCCAATATTGACATCAATAAAGTGATCTGTTCATTTGTCAGTCAAGTATAAAACTAAAAAAAAAGATTCAACCAGGTTGATGGAAGCAGTTGAATTATTAAAAACAAGTTGGCAGAGGGAAAATGGCTAATACAAGGCAGTCAAAATAACTGCCCATAAATAAAAAGAGAGCATTTATAAATGGTTGAAAAGGAATTAGAAATTTTTAAAAACAAAGGAATTCTAATTTTTAAATGGCAAAGTATACATAAAACTAAAAAGCCTCTTGATGAAAGTGAAAGAGGGGAGTGAAAAAGTTGACTTAAAGCTCAACATTCAAAAAATGAAGATCATGGCGTCTGGTCCCATCACTTCATGGCAAATAGACGGGGAAACAGTATAAACAGTGGCAGACTTTATCTTTTGGGCTCCAAAATCACTGCAGATGGTGAGTGCAGCCATGAAATTAAAAGACGCTTACTCCTTGGAAGGAAAGTTATGACCAACCTAGATAGCATATTCAAAAGCAGAGACATTACTTTGCCAACAAAGGTCTGTCTAGTCACGGCTATGGTTGTTCCAGTAGTCATGTATGGATGTGAGAGTTGGACTGTGAAGAAGGCTGAGCGCCAAAGAATTGATGCTTTTGAACTGTGGTGTGGGACTCTTGAGAGTCCCTTGGACTGCAAGGAGATCCAACCAGTCCATTCTGAAGGAGATTAGTTCTGGGTGTTCTTTGGAAGGAATGATGCTAAAGCTGAAACTCCAGTATTTTGGCCACCTCATGCGAAGAGGACTCATTGGAAAAGACTCTGATGCTGGGAGGGATTTGGGGCAGGAGGAAAAGGGGACGACAGAGGATGAGATGGCTGGATGGCATCACCGACTCGATGGATGTGAGTCTGAGTGAACTCCGGGAGTTGGTGATGGACAGGGAGGCCTGGCGTGCTGCAATTCATGGGGTCGCAAAGAGTTGGACGTGACTGAGTGCCTGAACTGAACTGAACTGAATACATAAAACTATTTTGATATTCATTAACTTTATTGAACTCCTCCAAACTTTAATATATTAAAATTTCTTAGTAGCATATTAAGGACATAAATGCATCATGATAAAAAAAAAAACAAACATTAGAATATAAAAGAAATGTTTCTTCTTGAAAGTTTTGACTAACTTACTAGGACATAGTGAGATTAACTTTTTGAAATGAATAGATGTATGTATAAGATTTCCAAAGTTAAAAACAGCTACATTCTATTCTAAAATATGTAAGATGATGATTTATGATAATGTTTCAAGTACTATGCTATGAATTTTATATGCATTCTCGCTAATCATTACGACAACTCTGCAGGTTAGCATTATTACCTCATTCTACAGATAAGTTAATTAGGGCTCAGAAATGCTCATTACATCTGCCCAATGCTAGTGTACAATGGAGCTAAGGTTGGAATCTAGGGGTTCTGCTCCAAAGTTCAAGACATACAAAAAATGGAGATACTCTGTTTAAAAGTTCGCAAATTACTTTCAAAACATTTGACTCATAGGAACAAAAAAAGTCAAACAGTACATACACAAAGGAAAAGTAAGTTCTGCTGCTTAAGTTTGCAAAACTCAACGCAAAGAATTCTAAACAAAATAATTATTTTAAGTGAATCTCTTTTCTTTTTAATGTCAGATAATATTACAGTCCATTTTGTAACACAAAATTTCTTTCTTTCAACACTGAAAGACTAAAGACAATAGCCTATACAGGGGAATGAAAATGGGGCTCATACTGGCAGAAGGAAATTGCAGCAGGCAGACAAACAATAACAATACTAAGAATGCTCACACAATACATAGTGCTTCCAGTCTAAAATGTTGGGTATATTTCAGTTACAGAAATATAAAACAGGGTTTTTAAAGGGTAAAGTCATAAAGAAGTTGGAAGGCCAGAAAGCTTTCAGTTGAATGGCCTTATTAGTTTTCTAGAACTATGAAAAATTATTATAAGGACCAGATCAAATATTCCATAAAGATCATAAAGATCAGGGAAATGCAAACTCCAGATATTCTCAAAGGTACCATTCCAGTAAACTGAGGCACTAAGCACAGTGCTATCTATTCAGTCAACTCCTAAGCCCTAGGAACTAGGGCTAGATATTGGGAATCCACTCTGTTATTAAGCATATTGTCTAGAATAAACTTCCAAAGTTGAAAATGTTGACAAAACACACATAGATAAGCACAATTACAATTTTAGAGTCAACACCTAACAAAGAAATATTGCTTTAGGCCATGTTTCATGAACATTTTACAAGGTACAAAATCACAAGCAAACAAGCTAAAACCCTTCGATCGATACATTAAAATTACACATTTAACACACCAGTCAGAAAGCTGTTAAGGAAAAAGTACCGATTTCCTACTCTCCAGACAGCATTAAGGGAGGGTATGGGGAGGGAGGAGGGAGGAGGGTTCAGGATGGGGAACACAGGTATACCTGTGGTGGATTCATTTCGATATTTGGCAAAACTAATACAATATTGTAAAGTTTAAAAATAAAATAAAATTTAAAAATTAAAAAAAAAAAAGATGCCTAAAGCAGCTTCTTTGGTCAAACCTGTAGGAAGTAGAAAAATTTTTCAATACTAAAAAATATTTAGAAAAAAAAATCATTAATGACTTAAATGGGGTACAAAAACTACATAAAATAAACTCCATAGGATGAAACTTTTTAAAACTTATATGTACATGTTTTAATGCCATTCTCCCAAATCATCCTCCCCCTCCCTCTCCCACAGAGTCCAAAAGACTGTTCTATACATGTGTCTCTTTTGCTATCTCGCATACAGGGTTGTCGTTACCATCTTTCTAACATGTGTACACCCGTGGCAGATGCATGTTGATGTATGGAAAAACCAATACAATATTGTAAAGTAAAAAAAAATAATAATAATAAAAAATTTTAAAAAATAAAATAAAACTTATATGTGACTTCATTAATATTCAAGAAAATTGATTAATTTATATATTTACCATGAAAAATGTTTTTAGCTTCATTGTAATGAAATCATCTATGTAATGTACTAGTTATGAACATGTAACTATTATTTAAAATTTTATTTATCCTATGAATTAGCTAAAATAATGGAATGCTTCCCTTGTGCAAAGCAAGTGGCATTCAAGTCATACTTTAGGGCCTCCAGTGTAAAAGATGACAACAAGAATGCAGTGAAGATTAGTGTAATTTTTGTGGGGAAGACTTACAGTGTGGCTATTCCAAATGGAGAAAGAGTCAGCTCAAGAGCAAAACTTTGCTTCTGTTCTATTCATTTGAAGGACATTTATTGCACTTACACTGTGCCAAGTACTCTTGTAGGTCCTTTACAAATATTAAGCTTTTGAGTCTCAGAGCAACCCTAGGAGGTAAGTTGTATCATCATGTCCATTTCACAGATGAGACAATCAAGGCACAGAGAGACTCAGCAACTTGCCCAAGAAAATAAGCAGCAGACCCAGGACCCAAACAGAGTCCACACCCCCAGCCACTAGAATGTGCTGGCCCCTTTGAATGGTCCAAGTCTGCCCCCTTATTTGATGTGCATTTCTGCATTCCCTCTGTCCTACATTCCCTTCTGTGATACTGGCACAATTATTATTTCATCAACCAATCTTTATATAGGTTCTTAGGGAACAGTAGGCAAAAGCAGACATTGTTCCTGTTCTCATGGAGGTTGTAGTCTGCTGGGGAAGACAGGCATTACAAAATAATTGCACAAATGAGTGTGAAATTGCTAATTAGGGTAAGTGCTCTGAGAAAAAGGCAGGTTCTTTCAAAGCACATGACAAGGAACCTGATATGGTCTCAGTAGTCAGGGAAGGTTTCCTTGAAAAGTGATATCAAGCAGCAGCACTAAATGCACTGTCATTAACCAGATGAAGAAGCGAGGGGGCTGGAAATTTATAATTCCTCTAATTTCCATGCAGTGAGGCCAGCTGAGGAGTTCCTTGCTGTAGGAATGAGAAGACAGATTGCTCTAATCCATATCTTAGGGATTTCCAGACGCTGTCTAGCAAAGGTGTCCATACAAGTATAATGAGATGACGGGACCAGATGAGTTGGGGCAAACACAGGCCCACTTGGGGGTAAAGGCAGTGCTTAAAGGCCTCCTTGTTTCTTCCTCTCCTATTAAAGCTACTGCTGCTAAGTCGCTTCAGTCGTGTCTGACTCTGTGAGACCCCACAGACGGCAGCCCACCAGGCTCCCCCATCCCTGGGATTCTCCAGGCAAGAACACTGGAGTGGGTTGCCATTTCCTTCTCCAATGCATGAAAGTGAAAAGTGAAAGTGAAGTCACTCAGTCGTGTCGGACTCTGCGACCCCATGGACTGCGGCCCACCAGGCTCCTCCGCCCATGGGATTTTCCAGGCAAGACTACTGGAGTGGGGTGCCATTGCCTTCTCCTCCTATTAAAGCACCCCCCATCAACTACTTACTATGTTGAGGATAAAAGTAGGAAGGAATTATGAATAATGCTGAGGGATATTTGTGAAATATTCATTCTTCCAACTGCTAGAACTGACATTAACTACTTCCATGGCACAAATGGATCTCACAAGGTCAAAAAGGTTTACTGTGAATTAGCTTGCACAATTTCATCCCAAGGACCCAGGATGTTCTGTTACTTCTAGAATTGGAATGGGCCTTTTCTAGGCCTCTCTGACTTCTTAAACACCCTCTTGAAATGTGAAGACCAATGGGGTTCACAAGAAAAGTAAAAGTTTGAACAGTGATGCATACAGCAGAAAGGCCACTTCCTGCCGTGTGCACGCCTCACTCCTATTAATATATTTCTCCATAGTGTTGGTTCTGTTTTTTAATAACACCACAACACTGCTGACTCACATTCACCATATGGTCCTCTTGGACTCCCAGGTCTCTGTCTGCTGTACTTGTGCCTGCCTAGTTAGTCTTTTCTTAACCGTTCTCTGTGAAATTAGTTGGATGTTTTCATTCCTACAAGAGCCTTGGATTTATCCTTATTGATTCTGATTTTGGTTTCAGCACATCACTTCTCTAAATTACGCCATTTTCAAGCATGCAACACTTTTTCGGGTCCCCATAAGGCCTCCCCTGGCTTACTTCTAGGGCCTTCTGACTGATTTCCTTGCCACCACCTTTCCCAATGACGATTCTCTCCTTGCACAGTCATCATGTCATGCTTCAGACAACAGAAAACAATAATTAGACAGCTTCCCCTTATGAAAAAACGAAGTTCCAATCCCTTAGACTAACATTCAAAAGCCTCTGTATCTGCACCCAACCTTTTTCCTCCCAAATTCTGACCCCACGGAGCCTAAATATCAAGCACACAAGACTCCTCACCTCTCCACAACATTCTCTGAGCTCCACTGGGTTTGTTCACGCTGTTTTTCTAGAATGTCACCATTCCCAGCCCTAACCTTTATTTCTGCTCTATAAATTTTTTCAATGTTAAGGCCATATTCCATATTTTTCCCAATAACCCCATTCAACATGCCCTATAGCATCCACTGGGCTTCCACAACACTTGCATCACTATTCCAAACCAGTAGTTCCTCAAGGATTCTAAGGGTCACTAAACACAATGGTTGGAATAATAGGACTGGCCTGTTCAAGTTCTGGGGGAAAATAAGTGGAAAATAGGAAAAAATTTAATAGTTGTAGATTATAAAATTAGTATAAGGTTTTCAAAAATAAACCTCTTTTTGATACATTTTGGTTCAAAGTACACAAACTTTTTCAAATAATCTTCTTTAACTGACTACTGCTGCAGTGTTATTCTTTCAGAAGCTGATAAAGCCACAATTTGGAGGTTATAAAAATTTTAATTTGTGTGGCTCTAGTGGTAAAGAACCTGCCTGACAAGGCAGGAAATATAAGAAACTCAGGTTCAATCTTTGGGTTGAGAAGATCCCCTGGAGTAGGAAATGGCAACCCACTCCAGTATTCTTGCCTGGAAAATTCCACGGACAAAGGAGCATGGCAGGTTACAGCCCATGGGGTCACAAAGAGTTGGATATGACTGAAGTGACTTAGCATGCATGTATGCATGCATTAGTAGGTTTTTACATATTATCCTTGTGTTTCAAGCATGTGTTTGTGACTCTGGTCTTACACCTGGATACTGAATAAATGGAGTTTAAATAGCAGTTGTCTCTCTTGGCATGAACATGGTCACCTATTTTTTTTCTACCAAAAGTTGAATCAGTAATTCTTATATTTTCTTATTGAATGAAGCTGAACTAAACCATGCACATGAAAAATGATCCTACATTTAGAATCTGGAGTATAAAATTACAAAACTCTATATCTAAAATCTTACTGGTATCAAAGTAAGTTGTATGCACAAGTTCCTATGGAGAGGAAAAGAAAGACACACTAAATGTGTTGAACAAAATGATTATATTCTTCTAGAATGTAAAAATAATGACATGAGTACTTATGGTATAAATGTAAAAGTGGTTCTGATGGTTCCCAAGTTCTATTTTCATGTGGTGTGGGCAGCAAATAGTCTTAGGTGCTGTGGGAACCCTTGAATTTGAGGAAGAGTGATTTCCAATCACCAAACTGGATTTGGATTAGGAAAAAAACACCTTACTTGCCCTGCCAGAAGCCAGTACTCTTCTACTCAGGTTGGGTTTTCCTACAGTGAAATATGTGATTCCTCTCACTGTTGGAAAATGTAGGAAAAAATCCCAAACATAGTCACTGGAACCATAAGAACAAAAGGATAAGATGAATAAATGTGATGCAAGGACATAAGAAAGAACACATGTATACCTGTGGTGGATTCATTTTGATATTTGGCAAAACTAATACAATTATGTAAAGTTTAAAAATAAAATAAAATTAAATAAAAAAAAAAAAAGAAAGAAATAGTATTCTGAGAAACCATAGGGCAAAATCTCAGAAGAGGAGAAATCTGGGGGAAAAACACTGGGAAACAAAGTAGGCTTATAAGTATTAGGTTCTAATTTCTAGAAATAGTAGTCATTTCATAGCAAGGCAGATTGGTGAATCAAACAGGTCAAATCACTTGGTAAAGGAGTTATTTTCTCAATTCACCAACGGAACCACTTTCACCAACAGAACCAGTGGAGTTTTCTGAACCCTCTACATGCACATAAAAAGGGCAGAGACATTGTAGGCAAGAATGTCCAATTCAGTCAACAAAGACAAAGTGAGATGAGCAACGTTTAAGAATCCCAGGTGAAGAAAAAATGGCAAGTATGAAGATCAAGAGACGTAAGTGAACTGCCATTAAAAACCATGGGGCCAATGGAAGTAGGAGAGAATGATCCAAAAGCAGATGTGTATACACACCACTCTTCCACCACACAAACATACACACACATACACACACACACATATACACACTTTCCTTATACTTAGATATGTGTGTGTGTGTGTGTGTGTAGATAGATAGATATAGATATATTTAATTACTTAGTAAACCTAGCTATAATTTTCATTCATACTGAAAATTTTATCAGTCAAAAAATATTTGTCACAGTTTTGGCATTTTAAAATGGTACTACAGAATAAGGAATAGTTGAATATATTTGAACTTGCCATTTCACTATGAGGTTATATATTAGCTGCTGCTGCTGCTGCTAAGTCACTTCAGTCGTGTCCAACTCTGTGTGACCCCATGGACGGCAGCCTACCAGGCTCCCCCGTCCCTGGGATTCTCCAGGCAAGAACACTGGAGTGGGTTGCCATTTCCTTCTCCAATGCATGAAAGTGAAAAGTGAAAGTGAAGTCGCTCAGTCATGTCTGACCGCGACGCCATGGACTGCAGCCTACCAAGCTCCTCTGTCCATGGGATTTTCCAGGCAAGAGTACTGGAGTGGGGTGCCATTGCCTTCTCCAATATATCAGCTAGGATGGCCTAATGAGCAGTCAGACTGAGTGAATGTGCCCACACTTTTGCTACCAATCTGGATAGTGACAAAGCATAGAGTTTGCATCTTAATAGAGATGATGAAAGTGAAAGTGAAAGTCACGCAGTCTGTTCAGCTCCTTGTGACCCCATGGACTATACAGTCCATGGAATTCTCCAGGCCAGAATACTGGAGGGGATAGCCGTTCCCTTCTCCAGGGGATCTTCCCAACCCAGGGATTGAACCCAGGTTACCTGAATTGCAGACAGATTCTTTACCAGCTGAGCCACAAAGGAAACCCAAGAATACTGGAGTGGGTAGCCTATCCCTTCTCCAGCACATCTTCCCAACCCAGGAATTGAACCGCGGTCTCCTACATTGCAGGCAGATTCTTTACAAACTGAGCTATCAGGGAAGCCCTAATAGGGATGATATATATATATAAAAAAATCAACAGAACACTGATCATGCTCTCACCTGATTAATTCCACCACTCAACTCTTGACAAACTACAAAAACCTAGCTACTCAGGAAAGTGAGGCTAGCGATGGGAATTCAGGTACAGTTTTCTTTTGTGTCTGACTTTTTGGCAACCTCTCTTCCCCTTTCAGCAAACACTGCTCAATGCCCTATGACCCTGGGCCAGTCATTCCAGGTTTGTCCTCTCTGAAAAGTATCTATCCAGTGGTCTTTCTTCAAGGAGCTTGGGTATGATCTAGTTAACATGATAAATGCCTAAATCAGGAAAGAAATTGAGAATAAGTCACTTATGTGTCTTTTAAGACATTCCAGTAACATTAGTGATTAGACCTTCCGGCAAGGAAGGTCTAATCATGATAATTGAGTGGGTATTTTCTCAGCTCTTTAACAGAGCTGTCAATGTGTAATCATACAAGAACTGGAAGAAACAGAAAATAAAAATCTTAACTCACCATTATTGTTGTGTGGTCGCTAAGTTGTGTTTGACCCTTTTGCAGTCCTACAGACTGCAGCCCGCCAAGCTCCTCTGTCCATGGAATTCTCCAGGCAAGAGTACTGGAATGGGTTGCCATTTCCTTCTACAGTAGATGTTCCCGACCAAGGGATAGAAATTTGTCTCCTGCACTGCAGGTAGATTCTTTACCACTGAGTCACCAGGGAGGCCCTATCTCACCATTACTATCTCGAATTATTTCCAGAAATACCCATTCAACACTTTATTTTGCTCTCTCTTCATATTTCATCGATCTTTTGAAATTCAAACTTCCCTGCATTTATATAAGACGATACTGTTTGTATTAAGAAAGATTTGTTGTTGTTGTTGTTTAGTCGTTGTCCGACTCTTTGCGAGCCCATGGACTGTAGTCTGCCAGGTTCCTCTGTCCATGGGATTTCCCAGGCAAGAATACTGGAGTGGGTTGCCATTGCCTTCTCCAGGGAATCTACTCAACCCAGAGATAAAACCTGTGTCTCCTGCACTGGCAAGTGGATTCTTCACAGCTGAGCCACCAGGGAAGCCTCTAAAAAAGATTACTGCTTACTTAAAATAAGATTGTGTTATTATATAGTAAGAGTAAATGACTTAGAAAGATGCACAACTGCAAAATGTCCACCTTTATGTTCTATTTATTACAACCCTTTCCTGAAATAAATTTTCTTTTTTCCTGATTATAAAAGCAAAACATGTTCATTAGAGAAAAAACTTATCTTTTTTCCTCAAGGGGCTTTTTACTTACTGATCTGTAAGAGGTCATTAACTATGAAATAGAGTAATAAGATTTTGTATATAGTACATTTCACAATTTTTATATGTATAGTGTGCTACTTTGGGCTCCTCTATAGCTGAGACAGTAAAGAATCCACTTGCAATGCAGGAAACCTAGGTTCGACCCCTGGGTCAGGAAGATCTTCTGCAGAAGAGAATGGCTACCCTCTCTAGTATTCTTGCCTGGAGAATTCCATGGACAAAGGAGCCTGGCAGGTTACAGTCCATGGGGTTGAAAAGAGTCAGACACAACTGAGTGACTAACACTAACTTACTCCTTCATTTTGTCTTATTTTTTTACTACTTAAAAATGTATATCATAGGTCATATCAACCTACCAATTCTTTACTTTTAAATTATTTTCTTTTTTTTATGTTTAGAAAGGCTTTCCCTACATGGTATCGAAGTCACATGTATTTCTAAGTTATTTTTGCGAGAATTTTTCACAAAGTAGTTTTTAAATTAATTTTTATCAATTGGCTATAATAAGCTAACAGAAGTCCAGAAATGGCAAAAAAAAAATCTCTCTAAAACCTGATATTTTTAAGAAGATCCCATAATGACACAAATGGAAAGCTACTTAAAATATAATAAAAAGTTATCACAAAATCATGAACAATGTATATCTGAGAAATTTGACAAAACAAGCATAATATTGTTTTGCAATGAGTAGTCAGGATAAAAAGCACTATAGGTACTAGAACCAATACATCTGCATCTAGATGGTCATGGGTTAAGAGCAGCAATGTTATCTGTAAATCATTTGCATAATAAACTAATTTTAATCTATATCAGTCTGTAGAATAAAAATGCCTGTTCACAAGTTTTTATTTCATGTCAATTAAGTTGAATAGAATATCTGTTGGTGGCATGACTGCAGAAGTCCTGGGTATAATCAAACTCCTCAGGAAGCTATATAAACCAATTCAAAACTTACAGCAAACAATATGGTCATAATCACTAGAGCCCTTGATTCCTATCTGTATTCTTAGGATTTGCATACCGATTTCTTAATAGAAGAGTTTCCCTGTGGCTCAGAGGTAAAGAATCCGCCTGTCAACGCAGGAGACACTGGTGGCGCAGGTTTGATCCCTGGGTTCACAAGATCCCCTGAAGAAGGAAATGGCAACCTACTCCAGTATTCTTGCTTGGAAAAATCCCATGGACAGAGGAGCCTGGCAGGCTACAGTCCATGGGGTCCCAAAGACTTGGACACAACTTAGTGACTAAACAACAGCTTCTTAATAGAGAGCTATGCAGAAAAAGGTGTTCATTTCTAAACTGTTTGCAAACAAGAATCAGAAATAATCTAAATATTTTTAAATGCAATGAAATACATAGCCATTAAATGATAATTACCAAAGTACAGAACAATAGGAGTCCACTTATAAATTTTAGAAATAACCATATGTGTACTATGGTTACAATCATGCTGCAAATGAACATCAAAAGCATGTTCGAGAAAGCCAACCCAGAAATGCGAACAACGTATGCCATGATGGAGACACAAGGATTACAATTTCTCTTCTTAGAAAAAGTTCCTTGACTACAATGTTATTTGTGCAACAAAAATAATTAATAGAAGCTTTATAAATGCCTCACATCAGTATTTCCTCTGGTGTATTTTGTACGATATCATTATTCCAGCAGGATTGGGCACAAGAGAGCCGGCTGTTAAGAGTTTTTGTTTTGTTTCATTTTGCTTTGTTTTGGCAAATGAATATAAGCATCTAGATATCTGATATTTAAATGCAGTTCAACTGAGTTTTGTTGTTTGCTTTTCTGCCTGTTAACTGACAGAAACTTTCAAACACTATTTAAAAAAGCAAAAACATCATTTCCAAAGTTTAGTTGTATATAGCATCTGTTTGAATGAAACAATGGTTGGAACTTATCTCCCACCAAAGACAGTTTTTATGCTCCTTTGAATGCTTAGTTACCTCAGTCATGACCGACTCTTTGCGACCCCGAGGACTGTAGCCCACCAAGCTCTTCTGTTCATGTGATTCTCCAGGCAAGAATACTGGAGTGGGTTGCCATGCCCTTCTACAGGGAATTTCCCCCACCCAGGGATCAAGCCCTGGTCTCCTGCGTCTTCTGCATTGCAGGCAGATTCTTTACCGCTGAGTGACCAGGGGAGCCCTATGCTCCTCTAGATATTTTCAAATCACTACAAATATACAGCATTATTAAGATCTTGATCAGTGTAGGGGTTACTCTATTGTTCATAATCTATATCATAATTACTAAATTATGTATTCTTTAATATACTCTGGTTGATAAAATGCAAAGGTTATGATCTTAGATAATTATGCAAACTATGCAATATGATAACTCATGGGAACTCACTGTGTTTTTTCTAATTCTCCAAGAATAACTCTTAACTTTTTAGATATCGCAAAGCTGACATTTCCAAATACCCTTAAATTTATACAAACTTCCATTCACTTGCTACCTTAGAAGGGTGAACATATTTAAATTCAGTAGGTTTACTAAATTACTCCCATACTTACTGAACATAAACTAAATTATAGATATACATGGAAAGTGATACTTAGATGAATATAACTTATCCTAGCTTTAAACCCATCCACAGTCAAGTGTGCAGGCTGTGTAGTGGGATATGGAGCCAGGGCAACAACTACGGAAACAAATCTAAATGAGGTGTAACAAAGGTGGGATACAAAAAGGGATTCATAAGTTAAGAGAATGAGAGGGAATCATATTAAGGAGTCAGAGTCATCAAGAAGGGAGGATGAATACTAGATGCACTTAAAGAACACGTAGAATGTCTCCTGAGTAGGCAGCAAAAATGAGTCTCACAGGCAGCTGTGAAGGAGAAAAGAGGTATAATGAGACAGCAATGCTGTGCATGCCAGCACAGAAGGTTCACGCAGAGGAGCATGGGAATATCTTTCTGGAACATGAGCTTGAGTTTGGAACATGGGTACTCTGAGTGGCAGGCTAAGGTACTTAGATTTAATTTGGTAGCCACAGAAGTGCACCAAATGTTGAAAAGCAAGGAAAATTTAAAACTATGAAAGCCTAATCTGGTGCAGGTGTGTGTCATGATTAGGAGCTATAACACTGGAAAACTGACACTAAGGAAAAGAGAGAGGGGCAGAGGAGGGAGAGAGAAAGGGAGAGAGAGAGTGGAGATTAAATTATGTGACAGGAGGACAGTAGAGAATTATGCAGCAGCTTGGACATTTCTGGATGGCTCAAAAATCTGACATCACAAAACCAGCAAGAGAAAAGAGTTTAGAAAGTTCATATGTCAAGAATAATCAATGATGTTGAAAAGAAATCAATTACTTAACTAGGGGAATGTGGTCAGGAATGAAATCTTAACAGGACATGTAATCTTAAGTACATTCAATGAATCCGTCTAGAATCATATTTAAATTTAATGCTATCACAGTAGTACTTTTGCAAAATAACACAAGCATAAAATACATGTGGGACAAAGGCTAGAAAGAAGTAAGATAAGAGTATATTCTCTCTAACCTGTCAAAATCACTGGGGTCAGAAAGCTCCAAAAAGCTTGTTCAAGCATCTGTGAAGTCACTACCTAATCCCCAAGGCTGAATTACTACCTAGGGATTTGAGTCCAACTCTATAATTCTATTTACTGAAATGTAACAGGTTGAGAGGGTAACATCTGTTTATCCATTAACTCTGTCTATTTAAAGAGAAGTAGAACAGAAATTGATTACTTCAGCATCTTCAACCACACCATGACACGGTGGGAGAACTCTTGAGGCTGGAGGAATCAATTATCAAATCCAGGGTATATAACACCTTTCAGGAAAGTACTTAGGTCTTTTTAATATCCTTAATCATTTGGTGGGTTAATATTTAAAATATTTACTGATATGATTTTCAGTTCAGTCATCAGTCGTGTCTGACTCTTTGCGACCCCATGGACTGCAGCATGCCAGGCTTCCCGTCCATCACCAACTCCTGGAGTTTGCTCAAACTCATGTCCATTAAGTCAGTGATGCCATCCAACCATCTCATCCTCTGTCATCCCCTTCTCCTCCCGCCTTCAATCTTTCTCAGCATCAGGGTCTTTTCAAATGAGTCAGTTCTTCACATCAGGTGGCCAAAGTATTGAATTTCAGCTTCAGCTTCAGTCCTTCCAATGAACATTCAGGACTGATTTTCTGTAGGATGGACTTGTTGGATCTCCTTGTAGTCCAAAGAACTCTCAAGAATCTTCTCTAATACCACAGTTCAAAAGCATCAATTCTTCAGCGCTCAGCTTTCTTTATGAGTCCAACTCTCACATCCATACACGACCACTGGAAAAACCATAGCTTTGACTAGATGGACCTTTGTTGGCAAAATAACGTCTCTGCTTTTTAACATGCTGTCTAGGTTGGTCATAACTTTTCTTCCAGGGAGTAAGCGTCTTTTAATTTCATGGCTGCAGTCACCATCTACAGTGATTTTGGAGTCCAAGAAAATAAAGGCTATCACTGTTTCCACTGTTTCCCCATCTATTTGCCATTATGTGATGGGACCGGATGCCATGATCTTAGTTTTTTGAACGTTGAGCTTTAAGGCAACTTTTTTCACTCTCCTCTTTCACTTTAATCAAGAGGCTTAGTTCTTCTTCACTTTCTGCCATAAGGGTGGTGTCATCTGCATATCTGAGGTTATTGATATTTCTTCCAGCAATCTTGATTCCAGCTTGTGCTTCTTCCAGCCCAGCATTTCTCATGATGTACTCTGCATATAAGTTAAATAAGCAGGGTGACAATATACAGCCTTGACATACTCCTTATCCTATTTGGAACCAGTCTGTTGTTCCATGTCCAGATCTAACTGTTGCTTCCTGACCTGCATATAGGTTTCTCAAGAGGCAGGTCAGGTGGTCTGGTATTCCCATCTCTTTCAGAATTTTCCACAGTTTCTTGTGGTCCACACAGTCAAAGGCTTTGGCATAGTCAATAAAGCAGAAATACATGTTTTTCTGGAACTCTCTTGCTTTTTCCATGATCCAGCGGATGTTGGCAATTTGATCTCTGGTTCCTCTGCCTTTTCTAAAATCAGCTTGAACATCTGGACGTTCACGGTTGACATATTGCTGAAGCCTGGCTTGGAGAATTTTGAGCATTACTTTACCAGAGTGTGAGATGACTGCAATTGTGTGGTAGTTTGAGCATTCTTTGGCATTGCCTTATGATTTTAGCAACTCAAATCATTTTTAGAAGTGCAGTAACCTCCCCTGCCTGTGTACTCATGTATCAAAACCTACACACCTTGCCTATCTAGGACCTTAGGCTACTATTTCTAGACACCTGTTGTGTATTATTGTGGGCATAAAGCAAGTGAGCAAGGTGAATGTTTTTGCTGCTATGGAAATATCATTTAATTTCCTCATTAGTAGGTATATAAATGCAAAACCATAACATTTGCTTATTTACCAAGTGTGGCAACTGATCCTATTTTTCACATCTGAGGACAAACTTCTAATGTTTTCAACAGTTCCTTTAAGTAAGAATTAAGAATGTAACCTGTCTTGCATTTTAATGTTTACGAACTGATTTGTTGTACACAAGAGAAACGAGAGAATGGAACAAAAAACATATGTAAGTCATAATTCCTCCTTAAAGTATATGAAAATATCTGTTTACTAACAAAAAAAAAGTTGTGACATTAACTTTAAAAAAGGGATTTCTTTAAATCATAACTTCCCTTATACTTAGGATTCACAATAGGCTATGATAATTACAAAACTGGACATCAGCAAGTTACCTATCAAATCAAGAAAGGTGTAACTGACCTCTTCTTTCCACCCTTCCATCAAGTTTTCTCTAATTTGAGCTTTGCAATCAGGTAGTAAGTGGTACGGAGAAGGCAATGGCACCCCACTCCGGTACTCTTGCCTGGAAAATCCCATGGATGGAAGAGCCTGGTAGGCTGCAGTCCATAGGGTCGCTGAGGGTCGGGCACGACTGAGCAACTTCACTTTCATTTTCACTTTCCTACATTGGAGAAGGAAATGGCAACCCACTCCAGTGTTCTTGCCTGGAGAATCCCAGGGACGGGGGAGCCTGGTGGGCTGCCATCTCTGGGGTCACATAGAGTCGGACACGACTGAAGCGACTTAGCAGCAGCAGTAAGTGGTAACTGTGCAGATGAAGCATAAAATTTTAAAAAGTGGCAACATTCTAAAAGTCATTGCTTTCTACCTACTGCCTGATTTGCCAGTGAACTCCCTACTTGTGATGGTTTCTCATGCTTGAGCTGCTTCTCTGAAAATGAAGCAAACTAACCTTTCCCTTTCTGCTTCCCCCCTTCCCTTGCATTCCCAGCTTTCCTGATAGCTCTATTAGTAAAGAACTGGCCTGCAATACAGGAGAGCTGGGTTTGATACCTGCGTTGGGAAGATCCCCTGGAGAAAGGTAAAGGCTACCCACTTCGGTATTCTAGCGTTCTTTCATTTTCTTTTTATTCACTTCTCAATTCAATACTACTTCAGATTTCTGAGCTGACCATTTTCCTGAAGCTATTCTGGCAAAGATCAACATGAGATCAACTTCTTACTGAACAAATACAGTGGCCTCTGTTTAGTCTTGACCCTGCCTGATCTCTGGACAGCATTTGGTGATTGCCTTTCATCCCTGGAAACACTGCACACTTGGGAAACTCTTCTCATCCAAGGAAAAAGTTGAGGAAAACCAACTAATGGAGGGCTCACCTCCACCCTGCCTCCTACAATAAAATCAAGTGATTGCTCTGCCTGTGCACAGAACAACGGTGTGAAAACAATTTGGCAGGGGCCAGATACATAGAGAAGTTCCCTTTTTACTGATAAAACTATTTCTGCTCGTTATATAGACACTATTAGAAAAATATCTCTACTTTTTGCTGGAGACGTGACACACACTATTAACAAGAGATACTGCTTTTCCCTCTTTTACTGAAAGCATATTTCGCACAAAACACTAAACTCATAAGAGTTACAGTTTCATTTAGCAAGCTACATTTTTAAAAAGTTACTGGTGCCAATAATTGATCAGTGAGTATAAGGAAGAAGAATGTAACTAGAAGGAAAATTCTGCTGGCTTAAATATCAGAAATCAGGATAAAGGGAGACCAAATCTAACACCACTGCAGCCTCAGAAGCAGACCACGCATCATTTGGCTGCTCATCTGGCCACTTCTCACTGCCTCTTCTCATGGCCAGCCGAGTTCAGAGGTCCCTGAGACCAGACTGTATGACCGCTGAAATCCTAAAGCTTTGGCCACAGAAGAGCCTCCCAGCTGGTTGTGCCATCTCTTACCCTCCTTCCTCCCACTGGCCCTCAAAACCCAGAGACCTCATGGGTGGAAGCAATGAACAGATGTAAGATTTGATTTTACAAACTGCCTTTCTTTGCCTCTGTCTATTCTGGGTAAAAATCTGAACTAAGCGTTCAAAGTGAGAATAACAGTTCTCTCTCTGCCACGTTTTGTTTTGTTTTCACTTTGCTGATTTCCTTGACTTCAGTGGTAAATACCCTATTGTTTCCTCACTTTCTTTCTCATCAAATGCTTTTCATTTCTTGTTTTTCTCTTAAATGATGGGTGTTCTTGAGGATCAGGATTCCACACTTCTTAGAGCACTTCAGACAACCTCTGGGATGATTCATCTACTTCCATGGTTTTAACTGCCTCGTCTTTGCTCCTAAATTCCAAATTTGAATACAAATAACTTCAGAAGTCCAGACCTTATTCATAAATGTCTACTGAAAACTGGCATCTCTAAGCTCCTCAAATTTAACATCACCCAAACCAAACATCAGCTTGCTCCCGAACTATCTATTACATGAGGAGGACAAACAATAAAAAGCAGTTACCCTTGTCTTCGCCTTTGCCCTCTGTCTCTTACATCTAGATGGTCCCTAAGTCCTCAGAGTCCTGTATCATCAGTGCTGTTTTCTCCATCCTTCCTGCCACGTCATACATCAGCCTTCTTCTAAGCACCATGGCAACTATATTATCCATTGATCCCTAAATAATTTACAACCCCACCTTCATGCGTTTTCCTTAGCCTGGAATGCCGTTTTCTGATTTTGCTTTTGCTTTACAAGAAAGTTCTATATGTTTTTCAAATTTCCATTCAAATGTGAATCTTCTTGACATTTTTCTAATTTTGTTTAACCTTAAATACTCTTTCATTATTGCTACCCAGAACTCTGTTTAATCTTCTGCATACATGCTAAGTCACTTCAGTCATGTCTGACTCTTTGCAACCCTACAGATTGTAGCCAACCAGGCTCCTTTGTCCATGGGATTCTCCAGCACACTGGAGTGGTTGCCATGCCCTCCTTCAAGGGATCTTCCCAACCCAGGGCTCGAACCTGTGTCTCTTATGTCTCCTGCACTGGCAAGCAGGTTCTTTACCACTAGTGCCACTGGGAAGCCCCAGTCCTAGTCATATTCTTCAGCTATTTGTTTAAAGTCTGCCTTTCCTACTAGATATCCTAAGAGTAGAAAGCACATCTCACTCATATTGGTATTATAAATAGGGCATCTTACATAAGAAAGGCAACTTAAAATGTTTTTTCAGCTATATTATAGCTAGATGTGAGTACAATAGTTAAATATCAATTTTAAAAGTAAAATATTCCTTTTCATGATTACAAGAACACAGTAAAATTCTACTTTATAATGTATATTAGCTTTCAGTTCATCTCTTGTGAAAAATGAATGATTTAAAATTATGACAAGGAGTAATTTTTACTTTCTAAATGGAAAAACTAAAACTACAAATAATTATTAGAATTGCTAGCCTTACATTATTTATTTATTTATTTTATTTTTATACATTATGCTATAATGTTCACCATTTTAAACTATAAAATTCAGTGATTTTTTTTTCTGTATATGCACAACCAGTAGTTGCGACCATCACAATGATATATACTTTCAGAACTTTCATCACCCAAAGAGGAAATTCATACCCATTCATATTCACTCACCATTCTCCTCTCCCCAACCCTGGTAACCACTATGCTATTTTCTGTCCTTAGAGATATGCAGATGACACCACCCTTATGGCAGAAAGTGAAGAGGAACTCAAAAGCCTCTTGATGAAAGTGAAAGTGGAGAGTGAAAAAGTTGCCTTAAAGCTCAACATTCAGAAAACAAAGATCATGGCATCTGGTCCCATCACTTCATGGGAAATAGATGGGGAAACAGTGGAAACAGTGTCAGACTTTATTTTTCTGGGCTCCAAAATCACTGCAGATGGTGACTGCAGCCATTAAATTAAAAGACACTTAATCCTTGGAAGGAAAGTTATGACCAACCTAGATAGCATATTCAAAAGCAGAGACATTACTTTGCCAACAAAGGTCTGTCTAGTCAAGGCTATGGTTTTTCCTGTGGTCATGTATGGATGTGAGAGTTGGACTGTGAAGAAGGCTGAGCACCAAAGAATTGATGCTTTTAAACTGTGGTGTTGGAGAAGACTCTTGAGAGTCCCTTGGACTGCAAGGAGATCCAACGAGTCCATTCTGAAGGAGACAAGCCCTGGGATTTCTTTGGAAGGAATGATGCTAAAGCTGAAACTCCAGTACTTGGGCCACCTCATGCGAAGAGTTGACTCATTGGAAAAGACTCTGATGCTGGGAGGGGTTGGGGGCAAGAGGAGAAGGGGACGAAAGAGGATGAGATGGCTGGATGGCATCACTGACTCGATGGACCTGAGTCTGAGTGAACTCCAGGAGTTGGTGTTGGACAGGGAGGCCTGGAGTACTGCGATTCATGGGGTCGCAAAGAGTTGGACACGACTGAGCGACTGATCTGATCTGATCTGATAAATTTGCATATTCTGAGCATTTTATTTAAATAGGATCAAACATTTTATTCCTGGCTTCTTTCACTTATTTAATAAAATGATTTCAAGGTTATTCATGTTTTCACATGTATTAGTACTTATTCCTGTTTATGACTGAATATTACCCCAAAGTATGGTGGCTCAGACAGTAAAAAATATGCCTGCAATATAGGAGACCCAGGTTTGACCCCTGGGTCAGGGAGATCCCCTGGAGAGGAGAAAGGAATGACTCCCACTTCAGCATTCTTGCCTGGAGAATTCCATGGACAAGGGAGCCTGGAGGGCTGCAGTCAATAGCATCACAGAGTCAGACACAACTGAGTGACTAACACAGAGATGGATATATCACCTTGTTTATCTGTTCTTCAATTGATGGTCATCAGTTAGTTTCACTTTTTGGCTACAACAAATAACACTGCTACAATGATGGCATACAGGGCTTTGTGTAAACTGATATCTTCATTTCTCTCGGGTGTAAACCCAGGAGCTGAATTGTTGGGTCACAGGCAACTCCGTTCTTGAGGAAGTACCAAACTGTTTCCCAAACAGGCTGCCCCATTTGAAGCTATGCTTTCTATATGGGCTGAGATGGGGTCCAGCTTCATCCTTTTGCCTGCAAATATTCAGTTTAGGACAAAAAGGCATGACACTGAAAGATGAGCCCCCCAGGTCTAAAGGTATCCATTATGCTACTTGGGGAGGAGAGCTACTAATAGCCCCAGGAAGAATGAAATGACTGGCCCAAAACAGAAATGACACTCAGCTGTGGATATGTCTGGTGATGAAAGAAAAATCCGATGCTGCAAAGAAAAATACTGCATAGGAACCTGCAATGTTAGGTCCATGAATCAAGGTAAATTAGATGTGGTCAAGAAAGGGGTGGTAAGAATAAACATCGACATCTTAGGAATCAGTGAACTAAAATGGATGGGAATGGGCAAATTTAATTCAGATGACCACTGTCTCTACTACTGTGGGCAAGAATCCCATAGAGGAAATGGTGTAACTCTCCTAGTCAACAAAGAGTCCGAAATGCAGTACTTGGGTGCAACCTCAAAATGACAGAATGATCTCGGCTCGTTTCCCAGGCAGGCCATTCAACATCACAGTAATCTAAGTCTTTGTCCCTACCACCAGTCGTGAAGAAGCTGAAGGTGATCAGTTCTATGAAGACCTACAAGATCTCCTGGAACTAACACCAAAAACAGATGTTCTATTCATCACCGGGGACGGACATGCAAAAATAGGAAGTCAAGAGTTACCAGGAGTAACAGGCAAGTCTGGCCTTGGAGAACAAAATGAAACCGGGCAAAGGCTAACTGAATTCTGCCAAGAGAATGCCTTGGTCATAGAAAATAGCCTTTTTCAACAACACAAGAGATGAACTTACACACAGACATTACTCAATGACCAATACCAAAACTAAATTGATTACATTCTTTGTAGCTCTTGAAGAAGGAAAAGCTGTAGATAGTCAGCAAAAAGAAGACCTGGAGTGACTGTGGCTCAGATCTTCAGCTTCTCATAGCAAAATTCAGGCTTAAACTAAAGAAAGTGGGGAAAACCACTAGGCCATACAGGTACAACTTAATCAAATCTCCTATGAATATGTAGTAATGGTAATGAATAGATCAAGGGATTAGAACTTGTAAACAGGATGCCTGAAGAACTATGGACGGAGGTCCCTAATATTGTACAGGAGGCAGCAAACAAAACCATCCCAAAGAAAAAGAAAAGCAAGAAGGCAAAGTGGCCATCTGAGGAGGCCTTGCTGCTGCTGCTACTGCTAAGTCGCTTCAGTCATGTCCGACTCTGCGCAACCTCATAGACAGCAGCCCACCAGGCTCCGCCATCCCTGGGATTCTCCAGGCAAGAACACTGGAGTGGGTTGCCATTTCCTCCTCCAATGCATGAAAGTGAAAAGTGAAAGTGAAGTAGCTCGGTCGTGTCCGACTCTTAGCGACCCCATGGACTGCACCCCACCAGGCTCCTTCGTCCATGGGATTTTCCAGCCAAGAGTACTGGAATGGGGGAGGAGGCCTTACAAATAGCTAAAGGAAGACAAGAAGCAAAAAGCAAGGGAGAAAGGGAAAGGTATGTTCACCTAAATGCAGATTTCCAAAGAACAGCACTGAGAGACAAGAAGGCCTTCTTCAATGAACAGTGTATAAAATTAGAAGAAAACAACAGATGAGGAAAGACTAGAGATCTCTTCAGGAAAATTGGAGATATAAAGGGAATACTTTGCCCAAAGATGGGCACAATAAAGAATATAAACAGTAGAGAGCTGGCAGACACTGAAGAAATCAAGAAGTGATGCAAAGAACACACAAAAGAAATGTATAGAAAAGATCCAAATGAACCAGATTACTACAGTGGTATGGTCAGCAACCTAGAGGCAGACATTCTTAGGAGCAAAATCAAGTGGGCCTTAGGAAACACTGCGGTTAATAAAGCTAGTGGATGCTGCAGAATTCCAGTAGAGCTCATCAAAACTCTAACGGATGATACCATCAAGGTGCTGCATTCAGTATGTCAGCAAATCTGGAAGACCCAGCAATGGCCACCAGACTGGAAAAGGTCAATCCTCATCCCAATTCCCAAGAAGTGCTGTACTAAAGAATGTGCTAACCACTGGACAATTGCACTCCTCTCCCATGCTAGTAAGGTCATGCTTAAAATCTTGCATGCTAGGCTTCAGCATTATTCGAACCAAGAACTTCCAGATGTCCATGTGCGTGTGTGCTAAATCACTTCAGTCATGTCTGACTCTTTGCAACCCTATGGACTGTAGCCCACCAGGCTCCTCTGTCCATGGGATTTTCTAGGCAAGAATACCGGAGTGGGTTGTCATGCCCTCCTCCAGGGGATCTTCCCAACCCAGGGATCGAACTCACATCTTTTATGTCTCCTGCGGTGGCAGGCAGGTTCTTTACCACTACCTGAGAAGCCAAAGAAAGAGGAACCAGAGATCAAATTGCCAACATTCACTAGATCACAGACAAAGACAGGCAATTCCAAGAAAACATCTACCTCTGTCTCTGACTACACAAACACCTTTGACAGTATGAATCATGATAAACTGTGGAAAGCTCTTAAAGAGTTGGGAATACCAGACCATCTTACCTGTCTCCTGAGAAACCTTATGCAGGTCAAGGAGCAATGCTTAGAACCTCGTATGAAATAACTGATTAGTTCAAGATTGAGAAAGGAGCACGACAGGACTGTCTGTTGTCACCCTGTCTGTTTAATCTACATGCTGAGCACATCATGAGAAATGTTGGGCTGGATGAGTTACAAGCCAGAATCAAGATAGGTGGGAGAAACATCAACAACCTCAGATATGCAGATGATATCACTCTAATGACAGAAAGCAAAGAGGAACTAAAGAGCCTCTCAGTGAGGGTGAAGGAGGAGAGTGAAAGTGTTGGCTTAAAACTGAATATTAAAAAAACTAAGACCATGGCACCTGGCCCTATTACTTCATGGCAAATAGAGGGAGAAAAGGTGAAAGTAGTGAGATTTCCTCTTCTTGGGCTCTAAAATCACTGTGGAGAGTGACTACGGCCACAAAATCAGATGTTTGCATCTTGGCAGAAAAGCAATGACAAACCTAGACAGTGTGTTGAAAAGCAGAGACATTACTCTGACGATAAAGGTCCATATAGTCAAGGCTATGGTCTTCCCAGTGGTCACACATGGTTGAGAGCTGGACCATGAAGAAGGCAGAACACGGAAGAATTGATGCCTTCAAACTGTGGTACTGGAGAAGACTCCTGAGAGTCCCTTGGACAGCAAGGAGATCAAACCAGTTAATCTTAAGGGAAATCAACCCTGAATACTCAGTGGAAGGACTGATGCTGAAGCTGAAATTCCAGTATTTTTGTTATCTGATATGAACAGCAAACTCATGGGGAAAATTCCTGATGCTAGAAAGATTGAGGGCAGAAGGAAAAGAGGAAATCAAAGGATGAGATAGCTGGACGGCATCACTGATAACAATGAACTTGGGCAAATTTTGGGAATTGGTGAGGGACAGAGAGGCCTGGTGTGCTGCAGTCCATGAGGTTGCAAAGAGTCAGACATGACTGGGCAACTGAGCAACAACAACAATTCAGTTGTCACAGAATCAACTGTTGAAAAGACTACTTTTCTCCCAATTGTCTTTCTACTCTTGTTGAAAAATAAATTGGTTATAAATATATGAGATTATTTATAGCTGATCAAGTCTATTCCATAGATCTACATGTTGAGACCAACACCACCACCACTCAACCTTGATTAGTAGTATTATAGTACGTTTTGAAGTGGAGAACTTGAATCCTCAAATTTTGTTCTTCTTTTTAAGAACTGTACTTGGCATTCTTGATTCTGCATGAATTTTAGGATTTGTTTGTCAATTTCAGAAAAAAAAAGGCAGCTGGAATTCTGACAGCAATAGCACTGACTCTGTAGATTATCTGGGAGAATACTACCATCTTAACAGTATTAAGTATTCTCATCTGTGAACATGGATGTCTTTAGAACTGCCTCAATTTCTTTCGGTATTAGGGGGTGATTTTCAGCAAGTAAGTGTTTGGTATTTTTGTACTATTAGATATTTGCACTTTCTTGAATGAAAGGCAAAACTGTAACAGTATAGGTTGTTTTATAATTATAATAAGAATAGAAATCAAATCTGTTCAAAGTTAATATTCTATCTAATAAAACTTTTATGATGTCATATACTTATAAGTTTTTGATATGAATATTTTAAATAAATACCCAAAATAAGTATTTATTTTTGTACAATTACTTGGTATTGTTAAAAGCAATTCTGCAACTACAAGTTAGGCAAGCAAAATAAAATGTAATATATCTGGACTTAGGAGGTCAGCTATTCATAATAGCAATGGCAACAAACTTTCTTTCACTGGCAGCCAGGCATTAAGAAAATTTCCTCAGATATACAGATCTATTTCAAATTTTTTAAGCAGACTACAAAAGAAAACACATATATGTTGATCATGGATATTTTTATTCAAGCTTATATTGATAACTTTGTAACTTACACTTATTTGTGTAATTCTTAAGGAAATACAGAATTATTATTAAGTTAACTACATTTTTGAGAACTAGATTTACTGATTCAGCATTAATGCAAATATCTTACAACCCTATGAATCATTACTTGCCACTTGCTACAAATTTTACATCCACACTCAACATTCTACAGTGAAAAAATTTCCAGTTTTCAACAGTGAATTTATATCATCTATTACAGTATGTTAGTATGGATCACAGGATCTTAAGGTGATGGGTTCATTAATGACAAATCAATACTGATATGTATGCATAAAGCCTAGACCAGATGAGTAATTACAATTCAAGGCAATTTGCCCATATTCTCAATCTGCAGAATCAGTGAAGGGTTTTCATTCAAAATAATAATTTCCCGTGATAAAAGATCATGAAAATAACTAAAGTTAAGCGTCCCCCAAGGTTTGAAAAAGAAGATCTAGTGCCAAAAAATTTAATTCTGGGCAGGAACTGGAGACTTCCAAAGCTTCTTAGTGGTGCTGAACTGGCCAGTGTCAGGATTTATGCATTTCTAAAAAACAATGCTGCCTGTAAGATGGAAAGAGTATGTCTTTTTTTTTGGGGGGGGGGGGGAAGTTTCCTTTTTTTTTTTCAATTTTAATTTAAAAAAATTATACATGTGTTCCCCATCCTGAACCCTCCTCCCTCCCCATACCATCCCTCTGGGTCGTCCCAGTGCACCAGCCCCAGGCATCCAACGATAACCCTGTATACGAGACAGCAGCAAAAGAGTATGTCTTACAACAGCTTCAATATGAAAGCGATGACAACATAATACTTAAAGTATCAAATAGCTAAATAATAAAGTCATTTAGATAAATTTTTAAAGTTTAATACCATGAGCATTATCATAAGCATGTTAATATTGTCTTCAGAACACTGTTCAATCAACTCAGTCCAAGATTGAGAAAAGACAAAACCCAGACCTGAAGGGTCACATACGAAAATGTTCATACAGGCCTAGAAATGCACTTAGTGAATATGTGGAAGTGAGTACAAGAAATCTATGCATACCCTGTGTATGTAGAGAAAGGCTCAACACATACTGATATTGGCAATTCTCCGGTGGTTCAGTGGCTAAGACACCACCTGCCAATGCAGGGGGCCCAGGTTCAATCCCTGGTCAGGAGAATAGACCCCACACGCCTTAACTAAGAGTCCACATGCCACAACTAAAGATCCTGCATGCTGAAGGGAAGACTGAAGATCCTGCGTGCCACAAGTAAGACCTGGCACAGTCAAATAAATAAATAAATACTGATATTGGTATATATACAATAATATATTTGGCTTACTATGGAAGAAAGAAATATTGAGAACAATTTTAAAAATAAAAAGGTGTGCTTAGACTATGGTATAATGTATTTCATATATGAAGAATGAATCATTCATACATCAAACAGAAGAAAAAATATTTTACTTAAAATTAGAAAAAAACTAAGGACTTCCTTGGTGGTCCAGCGGTTAAGACTCTGAACTTCCACTGCAAGGGAGTGCAGGTTTGATTCCTGTCAGGGAACTAAGATCCACATGCTGTGGGCGTGGCTCAAAAAAATTTTTTTAATTAAGAAATAGATAAAAACTAAGAAAAAAATGAGTACTATTCTTTTCATATATATATATATATATATAAATTGAACCATGAATTGTTATATTATACAAAGAGGTCATACAAACCAGTAAGAAAACACAGGATAAAAAACAAATTTTTAGAAGAAAATATTTCAACAAGGTGACTTGGTTTAAAACCAAATACAAAAATCAAAAGAAGTACTTTCTATATCAGCAATACCTTTTCAGGAAATGTAAAAGAAAAGTAAACCTTTTCCTAACAGCAGAAATACAAACAAGACAGTAATAAACTTAAGATGAAATGAGAAAGACTTTCTACTAGGAAGAAAACAATTCATAATACTAAAGGGCACCCCCCCCCAAAAAAAGGCCTTAATAAATGGAGAGACATGGCAATGGAAAGACTATGAATTAGAAAATTGTTACTCCTCCCTCAAATTATCTTAAGTACAATACCAATTAAAATACCAAAGGTGTTATTTATGAATTTGATAACCTGGTTATCATAGTCTTCTGAAGGAAAGGTACAAAAATAGATAAGGAACTTTGGAAAAAGGAAAGCCATCACTTACTGGATGTCACAGTATACTCCTATCAATAGCAGTTATAACAGTATAACAACAACAATTTTTTTTATATCCAGAGGATAAAAAAGTCCTATAACTTAAGATAAATAACCCACCAGAAAAACATGTGCAGAAACATGAACACACTCATCAGAACAGAGGCAAAACTTGGCCATTAGGCACAAAAAGAAAAAAAAAGGAAAAATAATCAACCTTTCTAAAAACCAGAGAAAGAAGCTCTATGACAAGGATACTATTACCAAAAGGCATGTGAGGTCTGGCTGCTCACCACTCAAGAGCCAGTCCAGGCTGGTGGAAAGGAAGTTTGCTTTATTTCAGATGCCGGCAACTTGAAGGGAGAGCAGACATCATCTGAAACAAAGCAAACTGTGTGTGTGTGTGTGTGTGTGTGTGTGTGTGTGTCACTTAGTCATGTCTGACTCTTTGTGACCCCATGAACTGCAGCCCACCAAACTCTGCCATCCATGGAATTCTCCAGGCAAGTGTATTGTAGTGGGTTTCCATTCCCTTCTCCCAGAGATCTTCCCGACCCAGGGACCGAACTTGTGTCTCCAGTATTGTAGGCAGATTCTTTACCATCTGAGCCACCAGGGAAGTCCAAAGCAAACTTTTCTTTCCAATAACCTGGCTTTTTATTGGCTTTTGAGAAGCAAACAGCCAGACCCCACATACCTTTCAGTAACAATACCATGTTTCTTACCAGTGGTAAATTTTCCAAGTTTAAAACTTTTATGTTTTATAAGAAGAACAAGGAAATATGCACTTTCACATCTACTTATGGAATATAAATCAGTACAACTAATTTGAAGAGCAATTAGGCATCAACTATTAAAATCTAGAATGCACATATCTCATGACCCAAAATTAACAGGTATCAAGCTACCCTTCAAAAATAAGTATGTGGGTAAGAAAATGACACAAGAATATTCACCACAGCAAAGTTTGAAATAAAAGTAAAATAAAAGGCACAAAGGAACAAACTGTCTATCAAAACATACAGATTAAATAAACCATGGTATAATCACACTATAAAAAAACAGGCAGCAGTGAAAAAATAATAATGATAACTCATGCTACCAGCTAAGGTGTATGTGAATCAAAAATGATATATACAACCATCCTATCACTTAAGTATTATACATTATGCATAATATATATTATATTGATTATATATATAATACATATGATGTATTATATTGATTATATATGTGTGTGTGTGTATATATATATAGCCCAGAGATATTGACGATCTGTATCTTTGAGGCACTCCCATGGGGCCACCAAAGTCAACTTCCTGCCCATAACACAGCCCATAGTTGAAAGTAGATCTATGAAACATTTCATCTCTGTAGACAGCCAAAAACTAGAAACGTAAATTCCAACCAATGTAACATTATATAGAAATTAGCATAGAGGAAGATTTTTTTATTGTTACAGTAAGTGCTTTAGTATGTTTAGTTTAAAAAAATAGGACACAAAATTGTATCTCAGTTTTGCTTTAACAAGTCCCCCACCAAACTCAGATACACTCAAAGGGGAAAAAGCTCAAAATTAGCTCAATGTTCAATGAATAGTTGGACGGCAATAATTTTTATTCTCAAGTTTCTTTTTCTGGTTGCTTTCTAGATGTTCTACAATGGGCATGTATTGTCGAAGGGTCAGAGACAAAACATGTTCTTTCTGAAACAGTGTATTTTCTGTTATTGCATTCTTGAGATACCTTTATACAGATAATGCCAAAATATTTCTCTACTCCCAGCCTCTGCCCTTCATTTCAGTCCCACTTGTCAGCTGCCTACTTAGCAGTTAGCAGCATCCCTGCTTCAGTTCTCCTGGTTGTGCCTTCACCTCTCCCACTGCTGTGCTCATTGATCCTATCTTCCTGCTGGCTCAGCCCTGTCCCAGTTCCCAGACCAACGCAGGACTGAACTGAAAAGTACTAACACAAAGTCCTCTCCTTCCCCATCTCTGCCCCATCCTTTGCTAAAGCAATGTTTCCAATTTGTGGTCTGCCTAGACTTTTGATCCATGCCCCTGAGAAGTCAGTACCATACTGTAATACACACTGTATTATACTCTGGCATTTAAACCACTCAGGCACTTTCCACCTTTACTAGATTGTCAAATTATGGGGATCAAGTATTAATACTATTCTTACTCATATACAGAGCCAGGGCTATGCCCCCCAAAACAGCATTTTGAATAATTTGTAAGAAAGTATCTGATGAATGACTGCAACATTTGTTGAACCAGAAACTTGTCTGATTTGTTCAAAGGCAGAATGAGTTTGCAGAATTAATACAATCAGCTAACATTTATCAAGAAACCAATGCGGGCCCAGGGTTGTACCAGGGAAATATTAGAATAAGCAAAAGTATGGCTCCTCTCCTTGACACAGTTAGAATCTAAAGTGGTTGACAATTAAAAAAAAAAAAAAAAGAATAATTACTGTTCTAGCTTCTGCCTTAACAAGCAAAACATGAAAATCTTCTTGCCTGAGGTCCTGATTTCACAGATGGGCAAACTGCAATCGAGTTTGCCTGCCTGGATTCCAGACTACTGCCAGCACTGACTTTTGCCTCCTGTCCCAGCTCCGCGGGCCCCAGTGTGCCTGGATCTGCCGATCATCATTTGTATGCTTGCCCACTATGCACAATTCTCCTGGATCTAGACTCCCTCCCACTCCAGTTCAAGCTATGATCTAGGATCTAAATTTCTCCCTTCCTCTTTTCCTAGGGTACCTCTGTCACCTGTTTCTATGTACATACCCACAATAACAAGCTGTGACTGCAATCCTTGTTTTCTGCTTCAATCTCTTTCCCACAAGACTGACAACATCATGGCAGGCCGCTAAATCAACTTGAAACAAACACTGTTGCTTGCTGACCCAACTGTTCATTTCCTTTTCTTAACTGAACTTCCATTTAGCTCAGCCATCCTCTTCACCTCCACTCCACAGCCAGGAGCTTCATGGATAGCTGACCCATCTCAGCCCCTACAGCTAGCTGAACTAGGGACCCAGTGCTGGCCAGTGAGATCAGAGATAAGGGAGGACTTCTGGCAAAAGTTTCCTCTTTTTTTTCTGGCAGACATCACTACTGCATGATGGTGTGCTCAAAACTGCAGCAGCCAAGACAACACCAAACCTAAGGATGAAGTCTAGATGCAGACGGATCATGGAGAAGAGCAGAGAGGGGATACTGACCCAAGGTCTGCCACTAGAGCCACCCATCCTCAGCATTTCTTGTCATTTTTACAAATTCTTTTGAATGCATTCCCTTTCCTCTGCTGCCAGGTCACAGATAAGTAAAGGGCATATCTCAGAAGTTTTATTTTCTACTTCAAAAAAGTAACTTTAACATAGGGATTGGTTGGATATTCAGGTTGTTTTTAGTTTGAAGCTATTATGAGTAACACTGCTATTAATTTTCATGTAAATGCCTTTGTGCAGGTTTTCATTTCATCTGGGAGTGGTTGTACTATAAGAGTATTTTTAACAGTAGGAAGAAAATGTTTCCTAAGGTGTTACATCCCACCAAGGTATGAGGGCTTCATTTGCTTCAGATCCTCTCCAAAACTTGATATTGTCAGTATTGTTAAATTTAGCCATTCTAGTGTTTGTACAGTGGTAGCATATTGTGGCTTTTATATTTTATTATTTGAGTGAACAAAAGACAAGCACCTCTTTGTATGCTTACTGCTCATTCATATATC
This sequence comes from Bos indicus, assembly GCF_029378745.1. NCBI lineage: Eukaryota > Metazoa > Chordata > Mammalia > Artiodactyla > Bovidae > Bos > Bos indicus. Next base: position 55,910,727 of record NC_091770.1, read on the forward strand.
TTTTTATGAAATATTTCTTCAGATATTTTGTTTTGGTTGGATTGTCTTACTGAGATGTAAGCATTCTATATACAATCAGAACAACTACTCCATTTTCAGATATATAGAGATAGAAATAGAGATACATAGGTCTAGCAAATCTGAAGTCTTTTGAAAAACAAGTTTTGGTTTTTTTTTTTTTAATTTGGATAAAGTCTAGTTTATCTTTTTCCTTTAACTTTATTATTAAAGCCTTTAGGACCTTCTTTATCTAACTCATCTTTGCTGCTGCTAAGTCACTTCAGTCGTGTCTGACTCTGTGTGACCCCATAGACGGCAGCCCACCAGGCTCCCCCGTCCCTGGGATTCGCCAGGCAAGAACACTGGAGTGGGTTGCCATTTCCTTCTCCACTAACTCATCTTTATCTAACCCCAAATCATAAAGAGTTTCTCCTGTAATTTCTTCTGCTAACTGCTAAGCTGCTTCAGTCATGTCCAACTCTGTGTGACCCCAGAGATACGACTGAGCGACTGAACTGAACTGAACTGGGCAAGGGAAAGCATGTGACACTGAAGGTAAAGGTTTTTCTCATGCAGGAGTAGTATATATTTCAAAAGAAAAGAAAAAAACAAATAGGACACAGTAAGAAATAAATCATTACGCCTTGAAATTTTAAGGGAAATTCACAAGTGGAATTACAGAATTTTATAGCTAGAAGACACTCTATCGTCATGTCCATTGCAAGTCACTTAAAAAAGGTACAGATTAAATTAATAAGCCTTGGAGGGTTTCCAGTTTGTTTAGTCACACAGTAAAGAATCTGCCTGCAACACAGAGACTCGGGTTCAAAACCTAGGTCAGGAAGGTCCCCTGGAGAAGGGAATAGGTACCCACTCCAATATTCCTGTAGAAACCCATGGACAGAGGAGCCTAGCGGGTTACAGTCCATGGGCTCGCAGAGTCAGACATGACTGGGAGACGTTCACTTCCCTTCACTTAGTCAATCAGCTGAAAATCTGGAGGAAAAACCCAGGTGTCCTAATTCCTGATTCAGTTTTGTGATAAAATTGTACTTTCTAGCCCAATGCTCTGCATGGAGCAGACATTTAAAAAAATACCTGTTGAATGAATTCATGTTAGATAAATGTGATTTTTAAAATGCATAGATAGCATAACTGAATAGAGGGATAAATTTAGACGATGACACTTTTTTTTTTCCCCAATGAGTTCTGTATATACTTCTTTATGCCATTTCTGCATTTAGAAGGAAAACAGAAGCACATTTTGTGAAATTACTCTGGCAGGTATCGATGTCTAAAGAAAAATACTGGGGACAACTGGTATACTCTCAAGAGTTAGGGGACACCTTTTCTAAGAAATAGTTGAGGGCAATTAGCTCTTTATGAGGTAGTTAAGGGACATTTCTACCTCCTTACTAAAAGATGCATCAATGATATTTAACAACTGCCTCAATCCAACCAGTCAATCCTAAAGGAAATCATTCCTGAATATTCATTGGAAGGACAGATGCTGAAGCTGAAACTCCAATACTTTGGCCACCTGCTGCAAAGAACCAATTCACTGGAAAAGACCCTGATGCTGGGAAAGATTGAAGACAGGAAGAGAAGGGCATGACAGAGGATGAGATGCTTGGATGGCATCACCAACACAATGGATGTGAGTTTGAGTAGGGTCTGGGAGTTTGGTGATGGACAGTGTAGCCTGGCGTGCTGCAGTCCATGGGTCACAAAGAGTCAGACACAACTGAGCAACTGGACTGAACTGACTGAACTGAACTCAAGCCCTATGAATTAAAGACAAAATTTTAAGACTGTATTCTTCTCATGGAAATGTTGTCTAATCAGAAAATCAGAAGAGAATGAACCATACCCTGTTATCTTAAAGCTCAAGAATCATAAGGTAGAAATAAGATAGATACAAAGAAACAGTAAGAAATAAAATGATACACAGAGAACATCAGGACTGCTTTACAATGTACCAGAGAAACAGATTTGGAAAAAACTTGCTGACAGTCCCTCCCACAGGCACACCAAGGGACCAGAATGACTGATAGTGAGCTTTAGATGTCACAAGCTGATCTCATGTTACATAAGAAAATCGGCTTCCCCACCTCGGAAATTACACATGCCACCAGTGAAGAGGCAGTAAAGAGGCAAAAAGGATAGCTGAACCTGCTGGGCAGAGAGCTCCAAAAACTAACATGAAATTTACACTTTCTTTCCATCCATCATTTCTGAGCCCTCTTGCCCTCTTGCTCTCTACTTACAAAATAAATACCCAACTCAAAAGTTGATGGAGACAGATCTGAGTTTTGCCCACTTGCTCTGGTACAAATATCAGATTCTCTGGTCTTTTACGGAGTCACTGTGGTTTCTGAGTAGCTGTCAAAGAACTGACATACCCCCACTGGAGTTCATGGCTTGAGTTGTGAAATATCAAGGTGCCATGAAAAAAAAGGATCTTGGATTTACCGCAGATATCTAACAAACAATATAAGCCCCATTTACACATACGAGCATATTACAAGTGTCCTATTAACTGAACAAGCAGTTAAAAAGTTTTTAGCTCAATAGATGAAACAAAATTAACTTTATCTCATCCTTATTCTACTTTTCCATGTTCTCTATAAGTTAAGGTCATTGCTTAATTTACAGAGAACATAGTTGCTTCTTTTTCATTCCTGTTATTGCACATTATCTTCACATCTGAAAAATAACAGTCTGAGTTGTATACACAGATATGGCCTTTAAATAAGAATGAATAAAAGCCCTATAAAATTAAGCTGTATAAGGTCAGACTATCACTTTTGTATAATGAGTTACAATCTCAAAGAGCTGTGGAATGCATATTTGTGGTTGAGTTAGAATTCAGCTCGAAAGTAAAAATTCACTTACAAGGAAAATTAAAGCATCTAGAAGTAGTTTTTCAAAAATCACTGGTGCTTTAATATGAAACTGACTAGAAGTGATACATTGGAAAAAGTTTTATTTACATCTGCTGCATCCTTAAAACATCAGAATATTAAGAAAGCTTCCAAAATGGAAAATAAAAATGCTACAGTCTGTCTGTTAAATTTCTAGTTTTGGGAAATACATTCATGTTTTTAACCATATATATCTTAAGATAATATCCCTGAGATTAATTTTGTGTATATTAGAACTACAAAAAATAATTATAGAGTATTTTACTATTTTGGAGAAAAGAATGAAATTATGTCTATCTATTAAAAATAAAGTAAACATGAGTACTATAAACACTGAAACTTGCAACTTGTAGGTAAATTTTTCTGGAAATCCTTTTTCTATAAAACAACACAAATCATTTACGCTTTTGGATCCAATAAACACCAGTCAAAACTAAAGACATGTCAACAGACATAGCCAATGGGCAACTATCACCCCACACTGAGCTGGTGTTTACCTTGCTCAGTGCACAATCCCAGACAGACCTTCTGTTGCCATCACACCCTAGTCTCCCAGCAAACACTTGAAAAGAGCATAACTCATTGAGAATCATTAATAATCTCGAACACCAAAAAAAAGAAAAAAAAGAAACTTCCAGCAAATACAAGTACCCTAATAATGCCCAGCTTTGTGTATGACAAAATAAAATAATAATGGCTACTATTCTCCAAGTATGTATTCTGGAATATTCCTTGTAGTTAAGGCAAAACAAGAGAGAGTTGAGATAATCATGATATTAAATCTTTATTATTTAGAAAGGTCAACTTTCTGTCTTGAAGTTTAAACAAAAGAGACAGAAAGAATACTCTGGGTCCTCACTGTGACACAGACCTTGAATCCTGTGTCTTGGTGTAGGGTTTTGTGTAAGACAAAGAACTGAAACAGGTCCTCTGGGTAGCTGCACATTCTGTGATAAAATGGATCCCACAATACAACAAGTTGTCTTGTCCCGAGTGAGAGGCTAATTACTCTGACCGTATGTGTTTAACACTGTTTAATACACTCCCCAGTAGTCAAGTAATCAGTTTTCCTAAACACACCGGTGTTTCTCCTCTCTGCTTTTGTTCCAGCTGTGTACCCACCCTGCATGAAACCCTTCCAAGCCCCACTGCAACTCCTGAATATTATCATTCTTAGACTACATAAATAACTGTCCTCTCCAGAATCCCTCTAACCACTTACCTGCTTTTTATTTCTTTCCAGCATATAATCATATATTGTCTTAGATTGTTTTAAATCATTTTCCTAATTATAATACTGTTTAAGATATGCTTTGTTTATTCCAAGTACTGTGATTAACATATTTAACCCTTTAAGTAATCCTAAGACTCAAGGTCTACCATAATTCCCATTTTGCAAATGACGGGAAGGGCTTAAATAATACACAAGGGCATAACACTACTACGTAAGTAGAGCATGCACTCAAATCTAAAGCTCTCTCCAAAGATCTTGCTCTTTACCACTGTGAAATATGACCTCATGCAAAAGCCTGTTCTCAACTAGGCTATAAGCTAAGGTCAAAGACAGTGTCTTTTTACTTCTTTTCAAAACCTCATACACTTAGCTTAGGGTTGCATGGTTTTAAGAGCTCTGAGAAAACCATAGAGAATGTTCCAGAATATTTGCTACAGGGTCTATAAGATGTACTACTGGGTTTTTATCTGTACTATACATTGTTAAAGGTCTAGTCAAGTAAAGCAAGAAGTCTCCAGAAGTTAAATTCTTCAGAGGAAGTTGGTTGGACTTTATCTGTAAAGTGAATAATGATCAGAGTAGCAGAGCTGCTTTTTTAAGACACTAGTTCTTCAGTTTCATATTTTGTTCATTTTACTCAAGTCTCTCTCAAAATCTTGCTGTAAACAAATGTTATCTTCTCTTCTATCTGTTAATAACTTGTAAATTTTGTTTTCACTCACTAGATGAATGTTTACAAAGGAGACAAATAAACAGTATTTTTCTTTCCATAGTAAGCACAGTATTAAAAACAGAGGCATACACCCACATCACTCTGTAAATCAAAACTGCGATCAAGGAAGAGCAGGGCTGTCTGAGGGGCTGCCTCCTCCCCTAGCTCACAACCACAAAGCTCCACAGAGAAAGAACAGTAGAGATGCTAGAAGAGGGGAAAGTCATTTGAAAGTAAATTAGGACAAAACTAACGGATTGTGTTCATATATAACTACTATCAAAGGTTTTTACTAGCTTCATGGCATTCCAGGGAAATGAACAAAAGCAAAACAGAACAGCCCTGCCTACAATTGTGTTAGCTATTAAGTAATGTAACCACTCAAATATGGATAGGGTTGATGGCAATTCTGCAACAGGACATTGGTAACACTGACAATTCCACCAAGCTTCAGCCAAGCCATTAATGGAATTGCAATCCTATCAAGGGGAGTTGGGGCAAGGGGTGGATCCATCATTCCTAATATCATGCACTTCCCCCAAAAAAACTGATTCAGATGATTAACTGTGTCAGCTCTTTGTCAAATCAGCACTCAATCACTTTGGAAGGTAATTCTCTTCAACTCAACTCCTACTTTACATTCCCATAAAATATGAAAGTGCATATTGCACCACTAGCCTATAATAACTTAAATGAAAAGAAAAAAAAAATCAACAATTTGCTCCACAGCATAGTTTCTTACTGGAAGCTTCATTGCATCCACCATTAATTTCAGTCCCTCAGTCCCTCCCCACACATCCATTAAACATAAAATACAGCTATCTGTAGAAATTAAGGGGTTTTATTTTTGTGTGTTTTTTTAAAGGTGAGCATAGATAAAACAAAATACAGGCTTCTAAATAGTCCATTTCTGAGTTATACTTATCCTACTTGTTGGATCTTTCTGAAATGATGAATACACTAAAAATTCTGAGGCAGGGCTATCCCATCAGGTATGAATAAACTTTCAGCAGCAACACTTGCTAAAAGGAGCATTGCCAAATCACTATTAATATATATAACAGAAGGGGTTAGAGTGTAAGCTAAAGAAAGCAAAGTAAAATATATCACTTGGTGAAAATAAACGGTGCAAAACCAACTGAAATTTTAAACTGTTCACAACAGTCTCAAAGATAATTCAACTTTCCCATTGGTATACACCACAAACAGAATCACACAGTACTTTTCAAACATCTTCACGATTTCTGTAAGGTGCATGAGAAAAGGTAAGGGTATCTGCTAAAGGTATCATGCAGCTAATTCTATCAAAACGATATATCTCTAAGCCTGTGGAGTATAACCTCATCACTCCAGTCTATTGTCCTCCTTTAGAAGTTAACTCATGATGAACAAAAGTGCCTCTCTTCCACTCCTCTGCTCTCTGTTTTCCCCAAATCCATCTACCCTAGTGTTTTTGTATGCTGACCCAAACATTCCACAAATAATGCTGGGGTACACACACATTAAAGTTTTAGAGTTTCTGCCTCTAAAGTAGACAGTGGCAGAACTAAGCACACAAGGGCTCAATTTCAAGGCAAATATTGGGCGGGTGGTTTGAAAATATCAATTCCAAGAGGCCTAGGGAAAAGAGATACAGGCATCCACCGCCACCACCCTCCCTCTCCCCTCCCCTCTTCCTCTCTTGTTCTCTTCCTCTCTCCTCGTCCCCCCTTGTGGCTTCTCACACAGAGACAATCAAAGCCGGGAAAACTGGGTTTTAAATTAGTGACACACACACTGGGAATATGTAATTCCCCAGAAGGAAAAAAGAAACTGCTACAGAGGGGCGTGGGGAGTTGTTGGCAACATGTCTAAGTGACAACCCTCCCCACCCCCACCCTAATACAGCACAAATCCACAGATTCTTCCTCGACCCTCTTCTCCTTCCAGTTCCCGGTACTCTATCCAACTTGACCCTTAATCCAAACAACACAGAGATCCACAGGGTATCCGCTGTGCAAGAGCGTGTCTCTCAGTAGATGTGCCCAATTTTTGGAAGCCCCTGAATCCGGACAGTTGTACCAGGCAAGGGATCTCCCACTGGGGAAGGGGTGAAGAAAGGAGGAAAAAAAAGAGATGGAGACAAGAGGAAAGCGAGGCAGAGCTGCGCTCTGGAGCGACTGGCTGCAAGGAAGACAGGGAAGAAAGAAAGGGTGGGAAGGAAGCGGGGCTGGGAGAAAAGAAGAAAGGGATGAAAGAAAGGCTGGAAGGGGAGAGGAGAGAGGGATGTTGGGAAGGATGAGGGCGGGAGGGTTGGGGAGCAGGGAGGGAGGGGAGGACGCAGAGGATGGGAGGGAGACAAGGAGGGAGGGAGGCAGGCAAGGATGGAGGATGCTCTGCCTGGGACTCACCTCTGTGGGTCGGTGGGAGTTTCTCGCCCTCCTCCTCTCTCTCGTCCGTTCCCAGCAGCTGGAGGGGTAACCACTAACGGGACTGGAGAAGCGGCGGCGGGGAAGAGGGCAGCAGCTGCAGCAGCCGCCTCTGGCCGAGGTGCGGTGCCTCCCGCTCCGCCCGCCAGCCCCGGTCTCCGCCTCACTCGCGGCTGGAAGCAAAGCCGCTCCCCCCTCCCCCCGCCCGCCCCGCGTCCTGCCCAAGCGCGAGCGGCAGCGGCCCGAATCGCCGCTAGGGGAAGCGGCCAGTGCGCAGGCGCAGCCGCCTGCTCGCTTGCGCGCCCCCGCGGCCCCCGGGCCCCCGCGGCTCGACGCTCCGTGGGGCTAGGGCAGGCACGGGGCGGGGGCCACGGGCGCGCGCGGCCTGGGGAGCGCCGAGCGAGCGGGGCGGGGCTGGGCGGGGCTGGGCGGGGCAGAGCGGGGGAGCGAGGCTGGCAGCGCCGCAGGTGGGGGGAGGGGACAGTGGCGAAGGGGCACTGCCGAAGGGCGCAGGTGCCGTGTCCATGACAACAGCGTTACCCTGCGGGCGGAGACGCAATGAGCCGCCCGAAGACCAGGGACAGACACCCACCGAGTGCGGGAGAGGTCCTAGGGGAGAAGGGGATAGGGCTTGCAGAGCAGGAAAAAAGGGTGAGCGGGAGAAAGCGGGTCGCTGGAGGAGGGCAGGGCCCCAGTGCAGTGACGGTTGTGACCGACGCCGGAGAGAGGTTTTGGGGGACAAAGGGGAGACTGCGCTTTAAAAGGGACTAAAAGAGGATGGAAGTATTAAAACAAGTGAAACGTGCTCATTTCACAAGCCTGTATTGAGTGCTGTCTCTGAAAAGGGCATTGTGATTCTTTTATCAATTCAAAGACTGTTACTGAGACCCTAATTTGTACCAGGCACTCTACTTAGGCATTTTGAGATATCCAAAAATGGATAGTATAAGGTGTTTGTCCTCGTGGAGGTTATGCTTTAGTTGAGGAACTTACATGGAGATTTCATGGAGCACGTGCTCCGCCTACCACCATCAGCTGGGGCTTGATGATAGTGGAATGTAACTGTTACAAAAGTGCTAGAACCAAAAAATATGCACAGCTATATCAAACGTGAAAGGTAAGTTACAGCTGCCTTTGTTTTGCCACAGTGCCAAGTGACTTTTTAAATCAAGAGAGAAAAATAAAGACAAACAAACCAATGGCAGTTTGGTATGATAGAAGCGATACTGGCCTCCTCGCCTACAAGCATCAGTGTGTTTGTTCATGCACGGATTTATATCACATGGTGCACGCATTTTTTACACTCCTTCATTGGCAGCGTCAGGTATGTTACACCCCCTCTCATTCCCAACCTGATATCAGCTGCAGTTGTTTTAAGATTGTCAAACCCCTGTGATTTATTCTCTCCAGGCGATGACTTTATACCTCTATCTCTATCTATTCCTCTTTCTCCCCCAATATATTTTTGCCTTTCTTTTCTATTGTCATCACCACTTAACCATTAAAAAAAAAAAAAAAATCCGTGGGAGAAAATGGACAGGAGTCACCAGATGTAGGATTAAGGAGGAAAAAAAAAAAAAAAATCCCTCAACCTGGAACGATGCTTCAGGACCATGGACAGTGCTGTCGCATGCTCCTCCCACCCAGCTTGATCCTAGGCTCAGCCTATCGATTCTGGAGAAAGACGCTAAGAAAGTACTGAGCGTGCTTCAAGAAGTAAATTCCGAGTGCCAAATGATTTCTGATAAAACACAGGAACGGAGTAGAAAACGAGAAACGTGTACCGTGGACTGGAACAAGTAGGAAACAAGTGGGCTCAGCTAGATTTTGAGTAAAAAAATGGGTAAGATTTAATGAAGCACCACAGGACCCTAAAGTGGTAAGAGGGAAATAGTCCGCTCAGGGAGGTACTTGAATAAAAATAGGAAGTATCTTCCTGGAGTTGGAGAACACCTCTGATTCAGATGGTCCAAGAACGTGGAAAAGGTTAAAAGTAGTCCCAGTTAAATGAGATACAATACTCTCTCAAGGATGTTTTGTTGTTACTCCGATTTCTCATTCTCTGGAAAGGCTGATGGGGAGATAAACCAAAACATACAGACCGAAGGGTTATGAAACCTCTGTTTAATGTTGAGAACATTCATTTGTAGCTTTGTACATTGTTTTAAATCAGGCTTAAATGTATAATTCTGTGTTTTAACTGGCAGCAGACGGGGGGGGGGGGGGGGGGGGGGGGGCGGAAACCTAATGTAAACCAAGTGCTATCTTGTCAAAATGAGATGGCCCTTGTCTTTGTCTTGTAGTGACTTTTTAAAATATTAGATATTATCGGGAAAAAATTTAAAAGTTATTTGTAAAATATTTATCTTTTTTAAATTTTTTTGTCCGCATAATTAGTTTAAATTAGAATTAAAAACAACTGCGTAAAAGCCATCTCTTCTTTCTCAGGCCCCTGATCTTTCTCACTCTTCCTTCAAAATGCAACAAACTGTCAGTCAAATAATGATAAGAAATTACTCAGTCAATCCATTTAAGTAACCAGCAAGGAAATGACAGCTGAACTTTTTTTTTCTCTGTCTCCCAAAAATTTGCTAGCACTTTCATGTTTTGATTGAAGGGAAACCTCCAACCCCTACCTACTCTATGGAAACATCTAAATTGAGTATTTATTTCTCTCAGGTAATAGTATAAACATCCTTGTATAAATAATGGCTACTATTTAATACAGAAAAGCTATCATTTTATTTGTCCCCATTCTAAAGCAAGAGGAAAATTTTTAACTTTATTGCTTTTGTTTTGAGACCACTTGTGAGTCTGGCTGTTTTCAATTTTCTTGATTTAAGTGTTGTCCTTCATTTCAATGACTTAAACATACACAGCCCTAAGAAAAACAAGTTTTCCCCTCCCCCATTCATATTAAAGACACGTCAACCTAAGTAAGAAACAAGAGTACTGTTTAAAGTGCATTATTGTATACAAATGGAAAAAATACTGTATATATTTAACATGCAGTGACATGACATGTAGGTTTTTAGAACAAACTCCAAACCAAATCTAGTAAATCCTAAGTAAAACCATCCCTAGTGCTTATACATTTAAGTATCAGGTCTCTACACACTGGGCCCCTCATTCGGTCTGTCAGCTCCTGAAATTTTTCAATCAAATCCTCCTGAGCAATTCATATTTTAAGTAGACTTTATATTTTATAGCAGTTTTAGATTCATAGCAGAGTTGAGAAGAAAGTACAGAGTATCCACATACCTCCTTCAGCTACACAGGCAAAACCTCTCCACACTATTGGTAGCTCATCAGAATGGAAGATTTGTTAAAACCTGTGAACCTTCATTGACTTATCATTATCACTTAAAGTCCATAGTTTGCACTAAAGTTCACTCTTGCTGAAATTTTTTTGGGTTTTGACGAATGTATAAACAGTGTATCCACCACTGTTTGATATATAATCATTTCAGTACCCTAAAATTCTTCTATACTCCGCCTATTCATTCTTCCCCTCAACCCCTGGTGACCTCTCATCTTTTTACTGTATCCATAGTTTTCCCTTTTCCAAAATGACATATAGCCAGAGTCGTACAGAGTGTAGTCTTTCAGATTCGCTTCTTTCATAGTAACATGCATCTAAGGTCCCTGCATGTCTTTTCATGACTCCATAACATTTCTTTCAGTGCTGAATAATGATACTCCAGTGTGTGGATGTTCTCCAGCTGAATAATATTTCTCCATTGTCTAGATGTTCTACAGTCCATTCAACTACTAAAGGACATCTTAGATGCTTCCAACTTTTGGCCATTATGAATAAAAATAACATAGGAAGTTTACTTTTTAAGATCTCCAAAATATGTCCGACCTTATCATGGATATTGCTGCGTATGAGTGGTAAGGAAGTAAGTCAGTGTAAGTTTTAGTCGCTCAGCCATGTCCGACTCTTTGTGATCCCATAGACTGTAGCCTGCCAGGCTCCTCTGTCCATGGAATTCTCCAGGCAAGAATACTGGAGTAGGTTGACATTTCCTTCTCCAGGGGATCTTCCCAACCAAGGGATTGAATCTGGGTCTTCCTGCATTGCAGGCAGATTCTTTACTGCCTGAGCCACCAGGGAAGCTCTATCTGACTAGTACCCAAAGATTTCTTAAATGTTTCAGCTTATTTTCTGTTGCCTTGCAACAGACTACTTCTATTGTCTATAATATCGGCCATTGAAACTTTCACTTTTGTTGTTTTTATGTACTCCATTATTTTAAAAAGCGCTAAATAACTTGTTTTGGAATTCTTGTTTTCTGCTGATTCTATCAACTATCACTTTCCATCTTCTAACATATTTATCATTCATCAGTTGCTCAGTCGCTAAGTTGTGTCTGATTCTTGGCAACCCCATGGACTGCAGCACACCAGCCTCCATTCTCCTCCACTATCTTCTGAAGTTTGCTCAAATTCATGTCATTGAGTCCGTGATGCTATCTAAAGATCTCATCCTCTGCTGCCCTTTTCTCCTTTTGCCTTCAATCTTTCCCAATATCAGGAAGTTTTCCAGTAAGTAAGGCTCTTCACATCAAGTGCCCAAAGCATTGGAGCTTCAGCTTCTGCATCAGTCCTCCCAATGAATATCCAGGGTTGATTTCCTTTAGAATTGACTGCTTTGATCTCCTTGGAGTTCAAGGGACTCTCGAGTCCTCTCCAGTACCACAATTCAAAAACATCAATTCTTTGGCGCCTACCCTTTTTTATAGTCCAGCTCTCACAGGTGTACATGACTACTGGAAAAACCACAGCTTGTCTATACAGACCTTTGTCAGCAAAGTAGTGTCTCTGTATTTTTTAATACTCTATCTAGCTTTGTCATAGCTTTCCTTTCAAGAAGCAAGCATCTTTTAATTTCATGGCTGCAGTCACCATCAGCAGTGATTTTGGAGCCCAAGAAAATAAAATCTGTCACTGCTTCTGCTTTTTCCTCTTTGATTTGCCATGAAGTGATGGGACAGAATGCCATAATCTTAGATTTTTAATGTTGAGTTTCAAGCCAGTGTTTTCACTCTCCCCTTTCACGTGCATTAAGAGGTTCTTTAGTTCCTCTTCAATTTCTGCCATTAGAGTGGTAACATTTGCATATCTGAGATTGTTGATATTTCTTTCAGCAATCTTGATTCCAGCTTGTGATTCTTCCAGCCAGGCATTTCACGTGATGTACTATGCATATAAGTTAAGTAAGCAGGGTAACAACATACAGCCTTGATGTACTACTCCTTTCCCAATTTGGCACTGGTCAGTTGTTCCATGTCTGATTCTAACTGTTGCTTCTTGACCCATATACAGGTTTCTGAGGAGGCAAGTAAGGTGGTCTGGTACTCCCATCTTTTGAAGAATTTTCCACAGTTCATTGTGATCCACACAGTCAAAGGTTTGAGCATAGTCAATGAGGCAGAAGAAGATGTTTTTTCTGTAATTCTCTTGATTTCTCCATGATCCAACAAATGTTGGCAATTTGATTTCTGGTTCCCCTGCCATTTATAAACCCAGCTTGTACATCTGGAAGTTCTCAGGTCACACACTGCTGGAGCCTAGCTTGGAGGATTTTGAGCATTACCCTGCTAGCATATGAAATGCACAGCTGTACAGTAGTTTGTACAGTCTTAGGCATTGCACCTCTTTGGGATATGAATGAAAACTGACCTTTTCCAGTCCTGTGGCCACTGCTGAGTTTTCCAAATTTGAAACATTTTGAGGGACAGGGAGGCCTGGTGTGCTGTGGTTCATGGGGTCACAAAGAGTCGGACACGACTGAGCGGCTGAACTGAACTGAACTGAGTGTAGCATTTTAACATCATCTTCTACAATTTGAAATAGCTCAGCTGGAAATCTGTCCCTTCTGCTAGCTTTGTTTGTAGTAATGTTTCCTAAGGTCCACGTGAATTCACACTCCAGAATGTCTGGCTTTAGGTGACATTGATCCAGCTCTACCAAACCATCATGGTTGCTGCTAAGTCACTTCAGTCGTGTCCGACTCTGTGTGACCCCATAGACGGCAGCCCACCAGGCCCCGCCGTCCCTGGGATTCTCCAGGCAAGAACACAGGAGTGGGCTGCCGTTTCCTCCTCCAATGGTTATCTGGGTCAATAAGACCTTTTTTGTATATTTCTTCTATGTATCCTTGCCACCTGTTCTTAACCTATTCTGCTTCTGTTAGGTGCTTACCATTTCTGTCCTTTCTTGTGCCCATGCTTGCATGAAATGTTCCCTTGATATCTCTAATTTTCTTGAAGAGGTCTCTATCTTTGCCATTCTGTTGTTTTCCTCTATTTCTTTGCACTGTTCATTTAAGACCTTCTTGTCTATCCTTGCTATTCTCTGGAACTCTACATTCCGTTGGGTGTATCTTTCCCTTTCTCTCTTGCTTTTTGTTTGTCTTCTCTCCTCAGCTGTTTGTAAAGACTCCTCCTCAGACAATCACTTTGCCTTCTTGCATTTATTGTTCTTGGGGATGGTTTTGGTCACTGCCTCTTCTACAGTTATGCAGACCTCCATCCATAGTTCTTCAGCCACTCTGTCTACCAGACCTAATCCCTTGAATCTATTTGTCACCTCCACTGTATAATTATAAAGGATTTTTTTAGGTCACACATGAATGGCCTAGTGGTTTTCCCTGTTTAAGCCTAAGTTTTGCAATATTGAAGATGGAAATGGCAACCCTCTCCTGTATTCTTGCCTGGAAAACTCCATGGACATAGGAGCCTAGTGGGCTACAGTCCAAGGAGTCACAAAGAGTCAGACATGCCTGAGCGATGAACACTTTCACTTTGCAATAAGGAGCCCATGCTTGAACCACAGTCAGCTCCCAGTCTTGTTTTTGCTAACTGTATAGAGATTCTCCTTCTTTGGAGGCAAAAGTGAAAGTGTTTCTCACTCAGTCGTGTCTCACTCTTGGGACCCCTTGGACTGTATATATAATATATATTTTATATGCCATTTTAATGTTTCCAAATGAATACAATGGGTATTTTACAAATCAGATGTATAAAATTTCTTCCTTTTGCATTTTAAAACTTTCCAACTGCACCGTTATATAGATAGATTATGATAGACAGAATAATGGACTTATCAAGATTTCCTTGCACCATTCCCTTGAACCTGTGAATATGTTACAAAAGGAACTTTGAAGATGTGACTGTTGTTGTTCAGTTGCTCCCTCCTATCTGACTCTTTGCAACCCCATAAATTTCAACATGATTTGAGAATGGGAGATTTTCCAGGATTACACAGTCGGTTCAATACAATCACATGAGCTGTTAAATGCAGAGAAGCTTTCTTTGGCTAAAGTCAAGAGATATAGCGGAGTGATAAGGCAGAAGAGTCAGAGGAATTCCAAGCAGGATAGTGACTTGAATGCCTTAGCTGAATTTGATGGGGACCATAAAGCAGGGAATGAGGGTAGCCTCTAGAAGGTGAGAACAACCCCTGGCTGACAGCCAGCAAGAAAACAGACCTCAGTCCTACAGGCACATGGAAATGAATTTCACCAACCACTTGAATAAGCCTAGAAATGACTTGTTCACCGAGGCTTCCAGAAAAGAACATAGACCTGCCTACACTTTGATACTGGTTTTGTAAGACTTTAAGCAGACAAACCAGTCTAGCCTACAAGATTTTTGAACCACTGAACTGTGAGATATATTTAAGTCATTCAATTTAAGGGAATTTGTTAAGGCAGTGATAGAAAACAAATACAGAGAGATTTTATATCAGTTATGTTATCTGCAAAAAAAAAAAAAAAAATTCATTGGACAGCACTTATGAGTGCTTTTAAATTCCAGCATTACCGTATTCTAGTTGTGACATTGGGCAAGTTGCTTAATGTCAATCTAACTTAGTTTCACAGTCTGTAAATTGACCACCATTTTTATCTGTGCTCCTGACTTTGCTATGAGAAGTAAACCGTCCATAAATAGATGTGCTCTTTAACTAATATTTTTCATATGAATGAGGAAATGAATGAGACATTAAGATTGTTACTTGCTATCAATATATTTTGACTACTTTGTGTCTGTTTCCATCATTTTTTATTTCTAAATTTTTTTAAAAAAAAGAAAAAACAGCTGTAATATGTCTTCTCAAGCTAAATATGTCACTCCCATCTTCATGCTCCCCAGTAGACCCAAGTTCCCTTAGAGGAAGATGGGGCAATTGCTTAATAAGTTTCAAAATTGTATCATTTTACTCTGTTATCCTGGAAGAGCATTCTTCTAAACTCTGTTCTAAGGAGGAAGAGTTCCAACCTGAATTCTTTCAATAGCAAATGACTGCAATCCAATTTAAATTAGTTTGAGTAAAAGGAACATTTTGGCTCAAATACCTGAGAAGTCTAAAGTGTATCTCAGTGAGGTTCAGCTAAATCCAAGATGTCATCAAAACTATTAATCATGGTGAAGGCTCTGATTGGCTACGCAGAGGCCTTGTGTTCATATACAAACCCATTACTATGATCAGAGAAATGAGATGCTCTTGTCCATATGCCCACTCTTGTGACTATATGCAGAAGGAATCTAAAAGACTTTGAAGTACCGCATGAGAAAGCCTACTGTACAAATGAAAAGTACAGCAACCCAGTTCATTGTGAAAGTGATTGCCACCATGATTTTTTATTGGTAAATTCTAGGTGAAATGCATTTTAAAGATTTCCTTGGAACTACCCTGGTAGTCCAGTGTTAAGAACCCACCTTTCAATGCAGAGGACATGGGTTTGATCCCTCGTCAGGGAACTGAGATCCCGCATGCCCTGGGGCTAAGCTCATGTGTGCCACAACTACTAAGCCCATGTGCCACAGCTAGAGACAAGCCCACACACCACAAGGAAACATCTGGCGTACTGCAGCAAAGACCTGATGCAGCCAAGTCAATCAATAATTTTTTTTAAAAAGGTTTCCTTCATGAGTCCTTAGACTATGATAATATGCATGAAAATTACTTAACAGATAGCTGTCATATGCAGTATTTCCCATATTTACTTGGTCAGGGAACTGTCTGATACAAACCATCTCTTGTGACTAGAGTTCTAAAAAACCAGCTTTGGGAAGAGCTGACCTTAGATTTTGCCTCCCTCTGCTATTCTTTGATTCTCAGAGCTTATCAATGAGATTATTTTCATTCTTCCTTGATTTATAAAATGTCTGATCCTCATTGCTATTATTATTACTATTATTATTATAGAACTCAAAGAGACTTTAGTGATAACCTTTCATCTGTGGCTTCCTTATTCTGCAGATGGAGAAACTGAGACTCATGTGTTTTCTCCCACCATCATGGAACTAGTCAGTTGCTATATGACTCATCTAGACTAGGTGATGCTGAGGTAACAAATAATCCCTAAATCTCAGAGGGTCTTGTGGTAGCTGTGTGTTACGTCATTCTCTTTCTGAGATACAAGCTAATTGCATGGTCACTACATGGATTCTTAAATCATCATCATTACAAAGGGAAAGAAAGAAATTAACTGATCTGGCCCAGGAATAACTTGTGTATTAGATTCAAGGTAGTCACACAGCACACACAAACACAACAAGCTTTGAAGTGCAAAGCTACCATGAGCCTAGAAAGATAAGGATGCTGAAATGTTTGGTAGACAATCTTGATTACCATAGGGGAAAATATGTTGGGAGGGAACATTGTGACTTACCTCCCTCTACCACTTTTGATTTCCAAATGTGACTTGGTGGTATACAATGATAAAAAAATAGCTATCATTTGCAGAATATACTAATGCTAAGGACTTACTAGGGCTTCCCATATGGTTCAGTGGTAAAGAATCCACCTGCTAATGCAGAAGATGCAGGGTCAATCCCTGGGTCTGGAAGATCCCCTGGAAAAGAAATGGCAACCCACTCTAGTAGTCTTGCCTGGGAAATTCCATGGACAGAGGGCCCTGGCGGGCTACAGTACCTGAGGTCACAAAGAGTCAGACACAATGACCAAGCAACAACAATAACAAGGACTTAGTAAGAAATTTCCACATATTGACTTATGTGGAGATTACTAATTTTAGCCACAATTTTACAATGAGGAATGTGAAACACAAGTTGTTTTAATAAGACTTGTGCCCTGACAGTAACATGAAAGGTGCCTCATATGTTTAAGGCTCTGGGTATAATTCTTGCACCAGGTCATAGAGTTGGTAGGTGGTGGAGGTGAGTTTTTAGTCCATGCAGTCTGGCTCCAGGGTCCACGCCACTCTTCAAGCACTCTACTGCTTTCTTACTGGTGGAAGGAAAATAACTCCTTCCAAAAATTCAAAACACTAAGTTCAGCTCTGAGGCAGCTAAAACTTATTCATTTCTTTTTTGAATCTTCAAAACACATTATGAAGGAGCTTTAGGAATTTAAAAAACAAAACTAATACTTCATCAAGCAGAAGATTTATACTACCTGAGAAATGTCTACAGACCTTATTCTATGTACAAATGCACTCATTGATGCATATGTCCTTCTCCTCTAACATTTTGTTTGAAAATATTCAGTGACAACCAAAAATATAAGGGTCAGTGAACAAGCATATCTTCAATTCTACAACTACTATTGTCCCAAGTGCCTTTGTGCATTGTATAGTATTGTAATGCTCTAAGTAAAGGTTCAAATTCATCCTTGTTAAGAACAATTCAAAAGCTTTGGCACATTGATTTATTCATCCATTCAAGAAATTCTTGACACTCTCCTATTAAGTGACAGTCAAAATTCTCAGTGTAGATTATTTAGATAAAAGACACAATTTGTGCCATCAATGATCTCATAGTTTAATGAAGCAAACTGACAAAGCGAGAAGTGCAGTATAGTGTAATAAGAGTTTACAGAGCACACTACTATTGCTTACCTAGTATCCATTTGACACTGTTTCAGTTCTAAAAGCTCTATACTTCTTCACCATGCAACCCAGGTGCTTTATTTAGGCTGAGGTTAACCTCACCACTGGCTCCAAGATCAGACCTGTTCTAAGGGGAATCTCATTAACCTGTCACAGGTATTAGTTCAAAAATTCAGGACTAAACTCAAAGTCCTACTTCATTCTCTTGCTCTAGAGGTTGATTTAGGAATTAACATATGATGGAATTTGTGCAAAAGGGACAAAACAGACTTTTTCAGTGGCTTCCGAGAAATACCTTTCTTTTCAAGACAGCTGATAGAAGAAATGTCTACTTTTCTTCAGACTTAGAAAGAAAATGAATTTAAATGGCAAATGGAATTAAGGTAAGGAAATGAAGCTGGTTTTTTTTAGGTATAGGAAAGAAAAGGAAAACAACTACAGATAGTCCAAACAAAAGGGATTTACTATAGGGAATTAATTACACAGGTGTTGGAAAGTCTGAGTGAAAGAAAATGAAGTAAACCAAAGATTAGCAACTTTGTTATGTTAGTCATTCAGTTGTGTCCAACTCTTTCCCACCTCATGGACTGTAGCCCACTTGGCTCCTCTGTCCGTGGAATTCTGCGGCCAGAATACTGAGTGGGTTGCTATTTCCTTCTCTAGGAGATCCTCCCAACCCAGGTATCAAATCCAGGTCTCCCACATTGCAGGCAGATTCTTCACCATCTGAGCCACCAGGGAAGCCCTTAGCAAATTTAGGAAGAATTTACTAGGGCCAGGGTAGGGACTACAAAGGAGGAGGTTGTTTAATCAAGACTAACAAAAATGATGGTTGTGCAATGCTTCTCCTTTCAAGATGCAGCTACTTTTTTCATAATGAAGGATAATCTCTTTTCCCTGCAAAAATGGAAAACACAAAATCCTATCACTTACCTATTGATTTATGAGTTTTCATTCAAAGTCACAAGTCCACTTGGATATTCTGTTTCCTAAAGATTAAATTGTAAATTTAGATACTATCATTACTGCATATATTAAAAAAAGAGAAAGAAATTAGTTAACACTTTAAAGTATACAGATACATGGCATGCTCCTGAACTCACATATGAATAACTTTCTTTATCTACTACCTATTCCATATTTCCCTTGCCTGCAGCAAGGTTCTCAGCTAATAGGGTCCTTTACCTGATGAAGATGAGTCACATTTTCATTTCTGAGGATGTGAGTTTTGGACAGAGCTGTCTCTTCAGATTGTACTGACTTCCATTAACTTTTCTACTGAACATTAAAGTACTAAGATCTACCCCAAGAAACCTCTTTTGTTTCAGATATAATATACCTGTCTCCTCTATAGAGGAACAACCTACCTTCTTCTTGGCAATGAATATATAAATTACTGTATCCCAATATTTGTTGTTTCAGTGGAATAAGAAGCCCAAAATAATCAGGTGGCAGACTTAACTTTCATTTCATTGAAAAAATTATGTCTCCTGACTAAGACAATTTTAATTATGCAAATAAGACCTTTCAACCAACAGAATTAAAAAAATTAGTGAAGTCCACTTCTTTTCTTAATAAGTGGATTAAGGGTAAAACAATTTCATATGTAGTGTCTTTTAGAAGTTGATACTATGTAATGTAAGAAAATAAACCAAATATTAAAATTATTGTCTCTTAGCTGGCACTTCATCTAATAATCCAGGAAGACATTCTATGTTTCTGTTAAGGGAGCTACTTCTAAGCCAAGAGGTATATGGTAAGATCAGTGAATTGTATGATGCCATAGCTACCCTCCTTTTGTTTTATAGTGAGTTCCTAAATCAGAAGCAGTATTGTGTGGAATATATTGATGATGAACAAGTCACTCCAAAAGTCTTCTGATATTGGTGCTGAAAGGCATTGGAAGCAGGAAAGCAAATCCAACATCCAGAATAGGTTTCAGTTCCACTGAAGACAAAGTCATTTACCATTTCTAGCTGGAAGAAGTCCAAAGCAATCAAATTGATACCTTGTAGTTGGCTGGTCTCCCCAGGAAATGGTGCCATATCAAGGTCTAAATTTGACCCTGTGGCTCTTGCACACTCAGCAAGGATACAGTCAAATATCTTTGTAAAGAAGGACCATACGGTTGAGCCCTTGAAGAACCTCTGTGCTGCCTTGCAAACAAGCCCATTGATTAAGCATAGAAGAGACTAGAAAATTGGTGTCTGAGTGACATCCACAGACCAGGCCATCATGCACACTTTTCTCTAGGAGTTAAGCACAGTTACTCAGCTTCTGCCATTCAAGGATCCCATGTTTCCACTGAAGTCCAAGAATCTGTTTCAAAGCTGGACTTTTGCAAAACCATCCCGAGAGAGAAAAAAACAGCTACCATATAACTCATTTTCTTTAATTTTATTTTGGATAAGTCAAAATGCATAAAAAGAGGAAAAGTATAATAAATCCACTACTATCTATCACTCAACTTCAGTAATTTAAGTTCATAGTCATCAATCTTGTTCCACCTTACTGATAACCACCCTCTGAATCAGAGAGTTTTTGTGGAGTCTTTACTTCTCTCACTGATACATTTCTCAGCATCTTGAGTACTCTCTAAACTCATACAGAAATATACAAGGAGATGGCCAACTTGCAAATAATAGATACACTCTGTTATTTCTACTTCCTTAAACCTTGTAATATTTCTTCATTATGTCAGGGACATTGTAGACTCTGAATATCATTGACTATAGGTCACATTAGAGTCTGATGTATTCAGAGCTGAACTACTTAAGATAGCATATTGGATAGGGCATCTCTGTAAAGCACTATTTGTTCCAAAATACTGAGAATCACTTCCCACACATATACCCCAACTTTAAGCTAATATGAGTAAATAATAATACTACTATTACAATTCCTTTTTCTATATGTCATATCTCCCTAGATAAGATTTATTTTTGCCTCCTGCCTGTCTGCTAAGTCACTTCAGTCATGTCTGACTCATTGTGACCCTATGGACTGTAGCCCACCAGGTTCCTTTGTCCATGGGATTCTCCAGGCAAAAATACTGAAGTGGGTTGCCACACCTTTCTCCAGGGGATCTTCCTAACTCAAGAATCGAACTCGAACTTGCATCTCTTACATCACCTGCATTGGCAGGCATGTTCTTTACCACTACTACCACCTGGAAAGACCTGCTTTTGTTTCCTATGTATGCCAGAAGCAGACTCAAGTTATAGGTTTGAAGGCAATGAGGCTTGGTGGAGATCAATATCAATAGGCATCCATTTGCAAAGCAACTTCCTTACAAGAGTTTATTACAGGGTCTAAAAGACTAATAATAGCTTTTGATATGGGAGATTATTTCTACTATCAATGGACGCTCAATGAAAGTTCAAGTAGATTTGCAGATTCAAGGTCCTCAGATTCATCCATATCTAACCAGATGTTCCTAGGTCAAGTCCCAGATTTCCTTTCTTTCCCAATAAATGCTCTAAATTTCATATAAGATTCTTTGTGAGGCAATGAATTCAACTTATATTATAGTTCTAGAATTTTCACTTTTAAATATGGGATAAGATTCAGGATCTCGTTTACAAGTACAAAAAATGAGACATTATTTTAAGAGCACAATAAAACCTCTGTGAGTCTATGACTTGCCTTGAACTAAGAGATTAAAGACCTGGGCTTGTCAGTTTCTCTCTATAAGCAATCAAGTGCAGTCTCAAAAAGCCTTGCCCCACAGCCTTTTTCATCACTACCACTATAGTGGTCAAATGCATTAACCACTTGGTTTTCCAGAGCTTTGCCTTCAGTAGGCCCGTCATCTAAAGCAACAACAGATAAGAATTTGGTTAATGAGATGTCTCTGCATGTTATTGGTGGTTGTTGTTGTTGTTTAGTCACTAAGTCATGTTGAACTCTTTTGTGACACTATGGACTGCAGCCCACCAGGTTTGTCTGTCTATGGGATTTCCCCGGCAAGAATACTGGAATGGTTGCCGTTTGCTTCTCTACGGGATCTTCTTGACTCAGGGATCGAACCTGCATCTCCTGCTTGACAGGTGGACTTTACCACAACTTGGCAGGTGGACTTTTTGCCTGAGTCACCTGGGAAGCCCATGTTATGGACTGTGTGTTTGTGTTAAGTCATTTTAGTCATGTCCAGCTCTTTGCAATTGTGTGGACTATAGCCCACCAGGCTCCTCTGTCCATGGGATTCTTCAGGCAAGAATGCTGGAATAAGTGGCCATGCCCTCCTGTAGGGCATGTTCCTGGCCCAGGGATCGAACCTGCATCTTTTACATCTCTTGCCCAATTTTCCACTGGTGATAAGGTCAACAGTATATTCCAGATAGTTAAGGTACCCAACCTAAGAATCTCACTTTGAAAGTCTCTTTCATGGAACCTGAAAAAAAAAAAAAAAAAACATTTCAAACAACAGACTTTAATTCAGGGATCTAATTCAAGCATATCATTGCATATTTATTAGAAATTCTGAAGATATTTTTTAAAAGGATAGTACACTAGAGGTTAGTAGCAGCTAAAAGCAGCTACTTCATCTAGTTCGTGGAGAACAAAAAGAATAAGATGGTGTAATCAGATTCCAAAAAAACACTCAGTGCTTCGCTGGTAGGGTGATATCTAGATAGCACAAGGATGGAAGAGGTGCCATGGAAGCTGAGACCACATTCCTGGATGGAAGAATGTGGTTTCTCAAATACACTTCAAGAAGAAAAGTGAGAGAAAATCACAATAGGTTCTCTATTCCTCCAACTATCCGATGTCCCAATAGTGCCTTCCATTAGAAGAATCTAACTAGAAGTTAGCTAGAAAGGAAGGCTAAGGAATGTACTTTGTAGACCTCATCCCCAGCATTTCAGAGAAAATAAGTGGGTTGAAGTTCTGCAGGTCAATAGACATTGCAGCCATTATGATGTAGAATGGTGTTGCAGTTATTTTTGTGCTCAAGTTATCTTCTTTTGGGTAAGAAAGATTGGTTTTTACCTTTAGGTGAATATAAAAATCAAAACCAAGATTGTTAAGCATCTGCTATATAGGAAAAGCTGTTTATATTCCATAGAAACTGTGGCAAATTATAGAATAATGTTGATGCTCTAGAAATGGAGACAGATGAAAAGCACATAACAAATAAATACATAGTATAATTTCAGTCTCAATAAAAACCATGAAGAAAAGTAAAATGTAGTCAATAGATAGAGAACAGGAATTGGTGTAGGTTTTGAACAGGAGCATTAGGAAAGTTCTGTCTGAGAAGGTGACAGATGAGCACAGATCTGAAAAAGTATGTAAGTATGATGGTTAACTTTATGTGCCAGTATGAAGGGTGCTGTAGGATGAAATTAACATTTAAACTGATGAACTCTGAGTAAAAAAGATTGCCTTTAATAATGTGTGGGGGCCTTATCCAATCAAATGAAGGGCTGAAAAGAATAAAAAGACCAGCTTCTCAGAGAAAGAAGAAATTCTCCAGCAGACTGTCAACTGCTGCCCTACAGTACAGATTTTGCACTTGCCAGCATTCATAATTGTGTGAGGCGATGCTTTATAATATTTATATCTTCTATTGGTTCTATATCTTTGGAGAACCCTCACTAGTACAATGAATGAAGCTTTTAAGGCTCTATGTAGAATCATCGTGGGCATAAGAAGTAGTAAGTGTCAATAAACATTTTTTAAAAAAAAAGAAGCAGCAAATGTTAAAGCCCTAATGTAGGAACAAGTGTATCACACTGAAAGAACACTGAAATGGAATAGTATGGTAGAGGGGAGTGAGTTAGAAAAGAGCAAAGGAGATAGGCTTGGAGAGGCTGAGAGCATCTGCGGCTATGGAGAGGACTATGGATTTTTTTTCCCTTATTTTGATGGGAAGCCATTAAGTGTTTTGGTTAGGGGAGTGACATAACCTGATTTTAATTTTCAACAGATCACCATGTGACTACTAAATGGAGAAATGACTTAAGGGACCCATTTGTAAACACAGATATAAGGTAGCAGAACATTGTATCAATCTAGGCAAGATGTGGTGGCTTTGTGAAGTCCATCCTACCTCTGTTGATATGATTCTTTGTTGTTTAATATAGCTTGACTTGAGTTTTCTAAGTTGCAGCTAAACTGATCTTGGCTGATGTGAAATTTGGTAACAAGTGTATGGTGCTGAACCAAGGCAGAAGGAGGTCAGTGAAAAAAACCT
This sequence comes from Bos indicus, assembly GCF_029378745.1. Classification (NCBI taxonomy): domain Eukaryota; kingdom Metazoa; phylum Chordata; class Mammalia; order Artiodactyla; family Bovidae; genus Bos; species Bos indicus. The sequence goes on from NC_091770.1 coordinate 55,935,065, forward strand.
TTTCCCTCTTGAACTAGAAAGCTGATAATATTTGTTATAAAATTACAGAAAAGTTAGCAAATGATGCTTCTCCTACCTTAGGGGGAAAACCATGTTTGTATAGTGTGATTGAGAAGGAAAATTCAGGATGTCAAACTATGTTGTATTAGTCTTCTAGTCTCCAATGAGGTCTACAAGGTAGATACTGGTTTACTTCTGAAAATGAACTTTCTGAAAATAGAGAAGAAATGGGAAAAAAATACCTTTCTTTTATATCCAAAGAGGCTGAAAGCCAAACTATTTCAAATCCTCTTAATAGGGAGTTTGATAAGGTTGGGAATGTCAAATCTCTACCCCCAAACTAAGGTTTTTGCTAACAGAACAGGTGGTGGGAGACCTAGAAGGTGACAAGATTAGGACAAGATGAGCCTAACTCCTCAGACCTCTTGCAAGCAAATTCTGCTAAGTATTTTCAATTGATGGAGTAGTTAATCATGTTGTGAAAGTGCAGGGGGGAATTTAATCTGGATAATTATGAAAGTTTTGGTGCCCTTTCACCTAAGGTTTATTTTCTAAATTGCTCTGAGACAGAGGCCAAGATGAAAGTGCCATTCAATTTCCAAGGTAATAAGCATTACTCAGAAGCTTGTTGCTAGGATGATGAAATGATTAGAATCAAACGTTGACCAGGTAAACTACTGTGTGTGGTTACCATTCTTGAAACTTTTGAAAACAAAAAAATCAAAAACGAGTAACTTTTGAAGTGAGCTATACTGCCAAAGAAATTCTAAATCGTGCTTTAAAAAAGTCTTTGATTTCTCAAACCCAGCAAAAAATTCAGAACCTCAAAGCTCAGTCACGCCCAACTTTTTGTGACCCCATGGGTTATACAGTCCATTGAATTCTCCAGGGCAGAAGACTGGAGTGGGTAGCCTTTTCCTTCTCCAGGGGATCTTCCCAACCCAGGGATTGGACCCAGGTCTCCCACATTGCAGGGGAGTTTCTTTACCAGCTGAGCCACAAAGGAAGCCCAGAAATACTGGAGTGGGTAGCCTATCCCTTCTCCAGGGACCTTCCCAACAAACAGATTCACAGGCACTGAGAACAGACTTGTAGATGCCAAGGGAGGGATGGTAAGGGAGGACTATACTGGAGTTTGGGATCAGCATATGCACACTCTTATACATAGAATGGATTAAACAACAAGGTCCTACAGTATAGCACAGGGAACTATAGTCAATATCCCATAATAAACCATAATGGAAATAATGGGAAAGAATATATATATATATGTATGTGTGTGTATATACATATGTATACATATATGTATGTATATGAAAGTATATGTATACATATGTATATGTATGTATGTGTGCATATACATATGTACACATATATGTGTATGTGAATGTATATATATGTATATATTCTTTCCTATTTTTCCATTATGGTTTATTACAGGATATTGAATATAGTTCCCTGTGCTATACTATAGGACCTTGTTGTTTAATCCATTCTATAAATAATAGTTTGCATCCTATATTAGTTTGCATTCTATATTTAATAGTTGATCCCAAACTCCCAATATAGCCCTCCCTTACCACCCCTCCCTTGGCATCTACAAGTCTGTTCTCAGTGCCTGTGAATCTGTTTGTTCATTTGTATCACATTTCAGATTCCACAAGTAGTGGAATTCCATCATGTAGTGTTTGTATTTCTGACCTTACTTGGTATGATAATTTCTAGGTCTATCTGTGTTGTTGCAAATGGCATAGTTTTATTCTTTTTTATGGCTGAGTAGTATTCTTTTTTAACATTTTTATCCATTCATTGTTCATGTTTTTTTAAATAATGGCATCCAGTTCCCTTCGTACCACAGTATGTTGGGGGTGAATACTATCTGCAAATGACGAACAGCTACGTCTAGACTTGAGGGAAGAAAAGGACAAGGCTTCAGGTTGTCTTCTTGGGCATGGACACTCTTGCAAGTGTGTGTGTGTGTGTGTGTATGAGGAAGGATATGTATGAATGTTTAGTGGTTAAAACACTGGATTGTGTTTAATATTGCTGGGTGCTTACTGTCTGTCAGTCTCCCCTTCTCACAGCATTGACTATTTTCATTTAAAAATGAATGTCCATCCCTACCCATATAATACACATGACCTGCATCCAAAACTCCAGGTTGCTGTTTGCCATTTATGGGGTGGCAAAGAGTTGAACACAATATAGGAACTGCAAATGACAAAATTCCACATAGTCATCACCAAAAGAGTAATTATACTACTCTCTTTCCACAGAGACTGATTTACTTACTTAGATGTAAGTAAATTATAAATTTAGATACTTTCATTACTCCATATATTGAAAAAAGAGAAAGAAATTAGTTTAACACTTTATACAGATATATGGCATGCTCCAGAACTCACATATGAATAACTTTCTTTATCTACTATCTATTCCATGTTTCCTTTGTCTGCAGCAAGGATATCAGCTAATAGGGTCCTTTAGCTGATGAAGGTGAGTCACATTTTGATTTCTGAGGATGTGACTTTTGGGCAGAGCTGTCTCTTCAGGTTGTACTACTTCATTCCTCTATTCACATTTTTTTTTTTAAAGAAGTGGTCCTGTGTCTCATTTCAGGATATGAGGATAAATAAAGGTTTGCAGGATGTTTGGATGAATTTTTTTTCTAACTTTTAATTACTAGATGTCTTATAATGAATATCATGGTGGATGAGGGTGAAACCAGGGACAGCCACAGTTATTTTTCCACTAAATACATTTACATCCTTAGGATAAAGTCAAAGAAAAAACGGAATACAGTGTAAGGGTTTAAAGAAGTAGGATAACTGAAAGAACTTGCCCCACCCTGAAGTTTTGTTTCCATGTGTGTGTCCTTATTGCTTCAGTGATGTTTGACTCTTTGCGACCCTATGGACTGAAGCCCACCAGACTCTTCTGTCCATGGGATTCTCCAGACAAGAATCCTGGAGGGGGTTTCTATGCCCTCCTCCAGGGGATCTTCCCAACCCGGGGATTGAACTCATGTCTGCCTTCATCTCTTGCATTGCAAGTGGAGTCTTTACCCACTGAGCCACCTGGGAAGCCCAAAGTTTTGTATAACTCAAAACAAAACTTTATGAAGGTTTGGAATGGGCTCTCTGTTATTCTGAATTCTGATATTGATATACAAGGTTAAGAATTGGATTGCATGCAAATGCAAATTATTGCAGAGTTCAATTCCTAGAAGAGATGAAGAGATGAAACTGAAAGGAAAGTGGTACTTTGCCAAAGACGAGAGAGAAAGACTATAGGCAGACTAAGAGCATTTGGAATACCATAATACCCTTATTTAGGGTTAGGTCTTCTAGTGAGACATAGCCTAAGTCTACTTCAGTAAGAGAAGAATCAGTGTCCATGTGTATGCCTAGGTTAGCTTCAGGACAATGAGAGATGTGAGTATACAAGACACTGCAGACTTTAAATTCAAGCAAAGTTTGGTTGGCTTCATCTGATGTAACATCATTCTGTACAGAGCAAAGAACTGGAGGGACAGAGAATCAAAAACCATTTGGTAACTCTGGATAATAAGTGTTGCAGAAGATGGCATCAGCAAGGACAAATGCTAAGAACAGTGGGTTGGCAGTGATGTGGCAACTAATAGAGCCAATGATAAGCCCAGAGCTGAAGACACAACATCAGAAGCCTAGGGGTAAGTGAATCAATAAAGTCAGAAATGTGTAAAATGATAAATAGCAGCTAGCAACTGACACCCCGTCATGGTGTTGGGGAAACAAAGAGATGTTAAGGGCTGTGCTGAAAGGAAGAACACATGTTCATTTAAAGAAACTGCTGCTCCTCAGCTTTGGCAGGCTCCTTCCATGCAGTACTGTGGCTGAAATTGTCAGAGCTTTCGATTTGTGATAACTCTGGAACTCCAGAGTTTTATGACAAATCTGCCTATTATAAATTTTTACAGCTAATTCAAATTTAAACACTGTGTAGGCCCACACTAGGCAGGCCAAAACAAAACAGAGCCACCCCCTAAATCCAGGATATCTGTAGGCTGGAGTGGGACCGAAGATGATTTTTAGAGAAATTTTTCAGGAACTAATATTGCACATGGTAAAGAGCATTTCCTGAAGTTTAGCAATTCCTACAGCTACATGTATTTCTTCTGTTGCTGTTAAATTCCAGAATATTTAAGTTTAATAATTTTCTTTTAAAATATCATATAGAATATGAATTATTTCAACCAAAGTTAGGAGAAAATACTTTACCAATAAATGAAAAATTAGTCAAAGAATACATTCTAAAAGTATCTTTCCTGTAATACATTTTATACTTTCTAGATTTTTATCTTTTCAACTTTCAAGAAAGCAATTAAAATCACCTATACACTGAATATCCATTGTTTAACATATGGGCTATATTTCTTAGAGCATGTGCAGTATTTTCATGATTTTTTTTTACTACTTTATTAGAACAAAAGGAAAATTTTCTATATTAAGAAATATATGATTAATTTGAATATAAAAACAATCCTAAAATCTGTAAATATGGAGAGCAAGTGCTAAATTTGGTTGTTTTTGGTATCTTTTGCCTTTGGTTAACAGAAAGTAGGGTTTCCCTGGTAGCTCAGCTGGTAAAAAATCTGCCTGTAATGCAGAAGACCCCAGTTCAATTCTGAGTCAGGAAGATCCTCTGGAGAAGGTAAAGGCTACCCACTCCGGTATTCTTGGGCTTCCCTGGTGGCTCAGCTGGTAAAGAATTTGCCTGCAATGCGGGAGACCTGGTTAGATCCCTGGGTTGGGAAGATCCCCTGGAAGAAGGCAGGGCGACCCACTCCAATATTCTTGCCTGGAGAATCCTCATGGACAGAGGAGCCTGGTGGGCTATAGTCCATGGGCTCACAAAGAGTTGAACACAACTGAGCAACTAAGCACAGCACACAGCACAATAGAAAGTACTTTTCAGAAGATCATTTGTTCAGACTGCTTTTTTCCAACTTAAAGTACACAGTTGAATAGTGTTTAATATATTTCAGTTCAGTCAGTTCAGTTCAGTCGCTCAGTCGTGTCCGATTCCTTGCGACCCCATGAATCGCAGCACGCCAGGCCTCTCTGTCCATCACCAACTCCCGGAGTTCACTGAGACTCACGTCCATCGAGTCAGTGATGCCATCCAGCCATCTCATCCTCTGTCGTCCCCTTCTCCTCCTGCCCTCAATCCCTCCCAGCATCAGAGTCTTTTCCAATGAGTCAACTCTTTGCATGAGGTGGCCAAAGTACTGGAGTTTCAGCTTTAGCATCATTCCTTCCAAAGAACACCCAGGACTGATCTCCTTTAGAATGGACTGGTTGGATCTCCTTGCAGTCCAAGGGACTCTCAAGAGTCTTATCCAATACCATAGTTCAAAAGCATCAATTCTTCAGTGCTCAGCTTTCTTCACAGTCCAACTCTCACATCCATACATGACCACAGGAGAAACCATAGCCTTGACTAGATGGACCCTTGTTGGCAAAGTAATGTCTCTGCTTTTGAAAATGCTGTCTAGGTTGATCATAACTTTCCTTCTAAGGAGTAAGCAGCTTTTAATTTCAAGGCTGCAATCACCATCTGCAGTGATTTTGGAGCCTCCCCCCACAAAATTCTGACACTGATTCCACTGTTTCTCCATCTATTTCCCATGAAGTGATGGGACCAGATGCCATGATCTTAGTTTTCTAAATGTTGAGCTTTAAGGCAACTTTTTCACTTTCCTCTTTCACTTTCATCAAGAGGCTTTTTGTTCGTCTTCACTTTCTGCCTTAAGGGTTGTGTCATCTGCATATCTGAGGTTATTGATATTTCTCCCAGCAACCTTGATTCCAGCTTGTGCTTCTTCCAGCCCAGTGTTTCTCATGATGTGCTCAGCATATAAGTTAAATAAGCAGGGTGACAATATACATCCTTGACATACTCCTTTTCCTATTTGGAACCAGTCTGTTGTTCCATGTTCAGTTCTAACTGTTGCTTCCTGACCTGCATAAAGGTTTCTCAAGAGGCAGGTCAGGTGGTCTGGTATCCCCACCTCTTTCAGAATTTTCCACAGTTTCTTGTGATCCACACAGTCAAAGGCTTTGGCATAGTCAATAAAGCAGAAATAGATGTTTTCTTGGAACTCTCTTGCTTTTTGCATGATCCAGCGGATGTTGGCAATTTGATCTCTGGTTCCTCTGCCTTTTCTAAAACCAACTTGAACATCTGGAAGTTCACTGTTCACGTATTGCTGAAGCCTGGCTTGGAGAATTTTGAGCATTACTTTACTAGCGTGTGAGATGAGTGCAATTGTGCGGTAGTTTGAGCATTCTTTGGCATTGCCTTTCTTTGGGATTGGAATGAAAACTGACCTTTTCCAGGATTATGGCCATTGATGAGTTTTCCAAATTAGCTGGCATATTGAGTGTAGCACTTTCACAGCATCATCTTTCAGGATTTGAAATAGCTCCACTGGAATTCTGTCACCTCCACTAACTTCGTTCGTAGTGATGCTCTCTAAGGCCCACTTGACTTCACATTCCAGGATGTCTGGCTCTAGGTGAGTGATCACACCATCGTGATTATCTTGATTGTGAAGATCTTTTTTGTAAAGTTCTTCTGTATATTCTTGCCACCTCTTCTTAATATCTTCTGCTTCTGTTAGGTCCATGCCATTTCTGTCCTCTGTTCAGTTCAGTTCAGTCACTCAGTCGTGTCCGACTCTTTGTGACCCCATGAATCGCAGCACGCCAGGCCTCCCTGTCCATCACCAACTCCTGGAGTTCACTCAGACTCACGTCCATTGAGTCAGTGATGCCATCCAGCCATCTCATCCTCTGTTGTCCCCTTCTCCTCCTGCCCCCAATCCCTCCCAGCATCAGAGTCTTTTCCAATGAGTCAACTCTTTGCATGAGGTGGCCAAAGTACTGGAGTTTCAGCTTTAGCATCATTCCTTCCAAAGAAATCCCAGGGCTGATTTCCTTCAGAATGGACTGGTTGGATCTCCTTGCAGTCCAAGGGACTCTCAAGAGTCTTCTCCAACACCACAGTTCAAAAGCATCAATTCTTCAGCGCTCAACCGTCTTCACAGTCCAACTCTCACATCCATACATGACCACAGGAAAGACCATAGCCTTGACTAGATGGACCTTTGTTGGCAAAGTAATTTAGCACATTATATCTCCCCCAAAACCCATCAGCATCATTCCTCATCCTACTCTCCCCTGACCCCAGACCTAGGCACCCTCTAATCTACTTGTTTCTATCTCTATATATTTGCCTAATCTGGACATTCTATGTAAACGTAATATTAAAATATGTGGTCTTTATAAATTTCCTTTTTACACTTAAAATGTTTTCATATTCTATGTTAGCAAGTACCAGTTCTTCATTCTTTGTCATGACTAAATATATTTCCTTTTATGGACATATCATGTTTTGTCTATCTATTCATCAGCTGATAGACACTTGGGTTGTTTCATGTTTTGGTCACTATGAATAATGCTTTGGTGAGGTGAATATTTGTATAGTGGTTTTTGTGTAGCTGTGTTTAAATTCCTCTTGATTGTACACCTAGGGTAGGATTACATGGTAATGTAATGGTCAAGGGTCACATGGTAATGATATGTTTAACAGCTTAAGGAACTGCCAAACTGTTTATGACAGCATCAGTTCACATTCCTGTCAGCAATATATGAGGGTTCCAATTTTCCCACATCTTTGTCAACAAATGTTATTACTTTCTTTTTTATTATAGTAAGTGTCTATTTATTATGGTTTTAATATGCATTCAAGGAATAAATGATGGTAAGCATATTTTCATGTGTTTATTCGCAATTTGTAAACCTTTTTTAGAGAAACATCTTTAAATTCTTTGTCTATTTAAAAAACTTCATTATTTCCCTTTTTGTTATTCAGTTGTAATATATTCTTGTTATAAGTCCCTTATCAGATATAAAATTTATAAATATAGTCTCCCATTCCAGGAGTTGTTTTTTCAGTTTCTTTCTAATGTAATTTATATTGTCGTTGAATCACTAAGTCATGTCTGACTCTGTGACCCCATGCCAGGCTTCCCCATCCTCTACCGTCTCCCAGAATTTGCTCAGATTCATGTCCATTGAGGCACTGATTCTATCCAACCATCTCACACTCTGTATCCCCCTATTCCTCTCTCAATCTTTCTCAGCATCAGGGTCTTTTCCAATGAGTTGGCCCATTGCATCAGGTGGTCAAAGTATTGGAGCTTCAGCTTTAGCATCAGTCCTTCCAACGTATATTCAGGGTTGATTTCTTTTAGAATTGACTGGTTTTATCTCCTTGGAGTCCAAGTGACTCTCAAGAGTCTTCACCAGCACCACAACTAGAAAACATCAAATCTGGTGTTTGGTGCTCAACCTTCTTTATGGTCCAACTCTCACATTTGTACACGACCATAGCTTTGTCAGCAAAGTGATATTTCTGCTTTTTAATACAATGTCTAGGTTTGTCATAGCTTTTCTTCCAAGGAGCAGCATCTTTTAATTTCATTGCCACAGTCACCATCGTCAGCAACTTTAGAGCCCAAGAAGATAACATCTGTCACTGTTTCCACTTTTTCCCCTTCTGTTTGCCATGAAGTGATGGGACTGGACGCCATAATCTTCACTTCAGTTCAGTCACTCGGTTGTGTCCGACTCTTTGTGACCCCATGGACTGCAACATACCAGGTCTCCCTGTCCATCACCAATTCCCAGAGCTTGCTCAAACTCACGTCTGTCGAGTCGATGATGCTATCCAACCATCTCATCCTCCATCGTCCCCTTCTCCTCTTGCCTTCAATCTTTCCTAGCATCAGGGTCTTTTCCAAGGAGTCAGTTCTTTGCATCAAGTGGCCAAAGTATTGTAGCTTCAGCTTCAGCATCAGTCCTTCCAATGAATATTCAGGACTGATTTCCTTTAGGATTGACTGATTTGATCTGCTTGTAGTCCAGGGGACTCTCAAGAGTCTTCTCCAACACCACAGATCAAAAGCACCAATTCTTCCGTGCTCAGCTTTCTTTATGGTCCAACTCTCACATCCATATGTGACTACTGGAAAAACCTTAGCTTTGAGTAGAACTTTGTCAGCAAAGTATTGTCTCTGCTTTCTAATATGCTGTCTAGGTTGGTCATAGCTTTTGCTATGCAAGTCTTAAAAGATGATGCTATGAAAGTGTTGCAGTCAATATGCCAGCAAATTTGGAAAACTCAGCAGTGTCCATAAGACTGGAAAAGGACTGTTTTCATTCCAATCCCAAAGAAAGGCAATGACAAAAAATCTTCAAACTATTGCACAATTGCCATAACCTTCGTTTTTTGAATATTGAGTTTCAAACCAGCTTTTTCATTCTCCTCTTTCACCTTCATCAAGAGGGTTTAGTTGTTCTTTAGTTCCTCTTTACTTTCTGACATTAGAATGATATCATCTACATATCTGAGGTTGTTGATATTTCTCCCAGCAATTTTGATTCCAGCTTGTACTTCATCCAGCCCAGCATTTCCCATGATGTATACTCTGCATGTAAATTAAATAAGCAGGGTGACAATAGACAGCCTTGATGTTCTCCTTTCTCAATTTTGAACCAGACCATTGTTCTAAGTCCAGTTCTAACTGTTCCTTTTTCTCCTATATACAGGTTTCTCAGGAGACTGGTAAGGTGGTCTGGCATTCCCATCTCTTCAAGAATTTTCCACAATTTGTTATGATCCACATAGTCAAAGGCTTTAGCATAGTCAGTGAAGCAGAAGTAGATGTTTTTCTGGAATCCATTGATTTATCTATGATTCCAATGAATGTTGTCAACTTGACCTCTGGTTCCCCTGCCTTTCCTAAATCTACCTTGTACATTTGGAAGTTCTAGGTTCACATACTGCTGAGGCCCAGCTTGGAGGATTTTGAGTGTTACCTTGCTAGCATGTGAAATGAGCACAGTTGTGCAGTAGGTTGAACATTCTTCCCTGGAGAAGGGAATGGCAACCCACTCTAGTATTCTTGCCTGGAAAATTCCACCGACAGAGGAGCCTAGCGGGTTAGAGTTCATGGAGTCACAACGAGTTAGACACAACTGAGGAACAGCACTTTGAACATTCTTTAGCATTGTCCGTCTTTGCGGTTGGAATGAAAATAGACCTTTTCTAGTTGTGTGGCCTCTGCTGAGTTTTCCAAATTTGCTGACATATTCAGTGTAGCACTTTAAGAGGATCATCTTTTATGCTTTTAAATTGTTCAGCTGGAATTCCATCACCTCCACTAGCTTTGTTTGTAGTTATGCTTCCTAAGGCCCCCTTGACTTCACACTCCAGTATGTCTGGCTCTAGATGAGTGACCACACTATTGTGGTTTAAGACCTTTGTTGTATAACTTTTTCCATGTATTCTTGCCACCTCTTTTTAATGCTTATGTCAGGTCCTTACTGTTTCTATCCTTTATTATGCTCATCTTTGCATGAAATGTTCCCTTGATATCTCCAGTTTTCTTGAAGAGATCTCAAGTCTTTCCCATTCTATTGTTTTCCTCTATTTCTTTACATTGTTCGTATAAGAAGGTTTTCTTATGTCTTCTTGCTATTCTCTGGAACTCTGAATTCAGTTGAGTACCTCTTTCCCTTTCTACCTTGTGTTTTGCTTCTCTTCTTTCCTCAAGTATCTGTAAAGCCTTCTCCTCAGACAACCACTTTGCCTTCTTGCATATCGTTTTCTTTGGAATGGTTTTGGTCACTGCCTCCTATACAGTGTTACAAACCTCCGTCCGTAGGTTTTCAGGCACTCCATCTACCAGACCTAATCCCTTGAATCTATTTATCACCTCTACTGTATAATCATAAGGGATTTGATTTAGGTCATACCTGAATGACTTATTTATTTTCTCCACTTTCTTCAATTTAAGCCTGAAATTTGCCAATATATTACTGTGTTATAGATATAAATATGTTTTAAATAAATATATTTAAATAAGAGTATTTATGTGAGTTTTTTTCATCACATCTTTTGATGTTATATCAATGAAACATTGCATCATCCAACATCACAAATATTCACATCCATGTTTTTGTCTAATTTCATAGTTTTAGCTATTACATGTATACCTATGACCATTTTGAGTTAATTTTTTCTCAAAGTATAGCCATAACTTTTGCATATTTCTGAGCAATATTTTGTCTTTTAAAATTCTTTTTAAAACAACTTATGTGTGTGCTCAGTTGCCCAGTCATGTCCAACTCTTTGTGATCCTATGAACTGTAGCCCACCAGGATCCTCTGTCCGTGGAATTCTCCAGGCAAAAATACTGGAGTAGGTTGCCATTTCCTCCTCCAAGGGATCTTCCCAACCCAGGGATCTAACCTAGATGTCCAACATTGTAGCTAGATTCTTTACTGTCTGAGCCACCAGGGAAGGCCCAAAGTATTACTCATTTAGTCACATCTGACTCTTTGTGACCCAGTGGACTCTCTGTCCATGGAATTCTCCAGGCAAGAATACTGGACTGGGTAGCCATTCCCTTCTCCAAGGGAACTTTCCAACCCAAGGACTAAACCCTGGTCTTCTTCATTGCAAGCAAATTGTTTATGATCTGAGCCATCAGGGAAGCCCAACATTTGGCACTCCTCCCCGTTGGGCAATTGGACCTTGGTCTCTCCACATGCCAAGTGGGGGTAACTCACCACTATACTAACAAGGAGTAGCACAGCCTCAGTCTCCAGAGAAATTAAAAAACTCAGCCCAGATACAGAATTAACCATGGAAAGGACAGACAAGAGGTTCAATCTTCAAAGTCAAAGAAATTGCCAAACTTTTGCATTTTCATGCAATCCTGAATTCTGATTCTGTGGGTAGGTAAGAGAACAAGAAGTTGTGGGGAGTATTTATACTATATATAATCAGTCAGTGCACTATAAAGATCTGGGGATGTCAGGGCATGTCTCTACAGAGTGGTTGGAAATATTGACAAGACACAGCATATTTTATTGATGACACTGGCAATAACTAGGCCACAAGGTGAGTGAGCTGGGCTCCAGTCCTATAATATTAAGCAAGCAAACAGCAGAGTACAAAATAGGAGCCAATACACAAAACAAAACTTATAATCATGATGAGAAGGGCAGGCATGGGTGTTCCTTGAAGAGGAAATCAGGACCAGGAGACTGGAGAAAATCTTGCCTTCTTGTTCTTGCCTACTCTCCACATATCCCCACTTGGGTAAAGGGTACAATGATCTAATTAGGTCAGAATGCAGAATAATGGTTTTGCTATAGTTACGTATAAAGTGGGTTACAGTGCTTCAGAGGTTTGTAGACATATTTCACTCTGTTTTCCTTTCTTTCTCTAATTCTCTGGCATTCTTTTCATTCAAGTAATGGAACAAACTGAGTCAGGGTCCAGCTCCTTGAAGTAGATGTAGTTATCATATATTTATCTTCTATAAGAATAAGACAAAACAAACATTATTTAAGGTTGGAACTGATTAATATTAAGATTTAGTGTTTTCTTAGACCTCAGCCTTAAGCCCTGTTTATCAGAAAGCCCTAGGTACAAGGCTGCTGCTAAGTCGCTCCAGTCATGTCCAACTCTTTGCGACCCCATAGACGGCAGCCCACCAGGCTCCCCCATCCCTGGCATTTTCCAGGCAAGAACACTGGAGTGGGTTGCCATTTCCTTCTCCAATGCATGAAAGTGAAAAGTGAAAGTGAAGTCATTCAGTCGTGTCCGACCCTTAGCGACCCCATGGACTGCAGCCTACCAGGCTCCTTTGTCCATGGGATTTTCCAGGCAAGAGTACTGGAGTGGGGTGCCATTGCCTTCTCCTGAGTACAATACCATATTAATACCATCTAATAGACTCCAGTCTTTTGTGGTTAAAATGTAGTTCCAGGACTTATTTTGTGCCTAAAGATCAGGAAAGTGGACAGGACTTGATACCAACCGGCACATCATCCTTATAAAGGAAATCATGAGAATGAGTAACAGGACAGAGATCAGACTGAGAATAAGAGAATGAAGGAGACCATGAAACATGCTTAAACTTAAGGGAGCAATAGGAAACAGAGCACAAAATAGAACAGAACCAGTCATTTCAAAGCAGAGAGGCCCCAGTGTTATCACAGAGGTCAATAAAGGAAAGAATAAAGCCGCTGTCAACTTGGTTACATGCTACAGAGATAAAGTGGAGATGTAAAAAGAGGAAAGTCTAATTAGATTAGCAACTAAAGTGTTATAGATAACTTTGGAGATGCAATTTCAGTAGAATTATGGAAGCATAAACAATAGTTAAGAATTATAACTAAAATGAGGAAATGGAAGCCAAAAGCAGATGGATGAAGAGAAGACAGTGTTTTCCTAAGGAGGGACAAGACAGTGATGAAATCGACAACATGGGAATGGAGTCAAAGGAAGAATATTATAGGATTAAAAATACTTTCAAGGAATTGTTTGAGGAGAAGGATCCAGTATAAATATCATATGTCATTATGCAAAAACTGTAGTGGAATAAAGGACAGAAATGGTATGGACCTAACAAAAGCAGAAGATAATAAGAGGTGGCAAGAATACACATAAGAACTGTATAAAAAAAGATCTTTATGACCCAGATAACCGTGATGGTGTGATCACTTACTTAGAGCCAGACATCCTAGACTGCAAAGTCAAGGAAGTCTTAGGAAGCATCACTATGAACAAACCTAGTGGAGGTGAAGAAATTCCAGCTGAGCTACTTCAAGTCTTAAAAGATGAGGCTGTGAAAGTGTTGCACTCAATATTCCAGCAAATTTGAAAGCTCAGCAATGGCCATAGGCCTGGAAAAGGTCAATTTTCATTCCAATCCCAAAGAAAGGCAATGCCAAAGAATGTTAAAACTACCAAACATTTGCACTCTTCTCACATGCTAGTATAGTAATGTTCAAAATTCTCCAAGTGAGGTTTCAACAGTACATGAACCAAGAAACTTCCAGATGTTCAAGCTGAATTTAGAAAAGGCAGAAGAACCAGAGATCAAATTGCCAAAATCCATTGAATCATAGAAAAAGCAAGATAATTCCATAAAAACATCTGCTTCATTGACTATGTTAAAGCCTTTGACTGTGTGGATCACAACAAATTGTGGAAAATTCTTCAAGAGAGGGGAATATCAGATCACCCTACCTGCCTCCTGAGAAATCTGTATGCCTGTCAAAAAGCAGCAGTTAGGACCAGACATGGAACAATGGACTGGTTTCAAATTGGGAAACGAGTACATCAAGGCTATATATTGTCACCCTGCTTATTTAACTTATATGCATAGTACATCATGTGAAATGCTGGACTGGATGAAGCACAAGTTGAAATCAAGAATCCTGGGGAAAATATCAATAACCTCAAATATGCAGATGACACCAGCCTTATGGGTGAAAGCGAAGAGGAACTAAAGAGCCTCTTTATGAAAGTGAAAGAGGAGAGTGAAAAAGTTGACTTAAAACTCAACATTCAAAAAACTAAGATCACGGCATCCGGTCCCATCACTTCATGGCAAATAGATGGGAAAACAATGGAAACAGTGAGAAACTTTATTTTTTGAGCTCCAAAATCACTGCAGATGGTAACTGCAGCCATGAAATTAAAAGATGCTTGCTTCTTGGAAGAAAACCTATGACCAACCTGGACAGAATATTAAAAATCAGAGACATTACTTTGCTGGCAAATGTCTGTTTAGTCAAACTATTGGTTTTCCATTAGTCATGTATGGTTGTCAGAGTTGAACCATAAAGAAAGCTGAGTGCCCAAGAATTGATGCTTTTGAACTATGGTGTTGAAGAAGACTCTTGAGAGTCCCTTGGACTGCAAGGAGATCCAATCAGTCCATCCTAAAGGAAATCAACTCCATATGTTCATTGGCAGGACTGATGCTGAAGCTGAAGCTCCATTCTTTGGTCACCTGATTCGAAGAACTGACTCATTGGAAAAGACTCTGATGCTGGGAATGATTGAAGGCAGGAGAAGGGGGCAACAGAGGATGAGATGGTTGGATGGCATCACTGACTTGATGGACATGAGTTTGAGCAAGCTCCGGGAGTTGGTGATGAACAGGGAAGTCTGGCGTGCTGCAGTCTATGGGGTCACAAAAAGCTGGACACAACTGAACAACTGAAGTGAACTGAACTGGACTGTAGTGGAATCCAGCAAGTTTCTGAAGGATCCAATGTTTACCTTGCTACAAGCGACTGGCCTAACAATCTAGGGAGATACTCAGTTAAATGAGAATTTTGCCTAGTTTTAAAACATATTATTTATTAAATATTTAAACCACATTAATTTATATCTATCTATATTTAACACCCAGCCCACACACACAAATGACTGCTTAAAGCAACCATTTATTTTTCTCTCCCCTGGTTTTCTGTGTTGACTGAACTGAGCCAGTTCATTCTCATTCAGGGTTGTGCCTAGTTGCAATGACATGGCAGCTGCACTGGAGTCATCTGAAAGCCCAAACAAGTTGAATGATCAGGACAGCCAACTGATGGTATTCTGACCAAAGGCTAAGAATTCAGCAGAGGATGACCAAGAGAGCATATTTTTTCTCTGGATGGACTGGACCTCTCCTAGCATGCTACCCATGTTCCCAGATGGAGTGTTAAAAATAAGTGTTTCAAGAGGATCCAGAGGAAGCTTTAAGAATTCCTGTTAGCTAGGCTTAAGGCAACCCAGAATGTCTATCATGTTCAACTGATCAAGCAAACCAGTCAGGCCATCCCTGATTCAAGGCTAATAGAATTAATCTACTTATTATAAAGCAGCATGTTTGTATGCTGATTATGGATAAGATTGAAGGCAAAAGGAGAAAGTGGTAGCAGAGGATGAGATGGTTGGATGGCATCACAGACTCAATGGACATGAATTTGAGCAAACTCCTGGAGATAGTGGAGGACAGAGACGCAGTCTATGGAGTAGCAAAGAATTGGACATGACTTAGTGGCTGAACAACAGCAACATATGAATATGGGGAAGAAGGTCTTGATGGAGTCCCTCTCAGGAGAACTTCTACCTCCTGACCTCACTTAAGATGAAAATAACTAAAGATAGGTTATTTTGCAACATATAGAATATGAACAATCTTTCTTCCCCCTAGACTTGCTATCAGCCTCTTGCTGATTTCATATTAATCATCAAATCTACTGTTACCAGTTCTTGAAAACAGGAATTGGTTAAGTCCTTAACTAGTTAAGGTAGTTGCTTACAGGTTAGTATGTCTTTAAATTATTTTGAAATTATTGGATAAAATGAAAAAAGTATATTTGTATTTATTTTTCCTCTTATTAACATAATAAGATTTTGGAATTAAAGTATTTTTATTACATATATAAATATTATTAACATAATATTTGGAATATAATAATATTTTGGAATTATTGGATAAAATGAAAAAAGTATATTTGTATTTATTTTTTCTCTTATTAACATAATAACATAGATAATTAAACAAATACTATTAAAAAGCAGAGACATTACTTTGTCAGCAAAAGTCCATTAGTCAAGGCTATGACCATTTTCCAGTGGTCATGTATGGATGTGAGAGTTGGTCTATAAAGAAAGCTGAGCACTGAAGAACTGATGCTTTTGAACTGTGGTGTTGGAGAAGACTCTTGAGAGTCCCTTTGACTGCAAGGAGATCCAACCAGTCCATCCTAAAGGAGATCAGTCTTGGGTGTTCATTGGAAGGACTGATGTTGAAGCTGAAACTCCAATACTTTGGCCACCTGATAGGAAGAGCTGACTCATTTGAAAAGACCCTGATGCTGGGAAAGATTGAGGGCACGAGAAGGGGATGACAGAGGATAAGATGGTTGGATGGCATCACTGACTCAATGGAGATGGGTTTGGATGGACTCTGGGAGTTGGTGATGGACAGGGAGGCCTGGCGTGTTGCAGTTCATGGGGTCACAAAGAGTCAGACATGACTGAGCAACTGAACTAAACTGATGAAGTAAATATATACCTACTCCTTCTGTATATGATGCAACCTATGTATATATATGGAGAAGGCAATGGCACCCTACTCCAGTACTCTTGCCTGGAAAATCCCATGGACAAAGGAGCCTGGTAGCCTGTAGTCCATGGGGTCGCTAAGAGTCAGACATGACTTCACTTTCACTTTTCACTTTCATGCATTGGAGAAGGAAATGGCAACCCACTCCAGTGTTCCTGCCTGGAGAATCCCAGGGACAGGGGAACCTGGTGGGCTGCCGTCTATGGGGTCGCACAGAGTCGGACACGACTGAAGCGACTTAGCAGCAGTGGCAGCAGCATGTGTATATGTGTGTGTGTGTGTGTGTGTGTGTATATATATATATATATCATGATTGATAAAAATACTTTCCCTCAAAATTGTTACTAGAAGTCAGACTTAAAATATTGCTCTCCGTTTAAATTATACTAACTACTAAATACTATACTAATAGTAAACACAAATACTAAAGTTAGTCTTGACTGAATTTATCCTATTAATACAATTAAATTATTTTAAATACTGCTTTTCTTTTATTTGGCTCTTAAATCAGTTCTTCAGTTTTCTGTGGTCAGAAATTATTCAATTTTCTGTTTGTAGCATGGTTACCAAACAAACAAACAAAAAGGAAACACATTAGGTTCTTTAAGTTTAATATTTGTTTGCTCTAGGAAATAGTTTATGAGATATACAGGATGAAAAAGTTATTAATTTCCTCTTTACAAAGAGAGGACTATGCACATGACTTCTCCCATGAAAATCACATTTCAAGACCTGAAAAGAGATTCACGGAACTGAGATAAAGGTAAGATGCTTCCTATATTGAGGAATGAGACCGTACCTGTTGCTGGGCAATTTTGCCTCCTCCAATGCTACCATCCACCTCACTCAAGCATAAAGTCAAGGTCATCAGGTGGAGAAAGCAACAGCTTGGCATTCAGTCTTTTCTATTGTCAATGTGAATCATGGAATGCTCTATGCCTGTTTCCTCATCAGAATAGGATCAGTCTTATGGACTCTGGGGGGGGGGAGGGGGAGATTTGGGAGAATAACAGTGAAACATGTATAATATCATGTATGAAACGAGTCGCCAGTCCAGGTTCGTTGCACGATACTGGATGCTTGGGGCTGGTGCACTGGGACGATCCAGAGGGAGAGTATGGGGAGGGAGGAGGGAGGAGGGTTCAGGATGGGGAGCATAGGTATACCTGTGGCGGATTCATTTCGATATTTGGCAAAACTAATACAATATTGTAAAGTTTAAAAATAAAATTAAATTAAAAAAAATAAATTTATATTAAAAAAAAGAAAAATGTAAAAAAAAAAAAGAAAACGAAGGAAAAAAACCTGATTTTGTTTTAATGTGGTCATAGGATGATCAAATGAAATGACATGTCACAGCAATTGGCAAACTCAAGTTCTTATGGCTGTCTCCAAATACAGTCGTATTTTACACGGTGCGTAGCAGTTTCCCTGGTGGCTCAGTGTTAAAGAATCCTCCTGCTGATGCAGGCTTATGTGGATTTGATCCCTGGGTCAGGGAGATCCTCTGGAGAAGGAAATGGCAACCTTCTCCAGTATTCTTGTCTGGGAAATCCCATGGACAAAGAAGCCTAGCGGGCTACAGTCCATGGGGTCACAAAAGAGTTGGACACGACTTAGTGACTAAACAACAACAAAAACAGTGCATAGTATGTGAATTTTGCTAGGCAGAAACATTTTTGTAAAGCATGAATGGCAACACTTTAACATGAATCTTCAAAAGTTACTGAATTCTTGTTATCATTTAGTTGAAAATAGCTTTTCTATTAAATGCATAGTCCTCAGATAAATCACATGCTGTGATTTGATAATTTGTTTACATTAAAAGAAAAATTTTATTGTTTTTTCCTAGCATAAAAGCATTGCTTGACCATAACAGGTAAATTTAAATGTATAAGTACATTTTAAAAGGAAATATATATATTTTTTATTATGCAAAGTAACAATTATTAGTCATTTGGTCTGTTTCTCTGTATATGTGTCTACTCTCTTCATATAGATAGAGACAGGGATTCCCAGGTGGCTCCATGGTAAAGAATCCACCTGCCAATGTGGGAGATGCAGAAGATGTGGGTTTGATACCTGGGTTGGGAAGGTACCCTGGAGGAGGAAATGGCAACCCACTCTAAGCCATTCTTGCCTGGAAAGTTCTGTGGACAGAGGAGCCTGGCAGACTATAGTCCATGGGGTCACATGACTGAGTGACTGAGCATGCATGCAGATGGAGACAGATATATATGGTATATGTTTCATTTTCTGCTCTTTTCATATAGCAATAAAAATACTTTTTGACAAAAAGAGTGGCCTATATAGGGGTTAAAATCTTTTTTTCCCCTCCAAACTCCTGTCAAGATAGCACAGATAATATAAAGAAAAATTCTGTTCTCTTTAAGAGAAACTATACCAACCAGTGGAAATCTTAAAGAGTTTTCAAGCAAGAATGTGGTAAGAGGAGGTGAGGAGGGGAAAGCAAAGTGCCACCAACCCATTATTGCCTGCCAAGCTCCAGAGAAGCTTCCTGTGGACTCTTGTGCAGAGGACAGCCCACAGCCACCAGCTGCCTCAGGGAGTGCTCACCTGGGAGAGCTTTACTGTCCCACATACCTGAGGAGAAGGCCATCCATCTCTCTGTGTCAGGCAACTGACTGTCTCAGAGGAAGTCCAGATGGATTACCTACTTTCAGCTGATGCCCTGAAAGGAAGATCAATCATGTTGAAACCAAAAGAGGAACATTAAAAAAAAAAAAAAAAAAACTTCATTGCTCCTACCTATATACAGGGGAGAAAATTCTACATTAAGTTTCTATGGTTCAAGGGTAGAAGTCAGACTACAGACCCCAGCTCATCATGATCTGAGGTCAAGGCAAGATCTGCAAAAAGAAATCAGCAACTGATATAACTGCTCACAAAAATCATATCAGCCACTGTCCAAAGACGACCATACATATATTTTTAAATGCAGAAGTCTCTTGTTTTGTGGACTTATCATTATGGTGTTTTATGTTGGTGTTCAAAATAGCACCTTTGAAGAATATCTAAACATCACATTGAAAAACTCTTGTTTAGATATTTACACGGCTCATAGTTTCCTTTTTCTTATGGAGGACTTTCTTTACCTCTGAAAAGCTTAGCATTTCCCCTCCCCTTCCCTCCTTTGCATATTTCAAAAGGACTAATCATTTCTAAAATGCTATATACCTAAACTATTGTAGAGTTGTCTTCCCCCAACCCTATTTGAACATAAGCTCTATGAGAATAAGAATTTTTGTCTGTTTTATTTGTTTGTTTTTCCCATCCCTAGAATAACCCTGGAACACAATAGGCAATCAATACACAGTGTTGAATAAAAGAATAAAAAGGTGGACTCATGTATATGCTGCAACTTCATGTTTGCCTTCTGTGCCTTTAAATTTATTCCTTGGAACTAATTGGTTTATATCATTCCCCTAAGTGAAATTTGTGGGAAGCCCTATAACCCTTAGGATTGCTCTTAGGTGATATAAGGTCCTCTGGTTACTCTGAGTCATAAAGCATAGTTTCATCTTTCAGTTCAGAAATTCATATATCCAGCTCAATATAATATCCAAAAACATAAAGCCAAGATTTAAAGGTAGAACTTCACTTTTCCCCCAGTTTGAGCCTAATGAAATAGGAAAGAGGAAAATGTTTGCAAAAGCAGGTTGTATTACTCATTTTAGGTTGGCTGTATGTGGCACCCCTTCCTGTGAAGGGATTAAATATCCTGCCTTGTTGAATTCAGGAGCACTGAGGTGGTAATTATTCCCTTGCGTAATTCTCTTCTCTTGACTGTGGGCTGCTTTTTGACTGCAGACTTGCTTGAAATTAATAGAAAAGTCATATGATGTCACCGCCATTATAAAGTTGTGAAAGGCTGTGATATCTGCTTGCTGGCATTCTCCTTCTGGCTCTTCATGCATATGCTTATTCTGTGGAGAGAGGCACCTGGCAAGGAACTGAGGGCAACCTCTAGCCACCAGTCAGCAAGCACCTGACACCTTCAGTCCAATAGCCCTGAGGTACTGAGTCCTCACTGCCAGTCACCACTGAGTGAGCTAAAGAGCAGATCCAGTCTCATTTGGCATCTGGGATGACTGTGACCCTAGCTGACACTTTGATTGCATCTCTTAAGAGACCTTGAAGAAGAGGAATCAGCTAAAATGTGCCAGATTATTGACCCATGAAAAGTAGTAGATAATAGCTGTGTATCGTTCTAAAAGCTACGGAATTTGGGGGTAATTTGTTACATGATAATCAGTTCAGTTCAGTTTAGTCACTCAGTCGTGTCTGACTCTTTGCGACCCCATGAATCGCAGCACGCCAGGCCTCCCTGTCCATCACCAACTCCCGGAGTTCACTCACACTCACGTCCATCGAGTCAGTGATGCCATCCAGCCATCTCATCCTCTGTCGTCCCCTTCTCCTCCTGCCCCCAATCCCTTCCAGCATCAGAGTCTTTTCCAATGAGTCAACTCTTCGCGTGAGGTGGCCAAAGTACTGGAGTTTCAGCTTCAGCATCATTCCCTCTAAAGAAATCCCAGGGCTGATCTCCTTCAGAATGGACTGGTTGGATCTCCTTGCAGTCCAAGGGACTCTCAAGAGTCTTCTCCAACACTACAGTTCAAAAGCATCAATTCTTCAGCGCTCAGCCTTCTTCACAGTCCAACTCTCACATCCATACATGACCACAGGAAAGACCATAGCCTTGACTAGACAGACCTTTGTTGGCAAAGCAATGTCTCTGCTTTTGAATATGCTATCTAGGTTGGTCATAACTTTTCTTCCAAGGAGTAAGCGTCATGATGAAAGTGAAAGAGAAGAGTGAAAAAGTTGGCTTAAAGCTCAACATTCAGAAAACGAAGATCATGGCATCCAGTCCCTTCACTTCATGGGAAATAGATGGGGAAACAGTGGAAACAGTGTCAGACTTTATTTTTCTGGGCTCCAAAATCACTGCAGATGGTGACTGCAGCCATAAAATTAAAAGATGCTTACTCCTTGGAAGAAAAAGTCACTTTCTCCAAACTGCGATAATCAAACCTGTCTCCAGACATTGCTAACTGTCTTAGGGTGGGGGGCGGAGTGCAGAATACCCTCTGCATGAGAAGTTCTGTTCTAGTCTATCTTGACTGATAAGGTCAGTTTTCCCTTATTTCCACCGTCTGCAGTTCTCTTGGCATAAATGAGTTCATTTGCTCTGGCTAGTTGCTGCTGATTCCTTCTTTAACCCCTTTCCATCATGATCTTTCTACCTCTCCAAGTAGAATTCTTGAGACCAGAATTAGAACAATTTTATGCTAGCCTTGTTGGACATGTGACCCACATCTAGTTCAGAGAAAACAATTGTACTTGTTCAGGGTGATCCCAATATGCCAACACAAGAGTAGCTGAGTAGCCACCTTCCTGACCCTTTCTATGTCTCAGGCTTGAACCAGGAACCAGACTATTGTTTCCAAATCACAGCTCACATTGTCTGAGAGATGAAGTTGAATCACTTTCCACAAGAGCTGAGATTAGGAGAAGGTACCCTCCAACCCTGTGTGTGTAGGAGAGGGAGGTGGGGCTGTCTCTTCAAGAAAATGTTCTTCTCTTTTAATCTCCAGTCCTAATCCTTTTAGCTCTTTGTTGCCAGCTAGAGATTAAAATCACAAGACTAGTTTTTTGTTCACTTCATTTAAAAATAGTTGATGACCTTCTGTTTAGAAAATTGTCACTACTGTTTTTAATCTTCAACTGAAAATAACATATATGTAAATCCACCATAGCATTCTTTACAGCAGTTTATCATTTTCTTAATAACCACATAATATTTTTCAACTGTGCAGAAGAATAAGAATCTTGCTCTGAATCTATGCCACAACATATAATCTACTCAGCTCAGCTGACTGAAAGCATCATTTTTGTTTTGGGGTGTAATCTAGTGTAGGTTTAAGATTTTGTTTTGCTGGGTTGTATATACCTAGCCTCTTCCATATAAGAAACAGCAGCCCACTCTTCAACTGCTTTTCTTTCTCCTCTAAACTTTCTGTCAATCAAATCAAACAGATAGCCCTAGACTGTGTTCAGAGGAGTGGAGTCAGTGGTGGGGAGGGCTTCAGTGCTCACCTCTTCCAACTGGGCATCATTTTCCTTTTTAAAATTTTACAAAGTCTATCTTCTATCTATCTACCTATCTGAAAAGTGAAAGTGTTTGTTAGTCACTCAGTCCAACTCTAAGTGAAACCATATAACCCTCCAGGCTCCTCTGTCTATGGAATTCTCTGGCAAGAATTCTGGAATGGGTAGCCATTCCTTTTTCCAGGGGATCTTCCTGACCCAGGGATCGAACCTGGGTCTACTGCACTGCAGGCAGATTCTTTACCATCTGAACCACCAGGGAAGCCTCTATCTATCTATCTACTTACAAAAGCTTTATTGAGATTTAACTGATACACCAAAAAACTCATATATTTAAAATACACAATCTGATGAGTTTGGATTTATACAAACAC
The DNA here is from genome assembly GCF_029378745.1 of Bos indicus. Taxonomy (NCBI): domain Eukaryota; kingdom Metazoa; phylum Chordata; class Mammalia; order Artiodactyla; family Bovidae; genus Bos; species Bos indicus. Next base: position 55,958,609 of record NC_091770.1, read on the forward strand.
CTGTGAAATCATTATCACAGTCTAGGTAATAAACATGTCCAGTACCTCCAAAAGTTTCTTCATACCCTTTTGGGGTTTTTTATGTGTAACTGTGTGTGTGTATAGTAAGAAGCATAACACAAGATCTAACCTCTTAATAAAAATTTAAATGCACAATACAGTATTGTTAACTATTTATTGGTCTTCTGTATCATCTCAGAAGGATAGACTTTTCCCACTGTCTCCTCTCACTGCCTCAGCACACCTAGATTTCCCTTGCTCATGACTAAGCAAAAATTGCCTGCTCCAGATTACCATCATTTTGAAAATGACAAAGAAAGAGGGAAATGGACAGTGACTATGAGGAGAAGTAGAGCATCTCTTTTGTTATATTTTCATTAACATCTAATTAGAGAAAACATGGACTTCCCTGGTGTTTCAGACAGTAAAGAATCTGCCTGTAATGCAGGAGGCCTGGGTTTGATTCCTGGGTTCGGAAGATCCCCTGGAGGAGGAAATGGCTACTCACTCCAGTGTTCTTGTCTGGAGAAACCCCATGGACAAAGGAGCCTGGTGGGCTACAGTCCATGGGTTCGCAAAGAGTCAGACACAACTGAGTGACTAAGCACAGCACAGAGAAAACATACTTTTAGGATGCACTTTGCTAAAGGGGAAATTCAGAGGAACTTTACCCAGAATGATTTTGTGTAGTTCATCTAATTTTTTCCAGTTAAAGAATTATAATTGCATTCTAATTGGGGACTGGTGAAAGTACTCTTTAATGTTCACTTTATTCATAATTAGGTTTAAAAAATTTTTTATTCATGTGAAAAATTACTGTGACTTTTGCAGTTCTGGGAATTAATTATAATATTTTCACTGAAATAAAAGATGATAGCCACTTGCCTTGGGTCCTTTTTTAAAAAACTTCATTAAAGACATTAATTTGGAATAGGTACATAGACAATTAAATATTAATCATAAAACTGAAAAGAATTCAGCTGAAAGGGGATCAATATAACACTAAGTTCAACTGACCTTCAAAAAGGCAGGATTAATGCAATAAGCCAGGATAAATGTTAAGAAAACTGAAAATCATTTTCTTCATGAAATTTAAGAGGGTGTTGCTTTAGAAGAGACCATGTTGCCATGGAAAAAAAGAGGAAATGGAGTATCAGAATGTTTAGTATGAAATGTTATTGTCAAAATTAACCAGAAACACACATGCAATGAATAGAATGGACATTGCTAACAAAGAGATTAGTAAATTAACTTGAGGGATTATTGGGTTGGCCAAAAAGTTCACCTGGCTTTTGGCCAACACAACGTATAAGAATTCAAAGGAATAATGAAATGAAATCAGAACAAAGATGAGAAAGATGGAAGACATATATCTTTATACTAGAATTTACAGAAAGACAGCACAATGTGAATACAATGGAATCAATAATTTAAAGAGTATAATAGAAGATAATTTCACTGAATTGAACAAAGATCTCAGTCTTCAAATTGAAAATTTCAGATTGTTATAAATTTCCGTGGAAAAAATAAATTTCTTAAATGCATACAATAAGAAAAAGAATGAGAGAGAGAAATCAAAAAAGTCAAAACCAACCATGTTGATTTTACATTTGCAATATGAAATGCTAAAAAACAATATCTAAAAACTTCTGAGAAGGAATCACTGGGAGCTCTAAAATTCTATATACTGGTAAGTGCACTGGTATAATTTCTGAAATGTCATCTGAAGTAGTAAAATACAATAGACAGAACATTCCAAAGAGAGGTGCAAGATCAAAATGGAGATTTTAAAATGATTTAGCTAGACAAATATTTCCACAGTTCTTGAACCCCTCACACTGAGTCAAAGAACATGAAGGGTGTATGGTGAAAGGAAGAGGGTATTTTGGAGAAAGTTCATTGTGTGGTATGAGTTTCACTCATTCGAGGGTCCTGGGGCATGGGACCCTGTCCCTCAGCTCAAAACCAGTAAGGAGGGTCAACAAACTTCATTGAATGCAGAGTTAACCCAGAAAACAGGACTATTTAGTAATTTTAGTTGGATATTTCAATGAGCTTCAGCAAGATAACATTGATGATATGTGACCAGACACTCAAGATAGAAAAGGAAGACCATAAGTTCTCAATATGAAAAATACTAATAAAGCAAGTGCACAGACACACAGATATCACATACACATTATTGATATGTTCAGTAAGGTAAATACATTAAGATGATTTCTGACTCTTACTTGGAAAATCTAAAACAAAAGGGCTGGAAAGATGCTTTGAAGTTGGGGATGAAGGCAATGAAGGGGAGATGATAGTGTTTGATGACCTAGGTTCTCAAAAATTTTTTTGAAGCAAATGTTGTGTGAAGGTTTTCAGTGGGTCAGATAAGGGCCATGCATGACACAGAATCAAATGCGTGTTTTCTTACAGAATGAGGCTAGGATAAAAAGTGAGAAGCTGTAAAGCCAGGTTCCCAAAAGCTGTAGACAAACTAAGTTATCAGTAAGAGAAGAATATATCATCTTAGCCAAGAAAACTGCTAGCTAGAGGTATAAGGCAATGTCCAAGGGATATATTCCATGAACCACCATATTTCTTCTGGCTAAATATAAATTTTCTTTCCATTTTTAAAAAACCATTCCTCCATCCCAATATTGCTTAGGGTAGTTTACTCTAGCTACCCTAGCTAGATGACCCCCAATCTAAATGGTTTAATAATGTCTTATTTCTCATGCCCATCATAGTTCAGTTGAGTGTTAGGTCTGCAGCCTTCCATCTGGTGATCGACAAAATCAGCCTCCTTCCATTTATGACTCTGACTCGGAGTGCTTCATTGGGTTATTTACATCTGGTTAGGAGATGATGAAAGAGAAGATGGAGAAAACATATCCAACACACTCCTATCTTCACTACTGTGACTACTAACGATCCATTCCACTTGCCTTCCATGAGGGAAAGCTACACACATGACCCAACCTAGATGAAGGGAAGTGGGATGCCCAGAAAGAAGAAATGGGTTTGATGAACATGTAGCTGTTCTATTTTATCTTATAGCTTCCAAGCCCTAACCTTAAAAGTGTTGTAAACTAGAAAAGGAGGAATTTAGAATGAGAGCAGAAATCTGTCTTACATTTTTTTTTTTCACTTGCGGCAGTCTTGATTTGAAGTGGGGGAGTTGCTGCAACTTTAAACGAATTTGGAAGATTTGCTTATATATGGGATTAGCCATTTTAAGTAGTAATTTGAGATTATGGCTTGTGTCTTGAAATAATCTCAGTGCTTTACATCTCTTTAAAATAACTATAAGAATATATAAATGCCAGACTTTGTACTGCTGGGGCAAAACTAGTCCCACTGAGTAGTTAAAGAAAAGTGAAAAAGCAAAATTAAATTGCCTTGTGATTACATCCCACCAGTTGGGCTAGTTTAGCATACTGGTTACATAAATTCTTGTTCATTCACTTGAAAAAGTAACTGGAATATTTTGTTCCTTTCCCCTGTGCCTACACCCATTCATTCCTAGAGGCTCCCTGGGCTTCAACCCCAGAGGGAGTTGTAAGCTCACAGGCCAATGATCAAAGATGACAGATTCTTGACTTCTGGGCCACCAAAGGCACTATCCAGCTGTGAGACAGTAAAGTGTGCCTATGGAATGCAAACAAGCAGAACATGTTTCCAAGACATTCTTCTTCTTTATTCCTTTACCCACATGCATGCACACACACGAATGTATGTGTGCACACACACACACACACACACACACACACACACACACACACATACATATACCAGAGATCTGGGAGGTGAAAAAAGGACTTAGAAGCAACACAGAAAACTCAGTTTCTTACCAGAATGAATCTGTCAATGGGATATCATGATAGTTTTCCCCTTAATATTTATGGGATATGAGTTTAAAGAAAACTTTTATTCTGTACCTTTAAAAAAAAAAGTATTTGGCTACTCTGAGTCTTAGTTGAGGCATGCAGGATCTTTATTGCAGTATACAGGTTCCTTGTTGCAGCATGTGGGTTCCTAGTTCCCTGACCAAGGATTAAAACCAGGCACCCTGCATTGGGAGGGTGGAGTCTTAACCATTGGACCACCAGGGAAGTCTCTGTGTTATATTTTAATGTAGGGTAGTTTGAAGGCAACAGATTAGCAGAAGAACCTTGGCCAAGGTCATAGAAAGGTTAGTAAAGACATCTTCTTGGGGTTTCTAGCCATGAGAAAAGTTTGAGCTATCTCAAGATTCATATAGTCAAAGCTATGGTTTTTCCAGTAGTCATGTATGGATGTGAGAATTCCGTGTGCACTGTGAGTGTGCTCACAATCGTAGCTGGCCGGCTCCCTCCTGGCGATGAAGCAGCTTTCTCAGTGCGGCTCCCTCACTGCAGAATGTTCAGGGCCGCCTTTCGGGTACCCATCTCAGGACAGACTTGGGTGAAACGTGGGCATTCGCCAGGCGGAAGTGCTGTCCCCCGTCGTGAGTGTCTTTGTCCTGCCTCGCAACAGCCTCTCTGGTGACGGCAATAGCAAGTCCAGCCTCATCTGCCAGGCCACGGACTTCAGCCCCAAACAGATCTCCTTGTCCTGGTTTCATGATGGAAAGCGGGTAGTGTCTGGCATTTCTGAAGGCCAGGTGGAGACTGTGCAGTCCTCACCCATAACTTTCAGGGCCTACAGCATGCTGACCATCACGGAGAGAGACTGGCTCAGCCAGAAAATTAAAAAAAAAAAAAAAAGAAGGTTGAGTGCCAAAGAACTGATGCTTTTAAACTATGGTGCTAGAGAAGACCCTTGAGAGTTCCTTGGACTGCAAGGAGATCAAATCAGTTGATCTTAAAGGAAATCAACCCTGAATATTCATTGGAAAGACTGATGCTGAAGCTGAAGCTCCAATACTTTGGCCACTTGATGCAAAGAGCTGACTTATTGGAAAAGACTCTGATGGCAGGAAAGACTGAGGGCAAGAGGAGAAGGGGGTGACAGAGGATGAGATGGTTGGATGGCATCATCGACTCAATGGACATGAGGTTTAGCAAACTCCAGGAGATAGTAAAGTACAGGAAAGACTGGCATGCTGCAGTCCATGGTATTGCAAACAGTCTAACACAACTGAGCAACAACCTATTTCTGGGACACTGAGTTTTGTCAAGTGCAGGTGAGTGTACTGATGTGAAGGTAACTGAAAAAAACTGCCAATGGCTAGAAAAATTGTTATAGAGTAAAACAAAGAGACTTTAGCAGCAGCAGATACTTCAGGGAGAGGAGGTGACAAGCTAAAATCAGGGAAGTGACAATAGGTTGAGGTCTCAGAATGTGATTAAGATCTACAGAGTTGAGACAGGAGTCAAGTTGGCAGTAGCAGATTGGAATACTGTGCATATTGTATTTCCTTATGTAGATGAGAATCACCATAAACCAATTATATTTTCTCCCCATTCCATAGCCCTTGTATGACACCCAAGTTTAGGTGTAAATTATCAGCAAATTTCTGAAAAATTCTTTGCTACTGTTCATGCTAATTCACTTCAGCTGTGTCTGACTCTTTGTGACCCTATGGACTGTAGCCCACCAGGCTTCTCTATCCGTAGGATTCTCCAGGCAAGAATACTGGAGTGTGTTGCCGTGCTCTCCTCCAGGGGATCTACTCTACCCAGGGATCAAACCTGTGTCTCTTACATCTCCTGCATTGCAGGTGGATTCTTTACCACTAGTGCCAAAAGAGCACATAAATAAAGAGTCTTAAAGCTTCAGGCTTCACAAATGCTGAATTCACACATAACCATTGCTGATATCTCCTGGCTAGAACTTCCTCTGTCACAGCAACTTTGACACCCCCAAATGCTTTCCTACATCCCCCAATTCCCTCATGCTAAACTTCTGAGGCCAGCTGACATGTCTGCTGATATGCACTGGCCATGGCATGACCCAGATTACATCACAGGAGTTACTCAGGAGATTGCTCTCCTTCAGCCTTGCCAGGCTATAGCCTTCTGGTGTTTCAATCCCTTGATTGGCTTCATGTGCAACCTATGGACATTAAACTTGGGTTTGGGACTGAGTTCTTTTAATATCTCACCTTTATCATTCTCTAAAGTCACCCCCACCCCAGAGTGGTCCTCCAGGTTTTGTGGTCCAGCTTGTCTCAGTAGGAATGGCCTCTCTCCCTCCAGTACTTCAGGGCCAAACATCAACCCTGGAATATAGACTGCATGTTTGTGTCGTCCCCAAATTCATATACCAAAACTTAGTCTGCAATGTGATGGTATTTGGAGGTGGAGCTATAGGGAGGTTATTAGATCATGAAGATGGAGCCTTCATGAATAAGTTTAGTGCCATTATACAGGAGACACATAGAGCTCTCTTGCCTCTTCTGCCACATGAAGACTCACAGAGAAGATAGATGACTATGAACCAGGGAGTAGGTCTTCACTACACACTGAAATCTTCCAGCACATTTGATGTTAGACTTTCAGAACTATGAGAAAAAAATGTTTATTTTTAAATCCAGCCAGACTGTGGGTATATATTTGTTATAGTAGCTCAACTGAACTAGAACAGCTTGCTTTTAAGAAAAATATGAGCTAAGGATTCCTGGAAGTGCTCCTGAGGTGTAGCCATACTCTAACCTAGGCTCCCCTCTGTCCAGTTTTCTTGGATTTCGCAGTTCCTTCTGTTAGTTTCTGAACCAGAGAAGTCTGTACCAATACTCCAGGTTTCTGCTTCTACCAGCTTCCTTTCTTATAAACCTGTAGAGCTGTGCCCTCTTCTTAATCATCCTTGCATGGTCTGGGTTGTATTCCTGTCCTTCTACATAATTCTCCTACCATCTTCACTCTGTATCTTGGTCTTGAGTTTTAAAAATCACATTACTTTTGCCTCTTAACTTCTGATTTGACACTGCACAATCTTAGACACCCAACTAAATGCAGAGTTTCAAAGAATAGCAAGGAAAGACAATAAGGCCTTCTTAAATGAACACTGGATAAAACTAGAATGACAGAAAGGGAGAGACTAGAGATCTCCTCAGAGAAGGCAATGGCAACCCACTCCAGTACTCTTGCCTGGAAAATCCCATGGATGGAGGAGCCTGGTAGGCTGCAGTCCATGGGTTCGCTAAGAATCGGGCACAACTGAGCAACTTCACTTTAACTTTTCACTTTCATGCATTGGAGAAGGAAATGGTAACCCACTCCAGTATTCTTGCCTGGAGAATCCCAGAGATGGCGGAGCCAGGTGGGCTGCCATCTATGGGGTTGCACAGAGTCGGACACGACTGAAGCGACTTAGCAGCAGCAGCAGCAGCAGCAGAGATCTCCTCAGGAAAATTGGAACTATCAAGGGAACATTTCACCCAAAGATGGGCACAATAAAAGGGCATAAATAGTAGATACCTACTAGATGCTGAAGAGATAAAGAAGAGATGAAAAGAATACATAGAAGAACTGTACAAAAAGGATCTTAGTGAATCGGATTACTACGAAGTTGTGGGCAGTAACCCAGAGCCAAATATTCTGGAAAGCAATGTCAAGTGGACCTTAGGAAGTGCTGCTGTTCATAAAGCTAGTGGATGGGATGGAATTCCAGTAGAGGTATTCAAAACTCCAAAGGATGATACCATCAAGGTGTTGTATTCAATATGTCAGCACATCTGGAAGACCCAGCAGTGGCCACAAGACTGGAAAAGGGCAATTCTCATCCCAATTACCTAGAAGGGTAGTACTAAAGATTATGCTAACCATTGGACAATTGCACTCCTCTCCCATGCTAGTTAGGTCATGGTTAAAACCTTGCATCCTAGGCTTCAGCATTAAGCAAACCAAGAACTTCCAGATGTCCAAGCTGGGTTTAAAAAAGGCAGAGGAACTAGAGATCAAAGTGACAACATTTGCCGGATCATAGAGAAAACAAGAGAAATCCAGAAAACCATCAACCTCTGTTTCATCAACTATGCTAAAGCCTATGAGTGTGTGGATCATAACAAACTGTGGAAAGCTCTTAAAGAGATGGGAATACCAGACCATCTTACCTCTCTCTTTTTTTTTTATTTCTTTTTTTTAATTTTATTTTTTAACTTTACAATATTGTATTGGTTTTGCCATATGTCAACATGAATCCGCCACAGGTATACACGTGTTCCCCATCCTGAACCCTCCTCCCTCCTCCCTCCCCATACCATCCCTCTGGGTCGTCCCAGTGCACCAGCCCCAAGCATCCAGTATCGTGCATCGAACCTGGACTGGCGACTCGTTTCATATATGATATTATACATGTTTCAATACCATTCTCCCAAATCTTCCCACCCTCTCCCTCTCCCACAGAGTCCAAAAGACTGTTCTATACATCAGTGTCTCTTTTGCTATCTCGTATACAGGGTTATTGTTACCATCTTTCTAAATTCCATATATATACGTTAGTATACTGTATTGGTGTTTTTCTTTCTGGCTTACTTCACTCTGTATAATAGGCTCCAGTTTCATCCACCTCATTAGAACTGATTCAAATGTATTCTTTTTAATGGCTGAGTAGTACTCCATTGTATATATGTACCACAGCTTTCTTATCCATTCATCTGCTGATGGACATCTAGGTTGCTTCCATGACCTGGCTATTACAAACAGTGCTGTGATGAACATTGGGGTACACGTGTCTCTTTCCATTCTGGTTTCCTTGGTGTGTATGCTCAGCAGTGGGATTGCTAGGTCATAATGCAGTTCTATTTCCAGTTTTTTTAAGGAATCTCCACACTGGTCTCCATAGTGGCTGTACTAGTTTGCATTCCCACCAACAGTGTAAGAGGGTTCCCTTTCCTCCACACCCTCTCCAGCATGTATTGCTTGTAGACTTTTGGATCACAGCCATTTTGACTGGCATGAAATGGTACCTCATAGTGGTTTTTATTTGCATTTCTCTGATAATGAGTGATGTTGAGCATCTTTTCATGTGTTTGTTAGCCATCTGTATGTCTCCTAAGAAACCTGTACATGGGTCAAGAAGCAAGTTAGAACACTGCATGGAACAAATGATTGGTTCAAGATTGAGAAAGGAGTATGACAGGGCTGTCGATTGTCACCCTATTTGTTTAACATATATGCTAATCACATCATGAGAAATGTTGGGCTGGATGAGTGACAAAAATCAAGATAGTTGGGAGAAATGTCAACAATCTCAGATATGTGGTTGATACCAATCTAATGGCAGAAAGCAAAGAGGAACTAAAGAACCTCTTGATGAGGGTGAAGGAGGAAAGTGAAAGAGCCAGCTTAAGACTAAATATTTAAAAATCTAAGATCTTGGCATCTGGATCCATTACTTTTAGGAAAATAGAAGGGGTAAAGGTGAAAGCAGTGATAGATTTCCTTTTTTTTTTTTGATTCTAAAATTGCTGCAGACGGTAACTGCAGGCATGAAATCAGAAGACGATTGCTTCTTGGCAGGAAAGCTATTGCAAACCTAGACAGTGTGTTGAAAAGCACAGATATTACTCTGTTGACAAAGGTCCATATAGTCAAGGCTATGGTCTTCCCAGTGGTCATTTATGGTTGTGAGAGCTGGACCATAAAGAAGGCAGAGCAATGAAGAATTGATGCTTTCAAACTCTGGTACTGTAGAAGGCTCCTGAGAGTCCCTTGCATAGCAAGGAGATGAAACCAGTCAATCTTAAAGAAAATTAACTCTAAATACTTGTTGGAAGAACTGTTGCTGAAAGCTGAAGCTCCAGTATTTTGTTTATCTGATGTGAACAGCTGACTCATTGGATAAATATCTGATGCTAGGAAGGACTGAGGGCAGAAGAAGGCATCAGAGGATGAGATGGCTGGATGGCATCACTGATGCAATGGACACGAACTTGGGCAAACTTTGGGAGATGGTGAGGGCCAAGAAGGCCTGACGTGTTGCAGTCCATGGGGGTGCAAAGAGTGGGACATGACTCAGCTACTGAAAAACAATAACAACGATCTTAGACTTAGTTCCTACTCATTGATTCCCTCTTCATATTTGGAAATTATGGTAAAATAATTGATATTATTTCTATGAATATAAATGGTATCATTCCAAAAATCTAGATTGCTGTTGGATTAAGTTATTAAATTTTCTTTATGGAAATAAATCTGCCATGGCATGAAACTCTGAAAATTTATTCAACTCAGGGTTGGTCAAGTGTCCTTCATCTATCTTATTTTAGCTTTTCCTTTTTGCACCTCTAGAACCACAGCCTTGTCTAACTCAATGAAACTAAGCCATGCTCGTGGGGCAACCCAAGATGGGTGGGTCATGGTGGAGAGATCTGACAGAATGTGGTCCACTGGAGAAGGGAATGGCAAACCACTTCAGTATTCTTGCCTCGAGAACCCCATGAACAGTATGAAAAGGAAAAATGATAGGATACTGAAAGAGGAACTCCCCAGGTCAGTAGGTGCCCAATATGCTCCTGGAGATCAGTGGAGAAATAACTCCAGAAAGAATGAAGGGACGGAGCCAAAGCAAAAACAATACCCAGCTGTGGATGTGACTGGTGATAGAAGCAAGGTCCAATGCTGTAAAGAGCAATATTGCATAGGAACCTGGAATGTCAGGTCCATGAATCAAGGCAAATTGGAAGTGGTCAAACAAGAGATGGCAAGAGTGAATGTCGACATTCTAGGAATCAGCGAACTGAAATGGACTGGAATGGGTGAATTTAACTCAGATGACCATTATATCTACTACTGTGGGCAGGAATCCCTCAGAAGAAATGGAGTGGCCATCATGGTCAACAAAAGAGTCTGAAATGCAGTACTTGGATGCAATCTCAAAAACAACAGAATGATCTCTGTTCGTTTCCAAGGCAAACCATTCAGTATCACAGTAATCCAAGTCTATGCCCCAACCGGTAATGCTGAAGAAGCTGAAGTTGAACGGTTCTATGAAGACCTACAAGACCTTTTAGAACTAACATCCAAAAAAGATGTCCTTTTCATTATAGGGGACTGGAATGCAAAAGTAGGAAGTCAAGAAACACCTGGAGTAACAGGCAAATTTGGCCTTGGAATACAGAATGAAGCAGGGCAAAGACTAATAGAATTTTGCCAATAAGGCAAGAGAAGACTCTACACATGGACATCACCAGATGGTCAACACCAATATCAGATTGATTATATTCTTTGCAGCCAAAGATGGAGAAGCTCTATACAGTCAGCAAAAACAAGACCAGGAGCTGACTGTGGCTCAGACCATGAATTCCTTATTGCCAAATTCAGACTTAAATTGAAGAAAGTAGGGAAAACCACTAGATCATTCAGGTATGACCTAAATCAAATCCCTTATGATTATATAGTGGAAGTGAGAAATATATTTAAGGGCCTAGATCTGATAGATAGAGTGCCTGATGAGCTATGGAATGAGGTTCGTGACATTGTACAGGAGACAGGGATCAAGACGATAGCCATGGAAAAAAAATGCAAAAAAGCAAAATGGCTGTCTGAGGAGGCCTTACAAATAGCTGTGAAAAGAAGAGAAGTGAAAAACAAAGGAGAAAAGGAAAGATATAAACATCTGAATGCAGAGTTCCAAAGAATAGCAAAAAGAGATAAGAAAGCCTTCTTCAGTGATCAGTACAAAGAAATAGAGGAAAACAACAGAATGGGAAAGACGAGAGATCTCTTCAAGAAAATCAGAGATACCAAAGGAACATTTCATGCAAAGATGGGCTAGATAAAGGACAGAAATGGTATGGACCTAAGGAAGCAGAAGATATTAAGAAGAGATGGAAAGAATACACAGAAGAACTGTACAAAAAAAATCTTCATGACCCAGATAATCACGATGGTGTGGTCACTGACCTAGTGCCAGACATCTTGGAATGTGAAGTCAAGTGGGCCTTAGAAAGCACCACTACAAACAAAGCTAGTGGAGGTGATAGAATTCCAGTTGAGCTATTCCAAATCCTGAAAGATGATGCTGTGAAAGTGCTGCACTCAATATGCCAGCAAATTTGGAAAACTCAGCAGTGGCCACAGGACTGGAAAATGTCAGTTTTCATTCCAATCCCAAAGAAGGGCAATGCCAAAGAATGCTCAAACTACCGCACAATTGCACTCATCTCACACGCTAGTAAAGTAATGCTCAAAATTCTCCAAGCCAGGCTTCAGCAATATGTGAACCGTGAACTTCCTGATGTTCAAGCTGGTTTTAGAAAAGGCAGAGGAACCAGAGATCAAATTGCCAACATCCGCTGGATCATGGAAAAAGCAAGAGAGTTCCAGAAAAACATCTATTTCTGCTTTATTGACTATGCCAAAACCTTTGACTGTGTGGATCACAAGAAACTGTGGAAAATTCTGAAAGAGATGGGAATACCAGACTACCTGATCTGCCTCTTGAGAAATCTGTATGCAGGTCAGGAAGCAACAGTTAGAACTGGACATGGAACAACAGACTGGTTCCAAATAGGAAAAGGAGTTCGTCAAGGCTGTATATTGTCACCCTGTTTATTTAACTTATAATGGCACCCCACTCCAGTACTCTTGCATGGAAAATCGCATAGATGGAGGAGCCTGGTAGGCTGCAGTCCATGGGGCTGCTAAGGGTCAGACACGACTGAACGACTTCACTTTCACTTTTCACTTTCATGCACTGGAGAATGAAATGGCAACCCACTCCAATGTTCTTGCCTAGAGAATCCCAGGGACAGGGCAGCCTGGTGGGCTGCCATCTATGGGATCACACAGAGTCGGACACGACTGAGGTGACTTAGAAGTTAGCAGCAGCAGAGTACATCATGAGAAATGCTGGGCTGGAAGAAACACAAGCTGGAATCAAGATTGCCAGGAGAAATATCAATAACCTCAGATATGCAGATGACACCACCCTTATGGCAGAAAGTGAAGAGGAACTCAAGAGCCTCTTGATGAAAGTGAAAGTGGAGAGTGAAAAAGTTGGCTTAAAGCTCAACATTCAGAAAACGAAGATCATGGCATCCAGTCCCATCACTTCATGGGAAATAGATGGGGAAACAGTGGAAACAGTGTCAGACTTTATTTTGAGGGGCTCCAAAATCACTGCAGATGGTGACTGCAGCCATGAAATTAAAAGACGTTTACTCCTTGGAAGGAAAGTTATGACCAACCTAGATAGCATATTCAAAAGCAGAGACATTACTTTGCCAACAAAGGTTCGTCTAGTCAAGGCTATGGTTTTTCCTGTGGTCATGTATGGATGTGAGAGTTGGACTGTGAAGAAGGCTGAGCGCCAAAGAATTGATGCTTTTTGAACTGTGGAGAAGACTCTCGAGAGTCTCTTGGACTGCAAGGGGATCCAACCAGTCCATTCTGAAGGAGATCAGCCCTGGGATTTCTTTGGAAGGAATGATGCTCAAGCTTTAACTCCAGTACTTTGGCCACCTCATGCGAAGAGTTGACTCATTGGAAAAGACTCTGATGCTGGAAGGGATTGGGGGCAGGAGAAGGGGACGACAGAGGATGAGATGGCTGGATGGCATCACTGACTCGATGGACGTGAGTGTGAGTGAACTCCGGGAGTTGGTGATGGACAGGGAGGCCTGGCGTGCTGCGATTCATGGGGTCGCAAAGAGTCGGGTAGGACTGAGCGACTGATCTGATCTGATCTGATATTCACTGATCCTGATATTACCTAGCACAGTAAAGGAGCAGTAAGTGTTAACATTCAATCTCATCTAAGGTGCTTCATAATGGGTAAAATAGTAGAATAAGCAGGACATTTCGCTGAATATAATTAAAGAAACCCACATGAAGTAAAAATACATTAAAAATTAAAAATTGAGGTACGTTCAAAATCGGAGTATTTGAAAGTCATCTGTAATATTCACACAAAGGAGAAATCTTTATGCTATGCTAAGTCACTTCAGTCATGTCCGACTCTGTGTGACCCCAGACACGGCAGCACACCAGGCTCCCCCGTCCCTGGGATTCTCCAGGCAAGAACACTGGAGTGGGTTGCCACCTCCCTCTCCAATGCATGAAAGTGAAAAGAGAAAGTGAAGTCGCTCAGTCGTGTCCAACTCCTAGCGACCCCATGGACTGCAGCCCCCCAGGCTCCTCCATCCATGGGATTATCCAGGCAAGTGTACTGCATTGACAATACTTTGTGGTACATATTCATTTGGAATTTTGATTTGTCCCTCTCCTTTGATGCTTCCTAAGAGACTATAACCTCTGTAAAGGGAGGGACCATATCTGCTTTATTTAATGCTCATACAAAGTGAAAGTTCATAGAGAATATTGAATACGTGCCCCCTAAGAGGAAGAATGAGACTAACTTCTGTCACCTTCTTTTCTACACCTTACCTTTTTCCCCTGTATTTGTACCTAGAACAAAAGGGAAAAAATATGTTATTTCTATCTAGGAGACAAGTTTCTGGTCTTGCCCTTCTCCCAGTAGGAGGCTTCCATCTTTACACTCACAACTTACGAAAAGAACACACTGTAGACAGGCATCACAGAGTCTTAAGAAAAAAAAAATGGCTGGAAAAAAAGATTTGAGAATGAAAAAGTTTATGGGAAACTCTGAAAAAAACCAAAGGAAAGAGATTAATTCACAGGAGAATTCCTAGGAATCTTTATTTCTCTTAGATATGGAGTTCACTTTTGTTCAATGTCATATTCAGACATTTTCATCGTTGCTGATAAATAAAGAAGGTGCCTTGAGGTTGATGTGCTTGCGTGGGATTTTCTTTCATGGAGAGACAGAAGAATCTTAGACCCTCTGCTGGAAAGGGCCTGCATTCTGGAACAGGAGCAGGGAAGAGAGACCAGAGAAAGTAAAAGCACTGAGTAGGGGTATGGAGAATGGGGGGAAAGAACAGCAAGAGAAATAATACTTAGAATACCAAGCTAAAAGGATTGATGGGTGACTTAACTGGAAATATAAAATAGCATTTTAAACCATACTCCTTGTTCTGGATTCATAATAATTTCTTTTGGAAATGAACTATATCATAGATACTGAAGGCATTTCATTAGTACATATTAAAATTTAAATATAATGATTCTTCTATTATAAATCTTGCTGCTTTGGCTATGACAGAGTTTTTCACATTTTAAATTATAACTAAAGTATGATGAAATTTACCTTATACGCACTATACCTTTACTACATTTTCTGGCTTAGATAATATTAAATATTAGAGCTACAAAATTTAATAAAGCAGTCCCTAGCTGCATATGACTACACTTAAATTAATTGAAATTCAGTGAAATTTTAAATTTAGTTCCCCAGTAACACTTGCCACATCTCAAGTGTTCAACAGTCTGGCTACTCTTATTGACAGCACAGAAATAATTATACCGTTATAGGAAAATATAACTGGACAAGGTTGTTTAGAGTCTGAAATTAAGAAAATAAAAGAATATTAACTTGACTTCTGATATGTCATTTCTTTCTGTAGATCCAAGTTTTTGTTTAAAATTGTATTGCTTCTGCCCAATGATTTTTTGAACGTTTTTTGGTAGTGCAAATCAATTACACATAAAATAAATTTCCTCCATCCCTATTTTAACAGAAAAGTCTCTGCTTCTTCACTGTGTGTGTGTTAGTTGTTCAGACGTGTCCGACACCTTGTGACCCCATGGACTGTAGTTTGCCAGGTGCCTCTATCCATGGAATTCTCCAGGCAAGAATATTGGAGTGGGTTGCCAATTCCTTCTCCAGGGGATCTTCCCAACCCAGGGCTAGAATCTGGGTCTC
Organism: Bos indicus; assembly: GCF_029378745.1. NCBI lineage: Eukaryota > Metazoa > Chordata > Mammalia > Artiodactyla > Bovidae > Bos > Bos indicus. The sequence goes on from NC_091770.1 coordinate 55,974,308, forward strand.
CTGCATAGAAGGCAAATTGTTTATCATCTGAGCCACCAGGGCCTATTTTTACTTTGGAATTCTTGAGTTTTTCCTTTCACCACTTTAATGATATCACTCCATTGTTTTATGGCATATATAATTTATTTATTTACTTTTGACAAATGGGGTGTTTTGATATATGTATACATTGTAAAATGATTACTAATTAATTAACACACCAGTCACCTTCCACATTTACTTGTGTGTGTGTTTGTGTGAATGGGTTGAGAATAGTTGAGATTTACTCGGTTAGCAAATTTAATGAAAACAATGCATTACTGTTAACTATAGTCACCAGGCTGCCCATTACGTCTGCAGAATTTATTCATCTTGTAGTGAAAAGTCTGTATCCTTTGATCAATATGTCCCTGTTTCTTCTAATCTGTACTTTCTGGTATCCATCTCCTACTGTCTATTGCTATGAGTTCTGCATATAGATTCCACATTTAAGTAAGATAAAGATTTATTTCTCTTTCTGTATTTGTCTTTATCACTATCTTTCAAGCTTTATCCATGTTGTTATATGAGTTTCCTTCTTTAGCATTGAATAACATTCCATTGTGTCTTTCTGTGTTTGTACATATATACATTTTTCTTCTTCATTTCATCTGTCCGTGAACATTTAGTTTGTTTGCATATGTTGACTACTGTGAATAATGCTGCAATTAACATGTAAGTGCAGATGATGCTTCAATATAGTGATTTTTATTTCCTTTGGATTTATACTGAGAAGTGAAGTTGCTGGATAGTATGGTGGCTCTATTTTTAATTTTTTGAGGTACCTCCATACTGTTCCCTATTAATGGCTTTAGCAATTTACATTCTTACCAATAACGCACAAGTATTTCCTTTTCTTATTATCCTCACCAACACTGTTATTCTTTGACTTTTGGCTAATACTCACCCTAACACGTGTGAAGGTCTTTCCTGGTGGCTCATTGGTTAACAATCTGCCTGCCAGTGCAGGAGACACAGGTTCGATTTTTGGATCAGGAAGATCCCCTGGAGAAGGAAATGGCAACTCCTTCCAGTATTCTTGCCTAGGAAATCCCATGGACACAGGAGAGCCTGGCAGGCTATAGTCCATGGGGTCATAAAAGAGTCAGATAGGACTTAACTAAATGACAACAGGTGTGAGATGATTTATCTCATTATGGTTTTGATTTGCATTTCCCTATTGATCAGTTATGTTAAGCACCTTTTCATGTACCTGTTATCCATTTGTATACCTTCTTTAGAAAAATATCTGTTCAGCTCCTGTACCCATTTTTAAGTCAGGATATTATTATTATTATTTGCTAAGTTGTGGTAGTTCCTTATAAACTTTGTAGATAAATCCCATTTTCATTCAAATATATGGTTTACAAATATTTTCCTCATTCTGTAGGTTGCCTTTTCATTCTGTTAATTATTTTCTTTGCTGTATAGAAATTTTTTAGTTTGGTGTAATCTTATTTTTGCTTTTGTTGCTTGTGCTTTTCATATGAAGTCATTGCCACACCTATGTGAGAGAGATTGTCCCTTATATTTTTCTCTAAGAATTTTAGAATATCAGGTCTTGCATTTAAGTCTTTAGTCCATTTGACTTTATTTTTGTGTATGATATAAGATCTCAATATAATTTTTGCTTTTATTATCCTGTTTTCCCAACACTGTTTATTGAAGAGATTATTCCTTTTACAGTGCATATTCTTGGTTATTTTGTAGAAAATTGGTTAACCATATATTCATGGGTTTATTTGGGTGCTGTCTATTCTATTCTGGGGTTCCCAAATGGCACTAGTAGTAAAGAACCTGCCTGCCAATGCAGGAGACGTAGGAGCTACGGCTGCTGCTGCTAAGTCACTTCAGTCGTGTCCGACTCTGTGCGACCCCATAGACGGCAGCCCACCAGGCTCTGCCGTCCCTGGGATTCTCCAGGCAAGAATACTGGAGTGGGTTACCATTTCCTTCTCCAATGCATGAAAATGAAAAGTGAAAGTGAAGTCGCTCAGTGGTGTCCGACTCTTAGCCACACCATGGTCTGCAGCCTACCAGGCTCCTCCATCCATGGAATTTTCCAGGCAAGAGTACTGGAGTGGGGTGCCATTGTCTTCTCCGAGACATAGGAGACACAGGTTCTATTCCTGGGTTGGGAAGATCCCCTGGAGGAGTGCATGGCAACCCATTCCAGTATTCTTGCCTGAGAAATCCCGTGGACAGAGGAGCCTGGAAGGCTGTAGTCCATAGGGTCACAGAGAGTCAGACATGACTGAAGCGACTGAGGAACGTACACCATTGTATCCCGTTGGTACATATGTTTTTCTTTTTGTTTTCCAGTACCACAGTGTTTTGAACAGTATGCTTTGTAATATACTTTGAAGTTAGTAAGTGCGATGCCTCCAGCTCTGTTTTTGCTCAAAACTGCATTACCTGTTTGTGGTCTTCTGTGGTTCCAAACAAATTTTTTAAGTTTGTTTTTTTCTGTTTTTATGAAAAATGCTATTGGAATTTTGATAGGGATTGCCTTGAATCTCTGCATTGCTTTAGGTAGAACGAGCAATAGGTAATATTCTTTCACTCCATTAACATAGAATGTCATTCAATTTATTTGTGTCTTTGTTTTCTTTCATCAGTATTTTATGGATTGATTGATTGTCCAATCACTCAGTTGTGTCCAGTGCCAGGTTTCCCTGTCCTTCACTGACTCCTGGAGTTTGCTCAAACTCATGTCCTTTGAGTCGATCATGTTCTTATAAATGTCTGTCGCAAGGTGCCACCATCTCTGTCACCCTCATCTCAGGATATAGATCTTTTACTTGCTTGGTTAAAATTTTTCCTAAATATTTTTATATTTTTGCTGCTATTGTAATTGGCTTTTTTACAACGTCTTTCCTAATAGTTTATTGGAAATGTATAGAAATAGAATTGATTTTTGTAGGTTGATTTTGTATCCCGCAACTTTACTGAATTCCTTTATTAGTTTTAACAGTTTTTGGCAGGGTCTTTAGAGTTTTCTATATATAAGATCATGTAATATGCAGACAGACAACTTTACGTCTTTCTGATTTGGATCTGGCAAACATAATTTCTGATGTAAATATGCCATAATTATTATCTTTGTCATTCTGTATGTAACATGTCTCTTTTTCTCTGGACACCTTCGAGATTTTAAAATTATTTTGTTTTTCAGCAGTGACTATATTGTGTCTATATGTGTGAGGCTGTGGTGTATGTACCTGTGTCTGTGTGTGTATGTAAGCTTGTTTGTTATTCTCTGAGCTTCTTTGATCTGTGGGTTTGTGTCTTCAGTTTTTCAAAATTCTTGGGCATTATCTTTTCAAATGTTTCACCTTTCCTTTCCTCTTTCTCTTCTTCTTTTGACATTCTAATTACAAGTATGAGAAATTATTTCATTTTGTTCCATAGTTGTTAAATGTCCTTTTCTATATTTTTTACTCTTTTTAATTTGTGTTTTAGTTTGGCAATTTCTGCTAGTAAGTTTTTAAGTTCGTTGATTTCTTTCCTTGCTTGGATGAGTGTTCTGATTTGCTTTTCAAAGGCAGTATTCATCTCAGTTATCATATTTTTAGCATTGTTAGCATCTTAATTTAAATCTTTTTTTTAATAGTTTTTATCTCTCTGCTTAAGTTCCTCATCAGATCATTCTTGTCCTCTTTTCTTCATTAGGGACTTTAACATATTAAACAGTTATCCCCCATTTGATAGTCTGTATTGAATACCATATCTGAATCTGGTCCTATTTATTGATTTGTATTTTTTAAATAATACATAGCCTATTAAATTTTTTTTTATTTATTCATTTTTATTTTGGCTGCTCGGGCTCTTCATTGCAGCTCACAAGCTTTCTCTAGTGGCAGACACGTGGGCTTCCCTTTGCAGTGCATAGGCTTCTCTTTGCAGTGTGGGGTCTTCTCTAGTTGTGCTCTGTGGGCTCAGTGCTTGCAGTTTTGTAAATAAGTTCAGTTGTGTTCCTGGGCTTAGTTACCCCGCAGTGAGTGAGATCCTAGTTCCCCAACTAGGGATTGAACCCATGTCCCTGCATTGGAAGGTGGACACTCAACAACTGGACCACCAGGGAAATCCCCTGATTTGTGTTTTGATAATGCGATATTTTTTCCTGACCTTTTTTTGTACATGTGTCTTATAATTTTTTGTTGAAATTCAGAAATATTTTGCAGGACAATAGAATCTGAGTAATAATTATTTATAACTGGAAATAGACTTGCTTTGTCTTTTTCTGGACCTTAGTGAGGGAGTTTGAGCCCTTGTAGTTAGATGTTGGATTGGATTCCCTTTTCTTGTTGTTGCTATAGTTACCATTAGAACACCACAGTCTTCAAATTCTTCCCATATTATCTTGTCTTTAGGATAGGGGCAGGTTTGCAAAAGATTTTATCTCAAGCTTGCTGCACTTTTAACTTTAGATTCCCTGTTGTGCTTATATCCCAGAGAAGATCTCCTTCTATGTTCTTCATCTCTCCCAGCAGTATATTGCTGTTACTGTCAATGCTTGCTAGCCTAGTTAGGGAAAGCAAGTAAGAGAAGGGTGTTCTCTGTAGTTATAGCTCAGCCTAAGTCTTAGGGGAGCATTGGATTCATTTGTTTTGGAGACAGGTCCTTCCCAGAGGCCCTGCCCCTGCCCAGAAGAAAGTGATATTTAATGGTTTGCTTCCAGAACATATTTTTACCTCTCTTGTAGGAGTACTGGATTTTATTCTTTATTCTCCCAGCTGCAAGGTATCTTCACCTGTACACTGAAGGTAATAAGATTTGCTGCCTTGTCCTAAGAAGCTTAGTGAAAGTTGTTTAGTTGTGTCTGACTCTTTGAGACCCCATGGACTGTCCAGTCCATGGAATTCTCCAGGCCAGAATACTTGAGTGGGTAGTCTTTCCCTTCTCCAGGGGATTTTCCCAACCCAGGGATCAAACCCAGGTCTCCTGCATTGCAGGCAGATTCTTTACCAGCTGAACCATCAAGACATGTTTTATTACAGAGGACATCACAGAAAACAATTTATGCTACATCTTCAAAAACTCTTGTTCCTCTCTTCAAGGACTGAACCAGAAGATAGAATTCTCATACTAGCTCCAATTTTTCTTATGAGTCTGACAGTGGATGCAAGTTCCTATGGTGTATGTGACTCAGGAATTCTACACCCTCACACTGGCACATGACTGGCCGTTATCCATTTGAAAATTCTATCTGAATTATTTCACCAGCTTGTTTATGATTGGATGTCTGCTGCAGATAAATGAGTGCTTATTCCCTGTCTCTTGTACCTGTCTTTCTTTATATTTTGGATAGGCTTGTTGCCCTGCAACTCCAGCTCTCTGATAAAAAGCTTTGTTATAGACACAAAGTACAAAAGGTGTAGTTACTGTGTATTCTCAGCAGCTCCAAATATTCTTTTTTTATTGTGGCCAATGTGAAGTTGTGAAATAATAACTCACTTTGGTTTTATTTGATTTTCCTGAATACTAATGAAGCAGAATATGATTTCCCCCCACACTTTTACTTTCAACTTTTCTATTACTTTAATATATGTGTCTTGTAATTAGGTAAATTTTATTTATATTACTGCAGTTTGACAATATGATTTCGGATGGAATTTTTAGTCCATTTGAAGTTTATTAAATTACTGATACATCTAGGTTTTCAAATACCATGTTAGTACTATTTTCCCATATTCTGAACCTTGATCCTTCATCTTTTTTCTTGCTATTTGTTTTTATTTCACTTATTTCTCTCAATTAGGTTGTTGGTTTCGCATTTTTGTTGTAGTGATTGTTCTAGAGATTACAATGGTATCTTTTGTCTTGTTTAGAATCAGTATTAACTTATCAGCTTTACCACTTCCTGGACTATACCTGTAACTTACAACATATTAAATACATTTATTATTTTTTTGTCTTTTGTGCTATTCTTGTCAGGTATTTTACATTCACATGTATTATGAATTCTAAAAGACATAATTTAGTGCTTAAAAATCTTAATATCATTTACTTTTCCCCACTCACCCTTGCTTTTTATTGCCCCTTTTACATTGCATAGATTTGGGAAATATTCCATTATTTCACCTTTATATATGAAGAATATTTTCACTGATTACAGGATTTTAGATTGGCAATTATCTTCTTACAAGTCTTTAAATATACCTCACAGTCTTCACTTTTATGCACTGGAGAAGGAAATGGCAACCCACTCCATATTCTTGCCTGGAGAATCCCAGGAATGGGAGCCCGGTGGGCTGCCGTCTATGGGGTCACACAGAATCGGACATGACTGATGCGACTTAGCAGTAGCAGCACAGTCTTCTAGCCTCTTTTATTTAGAAGTCATTTATCCGCTTCATTGTTGCTACTTTTAAAGTGATACGTCTTTTTTTTCCTTTATTGGCTTCTTGGAAATCTTTTGTCTTTAGTTTTTAGCAATTTTACAATGGTGCATTTGTTTTATATTTTGTTGACTAACAAACCAGTCCAAGTTTAATGACTTAAAATAATTCATGATTTCACTGGCAGTCTGGGCTCATCGGGAAGTTCTTACCTGGGATTATGTGCAGTCATAGTCAAATATCAGCTGATGCTATGGTTACCTGAAGGCTCCACTGGGCTTGACACCCGTGGTAGCTCACTTAACAGCTGGCTGCTGGCTGGTTTCAAAGCTGGTGCTGTCCAACAGTGTCTGAATCTGGCCTCTGTATGAAGCATTTTTTCTGTTAGTAAAATTTTGTTTGTTTGTTTTCATTTTATATTGGAGTATTGTTGATTAACAATGTTGTCTTAGTTTCAGGTGCATAGCAAAGTGATTCAGTTATACAAACACATGTATCTGCTCTTTTTCAAATTTCTGAATTAGGTAAGTGTAGGTGAGACTGCCAGGTGAAAAAGGCCAGTCTAGCCTGCTAGAAATGTGGTCCAGCTAATGGCAGCCTATGTATTCTCACGTCCTATGAGAACTTAATGAAACAATTTATTTTCATTATTTGAATTATTGTAAAACCTCAATCCTTAACAACATCCTATGATATCACTTGACCTTCCTTTAATATGAATATTAAATACAAATACAAACTCAGGCACAGAAATTATATGGTTATATTCTATGAAGTGGCATTGTGAATATTAATAAATATATTCACAATGCCATATTCAGATATTCACAATGCCACTTCCTAGAATATATTTGTATTAACTTTTACACTATCAAAAATGCAGAAACACAAAATATAAGATTTTGTAAGTTTGTTAGAACCTTAAAAATATGTCTGAATGACCCTATATGTGTGCCAACTACAGTTTTAGAAACACTGTTCCACATTAATGAAAATGAAACAAGAAATATTTTCAACAGTCAGACCAATCACTACCACTGATTCCAAATCAGAGGTGAGGACAATGGATGCATGAGAACCACTGCTCAGAGAAGCGATTGGAAACACCCAAGCTTCCCTCCTACCCATACTTGATACACTGTTACATTCTTGGGAACAAAAAACATGTAGCATATCAATTTGGGGGTAAGTTTTCTTGTATTCTATTACCAACTGAGATAACTATTACCAGTTGAGAATCAGGATTCAGGCTCAAGATTAACATTTTCTCTGGTAAAATCTCTCACATTAAATGCAGAACTCTCTAACCTTAAAGGAAGCCTCTGCAGAATTAACATGTTCTGCTCCACTACTGAATCCCCTGCCTTTTCTAATATTTCTGTTTCCTTTGGTTCTCAACTAGCCATTACTTCTAGACTTTGGATTTATAACTATACCTGGAAAATCTTTTGATGTTGCATCATAATTTCTTTTTTATAAGACTAATTTTTAGCAGATTTGATAGTAATGTGCCAATTTAAGCATTATATATGATGTTGCATCATAATTTCTGCTGCTGCATACCACCTGCATCCCAAGTCACCTGACATCCATTTACTTTTTGGTAATGATAAAACTACTTCTTGAACTCTGTTTAATCCCAAACATGTTATATTATGATAACATTATTTTTCCAAGCTTCCAATTTCTTTACAGAAGACAATAAAGAATATTTCCATTTCTACAATTCTGTAGTGACTTTATTTGGAAAGCAAATAATTGCTTCTTGAGAAGAGGCTCTTTGGTAATTACTGTAGGGAATACATGGCTCTAAGGGCACAAGGCACACTGGTGCTGACCCTTTTAAAAATGAAACTTCAACTCGCAAGCCTTAAGCATGACCAGATAAGAACACCAGACTCCATTTTCCAAATAATCAGTTTTACAAAAGATTAGAAAGATGTGTATCTCTGATATGCCAAGTGGTTTTCACATCCCTATTTGACTACATTGTTGAGAAAAGAAGAAAGGTGAATGGTCCTACTCCTTTTAAATGTTTTTCTAGTTCTTTGACTATGCTGTACCACATGTGGGATTTTAGTTCCCCAACCAGGGAACAAGCCCACATCCCCTATCTTGGAAGCAAGGAGTCTTTTTTTATTTTTTGGCAAAACCAATACAATATTGTAAAGTTAAAAAATAAAATAAAATTAAATTAAATTAAAAAAAAAAAAGCAAGGAGTCTTAACCACTGGGCCACCAGGGAATTCCCATGTCCTACTCTTATCAGATCCAAAGGAAGAACTTTCTAGATAGCTGCCCTTCCAGCCAGGAACTAAACATAATATATACACTGAATAAGGAAGCTACTATCAGATATGTTGATTCACTTAATTGTCAAATGCCTAACTATAACATTTACAGTACGTTATCATACTATTACGGAGAAGGCAAAGGCACCCCACTCCAGTACTCTTGCCTGGAAAATCCCATGGATGGAGGACCCTGGTAGGCTGCAGTCCATGGGGTTATTAAGAGTTCGACACGACTGAGCGACTTCACTTTCACTTTTCACTTTCATGCATTGGAGAAGGAAATGGCAACCCACTCCAGTGTTCTTGCCTGGAGAATCCCAGGGATAGGGGAGCCTGGTGGGCTGCCGTCTATGGGGTCGCACAGAGTCGGACACGACTGAAGCGACTTAGCAGTAGCAGCATCATACTATTATACTAGCACACTCTTTCACCTGGCCCCAAAACTAACTTGGGAAAGTAGAGAAAGCGTCCCATTCAGGAAAGGCTGGTAAGCACAAATATTCTAGCCAATCTCTCCACTTTATCACTTTAAAATGATGTGACTCTTACACCTTTCCTTACTGGGAAGCCTGGCATGGAGAAGCACATCCTGGCTTTCACTCAAAATGTAACCAATGCAGTGAACTTTCCAACCAAAAACTACCTAACAACCCAGGGGCAGTGTGAACCCTCTCTGTGTTTATATCTTCAGTCATTGGCTTTTTAGCTCCAGTCAGTGCTTAACAGAGGCACCCAATATGCATTTGTTCAATTCTACTAAAAAGAACTTGCTGCTAGGAGATACAGCTGTTTCCTTCACCCATTGCCTTTAAATCATTCAACCGAAAATACTTAATGAGTATCTATCTGCACCAGGCATTGTGTTAGCTACTGGGGATGTTGCAATGAGCAAAACAGATGGTGTCTTCTGCCTGTGTTTACCTTTTTGGTTACTATTTCATGTCGCATCCATTCTGGCTGCTTCTCCAAACCTAGATGAAAAGTATTATGCAACCAGAGAGTCCACTGAAGAATCAAGGTCATTAGGAACTGTTATCATTTGAAATTCTCCATGGATGATCAAATGAGTCAAACTAGATCAGCTGTTCTTACAGGCTGTTGTTCCACAGTTCTGTGGGTAGGGCAGCACCTAGAACATCTTTCTTTGAATCACTAGGGATGACCTTGAGGAAAGACAGGTCCTCAAATTATTGTGTTTTTTTTTTTTTTTTTTTTTTTCCGGGAAATGTTTGATAGTGGTATGTTTTTTGAGCCCTTACATATCTGATAATATATTTCTGTTGTCTTTACATGTTGCCACCTTGACAGGATGTAGAATTCTTTGATCATAACTATTGTCTCACAACTATGTGGGATTTTCTGAAGTTTTCTGACGTTTATTTTTACGACAGAAAAGTTTGAAATCAATCTAAGTTTTTTCTCTTTTATAAGTAATTTATCTCTCATGTTTTTTTATTATTGAAATTCAAAAAATTGGTAACAAATGCACAAAATGCTTACATTCTTCATTTCTCCTGATGAGTCTCTCCTTCCCATGAACTCAAAATTTTGTTTTTAACTTAAAATTTTTTGCATTAACACATTAAATTCGGCCTTTGCTCCATCTACTGCTGTTCATTTTTAGGAAATGAGTCTCCTAATCATGGAGAGCTTCTAAAGTATCTTCTAAAATAGCTTTGTTTATTATTTCTCATTTAAAAAATATTTTATTCTTTTCTTCCATTAAATTTATCTTTTATATAACTGATTTGATTCTATGCTTTTTTCAAGATAAGATGCAACTTTGGTATCTGTGTTTTTGATCTCCATATGGTCCATGTTAACAATGACTATTGATGGGCAACCAAGCTTTGTATACTAACTTGCTCTCCTTCTCAGATAGGTGTGGTGGCCTCAACTAAATCATTCAGTTATGGCAGAATTACTGACCCGGGTCTTGATTAAGTGAATAATGTGTTTGCATTGATGTTGATTCCAGGGACATTTATAACAAAGGACAGAAGCCATCTAGTTCCAACTGCTTCTTCAGGGACTCCCACACATGACATCAATGGAAACTCTGTTGCTGTTGTTCAGTTGCTAAGATGTGTCCGACTCTTTGTGACCCCTTGGACTACAGCATATCAGTCTTTCCTGTCCTTGACTACCTCCCAGAGTTTGCTCAAACTCTGGCATTGAATAGATGCCAGATTGAATTGGCAGTGCTATCTAACTGATGTTATCTATATGAATTATGGCTTCTATGATGAGATTTCTACCTTCATTCTTCATTTGTTCTATCTATTACCCACAATTTTGTCCAAGTGATTTTTCCCACTCTTTACTCTCCTTATATCTGGCTTGGTGCGCTTAGTACCAGATCTTTGACGCAAAAGGATTCTGAATTCTTTCTACACTTTCACCTGTTCACTCCATGGTCTCCCTGATACTACCTTCACCAAGAATATCAAGTTGCACAGTTTATATTTCTCCAAGCCTACTTTGCTTAGTTCTTCAGGCCGATAATTTTATGTAGAATGGCAAAGTGAACAAAAATGGCTTTAAAATGTATTCTGAACCATTTCAAAAATTATTCTATGAAATTTGCCTGTGTCACTAAAGCAAGATACAAGAAATGTGCTTATTCTAACTCTGCCTTTAAAAAATAAAAGATCAATCCTTCTTATTGATGATCACGAATTTTAAAACTTCCCCTGATCTTCCCTTGGACTTTTCAGGGAAAGAGGTCTTTCCTAGCACCAGGAGAGTGCTAATGCTATGATACTGCTCAATCTCATCTTTGACTTGACTTGTTTCAAATGTCTGAATGCATGACATAAGAACTTTAATAGATTTCTCTGATAGACCCTGATGCTGGGAAAGATTGAAACAAAAGAAGGGGACAGCAGAGGATGAGAAGGGGACAGTAGAGGTATTCAGTTGGAGGTTAGATATATGGCATTAGAGGTTTAGAGAGAGGATTAAAATGAAGACACAGATTATAAGGTCAGTAGCATACTAATGCCTGGGAAAAGGCCCAATAGTAAATGCCAGGCAGTGTCTTAGGTACACAGGATGTAACGGGGAAAGAAAGGTTCCTACTCTGGCGAAGTTCATGTATCAAATAGTAATAACTAAAGAGACAAATACATATGTAATGTAATCTCAGACTGTTACAAAAAAGACCAAGAATAGACTTCCTAAAAATGCAAAAATTTGACTTGAATAAAGAGAAAAGTTATTTGCAAGGAACCAAGAAAGAGAGATAGATCCAAGAGCCAGAAGGCTCTTGTGTCAAGTAAGACTGTTCAAAAGGGCCAATCCTAAAAGTACTGTGTGTGTGTGTGTGTGCGTGTGTGTGTGTGCTCAGTCGCATCCAATTCTTTGCAATTCCATAGTCTATGGAATATGCATAGTCCAACCAGGCTCCTCTGTTTATGGAATTTTCTAGGCAAAAGTACTGGAGTGGGTTTCCATTTCCTTCTCCAGAGCATCTTCTTAACCCAGGGACTGAACCCGTGTCTCTTGTATCTCCTGCACTGACAAGTGGATTCTTTATCACTGTGCCAAGTAAATCTTCTCCTTGATTTTGCTCAAGGGTCTATGTCTCTGCCTTGGCAATCAGAACAGCCAGATTGTACATATGGAATGCTGGCTTTACCATTCTGATTGCTGATTTTAAAACAAATCTCACCTCACCATATTTCTGATCATTCATTCCCACAATGTTCCCACAAGTAAAATTGAGCCATTTTAAAGATATTAAAAAATCATATATATTTTGTCCAAGATAACTATAGCTATCTCATTTCTCAGGCAAAGAAAGCTTTGCTCACTCAAGCCATGTTGACAAAAATGAATATTTTCTGATATTCCTTTTTTTAATTAAAGTATGTGTGTTTGTTAGTCACTCAGTTGTGCCCATCTCTTTGTTACTCCATGCACTGTAGTCTGCCAGGCTTGTCTGTCCATGGGATTTTCTAGGCAAGAATACTGAACTGGATAGCCACTGCCTTCTTCAGGGGATGTTCCTGACCCAGGGACCAAACCTGGCTTCCTGCATTATAGGCGGATTCTTTACCATCTGAGCCATACAGTTGACTTATAAGGTAGTAGTTTCTTGTGTGCAACAAAGGAATTCTTTTTCAAATTCTTTTCCATTATAGGTTATTAGACGTTGAATATAGTTCCTTGTGCTATACAATAGGACCTTGTGGTTTTCCTTTTTACTTGTTTTATATATTGTATTTTATATCTGCTAATCCTCAAATCTTAATTTATCTCCCCCCTTTGGTAACCATAAATTTGTTTTCTATGTCTGTGAATCTATATCGGTTTTGTAAGTAAGGTCACTTGATACTCATTTTAGATTGCACATATAAGTGATCTATTTGTCTTTGATTGACTTCACTTAGTATGATCATCTCTTTAGGCTACAAATGGCATTATTTCATTTTTTATTGCTGAGTAATACTCCATCCTATATGTATGCAGTAATCCAAGACTATGCCCTGGTGAGTAATGCTGAAGAAGCTGAAGCTGAATGGTTCTATGAAGACCTACAAGATCTTCTAGAACTAAAACACAAAAAAGATGCCCTTATTATAGGGGACAGGAATGCAAAAGTAGGAAGTTAAGAAATACCTGGAATAACAGGCAAATTTGGCCTTGGACTACAGAATGAATCAGGGCAAAGGCTAATAGAGTTTTGCCAACAGAACACACTAGTCATACGAGACACCTACTTCCAATAACACAAGAGAAGACTCTACACATGGACATCACCAGATGATCAATATTGAAATCAGATTGGTTATATTCTTTATATCCAAAGATGGAGAAGTTCAATACAATCAGCAAAAACAAGACCAGGAGCTGACTGTGGCTCAGATCATGAACTCCATATTGCCAAATTCAGATTTAAATTAAAGAAAGTAGGGAAAACTACTACGCCATTCAGTTCACTTCAGTTCAGTTCAGTTGCTCAGTTGTGTCCGATTCTTTGCGACCCCATGAATTGCAGCACGCCAGGCCTCCCTGTCCATCACCAACTCCTGGAGTTCTCTCAAACTCTTGTCCATCGAGTCGGTGATGCCATCCAACCATCTCATCCTCTGTTGTCCCCTTCTCCTCCTGCCCCCAATCCCTTCAGCATCAGAGTCTTTTCCAGTGAGTCAACTCTTCTCATGAAGTGGCCAAAGTACTGGAGTTTCAGCTTTAGCATCATTCCTTCCAAAGAATACCCAGGACTGATCTCCTTCAGAATGGACTGGTTGGATCTCCTTGCAGTCCAAGGGACTCTCAAGAGTCTTCTCCAACACCACAGTTCAGAAGCATCAATTCTTCGGTGCTCAGCCTTCTTCATAGTCCAACTCTCACATCCATACATAATCACTGGAAAAACCATAGCTTTGACTAGATGGACCTTTGTTGGCAAAGTAATGTCTCTGCCTTTGAATATGCTATCTAGGTTGGTCATAACTTTTTTCCTAAAGAGTAAGTGTCTTTTAATTTCATGGCTGCAGTCACCATCTGCAGTGATTTTGAAGCCTCCCAAAATAAAGTCTGACACTATTTCCACTGTTTCCCCATCAATTTCCCATGAAGTGAGGGACCAGATGCCATGATCTTCATTTTCTGATTGTTGAGCTTTAAGCAAACTTTTTCACTCTCCTCTTTCACTTTCATCAAGAGGCTTTTTAGTTCCTCTTCACTTTCTGCCATAAGGGTGGTATCATCTGCATATCTGAGGTTATTGATATTTCTCCCAGCAATCTTGATTCCAGCTTGTGCTTCATACAGCCTAACATTTCTCATGATGTACTCTGAATAGAAGTTAAATAAACAGGGTGACAATATCCAGTCTTGATGTACTCCTTTTCCTATTTGGAACCAGTCTGTTGTTCCATGTACAGTTCTTACTCTTGCTTCCTAACCTGCATATAGGTTTCTCAAGGGGCAGGTCAGGTGGTCTGGTATTCCCATCTCTTTCAGAATTTCCCACAGTTTCTTATGATCCACACAGTCAAAGGCTTTGGCATAGTCAATAAAGCAGAAATAGATGTTTTTTGGAAACTCTCTTGGTTTTTCCATGATCCAGCGGATGTTGGCAATTTGATCTCTGATTCCTCTGCCTTTTCTAAAACCAGCTTAAACATCAGGAAGTTCACTGTTCATGTATTGTTGAAGCCTGGCTTGGAGAATTTTGAACATTACTTTACTAGTATGAGATGAGTGCAAGTGTGCGGTAGTTTGAGCATTCTTTGGCATTGCCTTTCTTTGGGATTGGAATGAAAACTGACCTTTTCCTGTCCTGTGGCCACTGCTGAGTTTTCCAAATTTGCTAGCCATTCAGGTATGACCTAAATCAAATCCCTTAAATTATACAGTGGAAGTGAGAAATAGATTGAAGGGACTAGATCTGAGAGACAGAGTGCCTAATGAACTATGGTCAGAAGTTCGTGACAATATACAGGAGCCAGGGATCAATACCATGCCCCAAAAAAAGAAATGCAAAAAAGCAAAATGTCTGTCTGAGGAGGCCTTACACAGAGCTGTGAAAACAAGAGAAGCCAAAAGCAAACGAGAAAAGGAAAGATATACCCATTTGAATGCAGAGTTCCAAAGAATAGCAAGGAGAGATAAGAAAGCCTTCCTCAGCGATCAGTGCAAAGAAATAGAGGAAACCAATAGAATAGGAAAGACTAGAGATTTCTTCAAGAAAATTAGAGATACCAAGGAAACATTTCATGCAAAAATGGGCTCAATAAAGGACACAAATGGTATGGACCTAACAGAAGCAGAAGATATTAAGAAGAGGTGGCAAGAATACACAGAAGAACTGTACAAAAAAGATCTTCATGACCCAGATAATCATCATGGTGTGATTACTCACCCGAACCAGACATCCTGGAATGTGAAGTCAAGTGGGCCTTAGGAAGCACCACTACAAAGAACGCTCATGGAGGTGATGGAATTGCAGTTCAGCAATTACAAATTGTAAAAGATGTTGCTGTTAAAGTGTTGCACTCAATACGCCAACAAAGTTGGAAAACTTAGCAGTGGCCACAGGACTGGAAAAGGTCAGTTTTCATTCCAATCCCAAAGAAAGGCAGTACCAAAGAATGCTCAAACTACCACACACTTGCACTCATCTCACACACTAGTAAAGTAATGCTCAAAATTCTGCAAGCCAAGCTTCAACAATACGTGAACCATGAACTTCCAGATGTTCAAGCTGATTTAGAAAAGGCAAATGAAATAGATCAAATAGCCAACATCTGCTGGATCATGGAAAAAGCAAGAGAGTTTCCAAAAAACATCTATTTCTGCTTTATTGACTATGCCAAAGCCTTTGACTGTGTGGATCACAATAAACTGTGGAAAATTCTGAAAGAGATGGGACTACCAGACCACCTGATCTGCCTCTGAGAAATCTATATGCAGGTCAGGAAGCAACAGTTAGAACTGCACATGGAACAACAGACTGGTTCCAAATAGGAAAAGGAGTACGTCAAGGCTGTATATTGTCACCCTGCTTATTTAACTTATATGCAGAGTACATCATGAGAAACTCTGGGCTGTATGAAGCACAAGCTGGAATCAAGATTTTTGAGAAATATCAAAACCTCAGATATGCAGATGACACCACCCTTATGGCAGAAAATGAAGAAGAACTAAAAAGCCTCTTGACAAAAGTGAAAGAGGAGAATGAAAAAGTTGGCTTAAAGCTCAGCATTCAGAAAACAAAGATCATGGCATTCGGTCCCATCACTTCATGGCAAATAGATGGGGAAACAGTGGAAACATGGCTGACTTTATTTTTGGGGGCTCCAAAATCACTGCAGATGCTGTCCACAGCCATTAAATTAAAAGACACTTGCTCCTTGAAAGAAAAGTTATGACCAACCTAATAGCATATTCAAAAGCAGAGACATTACTTTGCCAACAAAGGTCCATCTAGTCAAGGTAGGTTTTTCCAGTAGTTATGTATGGATGTGAGAGTTGGACTATAAAGAAAGCTGAGCACCGAAGAATTGATATGCTTTTGAACTATGGTGAGGAGAAGACTCTTTAAGAGTCCCTTGGACTGAAAGCAGATCCAACCAGTCCATCCTAAAGAACTCAGTCCTCAATATTCATTGGAAGGACTGATGCTGAAGCAAAACACCAGTACTTTGGCTACCTGATGCAAAGAGCTGACTCATTTGAAAAGATCCTGATGCTGGGAAAGATTGAATGCAGGAGGAGAATGGGATGACAGAGGATGAGATGGTTGGATGGCATCACCAACTCAATGGATTTGAGTTTGAGTAAACTTCAGTAGTTGGTGATGGACAGGGAGGCCTGGCATGCTGCAGTTCATGGGGTCACAAAGAATCGGACTTGACTGAGCAGCTGAACTGAACTGATGTGTACTACATCTTCTTTATCCATTCATCTGTTGATGGACATTTAGTATGCTTATATGTCTTGGCTATTGTAAACAGTGCTGCAGTGAACTTTGGAGTGCATGTATGTTTTCAAATTAGAGTTTTCTCTGGATAGATGCTCCAGAGTGAAATTTCTGGATCACTGGGTAGCTCTATTTTTAGTTTTTCTGCCCCTGTTATTCTTAGTGGCTGAACCAATTTACATTCCCACCAATAGTTTTGGATGGTTTCCTTTTCTCTACATCCTCCCCAGAATGCATTTTTGTAGATGATGTCGCTTTCTTTGAATAAAGAAAAACATTTTCAGTCGTGATACTTAAGTAGTCTTCTATTTGCAACTATAGAAGATAATATTTGTCTGTACAATTGCAATGATTTTTAGGGGAAACTAGATTATTTTATATTCCTAGAACTATGAGTCAAAGTTCATCAGTTCAGTTCAGTTCAGTCACTCAGTCATGTCTGACTCTTTGCAACTCCATGAACCGCAGCATGCCAGGCCTCCCTCTGCATCGCCAACTCCCGGAGTTCACCCAAACCCATGTCCACTGAGTCAGTGATGCCATCCAACCATCTCATCCTCTGTTGTCCCCTTCTCCTCCTGCCCTCAATCTTTCCCAACATCAGGGTCTTTTCCAGTGAGTCAACTGTTCGCATGAGGTGGCCAAAGTATTGGAGTTTCAGCTTCAACATCAGTCCTTCCAATGAACACCCAGGACTGATCTCCTTTAGGATGGACTGGTTGGATCTCTTTGCAGTCCAAGGGACTCTCAAGAGTCTTAGTACCAAATTATTTTTATCTACAATATATTTGTCTTATGTTGAATGTGATACTTTGAAACTTCTTTGAGATATTTGTACCTCAAATTCATTATTCAGTTGCCTTTCTGTGTTGTTTAGAATAAAATAAGTGTGAGAAGTTTTCATCTAAATGCACTTCAGATATAATTATAATTTAAATTCTGTCAGGTTTTACTAGTACTGTTAATGCATTTAAGTGTGCATTAAAACCAAATCCTTTCCATCCATTTCCTTTTCACAGGCAAGAATTATAGTGTCAAGATAGTTATTTTCTGAATTAGCTGTAAGCCAGGCAGAAGTTTTCCTGTGGAATGCATTTTTTTAAGAAATGGCAGGGGAACAAATTTCACAGTGGGCAGCATCACTTTGAAACATGATTATTAATCTTTTTCTGAGCAAAAATGCAATAGATAAAGAAATTTGTTCAGCAGGAGAGCCTAAACTTTTGTTTTTTCCTGGATATTTGTTGCATGGTGTAAGATGAAAAATAAATAAAGTTACAGACAAAACTCATTTTCCCTGGAAAGTTTTGACTATAATTCAATACTAAATATATAGTAAACTTTGTATTTTTCCTTTTGAACTTTGAGGGCTCCAGCTCTTCACTTCATCAAGTGCCTTTTGATGGGTTTGTGCCAGGTTAAAATAGAGATACTCACATCATTATTGACAATCTATAGTGATGGAAAAACAAGTGAGTGGAAGAATTTTATTAGATCAATTCAATATCTTTATAATAAAAGCCTCACTAATTTACACAGGTAACTGCTGTCTAGCAAGACTGTTTCTCAGGAAAGGTAATGGCCAGCCACACATGCTCACTCTAGCCAAGCTTGTTGTTAAGCTATATTAGGGAAATTTTTTCTTCAAAACTCACTCATTTCATTAAAGCGACAGTATCATGACTATTACAGAAATAAAATTATGTTGTTTTAGTATTTTGTCAAGGGACATATATAGGAACATTAAAATTGTATGAAGACATGAGAAATCACCACATCTAAAATCACCACTGAGAATCTGTGAGGAACTTTCTATAACGAGGCAAAGTAACACTGTATTTTCCTTTGAGGCTTTTGTCCTAATCTTCCCCAAAACCAATTGCGCTGAAATGCTAAAACTTCATGGAGAGTTTACCTATGATGGCTAAGAGTAGGTTTCCAGAGCTTAAATTTTGCTCTGGATATTTCCAGTACAAAGCCTACAACTAAATGTTAGATTGTCCCTCCTCGGTGTGAGGAAAGGGCATGATGCCAAAAACAGTCTGTTAGCCAGGAGTTAGCCTGTGTCCAGTCTTCAGGAGCTTGCAGGTCAGGGTCGCAGTTCCTCAGATCAGAAGTTAGTGAACAGTGGAAGGAGGATGGGATGAGAGAAAGGGAGAAATGAGCAAGTAGATCTGTAATCTTTTACTTTCATGTCATCAATTCTCTCTCCACTAACCTAATGGACCAAGTTCTTAAACCTGGTCAATCTTTAGCTCTTTCTTTCTTTCTTTCTCTTCTTTCTTCCTTTCTTTCTTCTTTCCTTCCTTCCTCTTTTTCTTTGTTTGTTTCTTTCATCTTAAGGAAATAGTTTCAGCGAACAGATTATTTAGGAAGAAGGCTTTGTAATTTCTCCAGAAGCTAATCTTCAACATACATTTTTCCCAGAAGAACATTGTAATTTTGTCTTTGGTTTCATTGGACAAGTGATTCAAAAGTTGATGAAGTTCCATATCTAACATAATGAAATGCAGTAAAGTTTTTTTTTCCATAAAGAATTTGAGTTATTTATATTTACAGTCATTTTTCATGTTTGAAAATCAAGGTCACACTGTTTTTTTTCAATTAGTAAAAATATAACAAATCATTCTTTACTGTGAACTGTGGGCCTTGTATATATAAGAATTGAAAGAAGTATCTTACATATGCATGTTTGCTATAGATTTGGGGAAGACAGAATTTCATGGTATCTCTTTTATCCTTCCTTGAATGCAGTGGACCTAAAATATTTTTTTTTAACTTCACACTTTGAATTATTATTATTTAATTGTTTGAAATTTTCCATCTGCTTGTACTCCATCTGTATGCCATATATTTAAACTTGTCTTTGCCATCATTCCACAGGGGGGATAAACAAACAAACAAACGTGAAATTGCTCTATTGTAGATTAAACTCCAGTGCTGAGGTCACAGGATTAGCAATTTCAGCATTCTAAGCAAGTATCCTTTTATTCTCTAGATTGCAATTGTTTCAAGAGCAGCAAAAAAATCTTTCCAAAACTCATGCCAAAATTTGAGACAATAGTGGGACTCTGTAAGGTGCAACAAAATCCACACACTGCTGCCAATTTGCCTTGGAGAGACTAGAGAAAGTTAAAGATTTCTCAGAAGAAACAGTACCTATTTACCCTCTGTTTTACTATAACACCAAATTTTAGAAACCTCTATATAACTATAACACCAAATTTTAGAAACCTCTTAAAACACCCACACATAAAATAGCTCTTATTGGTTTGTAGTTGTATTTAATGTTTGTTTATTTATTTAATTATTGCAAAAACATAATGGCCTTCAGTTCAGTTCACTTCAGTTGCTCAGTCATGTCCGACTCTTTGCTACCGCATGAATTGCAGCATGCCAGGCCTCCCTGTCCATCACCAACTCCCGGAGTTCACTCAAACTCATGTCCATCGAGTCGGTGATGCCATCCAGCCATCTCATCCTCGGTTGTCCCCTTCTCCTCCTGCCCCCAATCCCTCCCAGCATCAGGGTCTTTCCAATGAGTCAACTCTTCTCATGAGGTGGCCAAAGTACTGGAGTTTCAGCTTTAGCATCAGTCCTTCCAGTGAACACTCAGGACTGATCTCCTTTAGGATGGACTGGTTGGATCTCCTTGCAGTCCAAGGGACTCTCAAGAGTCTTCTCCAACACCACAGTTCAAAAGCTTCAATTCTTTGGCACTCAGCTTTCTTCACAGCCCAACTCTCACATCCATACATGACCACTGGAAAAACCATAGCCTTAACTAGACGGACCTTTGTTGGCAAAGTAATGTCTCTGCTTTTGAATATGCTATCTAGGTTGGTCATAACTTGCCTTCCAAGGAGTAAGGGATAATGGCCTTAAGAAACACATTAACTTCTGACTATACAAAAGTTTAATTACTGTCAATAGCAAAAAAACGAAAGAACAATTTTTAGTGCTAGTTATAGCCAGCAGTCATGTATGGATGTGAGAGTTGGACTGTGAAGAAAGCTGAGTGCTGAAGAATTGATGCTTTTGAACTGTGGTGTTGGAGAAGACTCTTGAGAGTCCCTTGGACTGCAAGGAGATCCAACCAGTCCATTCTGAAGGAGATCAGACCTGGGTGTTCATTGGAAGGATTGATGCTGTGGCTGAAATTCCAATACTTGTGGCCACTTCATGTGAAGAGTTGACTCATTGGAAAAGACCCAGATACTGGGAGGGATTGGGGGTAGGAGGAGAAGGGGATGACAGAGGATGAGATAGTTGGATAGCATCACTGACTCGATGGACATGAGTTTGAGTAAGCTCCAGGAGTTGGTGATGGACAAGGAGGCCTAGTGTGCTGCGGTTCATGGGGTCGCAATGAGTCAGACACGACTGAGTGACTGAACTAAACTGATAGCCAGCAAATTTGAAAAACTCACCGGTGGCCACAGGACTAGAAAAGGTCAATTTTCTTTCCAATCCTAAAGAAGGGCAATACCAAAGGATGTTCAAACTATGGTACAAGTGTGCTAAAATACTAGCATATGACCTTACATGTTAATAAGATAATGTTCAAAATGCCTGAAGCTAGGCTTTAGCAGTATATGAATCAAGAATTTCCAGATGTACAAACTGCATGTATAAAAGGCAGAGGAATCAGAAATCAAATTGCCAACATCTGCTGGATCACAGAAATAGCGAGGAAATTCCAAAGCAACATCTACTTCTCTTCATTGACGATGCTAAAGCCTTTGAGTGTATGGATCACAACAAACTGTGGAATATTATTGAAAAATGGGAATACCAGACCACCTCACCTGCCTCCTGAGAAACCTGTATGCAGGAAAAGAAGCAACAGTTAGAAGTGGACATGGAACAATGAACTAGTTCCAAATTGGGAAAGGAGTATGTCAAGGCTGTATATTGTCACTGTGCTTATTTAACTTATATGAAGAGTACATCATATGACATGCTGGACTGGATGACTCATAGGCTGTAATCAAGATTGATGGGAGAAATATCAACAACCTCAGATATGCAGATGATAACACTTTAATGTCAGAAAGAGAAGAGGAACAAAACAGCCTCTTGATGAAGGTGAAAGAGGAGAGTGAAAAAGTTGGCTTAAAACTAAACATTCAGAAAACGAAGATCATGGCATCTGGTCCCATCGCTTCATGGCAAATAGATAAGAAGAAAAAAAAAAAAAGAAACAGTGACAGATTTTATTTTCTTGGGCTCCAAAATCACTGTGAGTACTGACTGCAGCCATGAAATTAAAAGACACTTGCTCCTTGGAAGAAAAGTTATGACAAACATAGACAATGTGTTAAAAAGCAGAGTTATCACTTTGCGCTTAATATTTCCCAGCATCAGGGTCTTTTCCAGTGAGTCAGCTCTTCACATCAGGTGGCCAAAGTATTGGAGCTTCAGGGTAAGCATCAGTCCTTCCAATGAATATTCAGGGTTGATTCCTTTAGGATTGACTGGTTTGATCTCTTTGTTGTCCAAGGGTCTCTCAAGAGTCTTCTCCAGCACCACAGTTTGAAAGCATCAATTCTTTGGTGCTCAACCTTTTTTATGTCCAACTTTCACATCCGTACATGACTACTGGAAAAACCATCACTTTGATTCTTCAGACTTTTGCCAGCAAAGTGATGTCTCTTCTTTTAAATACACTGTCTAGGTTTGTCATAGCTTTTCTTCCAAGGAGTTTGTGGCTGTAGTCATTGTCTGCAGTGATTTTGGAACCCCCCCAAATCAAGTCTGTCAATGTTTCTATTTTTCCCCCATCTGTTTGCCCTGAGGTGATGGGACTGGATGCCATGATTTTAGTTTTTTAAATGTTGAGTTCTAAGCCAAATTTTTCACTCTCTTCTTTCATCTTCATCAAGAGGCTCTTTAGTTCCCCTTTGCTTTCTGCCTAATGCATTAATAGGTGCTGTCATCTGTATATCTGTCGTTATCAATATTTCTCCTGGTAATTTTGACTTCAGCTTGAGTGTCACCCATCCCGGCATTTAGCTTGATGTACTCTGCATCTATGTTAAATAAGCATGGTGACAATATATAGCCTTGATATACTTCTTTCCCAATTTTGAACCAGTTCATTGTTCCATGTCTGGTAATGAGCAAAAGACAGTTTCAGCTTTAGGAGATACTGTGGGCTGACTGATCTAGTGATTTTTGTCACCCAGTTTACATCGAGGACCTCAGTGGCTCAGCGAGTAAAAATCTGTCTGCAATGCAGGAGACATGAGTTTGATCCTTGGGTTGGGAAGATCCTCTGGATAAGGAAATGACTATCCACTCCTGTTTTCTTGCCTGGAAATTCCCATTGACAGAGGATTTCAATTTATCTTGAAGGAAAAAAGTTGCTTTTAAAATTCTAATTCCTTACCAAGATATCCTTAAACTTTGTCAAATATTTCTAGGCCTGAGTGTTATAAAAGTACTCTCTGAATGTTTTCTCTAACAAATCCGTAATTCAACCTCAGTGTGTCCCACTTTTCCAAATTTCAAAGTTCAACAGTAAAAACAATATCTAAGTGTATAGAATATTATATATGGCATATCAATCCCCCAAACCATGAGTATCCTATGGACCATACTTAGGAAATGGCCATAGTTGTGATGACCAGTATAAGCAGGCAATAATTTTTGTGTAATTATTTTCTTAACTCTTCAATGTCTCAGGGTCCCAGAAGAAAGCTGATGGCATATACAAACTGGGTGCTTTAAATAATCTATTTGGAAAAGTGAGTGCAGGTAACAGAGAACCCTAGAGCTGGTGAAGGAAGGTTGACATTACCCCTGAATAGAAACAAGTGTATTTACTAGAAGTAGAGAAATACATATAAGAGAGTAGTCTGACAGGATCTGAGACCATTGGCTATGAGACAAATCCAACCAATGGAGTCTTCCCCAACTGCTCCCTCACCAGGTGTCTCAGGAATGAGTACAATAACCTTATTCTTCTTTCCTTGAATAGTCTGCTATGCCCTCTATTGGCTGAAACCAACTCAAAGTGCTATGCTGTATAGTGGAGAATAGATACACAGGTACATAAAGAACAGACTCAGCACATCCTCAATTTTAAAATGCCACAGTTCCTATGCTCTAGATTTTGACTGGCTATAGAGTAAATATGACTGAAGAATTTTTTTTTCTGGCCTCAGATTCATATTTTTAGTTTTGTCCTGTACTGCATGGTAAGCATAGTGATTTTTAAATCTCTCATCCTTCTACTCTCACCCAATCTGGCATCCTTTATATATAACCATTTTAACTTTCAAATCAACTTTTCTACTTTTATCTCATTTAGTGACACGTACTGAGCCCAATCTGTGGTTGAGAAACAGTCTTAGGTCTGCTGGTGAGATTATGTTACCCAACGTCTGCCACTGCACTGTCTGGTAGACAAGACAAATACAAAGACGAAATTCCCCAATATTATGGAGTAACAAGAAAGATATGAACAAAGCTTCATAGATCTACATCTGTAGGGTGTCAACTTTGCAGCCACATTTCATAGAATACCAAAAAGACTTGAGTTTACACTCGACACAATATATTTATCCTTATTTAAATTAATAAAATGACAAACTGATTATAATTAGGCCTCCTAATGATTGGTGGGGGTGGGGTGAGGGTGGGGGTGGTGGTTGGAGGTGTGGGATGTGGCAGCTTGAAGCAGGATCTTAGTTCCCTGACCAGGGATCAAACCCAGGGCCATGGAGGTGAAAGTGCCAAATCCTAACCATTAGACCATGAGGCCCCATTGAGTTGATGCAGGACCGTGGTGCTTGTCTCCTCTGAAGAAAGAATTTATCAAAGAGACAAAAGGTGGTGAAGCAGGTAAATCATTTATTAGAAGCAAAGTACATGTGGAAAGACATACCGGCAGGCTCAGAGAGAATTGCGCTTTTGTGGTGGTTTAAATTGCCTATAAGAGGGCAGTTTTCCTAGTTCCCTCTGGCCAACCATGTTTTGTCTTGTTTTGTGCCCATATTTTGTCTGACTCAGGGCCCTCGCTGATATGCACTCACATCTTTTAGCCAAAATGAATTCTAGCATGAGGCTCTCTGTGAGGTTGGCAAACATAATATGGGCTAGTGCCTCCTCCCTTTTTTGACCCCTGGGGAGCCCTTAGGCAAATGGGTAGTTAGGGAGGTCTCCTTGACCTAAAGAAAAAAAAATGTGGCCTCCTCCTGCCCAGCTCCCACACGCCCCAGGTTCCTCGCCACCCTGAGTGTTACCTGTGCACCGACTGTGGCACCAACCTGAAAGAGAAGGGCCATTTCTTCATGGAGGATCAGATCTACTGTGAAAAGCACGCCTGGAAGCAGGTCACTCCACCCGAGGGCTAGGACGTGGTCATGGTGTTCCCCAAGTGAGCCGGCAGTTCTTGCCCAATGCTGCTGTCCAAGTAGCCCTTGCTGCATTTTGCCCTCTAAAAGCTCTGGCCTTTCTCTTCTTCTGAGTTTGCACTTTCTTTGGTTGTATTGCTGCTCATTCAACACCATGTTCCCTTTTGCTAATGGCTCTTGCTGGCTGTGTGATGCCTGCTTTTAAATTAAGGGAAGATGGTCTTGTTCAGTGTCCCTTTGCTAGCATCACTGTGTCTTTTCTTTCCCTCCATTCACCTCTGCTGCAAATGGACATCAGCCAAATTTGAACCATCTGAATTTAATATGTCTGACAATGATTCGTTTTTACTCAGGAAATTAATAGACTTTAAAAAAAAGAAAAATGTGGTTGTCTTGTCTTTTCACTCAAGCAGAGTTCAGCTCCTCTCTGTTCCTGCCTTAATCTTTTCCTTCAAGTGTGTCAACAGGAAACAAGCTCCAGCTGCTCAGCCTGGGGACCCATTTACCTCCCTCCTCATTGTGACTCTGTATGTGAAAAACATACAGGCTCACAATGTAGGCTAAATTACTTAAGCTCTAGAGAATTTTTTCATTTGAGTTTAGTTAGTGTGAGTTGATTAAGCACGGTGCTAGAGAGGCGAGTGGTGGCTGTGGCTGGGCGATCGGCCATGAGGAGATACCCCACATCCAAGGTCAGCAGTGGTGGCTACATCTTGCTGCAGTGGTTGTGAGTAGATACCCCACATCCAAGGGCAAAGGAGAAGCCTGAGCAAGATGGTAGGAGGGGTGAATTTGTGTTTAGAATCAAACCCCATTCCCAATAGAGGTGCTCAGAGGGCTTAAACAAACCTTGTGTGCAACAGAACCCAGGGACCCCACAGAGACTGAGACAGAACTGTGTGTGAGCATCTCCTGTGGAGATATGGGTCAGTAGTGGACTGCCACAGGGACAGAGGCTCTGGGTGCAGCAGACTTGGGTATGCCATAAGCCTTCTTTGAGGAGATTGCCATTAACCCCACCATAGAGCCAACAGAACTTACACAGGACTGGGAAATATACTCTTGGAGGGCATAACAGAATCTTGTGTGCAGCAGGACACAGGAGAAAGGAGCAATGACCCCACAAGAGACTGGCCCAGACTTGCTGGGAGTGTCCAGGAGTCTCCAGCAGAGGCATGGGTTGGTGATGGCCTGCTGCAGGGTTGGGGACACTGAGTATAGCAGTACATGCATGGGATGTTTTGAAAGAGGTCACCATTATCTTCATTACCTTCACCATAGTTTGGACCCAGGTAAATAGCAGAGAAAAGGCAGAGGAACCAGAGATCAAATTGCCAACATCTGCTGGATCATAGAAAAAGCAAGAGAGTTCCAGAAAAACATCTATTTCTGCTTTATTGACTATGCCAAAGCCTTTGACTGTGTGGATCACAAGAAACTGTGGAAAATTCTGAAAGAGGTGGGAATACCAGACCACCTGACCTGCCCCTTGAGAAACCTATATGCAGGTCAGGAAGCAAGAGTTAGAACTGTACACGGAACCACAGACTGGTTCCAAATAGGAAAAGGAGTATGTCAAGGCTGTATATTGTCACCCTGCTTATTTAACTTCTATGCAGAGTACATTATGAGAAACACTGGGCTGGATGAAGCACAAGCTGGAATCAAGATTGCCAGGAGAAATATCAATAACCTCAGATATGCAGATGACACCACCCTTATGGCAGAAAGTGAAGAAGAACTAAAGAGCCTCTTGATGAAAGTGAAAGAGGAGAGTGAAAAAGTTTGCTTAAAGTTAAACATTCAGAAAACTAAGATCATGGCATCTGGTCCCATCTCTTCATGGCAAATAGATGGGGAAACAGTGGAAACAGTGTCAGACTTAATTTTCTGGGCTCCAAAATCAGTGCATATGGTGACTGCAGTCATGAAATTAAAGGAACTTGCTTCTTGGAAGGGAAGTTATGACCAGCCTAGACAGCACACTAAAAAGCACAGACATTACTTTGCCAACAAAGGTTCATCTAGTCAAGGCTATGATTTTTCCAGTAGTCATGTATGGATGTGAGAGTTAGACTACAAAGAAAGCTGAGAGCCAAAAAACTGATGCTTTTGAACTGTGGTGTTGGAGAAGACTCTTGAGAGTCCCTTGGACTGCAAGGAGATCCAACCAGTCCATCCTAAAGGAGATCAGTCCTGAATATTCATTGGAAGGACTAATGCTGAAGCTGAAACTCCTATACTTCGGCCGCCTGATGTGAAGAACTGACTCATTTGAAAAGACCCTGATGCTGGGAAAGATTGAGGATGGGAGGAGAAGGGGAAGACAGAGAATGAGATGGTTGGATGGCATCACCAACTCAATGGACATGAATTTGAGTAAACTCCGCGTGTTGGTGATAGACAGGGAGGCTTAGTGTGCTGCAGTCCATGGGGTCTCAAAGAGTCAGACATGACTGAGCGACTGAACGGACAAATTGAATTGAGTGTGAGTCCATACTGGAAAGATAGATCTAACTTTTATGTGGTGATATTTTGAAACTTGAAGAGTGGAGTAGGATCCTGAAGAGAATGTTTTACCTAAGAAACTTTTGGCCATTTTCAGACGTCTTTTAGGAGAAATTGTGCAGATGCTTTCCACATAAGTGCGCATACTCTCAAACATTGCAGCATATCAATTTCTTTTTAAGAATATTATACTATCAACATAACATGAAAGAGGCATGGGAGAGTTAGGAAATTATAAAATGCATGTGTTTGTGTTTGTATGTGTGTTTAAGAGAGAAATAGGAGGTGTGTGAAAGGGAAATTGGAGGAGTGTGGTTTGAGGGATTGGAAATGTGCTAAGAATTGCCAAATTTTATTAAATTAATGACATAAATTGTGAATGATAAGTCATAATTCATTCATAAATCAGAATATGAGGTTGTAATTATTCATAAAACAAAATTTAAAATAAAGAAAACTGTGAGCAATGGGAGAATTTGGGTAGGCATTATTATATCCTGTTAACAGGGAGAGAGTAAGTGATAGAGTAGGTATTTAAATAGTTAATTCCACTAGGGTATTATAAATAGAGAAAAAATATAGGAGACCCCTGTAAGTTAATGATCCCTCAAGAAAACAGGCTTGCTTAACAACAAAGCCAAGCAAGCTCGCCTAGCAACAAAACCAAGCTAACCTGCTTGGCAACAAGACCATGTAAAAGAAGCACAAGACATGGCCCAGAAGAACAAAGCAATGTTGGAATAAGACCTGCATCTTGCCCATTGAAGTTAGCAAGTCCTTGTGAAAGGGCTTGTTCTGCATGTACTAAATATAGGGGAGAATAGGGGAAAGGTGACATTATAATGAAACCTGAGATGATTTACCATATTTTAGCATTGGCTACACCCTTTTTACTCATTTCCACAGCACCATGACAGCCCCAGTTTGACCAAGTAAGGACAAGAAGTCTCCCCCTCCTGACACTGAGGCGGAGCTGTTTTGCAAAAGTTTTCACTTTTGTCTCAAGTTCAAAGGATTTTTTAACAAAATAAGCCACTAGTTACATATAAATAAATAATATCAATATTTATTAGAAAATTATATAGTTTACTTTCAATATACTAACATTAAAAGAAAGAGAAATAGAAATGGCACAGGATACATCAACAAATTGGGTTTTGATCAATATCCAGACTTAAACAGTGCTGGGAAGTCCCATGTCAAGCACATCTGGAGTCCCAGTTGGGGAAAGGTTCCAGGCAGTGTGTCTGCTCCATGGGTGAAATTTTCAAAAATTGCAGCTCAATTTTCCCACTTATAATCCCAGGATGCAAAGTATCATCTACTTATGAGCAAACTGCAGCTCTGGTTTCATGCTAATGCTGTTTGTTTTGTCACGTAAAACTTGGAATGTTGTTAAACCTGGGGCTTGGTTGACCAGGGGCTCAACAATTTCAAGATTTGTCCCTTATCTAATCTATGGTGCTGCAAGGCTTGCACTCACAGCAGGCAGTCAGGGCACTAACAGTCAGGGCATGTCCAGGTAGGTTAGAAGCAAGATCAGAGGCCTGCTCTGCTTTGTCTCTGAAGCCTATAAAAGACTATATATTTAATTTCCCTAACAAGAGCTGATGGTGGAAGCCTGATATCTACTCGAGGATGAGGAAGAATGTGGTCTTTTCCCTCTCTCCAATTTTCCTTTGATTATAAAAATATGGCCCACTAAGATCCTAGGCAGCATATTAAAAAGCAGAGATATTGCTTTACCGACAAAGGTCCGTCCAGTCAAAGCTATGGTTTTTCCAGTAGTCCTGTATGGATGTGAGAGTTGGACTGTAAAGAAAGCTGAGCACCAACGAATTGATGCTTTTGAACTGTGGTGTTGGAGAAGACTTTTGAGAGTCCCTTGGAAAGCAAGGAGATCCAATCAGTCCATCCTAAAGGAAATCAGTCCTGAATATTCATTGGAAGGACTAATGCTGAAGCTGAAACTCCAATACTTTGGCCACCTGATGGGAAGTACTGACTCATTTGAAAAGACCCTGATGCTGGGAAAGATTGAAGGCAAGAGGAGAAGGAGATGACAGAGGATGAGATGGTTGGATGGCATCACCGACTCGATGGACATGAGTTTGAGTGAACTCTGGGAGTTGGTGATAGACAGGAAGGCCTGGCATGCTGCAGTCCATGGGGTCACAAACAGTCGAACATGACTGAGCAACTGAACTGAATTGAACTGAACTGAAGTTCTTAGAGTAGACCTCCCATGCCTGCCTACTTCTATCTCACAAGCATCCCTAATAAACTCTTGCTTTTCACTCTGCCTCTTGCTTAATTCTTTCTACACCAAGACAGAAAAACCTATACTCTACTCAGTTCCAAAAAGCTTTCTGCAGTTTCCCTAGGACTTAAAGGAAGAGTTCTGCACTTGAAGACTATTAGGACCATGAAAGGTGACATACTTACCTTGTACCATCTCACTTATCTGTATGATTTTGGATTTGCTTCTGTTCCTGATCCTCTTTCTAATAACTTAATAGATTTTGTGCAACTTCTTTCTTCTAGAACTGAAGTTTCATCTATTCGGTTCAGTTTAGTCGCTCTGTCGAGCCATTGAGTTGGTGATGCCACCCAACAACATCCTTTGTTGTACCCTTCTCCTCCTGCCCTCAATCTTTTCCAAAATCAGGGTCTTTTCAAATGAGTCAGCTCTTCGCATCAGGTGGCCAAAGTACTGGAGTTTCAGCTTCAACATCAGTCCTTCCAGTGAACACTCAGGACTGATCTCCTTTAGGATGGACTGGTTGGATCTCCTTGCAGTCCAAGAGACTCTCAAGAGTCTTCTCCAACACAACAGTTCAAAAGCATCAATTCTTTGGTGCTCAACTTTCTTTATTGTCCAAGTCCCACATCCATACAGGACTATTGGAAAAACCATAGCCTTGACTAGACAGATCTTTGTTGACAAAGTAATGTCTCCGCTTTTTAATATGCTATCTAGGTTTCATCTATAACAAGATAATAAAAATGGGTTTTGAAACTTATGCTTGCAACTGCATTCTTTATTATCTTGTATAGAAGCCCACAGTTAGGGTGACTGCTCTTGTCTGAATCATGGCACAGTTACCTATTCTAACTACCTCTACTTTCCTATTCCTGTTTCCGTGGCCTCTTGGAATACACATCCAAAGATAACATTGAAAGCCACTTTACAAGTGATTTAAGACATTTTTTTCAGAATAAGATTCTTGAAATAAAGCAGGAAGAGTTTGACTAAATGGAAGCTTGCCTTCAGTCTTGATTATATAGAAACCGACCCTTCTCTTTTGTTAAAAAATGTGTGTTATCAGTCCAGTAAATTATTGCCGACACCTGAGGAAAGGAAGTACCTGAACCCCTACCTCTTACAGAAAGTCAAACAGACTTAATTTTTTAGAGTCACATGGGACTTGCTCTGAGCAGATTTGCTTCTGGGTCAGTTGGGTTCTCTTGCAATTCTACAGAGGATGGATGATTTTTAACTTATCTGGCTGTACACGGATAAGTTGACAGCTTGTAAATTTTTACTTCTCCTATTTATGCATTTCATTGTCACACTTATACCATGTCAATGACTTGAATTAAAGTACTGGAGTCAGGAGTCATATTGGAACTTTCTATTTCAAACAGACTCTCCACCTCATTATTTCTTTTAGGGAGAGATAATTGTTTTCTTTTTTCGGTCTCCTGAGTCAGCTTTATTTGAATGCTTTAAAATTCACATCAGTTTTCCACAAAGCAACACCCTACTAGAGGAATATGCCCAAAGAGTGTAAAGTATTTATGCATGCTTAGTCACTTCAGTCCTTTCCGACTCTTTGCGACGCTATTGACCATAGCCCTCCAGGCTCCTCTGGCCATGGGATTCTCCAGGCAAGAATACTGGAGTGGGTTGTCATGCCCTCCTCCAGGTGATCTTCCCAATCCAGGAGCCTGTGTCTCTTATGTCTCCTGCATTGGCAGATGGGTTCTTTACCACTTGCGCCACCTGGGAAGCCCAGAGAATTTATATAGGATGTTAATTTTTAAAGTACACATTTCAAGGGTGTGGTACAGAGCTGCAGCTATTACTAGAACATATCCAGGACAGAAGTGAATTCACAACAAATCCTAACTGTATACAGACATCTCTAAAAATTATTTCAGTTAGTATATGTTTCCAGATTTTTTCAATTTTCCAAGTCTCAATGTTTCAGGAAGCTGACTCTTCAATCAGTTACAAATTAGCTTTGATATGGTAGAGGATTGTAGGTATTTTATTCTTCTTTAATTATTTTAGGTGACAGTGGTTATCCTTTGAAAAACTACTTAATTGCTTCATTATCTTATCTCCAGACTCCTTCTGAAAATCGAATCAATATGTTATACTGTGAGTCAATGAGTGACTGGAATGATAATGAAAAATGCATCAGGAATCTTGGCAAACAGAATGTGAATGTCTCGTTCAGTCAAGTGGAGCCTCACCACGCTGCCCTTCAGATGTTTTAAGGCTCTATAACTCTTAGCATGGCCATTACATGAAGCTTATCTTCTAAAATAAGCTGCAGATATGAATGCAGCTTACCAAGTGGTGAAGTGAATGATTCTGATGATGTGCACTCTTGCAAAATTGCTTCAAATAGTAAAGCAGAGTTCAAAATATTAGAGGCAAATGTTGATTTTCATTTTGAAAGAAAGAAAAAAACATTCTTCCATATTTGGGCAATTATTTCTATTACAAAAGTAAATTATGTACCATATTATATTTTACTAGTGTATAGATGCCTTGGCAATAAATACTAGGAAAAAAGCTTAGTTTAGTTCCAAGCACTTCTTTTCTCCAAGCGAAGGCTGGAGATATGCTAACAGTGGAGTTTCATTTGAGGATATGTCTAGTGGTTGAGGTTTGGAGGGGTGTTTCCCTGGTGGCTCTGTTCGCAATGCGGGATACCTGGGATTGATCTCTGGGTTGGGACGATCCTCTGGAGAAGGAAATGGCAATCCACTCCAGTATTCTTGCCTGGAGAATCCCATGGACAGAGCAGCCTGGTGGGCTACAGTCCACGAGGTCACAAGGAGTTGGACATGACTGAGCAACCTTCACTAATGATTTCAAAATTCAATGAAGTATATTTATCATAATAAAAATTTTTGAAAAGCATTTCTCAATTCATGATAGCTATTTCACACAATGTAATTTCTCAGTCAATTACATTGCTACCAGCACCTGCTCATCCATTAGTTTGTTTTGTTTTGATCTTAGAAAGAGTTCCTCATATTTGAACAAGTTTGGTAATCACTTGAAGATATTATCTTTCAAATCACTTCTGACATAGTGCTCCATGATTTGAAGATAATTTCATCATTTCTACCATGGCTTGATTCAAATGAAAAGTAAACCTGGCACAGTGAACTCTATTTTATGGAATAGCTGTGTAATGCATACTCTCTGAGACTCAAAATGTGAACTTTGCTTGCCACTGTGGTAATGACCATGTTAGAAAATCTCTTGGTCTATTATATTTATAATGTTTGACATGAAAATATAGTGAAGCTTGTATCTAAAATATGAGAAGGTTTGTTTAGTGTCTATAGAGCAACCGCTTGTTTATGTATGATTTTCATGCAAGGGGACCAAGGCATGATTCTTTAATGTTGAATCTTATCATTATTCCTTTCTTTAACATTTTAATATCTAAACAATAATCAGACTTTTTCAATACTGGTATCTAATTTCTTTTTGACTTATGATAATAAAAAAGAGAAAAAAATGATTTTTCTACCTCGCCTGGACCTCAGCTCTATGGTATGTTTCTGAGGATCATTATTCTAGAAACATATGTGTCAGTTAATTAGTGTTCAGTTTCATGTGGCACTAGTTATAAAGAGCCCACCTGCCAATGTAGAAGAGGTAAGATCTGTGGATTCGATCAGTGGGCCAGGAAGATCCCCTGGAGAAGGTAATGTTAACTCACTCCAGTATTCTTGAAAATCCCATGGACAGAGGAGCCTGGCGGGCTACAGTCTATAGCGTCCCAAAGAGTCAGACACGACTGAGCGACTTGACTTTCTTTCTTTCTTTCAGACATCAACTATAGCATAGAAAACCTCCAATTCTTTCCATCCCCCATTTTCTCTAAACTGGTACTAGGAGAAACCACTATAAGAAATATCTGAATGGTAAATGTTTGTTGTAGCATCTGTACTCACGATTAGATTTTCCCTCATAGGAATTTTTATTTGCGTCACTGGGATACTGATGGATTAATGGCTCTGGAGCTAGATGTTGATGTGGAGGTGCGTGGTGGTGCTCCTTTTTCCACAATACTCTCGGTGAAACAAAAATGGCCATTTTGCAGAAAGAATAAATTATCATATATTGAGAAGAAGAAGGAAAAAAAAAAGATAAAAATTCTTCTTATTTCAGTAAATATTGGTGGCCCTTCTTCCATTTAACTTTCAGGAGCTACCCCTATATCTGCCAATGCATTCCTCCTGTTCCTTGTGCTTGTCTGAATGGATGTCTAGACTTACAATGGAAAAAGACTTGATTCATGAACCCCTGTCCTCACATGCTGGAGGATCCGGCTATTCCAGCCCACTGGTGATACCTCCAGTGCTGCCATTTTGCTTCCAGTGTTGGCATGCGGCTCATTCCCTCCAAGCCCCTTAGAGAATACTGTTACTCATACACGGAAGACCTTCTGCTACTTTTCTATTCCAAAGAATGACGTTTATTCCAATTTCTTATTGCTTCCATTCTCTGGTAGTGAAGTGGGGAAAATGATCTCTGTTCACTTGATTAATAAGGTCAGAAGCCCCTCTGCCATGCACTCCCAATTTCCTGTAAGGATTTTTGTGGGTTAGACCTTGAATTCTAAAATTATTTTTTTGTTGTTGTTGATAGTCTTTTCAAAACACTGAGGAATGAGTCGCAGTAATTGTCTTTGTGGGCCAAAATGAATAGAATGCATCCTTTGGCTTTAAAAGTGGCCCTCTGCTGCAATCAGAATCTACTGACAGTGATACTGTGTATAAAATAGACAATTAATGAGAATTTACTATATAGTACAGGAAACTCTATTCAGTACTGTGAGGTGACTTAAATGTGAAGGAAGGCTAAAAAAGGGGGGGGGGAAGTATAAACATACAGCTGATTCACTTTGCTGTACAGCAGAAACTAACGCAATGTTGTAGAGCAACTATACTCCAATAAACACTTAATAACAGTAAAAAAAAAAAAAAAAAAAAGAATCTACTAACAGTGAGTCAAAAGTGTGCTTTTGACCCTTCTCCTGATAACTTCCCATCAAGCCCCTTTACTAATGATACACATGTACATTTAGTGGGCCCACTCCAACAGTATTTTGAAGCTTACTCAGACAAGTCTGAATCCATAGACTAAGGAATCTGAGCTCTCAGTTCATGATCCATTGACTCATTTGAATCAGTTATCAAATTTTCATAACACTTTGAGGTATCAGAACAGTTGTCATGTGAACCAAAGCTGTCAATTCCAAATTGCCTATCTCCATTTCTGAATATTGTTTATTTCTGTATTCCTAGACTTACTATACTGTCAACCTATTCTAACCACCACATATTGGCACTAATAGAAACCAATCAGCTGCTATGACTAAGAACTGCTTGTCGCTGGTCTCATTTGTGGTTGCAATTAAAGAAAAAAAAAATTTTTTTGACAGTCACACTGGAGGTCTAGGGTTTTCTGTTCTATGCTGTGCTGTGTGCTGTATTTAGTTGCTCAGTTGTGTCTCACTCTTTTGGGCCCCATAGACTGTAGCCCACCAGGCTCCTCTGCCCATGGAATTCTCCAGGCAAGAATACTGGAGTGGGTTGCCATGCCCTCCTCCTTCTGTTCTATACCAACTTCTGATTTGATGGGAATGACACTTTATATTCATTTGGGTCATTAAAAAAAGAATTAATAATGCTCTGAACACAAATAAAAGAACTTGAAAGCCTTTGATGATTAGAGCAATCATTGTTACTACTCCCGAAGTTACAGAATAAATGTATAAATACTTCAAAAATAGTTTACACACAAAATATTACTTACTTCCAATAAGAAAAGTCTACTAGAATTTGAAGAAACAGTTCACAAAGACTACAGGTATTGTATGATAAATGATTTTAGAAGAAATCAAGGTCTGAAAATATGGAGAATGTTTTCTTTAATGTAAATCTACAGTAGTATGTGATAGGGTTTAGAATCCCTAAATATTTGAAATTTACCAGGTTCTCATCAGGACTATTTTGAGAATTTAAAAAATTAGTTTTATTGCCATAAATCTTAAATTGATGCTTTGTACATCTAGGAACATCATTTGAATTGTTTAATAGAAAATCTAGTGAAATATTTCTAGCCTAGCACCTCTGGAAATTTAACTTCAGGACACTGTGTCAAAAATTATTCTCCCTTCTCAGTTATACCACCACTACAGAATTGCCCAATATTTGCTGAGACCAAAAATTCTTTGGTGTTATTTACAGAAGTGCTGTGGGACAGAGATTTAAGTTCTCCCCTTTTTGTCCAATCAGATCAATGCTGAAAGAAACTCTTATAGTACAAGTTCTGGTTTAGAAGTAGTGATGGAAATGGAATTCACTGGATTTAGATTCAAATGTGCTGGTGATCTATTGCAAGCTGATTGCTTTTCTATAGAATGTGGTTTCCAACCCTCACAGGCATCAGGTAAGTTAGTTCTTATGCTCTCTTTTCAGGTGAAGTCACAGGTAGTGAGTGGCAGGCCTGGGATTGGAAATCCAGTGTCTTTGGCATTTCTGGAGTTCCCATTCAGAGGGAAAATCTCGGACAGCAGAGGGTAAACTGCTTGAGGAACTAACTAGGAAGCAAAGGACTTAATCTTGAAAGCTCACTTTATAGCCCCAGTATGTTAGGCAGTTTCTTTGCTGACCTCCTACTTAAAATATTTTTGGTTTTCTTTCTTCAGGTACTTACTCTCTAACTACCTTGTCTTTGGGGAAGTTAGCAGGAATACCATTCCTAAAGCTGTGCTACTTCAGAAATGAGCATAAAGATGAAATGCAGGCATTTCTGTAAAATTATTTTTAAAACAAATCAAATGTCCCTTCAGTGAGAGTTTATAAGAATGGCTTGGAGAAAGCTGGTACAAGGACCCAGACTGAGGACTCCTGACTGCCTGTGAGACTTTTTCTTAATTGTTTGACCCAATATTGCTCTTTGTATAAATGGATCTCTAAGAGTATGTTGGTTCTCTTATTTATATCTTTATCTATATCTTTAGAAATTATTTCTCAAAGCCATTACAGAGCCAAAATACAGATTTGACAAAAAATAACTGGAAGTTTATTTTCTTTAATTCCACTTGGAGGAAAAAACCAAACAGTAGCTTTAAAAATTAGACTTAAGATCATGGAATCCGGTCACATCACTTCATGGCAAACAGATGGGGAAACAGTGGAAACAGGGGCTGACTTTATTTTTCTGGGCTCCAAAATCACTGCAGATGGTGACTGCAGCCATGAAATTAAAAGATGCTTACTCCTTGGAAGGAAAGTTATGACCAACCTAGACAGCATATTAAAAAGCAGAGACATTACTTTGCCAACAAAGGTCTGTCTAGTCAAGGCTATGGTTTTTCAAGTGGTGATGTATGGATGTGGGCGTTGGACTATAAAGAAAGCTGAGCGCCGAAGAATTGATGCTTTTAAACTGTGGTGTTGGAGAAGACTCTTGAGAGTCCCTTGGACTGCAAGGAGATCCAACCAGTCCATCCTAAAGGAGATCAGTCCTGGGTGTTCATTGGAAGTGTTAGGTAGGTAAAATAGGGAAAAGGAGTCCAAAATGGCGGTGGCTAAAAGACAAGGAAGGGAAAAGCCCGCAAAGATAGAACAAAAGAAGATAGAACAAAAGGACTGGAGTGAGGGCCTCAGGTAAAACAAACAACACTCCTGGCTGACCCAATTTACATAGGACAGGCCCAGGGGAAAAAACATATAAAAAGAGGAGTCAAAGCTAGCTCTCTCTCTCTCTCCACCGCCCCCCCCCACCCCCCCCCACCCCCGCCCCAATGCGCTGGGGCGCTGTTCTCCTCGTGTCTTTGGATCAACGTGCCCTCATGCCTCAAAGATGGATTTTCCTGCTATCTTCTAAATAAAATAGAGCTGTAACACTGAGCTGTAACACTGATTTGTCTAAGAGCTATAACATGGTCCATTCGAGACCTGAGAGCTATAACACGGTCTATCCAAGACCTGAGAGCTGTGACACGCCGAGGGGGCTTTAATGTCCATCACTCCAAATCTTTGTTGTGATGAGACAAAGAACCGAGGAACATACACTCACGTGACAGAAGGACTGATGTTGAAGCTGAAACTCCAATACTTTGGCCACCTCATGTGAAGAGCTGACTCATTGGAAAAAGGAGAAGGAGATGACAGAGAATGAGATGGTTGGATGGCATCACCGACTCAATGGACATGAGTTTGAGTAAACTCTGGGAGCTGGTGATGGACAGGGAGGCCTGGCTTGCTGCAGTTTATGGGGTGGCAAAGAGTTGGACACGACTGAGCAACTGAACTGAACTGAACTGACTGAAAGTAAACCAAACAGCTTTCTCTGATTATTGGTAGTTTAGTTGCTAAGTCGTGTCTGACTCTTGCGACCCCACTGACTGTAGCCTGCCAGGCTCCTCTGTCCCTGGGATTCTCCAGGCAAGAACACTGGAGTGGGTTGCCATTTCCTTCTCCATCTCTGATTATTGGCATAGGACTTAGTCAGCATTAGAGGTTTTGGCACAGCTTCAGCATTAATTAGTATTCAGCCACAGCATAATAGCTTTGGGTTTGTTTTGCAGGTCCTTTCCCACCTAGCTTATTCCCAGAACTGAAAGCTAGAGTCCCTTTGAACAGTAGAAGTCAACTACACATTACATTACATCAGCCTTGTGGGTACATTGAACCCATTCTCCATCGCTGATGGGAATAGGCCAACAGAGGGCTTTGGGCAGCCTTGGCTTACACTTAAGTTTTATGTGAGACTGAGGATAATGTTATTCTGTTTTTGTGTAAGAGATTTGTACTTCCCTCAGCAAACTGGCTTGCAAGAAACTACTGTGGTGTTCTCTACTAGGGCACATGATTTCCTCAGCAGCAATTCTGCATCTGTTACAAATGTGCTTCTGAATAGAAGCTTCTTCTAAGTCCAGGTGAAACAAATAGTTAGAAAACTGCCTGTGAGATTTGGGGAAAACCCTGGAGAGCCATCTTTCCCTTTTCCAATCTTGAATGCTGGGTCTCTCTAGGTGGTCAAATTAATCCACTCTTTTCTAAGAATATTGTGAAGCAGCACAGTCCTAATTCATTAATCTAATATGTTCTGCAAATGCTTATCAAGGCCCAAGTTTGTGTTATGTTTCAGATATAGCAGCAATTAGACATGTTTGTGGACCTCATAAATTCTCTACCAAAAAAGAATAAAATAAAAACATCAGCGTTTCCTTTGTCTAAGTTCACACTACCTGTAACTGATTTGAGCTCAGAGTCTGATCCTAGAATCCAAAGTCTTAATTACTCTGCTATTCTGCTTTTAAGTGAAATATCAGAACTTCACTTTCTCTAAAAGTCTTTCTAGCTCCTTTTGAATTTGCCTGTGGGTTGCATTCTAACATTTAAAGAATTCCCTTGGCTTGATGGATAGGAATTACTCAACAATGTAAATAAAAACAATTATTTGAAGAAAAATGCTAATAGAATATATAATTGCTCTTGTTTTATTTTATGCTATTAGTGGAAATTTCAAAACACATACTCTATTTTTGCCTAGGAATGATTAAATCACCAAGAGGACATTATTTTAAATTTCAGGCAAATTCCGTGTACCATCTGTTTGGGAGGACAGAAGTTGTAAGAGGGACTGTGGGGGAGGGTGCCATCAAAGTCACAGTTTTATCCTAGGCTACTCTGGACATTAGCTTGCAGTGTGGTCACACATATTTGCTCTTTCAAACATCCCACAGTTGAATTTTTAGAACCTCTGGTCAAAAAGTGATTAGGTTGAAACTGAAGTTTGATATGTTTGAAGTTAATTTTCACCTAAATGGAAAATTGTATAACATCTGATAGAAGCTTAAAGGGAACACTTATCACTTCACTCTTTCAAAGGCCTTTAAGATATTATTTAATTCCCACTGAGTCACTTTGAAGCTCAGAATTTTCATATCCATTTCACAGATAAGTAGAAGAACCATGGGAGGTTCAACATCTGGCCCCAGGCCATGTAAAAAGTCAGAATCAGAGTAGAGATCAGAACTCTGCAAGCTTGGATCCTTTTGAATTCTCTACCTTAAGGACAATGCATCTTGTAAATTGACCCAGCCTTTGAAAAGCTAGGCTCCTCGGTAAAGTCCCCATGGCCTTTGCAAATCAAAACTTTGTGACTTGTATTTCAGGTTCTTTGGAGACTCCCTACTTTCCAAAAGACATGGGGGATGGGAGATAGGGTATCAAAGAATCACAGTGGAAACTAAACTGATACAGAGTACTATACCCCTGATGGACGTGAGTCTCCGTGAACTCCGGGAGTTGGTGATGGACAGGGAGGCCTGACGTGCTGCCATTCATGGGGTCGCAAAGAGTCGGACACGACTGAGCGACTGATCTGATCTGATCTGATCTGATGCCTATCTAGGATCTTCACAACCAATGAAAGTGAAAGTTGCTTAGTAGTGTCCGACTCTTTGTGACCTCATGGACTATACAGTCCCTGGCGTTCTCCAGGCCAGAATACTGGAGTGGGTAGCTGTTCCCTTCTCCAGGGGATCTTCCCAACCCTAGAATCGAACTCAGGTTTCCCACATTGCTGGCAGATTCTTTACCAACTGAGCCACAAGGGAAGCCCAAGAATACTGGAGTGGTAGCCTATCCCTTCTCCAGTGGAACTTCCTGACCCAGGAATAGAACTGGAGTCTCCTGCATTGCAGGTGGATTCTTCACCAGCTGTTATACTGCTTTATTTGGCAAAGTATAACATTTTAAATTACCCCAACAGTATTCTACTGAACTGTGTTGACTCACAAGAAAAAGCACAATCTAAAAGCTGAAAATTATGTTTTAGTGGACTTTCTGAGGAATCTAGCCTGGAAAGCAGTCTCTCAGTTAACCCTGAGGGCCTATTGTGAAGAGGTAAAGGAAGAGCCCGGATATATAGGA
This sequence comes from Bos indicus, assembly GCF_029378745.1. NCBI lineage: Eukaryota > Metazoa > Chordata > Mammalia > Artiodactyla > Bovidae > Bos > Bos indicus. The sequence goes on from NC_091770.1 coordinate 56,015,472, forward strand.
GTTTTGCAACAAAAACCCGGTAGTTGAAACATCAAAAGATTACTACTAATTAAAGAAAACCAGACATCTCAAGTTAGTTAATTTAGTACTTTTCTATGTATGGGAAGATGTAAGAGTCTGAGCTCGTTGAAATCATTCCATTGATATGCACCTCAACTATCTAGGGCCAGTATCCTCCTTTTCTTCATTCTAAATTCCCTCATGGTGCACATCTTGGGGTGGCTACAGTGGCTGCTGGCCTGGTGGCCACAACATCCTGTGTGTACTGATGTAGCTGGCAACATTTTTGTTTTTTTTTTTTACAATAATTCCTAGTTGAACATTGAGAAGAACTTAGCCAGGATTAACATTTTTTAGTCCCTTCTTGCAAAGAAGAGAGGTCAACAAACTAACTTTTCAGAGAAGAAGCAATTTCTTACATTTTTCTGACGTTACTCCAGAGAAAAGGTAAACCAGTGACAATAAAACTTGAATCATGAGCATCTAAGTGGTGGTCTCAGTTCAATTCAGTTCAGTTGCTCAGTCGTGTCTGACTGCAACCCTGTGGACTGCATCAAGCCAGGCCTCCCTGTCCATCACCAACTCCTGGAGTTTACTCAAATTCTTGTCCATCGAGTCGGTGATGCCATCCTACCATCTCATCCTCTGTCGTCCCCTTCTCCTCCCGCCTTCAATCTTTCCCAGCATCAGGGTCTTTTCTGAGTCAGTTCTTCACATCAGGTGGTCAACGTATTGGAGTTTCAGCTTCACCATCAGTCCTTCCAATGAATATTCAGGACTGATTTCCTTTAGGATGGACTGATTGGATCTCTTTGCAGTCCAAGGGACTCTCAAGAGCCTTCTCCGATACCACTTTTCAAAAGCGTCAATTCTTTGGTGCTCAGCTTTTTTTGTTAAGAGCCTCTTGATGAAAGTTAAAGAGGAGAGTGAAAAAGTTGGCTTAAAATCCAACATTCAGAAAACTAAGATCATGGCATTTGATCCCATCACTTCATGGCAAATAGATGGGGAACAGTGGAAACAGTGAGAGACTTTATTTTTTGGGGTTCCAAAATCACTGCAGATGGTGACTGCAGCCATGAAATTAAAAGACGCTTGCTTCTTGGAAGAAAAGTTATGACTAACCTAGACAGCATATTAAAAAACAGAGACATTACTTTTCCAACAAAGGTCCATCTAGTCAAACCTATGGTTTTTACAGTAGTCATGTATGGATGTGAGAGTTGGGCTATAAAGAAAGCTAAGCCCCGAAGTGATGGTCTAATCCCCCCTTTCCTCTATGGAGAGATATTCATGTTCCTCTCAATCTCCTTTGGACAAGATTGCAGATGATTTGTGTACAACCTTGTTATTTGACCCATATTCACATTTAGAGTGCTTGGGAGACAAAAGATCACTAGGGATAATTAGAGAAGGAAAAAATTCTTGGAAATCACCAGAGAGTTCATAAGATAAGGAATGGGATGGAGAGGCAGACCAGGCAGAGAGGACAGCTGCAGAAGTAAAAGTAACATTTGTGAAGTGTCTCTCGGTACCTTGTGAATTGCCACAAGAAAGGAAATCTTTGTAGTTGCTTCTGTTCCAGTACACTCTGCCCCTTATACTCCACTCTTCCTTTTGGTACAGTTATATCTGTTTTCTTGAATTGCACATATTGTTATAAAATATGTCTTAAGTTCCTCTTTATGACTATGTAGCTATGCTTGAAATTTTCCAATGGAATATTATTATATTTTATCCCATTTAAAAAGGAATATTATTATATTTTATCCCCTTTAAAAAGGCTAAGCATCATTTTATATATATATATATATATATATGTTGGTTATTAATAATATATGTATCAGTTATTTATTGCTGTGTATCAACTTATCACTAAATGTGTCAGCTTAAAGTAGCTGATTTATTATAAATATTTACTCATATTGTGGGTCAAAAATCTGAGCACAGGTTATCAAGGTCCTGTGCTTTAGGGTCTCTTATAGACTGCAAGAAGGATGTCAGCTGGAGCTTTGGTCTCATCTGAAGGCTCAACTGGACAAAGGCCAGCTTCCAAAGTCACTCACTTAGTTTCTTGAGAGCTGATAGACTGATGGGCTTGGTTCCTCACTACTTATTGCTGCCTTAAGTTTCTTGCCAGATAAGTCTCCCTAGGTTATTTTATCAGAGTAAGCTTGTGAGAAGAATAAAAGAGATTTTGTTTGTTTATTTTTGTTTTTATTTTCATTGCTCTAGTAGGTGGTTCAAAGAAGATCTTGCTGAAATTTATTTCAGGGTATTCTGCCTATGTTTTCTTTTAAAATTTTTATAGCAGGTTTGTCCAGGTGCTGTTAGTGGTGAAGAACTCATCTGCCAATGCAGGAGACATAAGAGACATGGGTTCAATTTCTGGTTTGAGAAGATCCCCTGGAGGAGGGCACGGCAATCCACTCCAATATTCTTGCCTGGAAAATCCCAAGGACAGAGGAGCCCAGCAGGCTATGGTCCTTTGGGTAGCAAAGAGTTGGACACAACTGAAGTAACTTAGCATGCTTAGCATGACCTTATATTCAGGTCTTTAGTCCATTTTGAGTTTATTTCTGTGTACAGGGTTAGGGAGTGTTCTAATTTAGTTCTTTTATATGTAGCTGTCTAGTGTTCCCACCACCATTTATTGAAGAGATTGTCTTTTCTTCATTGTCTATTCTTGCTTCCTTTGTCATAGATTAGGTGACCATACATATATGGGTTTATCTATGAGATTTCTATATTGTTCCATTGATGTATATTTCTGTTTCAGTGCCCAGTACCATTTTGTCTTGATTACTGTAGCTTTGTAGTATAATCTGAAGTTATAGTCTTCCAGCTCTACTTTTCTTTCTCAAGTTTGCTCTGGTTAAAAACAAAAATAAATGGAACTTAAAAGCTTTCACACAGCAAAGGAAAAAATAAGATGAAAAGACAGCTTTCAGAATGGGAGAAAATAATTGAAAACAAAGCAACTGACAGAGGATTAATATCCAAAATATAAACACAGATCTTATAGCTCAATATCAGAAAAACATACAACCCAATTAAGAAATAGGTAGACCTAAACAGACATATTTCCAAAGATAGAGAGATGACAAACAAACACATGAAAAGATACTCAACATGACTCATTATTAGAGAAATACAAATCAAAACTACAATGAGGTATCCCCTGACACCAGTCAGAATGGCTATCATCAAAAAATCTACAAACAATAAAGGCTGGAGAGGATGTGCAGAAAAGGGAACCCTTATGCACTGTTGGTGGGAGTGTAAATTGATTCAGCCACTATGGAAAACAATATGGAGGTAACTTAAGAAATTAAAAATAGAACTACCATATGATGCAGCATTTCCACTACTGAGCATATACCCAGAGAAAACCATAATTCAGAAAGACACTTGCACCCCAATGTTCATTGCAGCACTATTTACAATAACCAGTGCATGGAAGCAACCTAAATGTCCATCAATAGAGGAATGGATATAGAAGATGTGGTACTTATATATAATGGAATATTACTAATCCAAAAAAGAACAAAATTGGGTCATTTGTAGACATGTGGATGGACATGTGGGAAGTCATATATAGTGAAGTAAGTCAGAAAGAGAAAACAAATATATAGTAATGCATATATGTGAAGTCTAGAAAAATGGCATAGATTATTTTACATGCAAAGCAGAAATAGAGACACAGATGTGAACAAATGTACGGATACCAGGGGGGAAAGAAGGGTGGGAGGAACTGAGATTGGGACTGACAGGTATATACTATTGATACTATGTATAAAATAGGTAACTAATGAGAACACACCTTATAGCACAGGGAACTCTATCTACTTCATGCTCTGTGATGATCTGAATGAGAAGGAAGTTCAAAAGCAAGGGAATATTTATACATGTATGGTCATTTCTTTTTCTGCACAATAGAAACTAACACATCATTGTACAGGAACTATGCTCCAATAAAAATTAATTAAAAAAAGATTCAGAGAGAGAGAACAAATAAGACCAACTTCACCATCTTTTGTAAGCTGTTCATGAAAGTGACATTCAGTCATCTATTCAGTACTCTATTCATTAAAAAAAAAAGAAAGTCACTAGGTCCAGGTCACACTCCAGGAAAGAGATTACACAAAGGTTTGAAAGTCAGAAGGTGGGAAATCTCTGGACTAGATCAGAAGCTGTCTACCACAGTATGCTTGGGTTTTAGCTAGCAAATATGTTTTACTTAAAATACACATCTGAGAGAAATGTGTATTTGACAACTCAATTTTGTCAGGGAAGGTTTTGAACCCTACAATTAGTCAAATTCTCTCTCACTAAAGAAGTTAAGACTGATAAACTACTAGGAAATATAGCCTATCCTCAACTCCTCTGATAGGACGAAATATGTCAAAGAGGGACAGGTCCTCATTTCTCATGTATTAGCCCTGATGAGGATGGATCCATAAAGAGTTGTCCCAGTTTTTGACGGTCAGGATTATAAATGTGTGTGGGATGCAAGTGGAAGTTCTCTGGGAGATGATGGAACAGTCCTGCAGAAAGGCCAAGTTCAGTGCATAGCAGGCCTGCTCTGCTTTGAAATCAAATTCAACCTTTTGTAACATGTCTCGTATAAACATACAACAATCAAATAGGGTCCAAATATGCTTGTTGTCACTGAACATAAAATGGATTATGTTCTGAGAGACAATGTTCCTTTTGAGTCTCTTATTTTATAATCAAGGGTGAAAAGATTCAGTTATTTGATTAGATTTTGACTATTACATCTAATAGTAATAGGTTCAGAGAAGGCAATGGCACCCCACTCCAGTACTCTTGCCTGGAAAATTGCATGGACAGAGGAGCCTGGTAGGCTGCAGTCCATGGGGTCGCTAAGAGTCGGACACGACTGAGCGACTTCACTTTCACTTTTCACTTTCATGCACTGGAGAAGGAAATGGCAACCCACTCCAGTGTTCTTGCCTGGAGAATCCCAGGGACAGGGCAGCCTGGTGGGCTGCCATCTATGGGGTCACACAGAGTCGGACACGACTGAGGTGACTTAGCAGCAGCAGTAATAGCTTCCTGATCCCTTTTTAAAGTGTGTGACATTAATAACACTTATTTCAATTTAACCACATAGAAAGATTAAGAAGGATGTAGATAAACTAGTTCTTAATTTTTCACACTACATTGTAAACCATTTTGTAACAGCAGAACATATATATTTATAATGATTTTCAAAAAAGAGGAAAAGCAGAGCAAAAATCAGAGTCAGTTTTGAGAATTAGGCTTTGTGTTATTGCCTTGACAGCTTCTATGAGAGCTCCTTATGTCAGTTCACTAATTAGCATATGCTTTATACCAGTGGTACTATATGTACCCTTGGAGTGCTGAACTATAAATAGACCATTGCTTTTTCTTCAGGAGCTTATGGGGAACAAAAATATATGTTGATTCATGTGTTAAATATATATTTATTGAGAGCTTATTTTATGATAGCGATTTGAACTAATCATCAAGGATAAAAAATAAAAAATATTGACAAGTTCCTTCTCTTGTGAAGCATATGTTAATGTCAGGAAAATACATATGAACAAGTAAACAAATATATATTTAAAGCAGATCATACTAAAGTGCAATGAAGAAAAATAAACTGTGTGGTACATGCCTGTCCTAGAGATTGAACCCGGGTCTCCTATATTGCAGGCAGATTCTTTACCATGGGAAGAACCCACCTCCCATGAAGGAGACCCAGGTTCGATCCCAGGATTGGGAAGATCCCCTGGAGGAGGAAATGGCAACTCACCCCAATATTCTTTCCTGGGAAATCCCAGTACAGAGGACCTGGGTGGGCTACAGTCCATGGAGTTGCAAAGAGTTGAAAACAATTGAACAACCAAGGCTTCTCTTCTCTTTACCATCTGAGCCACCAAGGAAGCCAGTAATAGAAAAGAGTAAGAAATAATTGATCATGGAAGATTGCTCTGAAGAGATGACTTTTAGACTGAACACTGAAAGATGAGAAGCCATATGAGAACTACTATTTTATGGAGATGGGACAGTAAAGGTAGAAGCTCTGTACAGGCAACAGTTGACTTGCTCCAGGAATGGAAAAGAAGGTCAATGTGATTTTTGGACCCGTAATTAAAAGGAGGTCAGTAGTGTCTTTCAGATCATACTAAAGATTTTTTATTTTACTCCAAGTACAAGAGAAGCCATGGAGGTTTTTTTTTTTTTTTTTTTTAAATCGGAGCAAGCTATCTGATGTATAGTTTTTAAAGATGACTTTGTTGTTTGTGTAGATAATAGATTAAAAGGGTACAAAGCAGAAGGATCATGTAGCAGACCATTGAAGGCATCTAGGCAAAAGGTGGTAGTAGTTTAGACTAAGTGGTGGTGGTGGCCATTGGCAAAAGGGTTAGATCCAAAATATATTAGTAAGTGTAACTGCGAGGACTTGCTGGTGCTCTGAAATGGGATAAAGAAAAAAAAGTAAAAAAACTGTTTTCAAGTTTTATGATTTAGTACCTACATATATCATAGCATCATTCACTGAACTGAAGATATGTACATGGTGGAGGATTATTAGGAATTCAAATACATTATGTTAATGTTTATAATACAAATATTACACACTGTATACAATCATAAAAATATAATAATCATGAAAATGTTGAGTTACAGAGGTCATATATATCAGACCTTTGCAAAGTTGAAATTGGTATAGTTTCTGAAGGAGGTGATATTTAGCCATAGTCTAAAGGAGGGGATGGATACCTCATAGACAACAGGAGGAGTAACATTCCTTGAATGGGATAGTCTAATACTCATATTTAAATTAGCTTAGCTCACTGAACTAGAAAGCACTTGCTCAGGAAGTGAATTGGTCCATCCTGGAGTGTGTGAATGCTTTTACAACAGTCAGTTCCTGCTTGGAGTCTTCTCTCAGAGTCTTCTCTCAGGAGAATATAGCTTGGCACTAAACCACTTGTTACCGTAACTTGTACAAAGAGTTTGAATGAATTTATTAAAAGATGAAGTTTGTGTTTCAATGAAGTGGAAAATATGAATTTCATTATGGTGCTTCATGGAAAGCCAGGAGACTGAGGGGAAAAGCTTGAAACTGGTCACATGTGGCTGTGTGTTGTGGAGTTCTATCCAATTTGTGGGGCTGTCAGTCAATGATGAACAGACACACCCAAGTCTTCTCAAGGCTAAAGTTCTTCTCTGGCAACACATTAGAGATGCAGGGGAGCACACTCACTCTCCAGAGCAGGAGAAGCCTCTTTAGTGAATAAAGAGCTCAGGATGCCTTAATGAAGTGGATGTCTCACTTAGGCTGTGAGGACACTTAGAAGCATGGATGACTGCTATTGAGATTCCAGATGTATTCATCTCTATGGAACTGAATCCCTAAGTACTACATCTCTGTATTACAGCCCCAATCTTACCCAGAAAACAAACACATAACAAACAAAATACATTTTTTCTTTTTATAATGAAAATAACAGTAGATCTAATATTAAAAATAGAAATTCTCTTTTCCTCACATGGAAGGAATAGTCAAGTACTGAGACATCACATACAAAAAAGATGTTATGGCTAAGAAATAGGACTCTCCAGTCCCCTGGTTCCAGAGCTGAGAATTTACTATAGAAAGAGACAGTATCTCAGTCTCTCATTTCTCTCCAAACTATTCTAATTTTCCCCTTCCTTTCTAAGTGTTCTTCTCTGTACATTTCTTGTTCTCTGCTCATGCCAAGCAGCATATCATAAGTGAATATCATATATGTTATGTTAGAACATATTCCAATATGCAAAGAGGAAGTCAAGTGTGCTTTCTCATTTAACAAATTTGAAACAAGGAAGTTGTAGTTTTCAATAGATTCGTATACTAAACAGTAGAACAAAAAAGTATGGGGCCAATCTGGGATCTCCAAATTGCAAGGATAAAATATCTTTATATTAAGGTTTCTTCAGTTATGAGGGTTATTTCTTTAAAGTAATATGATTTACTAAATTTTACTAAACTTAATGATTTACTCAAGGAATTTTCTTTTTCTTAGTAAAAAGTCAAATATTTATCCCAAAGTGTGTTTGCATACAAGGTGAAGAGAATCCAGGTGGGGATGGTATGGGCAGTGGTTCTCAAATATTAGCACACATCAAAATGACCTAGATAGCACATGTAGGTCACTGCAGGGTTCCACCTCTGCAGTATCTGATTTAGTAAGTTTGGGTGAGGTCTCAGAATCTGTGTTTCTGGTAAGTATATAGGTGATTCTTATGCTGCCAGTCAGGGAACATACTCAGAGACCACTCATTTAGGGACTGGTTCCTTTTTTTATTTTTTTAATTTATTTTAGTTGGAGGCTAATTACTTAACAATATTGTAGTGGTTTTTGCCATACACTGATATGTATCACCCATGGGTTTACATGTGTTCCCCATCCTGAACCTCCCTCCCAGCACCCTCCCCATCAACTGGTTTCTAAAAATCTCCAGAAAGTGAGGTTCCACCCCAGGCTTAGTGAATCAGAATGCACATTTTAACAAGTTAATAAAGCAATTCTTTTTTCAAAATAACAACTTCATTGGTAATTCACCTGCCACACAATTCACCCATTTAAAATGTACCATTCAGTGGGTTTTTGTATGTCCACAGAAATGGGCAACTCTCACCTCTATCCAATTTTAGAACACTTTCATAATCCTCAAAGGAAACCTCATACCCATTACCAGCAACACGCTGCACCTCCTCTCTCCCTCCTTGACCTTTGAAACCACAGATTTACTCTATTTCTAGGAATTTGTCTATTTTAGGCATTGCCTATAAATGAAATCATACAATATGGGGTCTTTTGTGTCTGGTTTCTGTCTCATATTAATATTTTAAAGATGCATCATGTTGTATCATGCATCAGTACTTCATTCTTTTTTATGGCTGCATAATATTCAAAGCTATGGTCTTCCCAGTGGTCACATATAGTTGTGAGAGCCCGACTATAGAGAAGGCAGAGTGCTGAAGAACTGATCCCTTGAAACTGTGGTGCTGGAGAAGACTCCTGAGAGTCCCTTGGAGAGCAAGGAGATCAAATCAGTCAATCTTAAGGGAAATCAACCCTGAATACTCATTAGAAAGGCTGATACTGAAGTTGAAGCTTCAGTATTTTGGTCATCTGATGAGAGCAGCTGACTCACTGGAAATGTCTCTAATGCCGGGAAAGATTGAGGGTAGAAGAAGAGGGCATCAGAGGATGAGATGCTTGGATGGCATCACCATGCAATGGACATGAACTTGGGGAAATTTGGGGAGATGGTGAGGGACAAGAGGCTTGCTGTGCTGCAGTTCATGGGGGTTGCAAAGAGTCGGACATGACTGGGTGACTGAACAACAATATTCCATACTAGTTGTTTATCTGTTCATTTGTTGATGGACTTAAGGATTGTTCCCATTGTCTGACTGTTATAAATAATCCTGTTATGAGTATTTGTGTACACTGTCTGGACTTGGGTTTTACAATCTCTTGGGTTTCCTAGAAGTGGGATTGCTGAGCCATATAATATCTCTATGTTTAACATTTTTAGGGTCTTTTAAACTATTTTCCAAAGTAGTTCCTTTAGTTAACAATCATGCTAGCAATGTATAGGGGTTTCAGTTTCTCTATGCCCTTGACAGTGATTATAATTGTCTTTTTAAATTTTAGTCGCCCTAGGATATGAGAAGTAGTATCTCATTTTGATTTTCATTTACATTTTCCTAAATACGGATGAGCTTGAACATCTTTTTATGTGTTTTCTGGCCATTTTCTGTATTCATTGGAGAAATGTCTATCCAAACCCCAAATGACTTTTGTGTACATTAAAATTTGAGAAGATCTCTCCTAGGAGAGATTTCAGATTACACAGTCACTTATGCCTAGGACAGTGACTCTAAAATGGGGATGATTTTGCCCTCCAAGAGGACATCTGATAACTTCAAGAGACATTTTTGATTGTCACAAATGGGAGGAGTCCCACTGGCAACAAATGGATAGAGACCAGAGATGCTATTAACCATTCTATAACACACAGGCTAGACTCTCACAAGAAAGCATTATCCAGACCAAATTTTAAATAATGTTGTTCAGTCAACAACAACAACAACAACAAAATCCTGATCTAGGGTAGCCAACCATCCTCTTTGCCAGAATCTAAGGTGCTTCCCAGGATATGAGACTTTCAGTGCTAAACATGGGGACATTGCTGGCAAACCAGGGCGGTTGACTACTCTACTTCACAGGGCTGGGGTCATCCTAGGCTTTCAGATGCTTACAATATTGGATGAAAAACAGCCCACACTGTGAAATAAAGACTGGGAATCTGGAAAGGCAGTTTGTTATGGACTCACTCACACTCATCTTTCGGAGTTTTAGGGTGCTTCCTGCCAACCAGGCCCTTGCAGGGAATCAGAGCTTCACAGAGACTTCTCTCTGTGTCTCCACACACTGTGAGCTGGGCTCAGCTGTCAGTGGTTACTGACTTCAAGGAAACTGCATGACCGCTGCTTACATTTTAGGCCTGCTGACGCCTTTGCTTCTCTTGTTCTTTCTTTAGAAAGAGGTATAATAATAGACACAATACACCTGGGGTGGGCTGAGTGGAGTCCAGGGACACAAGAAAAGAAACCATTACAGCCTCTCTGGTTGGAGAAGGGTGGGATAACGGACTGTCAGAAGCAGAAAAGGCCCTGGAGAGTGGGTTCAACCTCTCATTTCATGGAGTCCATACAGCTCAGTGCTTGAACAAAGAGCAGTGGGTTGAATTCATTACCCTGTGGGGGTAGTATGAGAATAATGCCTTCCAATCATCAGTATGGAGAAAGAGATGCAAACCCTTTCCTTTATAAATAAATCCTACATGCCCCCTGGGGAAAGTTCAGTCACATTTAAAGACTGAAATTTTCGTGACCCAGCTCAGCCAGGCCAAACAGCGACAGACGGTTCTGTCATGGATCAGAGCAGAGGTTCCCAAACTTGAGTGTGGAGCAGAACCACCTGCTAGGCTTGTTCAAACCCAGTGTTCCACTCAAGGCTTCTGATTCAGTAGATCTGGGGCAAGAGCTGAGAATTAAATTTCTAACAGTTTCTCAGACTTGGAGAAGAGTGAGGAATTCTGGCCTTTCCAATCCTTGCTACTCAGTGTGTTGAGCCTGGGCCAGGAACATCCACATCGTCTGGGAGTTGTGAGAATCGAAGACTCTCAGGACCCCTGAAACAATCTGCATTTTGATAATATCCCTGGTTGAATTGCGTGCACATTAAAGTGTGAGAAGTGATGTCAAGATTATTTAATCCAGGAGCCCATGTTTTGGCTAATCCTCTAAACCAGAGGTTGACTACACTGTAGAATCATTTGAAGAGGGCTCTAGAAAGGCCCCTACTCAGATATGGGCTTCCAGGGTGACTCAGTGGTAAATGATCTTCCTGCCAGTGCAAGAGGTGCAGGTTCAATCCCTGGGTCAGGAAGATCCCCTGGAGAAGGAAATGGCAACCCACTCCAGTATTCTTGCCTGGAAAATCCCATGGACAGAGGAGACTGGTGGGCTATAGACCACGGGGGTCACAAGAGTTGGACACGACTTAGTGACTAAGTATATTGTCACCCTGCTTATTTAACTTATATGCAGAGTACATCATGAGAAACGCTGGGCTAGAAGAAGCACAAGCTGGAATCAAGATTGCCAGGAGAAATATCAATAACCTCAGATATGCAGATGACACCACCCTTATGGCAGAAAGTGAAGAGGAACTAAAAAGCCTCTTGAGGAAAGTGAAAGAGGAGAGTGAAAAAGTTGGCTTAAAGCTCAACATTCAGAAAACGAAGATCATGGCATCTGGTCCCATCACTTCATGGCAAATAGATGGGGAAAGTGTCAGACTTTATTTTTTTGGACTCCAAAATCACTGCAGATGGTGACTGAATGAAATTAAATTCATTTAGTTTCATTTCAGCCATGAAATTAAAAAATGCTTACTCCTTGGAAGGAAAGTTATGACCAACCTAGATAGTATATTAAAAAGCAGAGATATTACTTTGCCAACAAAGGTCCATCTAGTCAAGGCTATGGTTTTTCCAGTGGTCATGTATGGATGTGAGAGTTGGACTGTGAAGAAAGCTGACCGATAAAGAATTGATGCTTCTGAACTGTGGTGTTGGAGAAGACTCTTGAGAGTCCCTTGGACTGCAAGGAGATCCAACCAATCCATCCTAAAGGAGATCAGTCCTAGGTGTTCATTGGAAGGACTGATGCTAAAGCTGAAACTCCAATATTTTGGCCAGCTCATGTGAAGAGCTGACTCATTGGAAAAGACCCTGATACTGGGAGGGTTTGGGGGCAGGAGGAGAAGGGGAGGACAGAGGATGAAATGGCTGAATGACATCACCGACTCAATGCACATGAGTTTGAGTGAATTCCAGGAGTTGGTGATGGACAGGGCGGCCTGGCATGCTGTGATTCACAGGGTCACAAAGAGTCGGACAGGATTGAGTGACTGAACTGAACTGAACAATAACAACCCAGGGTATACCCCAGGCCAATTAAATCAGAAGCTCTGGTACTGTGTTCCTAGAATCTTTAGATGATTTCAATGTGTCCATGTTTTGAACCTCTGTTTTAAATACAGTTGACCTCACCAGCCAAATCCAGGGATCTACCAGGAAACTCTGCATACCTGCTCAATCGGTTGTCTTATGATTGCCTCCAAATTTTCAACCAACCACTTGCTTTGAACTTGAAGTCACACCATTTGTCCTCCTGCTGCTCAATAATCTACACTATTTTCTCAAATGTTTGTCCAAGTTTACTCTCTTGGTTCCAGTGCAGGTGGAAAGTAGTATCACCTCTAATATGTATGATGAATGTTATTCAAGTTTGAGGCTAGACCACTTCAAAATCCCTTGTGGTGTTTCTTAAAAATGCTGACTCCAGGTGCCACCATAGACTGTTGAAACAGAAGATTTGGGGTGTGTTTGGGGACCTGCTTTGTTTCAAACAAAATCCAAGTGATTCTGATGCATATAATACAACACTACTGACCTAGACCTTCAGGTATACCTTCATCCCCTTCCTCAGCTTTATTGAACTTGTGGTAAACTTGGTAACTAGGAAATGTTCAGCTCAAGGGCATGAATTGAGAACTTCACATTGGTGTGTTCTCAGCTCCCTCAGAAGAGACTAGACAGGTATATCTTTGGTGCTTAAGCAAAAACCATGGCCTGAGTCAGTCTGCCACATTCTTCCCTGCCGTCCAGCCTCTCTATATTTTCTGGGTACTACCCCCAGACTCCAGTTTCTGGCTGTATTTGTTGTTACCAGTGAAAGTCAGATTCATGGAGTTAAAGTATCTACATTGTGTGGCCTCTTGTAGTTTTATTTTCATTTTAATAGTTTTCTTGTTTCCCCAATAATATTGCAAGTTTCTGGTTACAAGTTTTCTGCAAGTTTTCTCTTATCAGTTTATGTTCTCGGGACAAGAGATTATTTTTCTTCTGAGGCATAGAATAAGCTCTTGGAGGTGATTTTTCAGTACAGAGGAATGAAACAAGTCACAAAAATATAATTTGTTTCATTGGCCTCAAACAGTATCATAGGAGACTTTTTAACGTAGGCTTGAAGGTCTATCAGTTCAGTTCAGTTCAGTAGCTCAGGCGTGTCTGACTCTTTGCGACCCCATGAATCGCAGCACTCCAGACCTCCCTGTCCATCACCAACTCCCAGAGTTCACCTAAACTCATGTCCATTGAGTCGGTGATGCCATCCAGCCATCTCATCCTTTGTTGTCCCATTCTCTTCCTGCCCCCAATCCCTCCCAGCATCAGAGTCTTTTCCAATGAGTCAGCTCTTCGAATGAGGTGGCCAAAGTACTAGAGTTTCAGCTTTAGCATCATTCCTTCCAAAGAAATCCCAGGGCTGATCTCCTTCAGAATGGACTGGTTGGATCTCCTTGCAGTCCAAGGGACTCTCAAGAGTCTTCTCCAACACCACAGTTCAAAAGCATCAATTCTTCAGTGCTCAGCTTTCTTCACAGTCCAAATCTCAAGTAGTTTCAAAACAAGCAAAGCAGCAAACAACCACATCTGATTAAGTTTCTCTGTTAGGTACAGGGTGACTCACGGGAGCAGCCTTCCAGGGAGCCCTGCGTGGTATCTGCTGCAGCTAAAATCTTGCTCTGATGCTTGTGAGCAAACCTTCCATGTGAGTCTCAGGAGTGGTTCCTTCTGGACTTGTTCCTTTTCCCATGTAGATAAACAGCGATTACAGGGACCTGTATTCAATATCTTATAATAACCTATAATAGAGAAGAATCTGAAAAAGAATCACTTTGCTGTACTCTGGAAACTATTAATAATACAACATTATACAATCAACTGTACTTCTATAAAACAAAGGAAAACAAAAAACCAAACAGTAATGTTGTTCTGGGGAGGTAAATTGATTTCTGAAGCAATTAGAGTTTAAAAGTCTTTAATTATCTTAGATTATTTAGAAAAGAATAGCATTATAAAATTGAGGTGGGTTGAAAATAAATTGCTACTGTTCTTTCTTTAAATCAAATGTTAGACACCTACAGTACTGCAGATGAAATATAAAATTTGATTCATATAATAAATAAACTGGTATGTAAAAAAGTATGTAGATGCTAGAAAGAAATACACCGAAAGGCTAATGAAGGATATCTTTGGGAGACTGGAAATTGTGAATGGTTATTAATTACTTTATATTTTTGTGTATTTTTAGCTGCTGCAATGAACATTTTGCATTGTATTGCTTGCAAAACTGGAAAAAAAGAGTCATTAAAATAAAAAAAATAATTTAGGTCTACTAAGGACATGTTCCTTTTTCAAAGTGAAACAATGATGTGGAAGAGTTTCTAGATTTGAAAATACAATCAAAATGAGAAGCAAGCGTAAATTTCTATAAAAACATCAGGGCTGGTGCTAAGGAGAGTTAGCTGTGAACTGGAGGATGGCATCCAGCCATTGGAACAATCTCGGGAAAGCTGGCTCAGTTTTCCACATGCCACATGCTGGCATTATCCTCTGTGTAAGCTGCAGCTGAAGCTTCTACTCCAATTACTATTTGAAAACAGCCTTGCTGACAAACAGGAAGAATCCAGGTTGTCTTTATCCAACTTTGCCATTTGTTTCCCATAGACCAATTAAGTTTGGCTAGAGGCTCTCTTAAATAGCGATATAATTTTCTGTTGAAGATTAAATTGGTCAAAGAGAACTTCTCTTATTAGAGAGTAGAGGAAAATACAAAAACACTTTGAGTTTTATCAGAGCTGGCCCATGATAAAACTATGACAGAGGATAAGTTTCTCTCAGATGACATCCTGGCAGCACCACAGCCTTCCTAAGTGAAAATAAACCTGCAGATCTCCAAAGTTGGCACTAAAGCAGAAACACATTGGTGGGAAGAGGCAGTTGATCTTTGACTCTGAAACTTTCCTAGCCTTACCTTTGTGAACTCTCCCTGACTGTTGTTTCCAGTCTCCTCCACAATGGAGAAGTACTTTTTTAATGCTCTGGCAAAAAACAGGAAGTGAAAAAAATGGAAAATTCCATGAAAGTACAACTGAGGTATGGCCAAAGCCTTCAAGCAATGCGTGAGCAAAACTAGAAGATAAAAAAAGAGTAACAACATAAATCTAGATAATTCCAACTAACACTGTAAAAGTTATCATGGTTATATTGTAGTTTACTCTAGAGGACTCCAGAGAACTTTTTCCTTTGTTCAGTTAAGTCGCTCAGTCGTGTCCAACTCTTTGCGATCCCATCAACTGTAGCACACCAGGCCTCCCTGTCCAACACCAACTCCCAGAGTTCACCCAAACTCACATCCATCGAGTTGGCGATGCCATCCAGCCATCTCATCCTCTGTCATCCCCTTTTCCTCCTGCCCCCAATCCCTCCTAGCATCAGAGATTTTTCCAATGAGTCGACTCTTCACATGAGGTGGCCAAAGTATTGGAGTTTCAGCTTTAGCATCAGTCCCTCCAAAGAACACCCAGAACTGATCTCCTTTAGGATGGACTGGTTGGATCTCCTTGTAGTCCAAGGGACTCTCAAGAGTCTTCTCCAACACCGCAGTTCAAAAGCATCAATTCTTCCGCACTCAGCTTTTCCTTTGTAACTATTAATATTTCACAGTGTAGCTGAAACATTGTATAGTGGAATAGACATAGATTTTAGAGTCAGGCAGATTTGGGTCAGAGTATTGGTTCTGGCTATCCAATCTTGAATGAGGTAGTTAATTTCATTGATGGCCTTCCTGATGGCCCAATGGGTATAGAATGTATCAGCAATGTAGGAGACTCAGGTTTTATCTCTGGGTCAGGAAGATCACCTGGAGTAGAAAATAGCAACCCACTACACTATTTTTGCCTGAAAAATCCCATGGACAGAGGAGCCTGGTGGGCTACAGTCCAATGGGTCACAAAGAGTCAGACTCTACTGAGCAACTAAACACACACAACTTCATTGAGCTACCATCTTCTCAAACTTAAGTGGTCATGATAACAAATTGTACTTCATTTTAGTTGTGGTTGATCATAATCCTATTTGCCAAGCATCCCACTTGGCATTCTATTCCATATCCAGTGTTATTAAGCCATCTTTGAATATTTTCCAGCTATTACCAGAGCAAAAAATAGCCTAGAGTAGGTGTGTGCATGCTCAGTTAGTTGTGTCTGACTTTGGGACTCCATGAACTACCTGCCAGGCCCCTCTATCCATGGAATTTTCTAGGCAAGAATACTGGAGTCATTTCCTCCTTCAGGGGAATCTTCCCAACCCAGTGATTGAACCCATGTCTCTTGCATCTCCTGCATTAGCAGGTGGATTCTTTACCACTGTACCACCTGGGAAGCAAGAGAAGCTGGGTTGGTAACTAAAATAAAAGCACTAAATTAATGAATCAGAACCCACTAAAGAACATTCCACATCTCCAGTTTAAAGTTCCCCATATTTTTCCAGTGCTATTTTGGGATTACTATGGACCCGTTACTTCTATGTACCTTACAGTATCACATTTTCACATGCCAGGCTTTATTGCAATTATTCTCTTTGTTCCACAATTGATATTATATTGTGTATCAGGAAAGGAAGATAGTATCTTTTTGTTCATAAGAGGACTAACCTAGGCTTATGGTAAGAAAATTGAGCATCACCTAGATATCCTGGATTTTAAGCTAACAGTGGTGACTAAATGGGACTTTCAGGTTGTCTCCTTAGGGAAAGGGGTATATATTGCATGTAACAGGGGAATCAAGTATTTAGTAGCTGAACAGGGCACTGCCAATTGTATTTCTGTTGGCCATGTATTCCATTTCCCCTGTACTCCATTTTCCCTCTCCCTCCTTACCTGCAAGAGGGGTATGCTTCTCCTCCTTGTAGAACTTAGGAGTGACTATCTGACTCACTTGTCCAACAAAATAAAGGCAGAAGTATTGTGTCATGTATGAGCAGAAGTTTAAGAACCAACACATATTTAGTCTTTTGCTCCTCTGCAGTTTAATTGGCAGAAGGTGTTCTTTCTGCTTACATTCCGGAACACTAATCTGGATTCCAGAAAAGCAACAATAACAAAACAATGTGGAACAGAGCTAACATTGATCTGAATTACAGCTAGAGCAGAGTAAAAAATAAACCTTTGTATTGTATGTTGTATATAACTAAGTTTGGGGTCTTTTCCTTCTTCATGTTACTGAACTCAGGTTCAATTGCTCACCACTTAGAAGCCAACAATCAAGGGACAAATGTCTGTAGAAAGATGCTTTATTCAGACGAGTTGGCAATCTAGGGAGAAGGTGGACTCATGTCCAGAGATCAACTCTGAAGATTCTGCACAGCCAGGACAATTTTTAAAGGGAAAAAGAGGAAACAATCTCAGTTAATCATTAAGTTAAGAGGTCAGATTCCTTATCATTTTTCCATTGTGTGCAGTCCTGCTGACTTCTGATCTTTTGGATGTTCTCTTTCCTGCATAGTCTGCCTGTAAATTTGCTAAGTGGGTAAAGAGGTCCTGCAAGGTTCAACGTAGTTCCATTCAGTATCACCTAGATTAAGCTGATTGATACAATAGTTGAGGCTATTGTGAATATCAAATAAGATAGCAGCATTTACCAGTTTCTAGAAAAGTGTGTGACACACAATGTGGGTTCAATCATTTGTGTTATGATAAAGCAGTGGGTATAATCTTTAGCTCACTTAATAGGGAGTATATATTTAATTATGTGAACACCTCAAAACCCATCCTCAAAGAGGCCCAATTTTCTCTCATGTCTTATAGGGCCCTCTTCATAATTCTTGTTTTCTGTCTGAGTACTCTCTTAATGGGCTTCCCTGGTGGCTCAGAGGTTAAAGCATCTGCCTGCAAGGTGGGAGATCCAGGTTCAGTCCCTGGGTGGGGAAGATCCCCTGGAGAAGGAATGGCAACCCACTCCAGTATTCTTGCCTGGAGAATGCCATGGACAGAGAAGCCTGGTAGGTTACAGTCCATGGGTCAAAAAGAGTCGGACACGACTGAGCGACTGAGCGACTTCACTTTCACTTTTCACTTTCTTAATCCTTGGTCATTACTACTAGGGACAATCTCAGTCTTTCAGCAATGCTTGCCTTCCATTTAACAGGGGTTCAGTTCAGTTCAGTTCAGTTGCTCAGTGGTGTCCGACTCTTTGCAACCCCATGAATCGCTGCATGCCAGGCCTCCCTGTCCATCACCATCTCCCAGAGTTCACTCAGACTCACATCCATCGAATCGGTGATGCCATCCAGACATCTCATCCTCTGTAGTCCCCTTCTCCTCCTGCCCCCAATCCCTCCCAGCATCAGAGTCTTTTCCAGTGAGTCAACCCTTCCCATGAGCTGGCCAAAGTACTGGAGTTTCAGCTTTAGCATCATTCCTTCCAAGGAACACCTAGGACTGATCTCCTTTAGGATGGACTGGTTGGATCTCCTTGCAGTCCAAGGGACTCTCAAGAGTCTTTTCAAACACCACAGTTCAAAAGCATCAATTCTTCAGTCCTCAGCTTTCTTCACAGTCCAACTCTCACATCCATACATGACTACTGGAAAAACCATAGCCTTAACTAGATGGACCTTTGTTGGCAAAGTAATGTCTCTGCTTTTCAATATGCTATCTAGGTTGGTCATAACTTTCCTTCCAAGGAGTAAGCGTCTTTTTATTTCATGGCTGCACTCATCATCTGCAGTGATTTTGACAGACAAGGAAATCTTCACACAAATGATAAAAATATGATAATGAAGCATGGCACTTTTAATTTATCATTTTATATATTAAAGACATGTATAAAAATCACATACAGTATGATGGATTCTACATGTAATGACTTCTTTATGGCATTTCTTGCCTGGAATGTTGCTGTCTTTCATTGAATCTTTAGAAGTACTATGGGCATAATTAAGGAATTAGTGGAGAAAGAATAAAACTTTTAATGGACATTAAAAAAATTTTTTTTATCTTTAAATATATATATTTTCTTGAAATATAGTTGACTTACAATGTTTCATGTGCACAGCAAGGTGATACAGATATACAAATACACATATATTACTTTTGAAATTATTTTCCATCATGTTATTACAGGATGTTGACTATAGTCCCTATAGTAAAGTAAAACTTTGTTACTTGTTGCATATCTATTTTATAATTAGAAATCTAGCATTCTAATCATACTAAATCAAACAAATGAAATCAAACATCATAATTTTTTTAGTTAGGCAAAAATTCATGTTTTCTAAAATATATATTATTATACATATTTATATATATGTATACAAAAGCTTTTCTACTATACTTGATAAAAACTTGAGAAAGAACATAAAAAAAGAAATGGAGAAATTGGAGAACATAAACTAAATTAAATGGGAGCACTGAAAATGAAATAGAAAAAGTGAAAAAACTAGATAAAAGTAAAAGATCATCATATAGTCCAATTGTTTTTAAACATGAATGCTCATTAGAAACATATCTGGAGCTCTGGAGAAAAAAGCAATACCTGAGCATTTGTACTTTTCAAAAAATTTCAAGATAATTCTGATGTGCTTCTGGATTTTAAAAATTGATTATAGATTTTTCTATTAGATCCTAGTTTTGGTGATATAGAGTTCTATTATTTTTCTGTTGACTAATCATGATATAATGGTATTAAATGAGTAACATTTACATAATCACAATTGTAAAAGATGTTTACCAGTTTTTACAATCAATAGACAGATGATAAAAAATAATTACAATTGCAAGCCATAATGGGAACATGATTAACTTAACAATATAAAATAATTACATAAAATTAGGGGGAGGGCAAGCAGTGCGATGTGGTGACAGTGTGTACACAGATGTTTTCCTCTATCCAGTCAGTCTATGTTTTTTGGTTGTTGTATTTAATCCATTTGCATAAAGTAATTATCCATATGTATGATGTTATTACCATTTTTTTAATTGTTTTGGGTTTATTTTCTGTAGGTCTTTTCCTTCTTTTGTGTTTCCTGTCTAGAGAAGTTCCTTTAGCATTTGTTGTAGAGCTGGTTTGGTGGTGCTGAATTCTCTTAACTTTTGCTTGTCTGAAAAGCTTTCAATTTCTCCATCAAATTTGAAAGAGAGTCTTACTGGGTAGAATATTCTTGGTTGTAGGTTTTTCTCTTTCATCAATTTAAATATATCATGCCATTCCCTTCTGGCTTGTAGAGTTTCTGTTAACAAATCAGCTGATAGCCTGATGGGACTTCCTTTATATGTTATTGGTCATTTTTCCCTTCTTGCTTTTAATATTTTACCTTTGTTTATAATTTTTTTTTCCAGTTTGATTACTATATGTCTTGGTGTGTTCCTCCTTGGGTTTATCCTGCCTGGGACTCCCTGTGCTTCCTGCACTTGGTTGACTATTTCCTTTCCTATGTTCAGGAAGTTTTCAGCTATTATCTCTTTAAATATTTTCTCAGGTTCTTTCTCTCTCGTCTCCTTCTGGGACCCCTATAATACAAATGTTGGAGCATTTAATGTTGTCCCAGAGGTCTCTTAGGATGTCTTCATTTCTTTTCATTCTTTCTTCTATATTCTGGTTTGTGGCAGTGATTTCTACCATTCTGTCCTCCAGTTCATTTATCCATTTTTCTGCCTCAGTTATTCTGCTATTGATTCCTTCTAGTGTATTGTTCTTCTCGGTTTGTTTGTTCTTCTTCTGCTGCTGCTGCTAAGTCGCTTCAGTCGTGTCCGACTCTGTGTGACCCCATAGATGGTAGCCCACCAGACTCCGCCATCCCTGGGATTCTCCAGGCAAGAACACTGGAGTGGGTTGCCATTGCCTTCTCCAATGCGGGAAAGTGAAAAGTGAGTGAAATCACTCTGTCGAGTCTGACTCTTAGTGACCCCATGGACTGCAGCCCACGAGGCTCCCCTGTCCATCTAGGTCTTTGGTAAACATTTCTTGCATCTTCTCAATCTTCACTTTCATTCTTTTCCCAAGATCCTAACTCATCTTCACTATCATTATTCTGAATTATTTTTCTAGAAGGTTGCCCATCTCCACTTCATTTAGTTGTTTTCCTGGAATTTTATCTTGCCCTTCATCTGGGACATAACTGACTGCTTTTTCATCATGATTAACTTTCTGTAATATGGTTTTTGTTTTAGCTGCTGTTAGACTGTGCTTCTTCTGGTTTCTTCTGTCTGCCCTCTGATGGATTAGGCTACCTAGTGGGCAGGGTCTTAGTCAGTAAATCTTAAATCCAATTATCTCCTTATGGGTGGGGCTGCACTCTCTTCCTGGTAGTTGCTTGGCCTGAGGCGACGCAGACCCAGGGCTGGGTATGTGGTAGGGTTAATGGTGAACTCCAAGAGGGTTTATGCCAAGGGGGACCTTCCAGTGCCCATATCCCTGTGGTGAGCCACTGTCAACCCAGGCCTCCACTAGCATGTAGTTTTGTTTTTGTTTCCTGTGGGGTTACTGCTCCCCTCCTCTGGTCTTGGCGCATGCAAAATCTTGTTTGTACCCTCCAAACCTGGAGTCTCTGTTTCTCTCAGACCTTTGGAAAGCCTATAATCAAATCCTGCTGGCCCTCAAGGCCAGATTCCCTGGAGATTCCTAGTCTCTTTGTCAGGTCCCCAGGCTTAGAAGCCTGACATGGGGTTCAAAACATTCACAATAGTGTGAGAACTTCTTTGGTATTATTGTTCTACGGTCCTCCGGTCTGTGAGTCACCTACCTGGCAGGTATGGGATTTGACTGAATCATGATAGTGCCTCTCTTCTGTCTTGCTGCAGCTTCTTCTTTGTCTTTGGACATGAGGTATCATTCTTTTGGTGTGTTCCAGCATCCTCCTGTCGATGGTTGTTCAACAACCCTTTGTAACTTTGGTGCTTTTGCAGGAGGAGATGAGCACACATCCTTCTGCCCCACCATCCTGATCTGGAAAATGTTCATGAACATTTTTATAGACATGGGATTTTTGTGGCCCTAGGCACACCAAATAACCTCTGTATGCCTTATTTTCAACATACATAAAACGAAAATATTTCCTTTAGAGAAATATGAGGGTAGTATATTCAAAAGGTCTAGAAGAACATTTAGTGTATAGTTGACACTCAATACAACCACAAATATTTAAAACTCAAATAAATGTGTCTGTAATGGTGAAATTGTAGGTAGTGGTGTTGCTTTGATTGTTGTATAGTTTTTGTTTAAACTCAAACAATTACCCATTTTTGCTTGCTCTTCAGTTCAGTTCAGTTCAGTTCAGTCATTCAGTCGTTTCTGACTCTTTGCGACCCCATGAATTGCAGCACGCCAGGCCTCCCTGTCCATCACCAACTCCCGGAGTTCACTCAAGCTCACATACATTGAGTCAGTGATGCCATCCCACCATCTCATCCTCTGTCATCCCCTTCTCCTCCTGCCCCGAATCCCTCCCAGCATCAGAGTCTTTTCCAATGAGTCAACTCTTTGCATGAGGTGGCCAAAGTACTGGAGTTTCAGCTTTAGCATCATTCCTTCCAAAGAACACCCAGGCCTGATGTCCTTTAGAATGGACTGGTTGGATCTCCTTGCAGTCCAAGGGACTCTCAAGAGTCTTCTCCAACACCACAGTTCAGAAGCATCAATTCTTTAGCGGTCAGCTTTCTTCACAGTCCAACTCTCACATCCATACTTGACCACTGGAAAAACCATAGCCTTGACTAGACCTTTGTTGGCAAAGTAATATCTCTGCTTTTGAATATGCTATCTAGGTTGGTCATAACTTTCCTTCCAAGGAGTAAGTGTCTTTTAATTTCATGGCTGCAGTCACCATCTGCAGTGATTTTGGAGCCCAGAAAAATAAAGTCTGACACTGTTCCCACTGTTTCCCCATCTATTTGCCATGAAGCGATGGGACCAGATGCCATGATCTTCGTTTTCTGAATGTTGAGCTTTAAGCCAACTTTTTCACTCTCCACTTTCACTTTTATCAAGAGGCTTTTTCATTCTTCTTCACTTTCTGCCATAAGGGTGGTGTCATCTGCATATCTGAGGTTATTGATATTTCTCCCGGCAATCTTGATTTCAGCTTGTGCTTCCTTCAGCCCAGCGTTTCTCATGATGTACTCTGCATAGAAGTTATATAAGCAGGGTGACAATATACAGCCTTGAAGTACTCCTTTTCCTATTTGGAACCAGTCTGTTGTTCCATGTGCAGTTCTAACTGTTGCTTCCTGACCTGTCTATAGGTTTCTCAAGAGGCAGGTCAGAAGGTCTGATATTCCCATGTCTTTCAGAATTTTCCACAGTTTATTGTGATCCACACAGTCAAAGGCTTTGGCATAGTCAATAAAGCAGAAATAGATGTTTTTCTGGAACTCTCTTGCTTTTTCCATGATCCAGCAAATGTTGGCAATTTGATCTCTGGTTCCTCTGCCTTTTCTAAAACCAGCTTGAACATCTGGAAGTTCACGGTTGACATATTGCTGAAGCCTGGCTTGGAGAATTTTGAACATTACTTTACTAACGTGTGAGATGAGTGCAATTGTGCGGTAGTTTGAGCATTCATTGGCATTGCTTTTCTTTGGGATTGGAATGAAAACTGACCTTTTCCAGTCCTGTAGCCACTGCTGCTTGCTCTTAAACCAGCCCTTCTAAGTAAAAATAACAAATTTTCTCTTATGACAGAATGTCCTGAATTTCTTCAACAAAAATTACCAACTCTTAGAAGATAAGAGCTTATAAATGGTTGGACAATGATAAGAAGACGATGTGTGGTATGTTTCAATTTCAGAAAAATTATTTTCCCTTTATCCCTCAAGGCTTTAAAGCAAGAACGTTTGGACAACCTTCCTGAATTATAGCCCTTTTGGTGTAGTTTAAATCATCATCATTCACAGAGGCAGAAACCGTGACTTATAGAATTAAGATATGGGTTAATAATATCCCAGTCTTAGGGCTTCAGATTCTTGATTTTCTCAAATCCCATAACCCTGCATATGTCAGTTGACCTCCCTCTACTTACATTTCCTCTGCTGAAACATCATATTTACTCCCTTTTATATTTGTTGTTTGAGAAAATGTAGACAAATGGTATAAAACCTTTTGTAAGTAATAGCATTTGTAAATATGTTAAATGATACTTTTTAGAAATAAAGATGACTGGCTTTCTAAATAGATGTTAGGTATAATCTTAAGGCACACATACATGTAAGATGTCAACTTTAATGGCAGTTTTGTTGAACTTCATATATTCAATATTTTTCACTAGTTCAGTTTTATTATTAGATTATTTTTAAGGTATTCCTCTGGGATAAAGTCATATTTGCCCTTGGAGTTTTATTGAAATCTCTTGTTAATTTAAATTTGCCTATTTCCTACTGCAAAAAACCTACTGCCATAGTTTCCTAATATTCTTGAGTTTTATAAAGATAGTTTCATCCACAGTGAAACTGTTATTATTCTGTTTAACTTGGAATCATGATGTCATTGAAGAATAAATTATGATTTCCAGTTTTTCAGGGGGAAAGACTAAGGATATTTAGTTAAATTAATTGAACACAGTAAAAGTGAAATGGTTTAATGATGCTGATGATGATACCTAGTATTTATTGACTACAAACTACATATCAGCACTAAGCTGGTTATAAATTTAAACATTTTATCTCATTTATTTTCAACAAAGCTTTCTAAGTTAGATATTGTTACTATCCAACTTTTAGAAATGAGGAAACAGGTTTAGAGCATTAGTTGCAATAGTCAAACAGATCTAAAAATTGGAGAAATCAGGCTCTTCAGAAAATTAATAGATTAAAAATGTCCACAAGCCTACCTTGTTTTTTCTTTAAAATGTTTCAAGCCAAATAGCCATTTAAAAAAAATAATAATTTGGCTTGACTCTATAGACAATGAAGCTTTTTTGAAGTCTCAAAGGGTTAGTTTGAAGAATGAGTGATTTGCTCTATCTTGATAGTATGTGGCTAGGAATAATAAACAGGGAAAAGTGGAGACGATTGATAATAGCTTGAAATAGGTAAGCTCTTCAGACTGGAAGGAAGGTCATTGTGTGAGTTCTTGCCCCAGTCCTAACCCATCCCTCACTGCTTAATGGTAGCATCATGCCTTGTGCAACTAGCCCCCTTTCTCCCTAGGATTCATGAAAACCTGGCTCTCTCATTTACTGCTCCACTAATTAGCAGTTTTAGACATGGCCTTTGCCCCTAACATATTCAAGGGTGGTCCTTTTGTTATTGGGCATTGTTGGTATACGCTGACACTCCCTACAGAGACGTAGTTATCTACTAACCCACTTTTGAACAGGTCTCCTGGGTGATTTTTTCCCCAATCTCTCTCATGGCTGTGATATCTTGATGGGGTACCAACTGTGTATCATGATGAAGTTTGCTTTCCATAGTTTCTGGGAACCACATTTGCACAAGTATTGGGCCTTTTCCTGCATACATATTAGATTATTTTTAAAATGTTTCTACCTTCTCTACCAGTATTTTCCAATCTGTGGCCCCAGGGCAAAGTTTTCTTGATTAGTGCTCCCTGTGTGATAGCCCTTTATACTCTGGTGAGCAGGGTGTCTGGGGTGTGACCACAGTGATTGCCAGATGTTTTCCAACTGACCTTCTGCTCCTTTCATCTTTTCTCACCTTCTAGTGTGAAGCACTTGAAGAAAGGACCGCAGAGTTATCTAGTAGCATTATTGGGCCTGTAGAAAAGAAAATCACAATTTAAAATAATGAAAACAATTAACTACTGATGTTTTAATGAAGCTCTAGAATTTACACCAGGAAGAAATTTAGTCTTTCAATGAGGGAAATGTTTATTAAGTTTTTTGGGTCAAGGAAAAAGAGAGATAACTTTACCTGCATAATAAAGGAGAAGTTCATCTAATATAAAATGATCCTTGGTGTTTTGAGGACAGATCAGGAAAATTGGCCTTAAAAGGAATTTAATTTTAATAAAAAGCAAAACTATGAATGAGTTCTTATATTGTTGAGGAAGGGAGTGCCAGAAAGGCACTATATTAGAAAAGTGACAGGGTGAGGCAGTCAGAATTTAAGACTATTGATGTCAGATACGCTACCCTATAATTTCCCTTCATTTTCTTTCCAAGTATCAGATACTGAGCAGGACCCTGTGGGGCTTCTGGGCACAAAGCCTTTTTGTGTCTTCCATTTCTTTGATTATAGGAAGTTGGCTTCATTCAGCATCCACGAATTTCCCTGAGTTCCAATAAGCAGGTTCAAACAGTTGTTAATTAGGGAAGGGAGGGGATGTGAAACAAGGAGGAAACATCAAGAGAAACGATAGTGCAACCTTGGGGCAAGGTCTTGGTTCCCCATTAAGGTGTATACACAGTATCTGAGTTATTTTGTTTGGACTGAAACTCCCATCAGGTAAGAGAAGTTAACATTTAACAAAAAGTATGCTGCCACAAACTTCGCACAAGCATGTAGACTGGATGGATCCAGAAGGTTGACAGATGCTGACTCCCACTTACCGCACCACCATACTTACCTCACCAACATAGGCTTATGCTGCATGAGTGGATTATGTCCATATGACCTATGGATTTTGTCTCACCATATGCTCTAGGAATGGATTACATCCTTTTTTGAGCCATTACTAGAAAATGTTTTAGTACTTCTTCCAGGTTGGGACACATGGTTTTAAGGACATTAGCACACTATGGACCTCTTTGCCGGCAAAGCAACGGAGCTATTATTTTCTACTTCATGAAAAACTTTGTTTCCAAGATTTAATTCAGCTTTGGGGTACAGAGGCCAGATTCATCTTCCTATCCAGCAAAGATTTATTAATCAATATCATACCAGCTTTGGATTAGCACTTTCTTTAGGCAAAACAAAATGATTTTGAGGAAAATAGAGCAATGAGACCTAAACCACCCTGGAGACATGATAAGAAGATGTAAAGAAGTGAAAGAAAAAATGATAGAAAATGGAGAAAACAGTAGTCATTGGAGTTCAGAGTATGAGTGAACAAATGACAACTAGGATGCACAAGATAACCTGGGAATAATGAGAAAATCTGGGAGGAGATTCAGTTTCCTGGTTGGGCCAGTTATTAGGGTATTCGATTCATTTATTTTCTTTAAATATTAAAGGAAATCATATTCTCGGAAGGCTGAAGGACTTGCGATTACTTGGCTTTATAGATCACAGAATCTGATAGAGAATACATAAAGTAGATTCATTCAAAGAATGTCAATCAGACATTAAAAGTTCTTAAAATATATTAATGGAAATTAATGAGGTTTGAGTAATACATCCCAAGTCTTGAAGACAGATTACAAAAAAATCTCACAACTTCCCATTGATACTAGAGAACAAATTTCCAGTAGGATGATACATCCAAAACATTCATGTTAAATTATACACAGAGCAGTGAATGGTTAGCATTCATCATTATTCTCTTTAGTGGCATAATATTTCTTTCTTATGTACTTTTCATAGTATGAGGTTGCCTTGTTCATTTGTCTATTGCTTGAATCCTTTCACAAATATTTAATCTCCTTGAAAAGGGAAAGACCTAATCTATATAACTCACAGCTATATGTCTATCAGAACAATGACTGACAACATATGCTCTATAAAAATGTATTGACCTGGGCAAATGAAGTTAAAAAGCTACAGCAGATATATAACCTAAGACGTGTTATTTAATGGAACAAAAGAGACAAGGTAAAGTTACAGGTAACAGAAAGTGAAAATAATTTCACTACATAAGAGCATGATACAGATAACCTGGCATCAAGGCTGATAATGAAATGGTTTATTCATTGAGCATAGAGATTATTTTCTTTAATACCTGATTAATATATTGCCTGTTCCTTACTGTCTGTGTCATCTGGCACTACAGGTTTTTTTTTTTTTTTTAATAGAAATATATGGACTTTGGCAGTTATGAGTCTGAAGTATATTTAGAAACTACTTGAAAATAATTACAATTTTTGAAAACTTCAGAATGTAGCCATATAAATTATTAGTCCATGAAAGCAGGCCACATTTAAATGCTGTTACCATAGTTCAAGTATTTTGAACATCAATCTTTGAACTGCCCTTTGAATCATCTGAAGAGTCACACACAGTAAAGTCTCTTCAGTGTCTGCATGTATCCTAGGTTTTCCCCCGCAAACACCAGAACTCAATTTGATGACTATTACATTTTCTCAAATAAGCTCCAAAGACTTTTGGCTGCTTCAAAAGGATTGCTGTATGTTGATGTTGTTCAGGAGACTCTATATTTATTTTTCTATTTTTTGGCCATGCGACATGGCATATGGGATTCTAGCTCCCCAATTAGGAATTGAACTCATGCCTTCTGCAGTGGAATTTCAGTGTCTTAACCACTGCACTGCCAGAAATAAGTTTCAACTTTGTTATTTTGTGAATATATTTCACAGGGTGTTTCAGGAGACAGTGGCCTCACCAGATACACTTGGTTACATTGGCTTAACATCCATTTAAAGTGTTTAGTTTTAAAATGTTTATTAAATGACCAATATTAAAACTTTTCCAAATATAAGTTATAACCATTCCATATTATTAATTTTCCCTTTGCCAATACCTCTGTTGTCAATTCAACACATAATGTGTTGCTCTCTAGTGGGGACCTAGAAACATTGTAATGAAGATTATTGAGAAAGGTAAACGCATTTATTCTTCATTTCTATAGTGATGTTACAATGTTGGTTTTAAAATACGACAATACACTGTAGATGAGGGACGATTTCATAAAGAAGACAATTATGCAAGTACATCCTTAGTGTTAGAGGATATTTATTTATGATGGTGAAATTCACAAATTTTTTCAATTGCTAGTAGACACAAAGAGTTAAGGTATATGCACACACAAAGAAATTGACCTGCAGAGAAGGCAATGGCACCCCACTCCAGTATTCTTGCCTGGAAAATCCCATGGACGGGGGAGCCTGGTAGGCTGCAGTCCATGGGGTCATTGGGAGTTGGACACGACTGAGCGACTTCACTTTCACTTTTCACTTTCATGCATTGGAGAAGAAAATGGCAGCCCACTCCAGTGTTCTTGCCTGGAAAATCCCAGGGACAGGGGAGCCTGGTGGGCTGCCATCAATGGGGTCGCACAGAGTCAGACACGACTGAAGCGACTTAGCAGCAGCAGCAGCAGCAGCCTTCCAGTTCGTTAAAGAGTCTTTGAGATCTTTTAAATTATTGCCAATCATCCATTCCTAGCCAGGTTTAGCCTACAGTTTCATTTAAAACTTTTTCTTTCATCTTTGGCCAAGGAGTGAAAGTAGCGGCAAAATTTCTTACTGCCTTTGTATTCTATTACATATTTATATTTACTTATGTATTTTTCTCTATTTATCTATAGTTATCCATCTTTCTACCTATCTATAAGAGTAAGTGTGTTTTTCTTTTCACCCTCTGCTTAACAAATATAAATCTAGCAGGAGAAGCAAAATTTCATTTTACTATCAGCTGCCAACCTAGACAGCATATTAAACCAACCTAGACAGCATATTCAAAAGCAGAGGCATTACTATGCCAACAAAGCTCCATCTAGTCAAGGCTATGGTTTTTCCAGTAATCATGTATGGATGTGAGAGTTGGACTGTAAAGAAAGCTGAACACTGAAGAATTGATGCTTTTGAACTGTGGTGTTGGAGAAGACTCATGAGAGTCCCTTGGACTGCAAGGAGATCCAACCAGTCCATCCTAAAGGAAATCAGTCCTGAAATATTCATTGGAAGGGCTGGTGCTGAAGCTAAAACTCCAATACTTTGGCTACCTGATGCAAAGAACTGACTCATTAGAAAAGACCGTGATGCTGGGAAAGATTGAAGGCGGAGGAGAAAGGGACGACAGAAGATGAGATGGTTGGATGACATCACTGACACAATGGATATGTGTTTGAGTAAGCTCTGGGAGTTGGTAATGGACAGGGAAGCCTGGTGTGCTGCATTCCATGGGGTTGTAAAGAGTCGGACAAGACTGATTGTGTGAACTGAACTGAATCAGCTGCCCACTTGAAGGTAAGAAGTTCTCATTCTATGTGGATGCTGACTAGCTTGAATCTATAAAGCACACATGTCACTAGATCGGACTTATTCATTCCTCCATTTCTTTTTTTACAAAATTAATTCTACATTAATTCAATAAAAATTTGCTTGCCACTATATGTGGCTTTGGAGAAGGAAATGGCAACCCACTCCAGTGTTCTTGCCTGGAGAATCCCCTGGACGGAGAAGCCTGGTAGGCTGCAGTCCATGGGGTTGCACAGAGTCCGACATGACTGAAGCGACTTAGCAGCAGCAGCAGCAGCATATGTGGCTACTTAAGACAGTCATGGATGCTAATTACATTTTTATTTATTTGTTTTATATCTTTTGACTCACATGAAAGTCATGGTGCAGAAACTGAAAGAACTAGCCTCCTGTTTGAAGTAGTCAGGTCTTTCCTGCAGAACTGAGTATCAAGAATTGAGTTTGTCTTATTGCCTTTTCCTCTACACACTGGCTTCCAAAAACACTTCTCGGAACAAAGTCCTCACTTACTCAGATATTTTTTCAGATTCCTGCATACATAGTGAAGGAAAATACAAAAGTATATAAGTATATGGTAACTTTCACTTATTATTGGTTAGCAGTGTGCTCATTAAATACAAAACACAATCTTACATTGCATTAAGCTATGTATTGTGGCAAAAAAATGGAAGATGGTAATACTTCTCTACTGTACACTTGCTAACTAAATAATGAACCCCATGCTTCTAAAAAATGTGATAATTGAAATATTAAAGTGCATAAACAATAACTCAAGGAAAAAATAATGTTTCACCTAGGCATAAAACATTCAAGGAGAATATGACTCTGAATTTCTTGTAGGCAGAAGAGAGAATAAATTTATTCTGGACATCTCTAGTGGGTAAAATTGGAATATATTAAAGATGCAGGGTTATTGCAATGGATAGGCCAAAGCAAGAAGAGCTATTATCACCAGTGGCTTCACAGCTATACCTCTTTGGCTGCTCCAATCACCTCATCTCATCCAGTGCTCTTTGGGTTCTCTTTCCTGGTGTCCTAGAGTACAATCAATTTCCCCATCAGTACAAACAAACTAAGAAAGGACCACGTCTTTGAATAAATCACAAACAAGGGAAAGTATAAAAAGAAGTTTTTGTTTTGTCTGTTTTGGGGCTAAGATCAAAGATAAATCAAGATCTGGCAAAGTTTATACGTGAAAAGGATAGTGTTACAAGGAATAACACTAAAGACTATCTACTACTATCTATTAACATTTCCCAAATAGTTTGCATAGAAGACTGAGAGAGAGAGGGGATCAAGAACACAGAGTATGAAGACCCTGAACTCATCTGCCACAGGCACATCAAAATTAAACTTACATAACAGAGGAACTATCTATGAGATGACCTGAAAACTAGCTGAGATTTTCCATGACTATAGGAGCGACAACCAGATAGGTAGAAGGGGTAGAGACATAGTCTAATCAGAACCCACACTCCCAGGTTGGCAACCTGAAAATATGAAGGTTATGTGGGGATATCTTCTGAGGCATGAGGTAGCCAAGCTGCATATTGGGTTCCTTATTCCAGGGGTTCTGCATCAGAAAGACCAGAAAGTTAGGATTTGAAAGTCAACAACTTACATTATGAAGAACCCTAGGATTATAGGAAACAGGCACTCTGCCCATGGAGGGCACACACAAAATCTCATGTAACCTTTAAAACCAACTAATCAGCCAAACAACCAAATAAACAAAACAAAAAAAAAATCAAAATCCCCTCACTTCTAAGAAAAATCTGGGAAACCAACTAAAATTGAAATCTTACCTCAAATAAGACAGTTTTTTAAACCACAAATCCTGTTTCATCTCACACTTTAAAAACAGGAAAAAAAGTCTCCTTAAGGATATTCACAAACCATCAAAAGCTATTTTCTTTAAAAAATAAAAAAATGAACTGTGACAGTTTTCAGACTCAAAATCATTAATCATTAATGTTCCCAGGAGGAAGAGCTTGGGTAAAGAACTAAAACTCTGTAAGTTTTTAAAGTTCTATTTTATAGAAGAAGCCCTTCTCATAGAAAAGCTGGTGGGGACCAGCTATCACTGCCAGGTGATAACCCAAGAATCTTTATTTTCCTCTGTAACGATCCATATTTGACTTCTAGGTGATGACTATTCTCTGTATTCACAAATCTTGGCCAAATGTTATACAACCTGAAAAACTGTTTGATTAACTTAAAATGGACTAAATGCTTAAATGTAAGAGTAAGAACTGAAACCATAAAATTCTTAGAAGAAAGCATAGGCAGTATGCGCTTTGACATCAGTTTTAGCAATAATGTTTTGCTCTGTTTTCTCAGGCAAGGGAAACAAAACAAAATAAACAAATGGGATCTAATAAAACTGTAAACCTTTTGAATGGTGAAGGAAACTATCAACAAAATGAATAGCCATCCAACTGAATGGGAGAAAATATTTACAAGCAATGTATCTGACAAGGGGTTAATATCCAAAATATACAACAAACTCATGAAACTCAACATAGATAAACCTAACCTAAATTTTAAAAAATGGACAGAGGATGTGAAGAGACATTTTTCCAAGAAGGCATTCAGATGTCTAGTAGACATGAAAAGATATTCAAAATCAATAAGCATGATTCAGTAGAAGGACTGGGCCCAGAAACTGTAATTCATTGGTTAAACAATCACAAACCTCTCTGAACATCAAGTGGAATTGACATGAGCCCACCTCTAAATGGTGGAGAAGGAAATGGCACCCCACTCCAGTACTCTTTCCTGGAAAATCCCATGGACGGAGGAGCCTGGTAGGCTTCAGTACATGGGGTCGCAGAGTCGGACACGACTGAGCGACTTCACTTTCACTTTCTTTCACCTTTAAATGGAGAGTCAAAGAATTTGCAACCATCTTTACCCTCCATGGTACTAACTGTAGAAGTCTATGGGAATGTACACAAAAATATATACAATAAACTTCAGCATACACTCCCATTTTCCTCCTCTTAAAGAATGAATCTGCCCATGGAATTCTCCAGGCAAGAACACTGGAGTATATAGCCATTTGCTTCTGTAGGGGATCTTCCCAACTCTGAATTGCAGGCAAATTCTTTAGTGTCTGAGTCACCAGGGAAGCCCCAGATAATGAATGATGATTTGGCTGGCCTTGTGTCCTCTTCTTGCACAGGGATATTCTGCGGATTTTCCTGCCCCATGTGGTACTTGACTTGTTCCATAACTATTTGTTATAGGATGTCACTTTTATATACAATGTATTTATTTTCTGTAGAAAACTATAATGATCATTCACATGTGTCCAACATTCACTTTATTTACCACCTTTATAACTGTCATTCAACAGGAATTTTGGTTCTTTCCAATACATTAGGTGTAGTGTGGACTTCTAGCTTCAAATTCCTGAGAATGGTGCCCTTATTCCTTTTTTTTGAGCTCTTTCCTAAGTTATGTGCTGCCTACTTATTTTTTGTGTTTCAAGATTTTATTTTTAAAGAAGTTTTAGGTTTACCTCAACTTTGAGAGGGAGGTACAGAAATTTCCTATATACCTCTTGCCCTCATACATACATAACCCCTCACATTATCACCATCACCCACTGGAACAATACATTTTTTTACTGAGTGACGCTATCAATACACTGACACATAATAATCACCCAAAGTCCATGGTTTATGTTAGGATTTCCTCTTAGTATTGTACATTTTATGGGTTTGCACACGTGTATATCCATCATTATAACATCATATAGAATATTTTGACTGGCTGAAAATTCTCTATGCTCTACTCATCCCTTGCTACAACTCCTAGAAGCCACTAACCTTTTTATTATCTCCATAGTTTTGTCTTTTCTGCTGCTGCTGCTGCTAAGTCGCTTCAGTCGTGTCCGACTCTGTGCGACCCCCTAGACGTCTGGCAGCCCACCAGGCTCCCCTGTCCCTGGGATTCTCCAGGCAAGAACACTGGAGTGGGTTGCCATTTCCTTCTCCAGTGCATGAAAGTGAAAAGTGAAAGTGAAGTCGCTCAGTCGTGTCCGACTCTCAGCGACCCCATGGACTGCAGCATACCAGGCTCCTCCATCCATGGGATTTTCCAGGCAAGAGTACTGGAGTGGGGTGCCATTGCCTTCTCCGTTTGTCTTTTCTAGAATGTCATAATTTATTCTATTTTGTTGGATACCTGAAAACTATGTCTTTGGAGATCAGAAACTTTGAATGCTCTTTAGTCTAGAAAAGTTTTCTCAGTCTTGGCATTCTTAGCATTTTGGGAGAGATAAGATTCTTGTGGAGCACTGTCCTGTGCCATGTAACATGTTTAGCTGCATCCTTGGCCTCTACATACTGGATGTGAGAAGCAGTACCCTCTCCCATTGTGCCAGTTGCGCTTAGACATTGTCAGACATGCCCCAGGGCACAGTTGGCCCTTGTTTAGAGCCATTGCTTTAGCAGCAACAGTAATTTCTTCATTAGAATTCAAGATGAAAACAATAATTCTACTGCTGGGTGAAAATACAGATCACATGTAAAATCTTGACACAGAAAACAGAAGCTTTACTCTTTAACTTATCAATACCAGAGTCCTATGGACTCTATGCTGCTACTCTACCCAATCTGATTCCCCAAGTCCTTTCCCTGACCTATGGCCCCAGAGTAGGATTATATATAATCTCTCACCACTAGCTAATCTATTTAGTTGTTTCTTCCTGTCCTAGAGGACATGGGACTGCTTAGGTGGCTCAGTGGAAAATAATTTGCCTGCCAAGGAGGAGATACAGGTTTGATTGTGGGTCAGGAGGATCCCCTGGAAAGGGAAATGGCAACCCACTCTAATATTCTTGCCTGGGAAATCCTATGGACAGAGAATCTGGGTAGGCTACAGTCCATGGGGTTGCAAAAGAGTCAGACACTACTTAGTGCCTAAACAACATTTTTCCTCTTCCTTGCTGACTTCCATTGATCAATCAGAAAGGTTTTTAGGTAAATATTTCCATTTAATTTTCAAGAAATTACATGCAAAGTGATCACTGATTTGCTAGATCTTTATAAAATTTAAAAAATACTACTCAGTTCTGACCAAGATGGAGTTAGCCCAGAAAGTGTATTTTCCTTATTGTATATTAGTTGTGCTCAGTTGTGTCTGACTCTTTTTGATCCTATGAACCATAGCCTGCCACACTCCTTTGTCCATGGGATTCTCTAGGCAAGAATATTGGAGTGGGCAGCCATTGCCTTCTCCAGGGGATCTTCCTGACCCATGGATGGAACCCAGGTCTCCTGCATTGCGGGCAGATTTTTTACCATCTGAGCCACCAGGGAAGCCCATTTTCTTTCTTAATTAAAACTAAAAATTCTCTTTAAAATGGAAAAATGATGACCTGAGAACATTAAAAAAAACAAAAGCAGATGAATTGTACACAAGAGTCAAAAGTTAAAGATCAGAACATGACCTGTTTTAGGTGAATTTCCCACTTTATTCTTTCTTCTGACTTGACTATAATGGAAGGTACCAGTAATGGATATGTATGGAAGCAAAAATTCTTATGGAAATTCTATGTTCAAAGGGCCTGGACAAAGGGACTGCTGTGGTCCAAATCATGTTAAATTTTCTTCTTCTTCTTCTTTTTTAACTCCTGGCATTCCACAGAAGACAAGATACAGTAGCAAAGTTGCAGGGAAGTGGCAGCCTAGGAAGTTAAACTCTGACTGAACCCTCTTCTGTCTAATCAAAAGAACTGTGAAAATGGGTTTCTGCAGGTCAGGAAATGTTGGGAGAATTCTAGTAAGGAGAAATTTGAAGAAGAAGATCAACCAATTCTTTACATGAATCGGTACAGGTACCAGGCTCACTCAACTCTACAAGACAGACCAAATCAGCAAAGATAAGGCTGCAAGAACTAAACTAAGTTTTATGTCACCATCCAAGTTTCAGATTGAGCCCTAAGTGGCATATATTTGAGGAGATCAAGACAACAGAACAAAGGCTTTACAAACTGAACTGAGAGTAGAGCCATGGTCCACAATAGGTAAGCTGCTGCTGCTGCTGCTGCTGAGTCGCTTCAGTCGTGTCCGACTCTGTGCGACCCCGTAGACAGCAGCCCACCAGGCTCCCCCGTCCCTGGGATTCTCCAGGCAAGAACACTGGAGTGGGTTGCCATTTCCTTCTCCAATGCATGAAAGTGAAAAGTGAAAGTGAAGTTGCTCAGTTGTGTCTGACTCTTAGCGACCCCATGGACTGCAGCCTACCAGGTTCCTCCGTCCATGGGATTTTCCAGGCAAGAGTACTGGAGTTGGGTGCCATTGCCTACTCCGAAGGCATAGGTTGTACTCTGAACTAAAATAAAACAATAACTACACAACAATGAAAACAATAGAATGACACTTTTGGTAAGATATTAGTAGGACTAACAATCTATACATCATTCTACCTTACTGTGCTTGTGATCTCCTTTTTGCTATTTGCAAATGAAGGGATTAATCTTCAAAATATATAATAGCTCATGAAGCTCAAAATAAAAAACAAACAAACAACCCAATGAAAAAATGAGCAGAGGATCTAAATAAACATTTCTCCAAAGAAGACATACGAAAGCACATGAAAGATGCTCAACATAACTCGTTATTAGAGAAATGCAAATCAAAATTATAATGAAATATCACCTCATACCAATCAGAATGGCCATCATTGAAAAGCCTACAAACAATAAATGCTGGAGAGGGTGTGGAGAAAAGGAAACACTTCTATACTGTTGGTGGGAATGTAAATTGATACAGCCACTGTTGAGAACAGTATGGAGCTTCCTTACAAAACTGAAAATAGAGCTACCATATGATCCAGCAATCCTACTCCTTGGCATCTTTCCAAAGAAAAGCATAATTTGAAAAGATGCATGCATCCCAATGTTCATTGTACAATAGCATGGAAGCAACCTAAATGTCCATGAACAGAGGAGTGGGTAAAAGAGATGTGATACCAACATACATATATACACTGGAATATTACTCAACCATAAAAAGAACAAAATAATACCATTTGCAGCAACATGAATGGACCTAGAGATTCTCGTACTGAGTGAAGTAAATAAGGTATAGAAAGACAAATATCATATGATATTGCTTATATGTGGAATTTAAAAGAAGGCTACACATGAACTTATTTACAAAACCAAAATATAATTACAGATGTGGAAAACAAGTTTATAGGTACTGGGGTAGAGTAAGTGGGAAGTGAAGGGATAAATTGGAAGATTGGGATTGACATATACACACTCAGTTCAGTTCAGTTCAGTCGCTCAGTCATGTCTGACTCTTTTCGACCCCGTGAATCACAGCATGCCAGGCTCCCCTGTCCATCACTAACTCCTGGAGTTCACTTAGACTCACGTCCATCGAGTCAGTGATGCCATCCAGCCATCTCATCCTCTGTCGTCCCCTTCTCCTCCTGCCCCCAATCCTTCCCAGCATCAGAGTCTTTTCCAGTGAGTCAACTCTATGCATCAGGTGGCCAAAGTACCGGAGTTTCAGCTTTAGCATCATTCCTTCCAAAGAAATCCCAGGGCTGATCTCCTTCAGAATGGACTGGTTGGATCTCCTTGCAGTCCAAGGGACTCTCAAGAGTTTTCTCCAACACATACACACTACTATCTATAGAATATAAAACTAATAATGACCTATAGTATAGCACGGGGAACTCTACTCAATACTATGTAACAGCCTATATGGGAAAAAATCTAAAAAAGAGAGGATATGTGTATTTGTATAACAAATTCACATTGTGATACACTTGAACTAACACGATATTGTAAATAAATTATATTCAGTAAAAAAAAAATCTATATAACCTTATATTTTAAATTACCAATATAAATCCAAAATTATTTGAAATATAAAAATAACAGAAAATGACTTAATTTTAAGAAAAAATTAGCATTTATTAGATGCTATCTTTGAAGTGACCCATGTGTTAGAATTATCATACAAAGTCTTTAAAGTAGCTACTGCAAATATCAAATATGCTTAATAAGGTAAACACACCTGAAATGAATAAAAAAATAGAAAATTTCAGAAGATAAACTGAAACTACAAAAAAGAGCTGAATATAAATTTTAAAACTGAAAAATGGAAACTTAAAGACTTCACCTGATTAGCTCAACAAAGAATGAAAGAAAAAAATCAGTTAAATTGAAGACAAAGCAATATAAATTATTCAGTCTGAAAAACAGAGACAAATAGTGAATAAAAGTGTGCAGACACAGAAACCTGTGGAACAATATCAAAAGTTTAACAAACAGATCATTTGTGTCACAGAGGAAGAGAAAAAGATTGGTGCTGGAAAAAAATTGATGAAATAATAGCTGTAAACATTTCAAATTTGATGAAAGACACTAATTTATAGATCTTAAAAGCTTGATAAATGCCAAATAGATGAAAATTTAAGAAAACCAAGTCATCACAGTTCTTAAAAACCAAAAATATAAAAAAACAATAAAAGCAGGTAGAGAAAAATGACAAATATACAGGGGAACAACAATTCCAAATACTGTGATTTTCTTATCAAAAAACACAGAGACTAAAAGACAGTGAAACAGTATCTTTATAAGTGCTAGAAGAAAAAGACTGTCAATTCAGAATTATACATTTAGAGAAAATATCTTTCAAGAAAGTAGATAAACTTCTCCAGTTATCAGTCATGCGGTTCTTAAATCTGTTGCTTCTGATCTTTAAACTTTACTACCCTCTGGTGTTGATTTCTATTTTTTCTCTTCTTCTTTTTTTTTTTTTTAATTTAAATTTATTTATTTTAATTGGAGGCTAATTACTTTACAATATTGTATTGGTTTTGCCATACGTCAACATGAATCCACCACGGGTGTACACATTTTTTTCTTTTAGAAGTTTGCACAATGGAAGGTCTGATTTTCGTTAATCAGATCATCATATGGCAAAGGATACATGATATTGATATTATAGTGTCATAAATTTTCTAGCTATATTTGATATTAATTGTACTTTTTCTGGATGATTAATATTAAGTTCATAATATGGTATTTAAAGTTTTATGACAAAATGTGTTTTCTCTAAGAACTTTGATCACCTGGAATTGGTTCATAAAAGTATGACCTAGATTGTGAGAAACATGGAAATAATGTTACTCACACAATGGCTAGAATGACATATGGATTGAATGGGTCAGTTTAGGGAACAAAATGCTTTATTTTTCAAACCAGTTAAACTGATCTTCCATTATTCTTGAATGTCTTATTCTACTTGGTATTGCATGTGAAATAGACAGTATACAGAGTGAATATACAACCAATTCCAGCCTTCTTAAGGTCTCTTGAGTCATTTGTTAGCGTGAATTTGGGTTTTGCTGTTTAGTGTTTTTATGTACATTTTCTGAAACTTTCAGGATTTTTGTCCTGAAAGCACCCTGCTCCATTTAAAGTAGATGGCATGCTGGTTTATTGTTGAATGATGAGACTAATTGTCACACTGAGAAATCCAACAGTGAAAGAGAAGTTATATTAGTGAAGTGTGACTGATTGGGAAAGGATAAATTCACCTAGGAAAACGTTAGGTTCTAGTGGAGACACTGAAACAAACCACATGCTGTATCACGTTTGCCCTTGCATTATATGCCTTGAAAACAACATTTACAGTGTACTATGCCATCACGGTATTACCTACATGTATGAGAGCAAAAATAACAAAATTCCCATGGTTTTACCTGTCCTAAAATTTCACCAGTCCTATGAACACTTGGGACTCAAGTGATTATTACAGCAGAATATCAAAGATCCATTTTTTAAAATCCTTCATCTATTTAGGATAAATTTTATTTTCACCATTTCCTCAAATCTTAGCACTTTCACAGTTTGACTTCCACTTGACTTCAAAGTTGCTACTATTTGACAGCTCCCATTAGT
This sequence comes from Bos indicus, assembly GCF_029378745.1. NCBI lineage: Eukaryota > Metazoa > Chordata > Mammalia > Artiodactyla > Bovidae > Bos > Bos indicus. The sequence goes on from NC_091770.1 coordinate 56,055,979, forward strand.
TATGGGAAAAAAGCTTATTTTTGTCCATGATATTTAGTCATATCTCATTCAGTGCTTTCTGTTACTGCATCTAGGAGCACTTCATATTTTTGAGTAGTCAGTTGCTTTCAGTAAAATATTGCCTTTCAAATTCTTCTACACAACTATTCTCAAAGGTTAAAGAGAGCAAATCTATCCTTTTTAGGGAAATTGAGGGAGTACGGAAGGATAGAATACCCTTTAAAAAATGTTAAGCATGTTAAAAATCCAATTGATTTCTCACTTAATTTTAAGGAAAGAGTGATCAAAATCTTTCCAAAGAAAAAGAAATGTAAGAAAACAAAGTGGTTGTCTGAAGAGGCTTTGCAAATAGCTGAGGAAAGAAGACAAAAGAAAACAAGGGAGAAACGGAAAAATATAACCAGCTGAATGCAGAGTTCCAGAGAATAGCAAAGAGAGATAATAAGGCCTCCTTAAATGAACAATGCAAAGAAGTAGAAAGACTGGAGATCTCTTCAAGAAAACTGGAGATACCAAGGGAATATTTCATGCAAGCTTGGGAATGATAAAGGACAGAAATAGGAAGGACCTAACAGAAGGAGAAGGCAATGGCAACCCACTCCAGTACTCTTGCCTGGAAAATCCCATGGATGGAGGAGCCTGGTAGGCTGCAGTCCATGGGGTTGCTAAGAGTCGGGCACGACTGAATGACTTCACTTTCACTTTTCACTTTGATGCACTGGAGAAGGAAATTGCAACCCACTCCAGTGTTCTTGCCTGGAGAATCCCAGGGACGGGGGAGCCTGGTGGGCTGCCATCTCTGGGGTCGCACAGAGTCAGACATGACTGAAGCGACTTAGCAGTAGCAGCAACAGAAGGAGAAGAAATCAAGAAGAGGTAGCAAGAATACAAAGAAGAACTAATCAAAAAAATCTTAATGAGCCAGGTAATCACAATGGTCAGAGAAGGTGATGGCACCCCACTCCAGTACTCTTGTCTGGAAAGTCCCATGGACGGAGGAGCCTTGCTGCAGTCCATGTGGTCGCAAAGAGTCGGACACAAACCACAATGGTGACGTCACTCACCAAGAGCCAGATATACTGGAGTATGAAGTCAAGTGGGACTTAGGAAGCATTACTATGAACAAAGCTAGTGGAGGTGATGGAATTCCAGCAGAGCTATTTCAAATCCTAAATAATGATGCTGTTAAAATGCTGAACTCAATATGCCAGCCAATTTGGAAAACTCAGCAGTGGCCACAGGGCTGGAAAAGATCCGTTTTCATTCCAATCCCAAAGAAGGGCAATGCCAAAGAATGTTCAAATTACCACACAATCATTTTACACGCTAGCAAGGTAATGCTTATAATCCTTCAAGCTAGGCTTCAGCAGTACATGAATTGAGAACTTCCATATATACAAGCTGGATTTAGAAAAGGCAGAGGAAACAGAGATCAAATTGCCAACATTCACTGGATCATAGAGAAAGCAAGTGAATTCCAGAAAAACATCACATCTGCTTCATTGACTATGCTAAAGCCTGAGTGTATGGAACACAACAAACTGTGGAAAATTCTGAAAGAGATAGGAATACCAGACCATCTTACCTGCCTCCTGAGAAACCTGTATGTGGGTCCAGAAACAACAGTTAGAACCTTAAGGAAACAATGGACTGTTCGAAGTTGGGAAAGGAGTATGACAAGGCTATATATTGTCACACTGTTTATTGAACTTATATGCAGAATACATCATATGAAATGTGAGGCTGGATGAAGCACAAGTTGGACTCAAGATTGCCAGGAGAAATATCAACAACCTCAGATATGCAGATAATGTCACTCTGATGGTAGAAAAGTAAAGAGGAACCAAAGTAACTCCTGATGAGACTGAAAGAGGAGAATGAAAAAACTGGCTTAAAACTCAATATTCAAAAAACTAAGATCATGTCATCCCATCCTATCACTTCATGGAAAATAGAAGGGGATAAAGTGGAATCATTTGTAGATTTTATAATATTGGCCTCCAAAATTACTGCAGGTTGTGACTGTAGCCATGAAATTAAAAGAGGTATCAGTCTTAAATAAGGGTTTGGGGGGTGGTAGTGGTATTATTACATAATTGAACTGGTCTTTAAGAGAACCATTTCATGTTACATAAGGATGAAGATCTTTTGGAACAAATGCATGCAAATATTGCTCTTTGGAAAGAAAGATATGACAAACCTAAACAGCATATTAAAAAGCAGACATCTCTTTGCCAACAAGTTTCCCTATAGTCAGAGCTATGGTTTTTCTAATAGTCATGTACAGATGTGAGAACTGGACTGTAAAGAAGACAGAGCAGCTAAAGAATTGATGATATTGAATTATTATGCTGGAGAAGACTCTTGAGAGTCCCTTGGACAGCAAGGAGATCAAACCAGTCAATTCTAAAGGAAATCAACTCTGAATATTCATTGAAAGGACCATGCTGAAGCTGAAGCTCTAATACTTTGGCCACGTGATGCGAAGAGCTGACTCATTGGAAAAGACCCTGATACTGGGAAAGATTGAAAGCACTAGAATAAGAGGGTGGAAGAGGATGAGATGGTTAGATAACATCAACAGTTCAGTGGACATGAATTTGAGCAAACTCCAGAGCTAGTGAAGGACTGGAAACCCTGGCCTGCTGCAGTCCATGGCATGGCAAAGAGTTGAACATGACTTAGTGAATGAACAACAACATTTGCATGCATCTGTTCCAAAAGATATTCATCCTTATATAACATGAAATGGTTCTCTTAAAGACCAGTTCAATTACATAATAATACCACTGCTGCGTCGCTTCAGTCGTGTCCAACTCTGTGCGACCCAATGGACGGCAGCCCACCAGGCTTCTCAGTCCCTGGGATTCTCCAGGCAAGAACACTGGAGTGGGTTGCCATTTCCTTCTCCAATGCATGAAAGTGAAAGTGAAGTCCCTCAGTCATATCCGACTCTTAGCGACCCCATGGACTGCAGCCCTCCAGGCTCCTCTGTCCGTGGGATTTTCCAGGCAAGAGTACTGGAGTGGGGTGCCATCGCCTTCTAAGACTGATACCTCATGAGAAATATATCACATTTGATCCTGATATAAACCTTGAATGAGGGTCAAAAGAAAATTATCTTTGTTATGTAAATGGGAGGTATGAGGCCCAGGGATGGTGAAAGACTTTCAAGAGGAACCTTGTGACTATCTTGACATGATTTGAGTGTTTATTATTCTAAAGGGTTTTACTTCATTAGCATATTTAGTCCTAAGTAATAATGCTGTCTTATCTTACTTTTGAGAAAACAGATGTGGATAGGTTAAGCAACTTGCCTAAGTTCAATACCTACTAATTGGTATAATCAGGACACAAACTTCTGTTTGATCACAAAGCTATACCTCTAATTTGTCAGTGTGCGATAGAGTCTAGAAACTAGTTATCTTCTCTTTTTTTGTTCAGGCGGTTCAGGATACTTTTAGTCCATTTCTGTCATAACTATTTCATCTTTTATTAAATGTCCAATGTTATTTTGGCCTTTCGTATAGACTCTTCCTAAGAATTTAACACAGTTGGCATGGAGTAAGACTCCACCTGCCGATGCAGAAGACTTGGATTTGATCCCTGGGTTGAGAAGATCCCCTGAAAAAGGAAATGGTAACCTACTCCAGTATTCTTGCCTGGGAAATCCTATGAACAGAGGAGCCTGTTGGGCTACAGTCCATGGGGTCACCAAAAATTGAACACGACTTAGAGACTGAACAGCAACAAGAAGTTGATTGGACCAACTGATTTCAGGTTCAGCTTCATTTGGTTCATACTTTGGATCCCTGGTCCATGATGTTAATAGTTTCCTTGAGCAAGGAGAAATGCAGGTGACTATAAAAACAGGGCAGGAAGTAAAATTAGTAGAATCCTGCTCTTTTCATTTCTTTGAATTTGTGGCTCTTGCTGTCTCTTGTCCTTCTTTTAAGGTATTGACTTTGCAGTTTCTCAGGATTCTGAGTCACAGGTTAGGCTGGGCACTAGGCCAGCAAAGAATGGAAGTCAAGGAGTGTCCCTGGGATGCCAATGCCAAGTGAATAAACCAAGGTGAGAGCCGTTTGCTCACCAGCCTAGAGTGCATCCTTGAATATAAAGAAAGCTGAAAAGCCAAGTCAGTTCATGGTTGCAAATAGGAAAGTCAAGATGGAAAGCTGTGATGATGATGATTATAATAATGATAATAATAATAATTTATTGACAACTTAAAAATTAAACAAAAGCATGGAATGATACTGGAAGTATCATACTTTCAGTATCAAACTGTAGACTTATTTAGTGGACAACCCACAGTTTTTTACTTTAAAGGATAAGAAACTATATTGATTTTACTGTTTACCATTTCATTAAAATATGGACAATAGAAAGTTATATGTAAATTTGTAGAATTTTATCTGCTAGAGATGTAAATAATTTTTTCCTAGAAAAGATAAACTCAAAGATATAGATTATCATCTTGTAGAACAAGTCTTAACTTGTTCTAACTAACTTCACAACCATATTTGAATTTTATTTTCTGTTCCCACATGCCCCAGTTTCCCTAATTATAAACACGTTGTATAGTGTGGTATATTCTTACAATTGCTGAGTCCTGATACATTATTATTAATCTTATTATTTTAAAAGACTATAGATAATAGGTCTTCAAGTGCTTTTCAACTAGCATTACCATCTTACTGATACAGGCATACTTCATTTTATTGTGCTTAATGGGTATTGCATTTTTTACAGATTGAAGATTTGGGGCAACTTGTATCAAGCAAGTCTATTGATGCTATTTTTACAACAGCATTTGCTCACTGCAAGTCTTTTTGTCACATTTTGGTAACTCTTAGAATAGTTCAGTTACTTTCATTAAATATTTGTTGTGATCTGTGATCAGTGATCTTTGATGTTACTATAGTAATTGTTTTTGGGGTGCCACAAACCTCACACATGTAAGATGGAGAATTTAACCAATAAATACTGTCTGTGTTCCTATTGCATCACTGCCTGAAAATTACCTGTCTCTCCTTTCCTTGGGCTTTCTTATTCTATAAGACACAAATACATTGAAGTTAAACCAATCAATAACCCTACAGTGGCCTCTAAGTGTTCAAGTGAAAGGAAGAGTCACAGGTGTTTCACTTTAAATCAAAAGCTAAAATTGATTAAGCTTAGGGAAGAAGGCATGCTGAAATACAAAGTAAGCTAAACTTCTTAAACTTCTTTTGTCAAACAGTTAACCAAGTTGCGAAAGTAAAGTTCTTGGATGAAATTAAAAATGCTACTCCAGTGAACACACAAATGATAAGAAAGAGAAGCATTCTTATTGCTGATATGGAGAAAGTTTAGTGGTCTGGATAGAAGATTAAATCAACTACAATGTTTTGGTAAGCAAAAGCCTAATCCAGATCAAGGCTCTATCTCTCTTAAATGCTATGAAGGCTGAGAGAGCTTAGGAAGTTTCAGAAAAAAAAGTTTAAAGATAACAGAGGCTGGTTCATGAGGTTTCAGGAAAGAAATCATCTCCATAACTTAAAAATATGAGGGAACAGCAAATGCTGATGTAGAAACTGCAGAAAATTTTCCAGAAGATCTAGCTGAAATAATGAAAATGGCTACTCCAAACAACAAATTTTTCAATATAGATAAAAGAGCCTTTTATTAGAATAAGATGCCATCTAGGAGTTTTATAGTTATAGAAGAGAAGTCAATACCTGACTTTAAAGTGGCGAAGGACAGATTGCCTCCTTGTCAGAGGCTAATGCAGTTGGTGATTTTTGAGTTGAAGCCAATTGCTCAATTACCATTCAACAATCACAGGGCCCTCAATAATTATGCTAAATCTATCCTGCCATGCTCTAAAGGAACCACAAAGGCTGGATGACAAACACATCTGTTTACAAAATGGTCTACTGATTATTTTAAGCCCATTGTTGAGACCTGTTGCTCAGAAACAAAAATTGTTCTCAAAATATTACTGCTCATTGACAATACGCCTGGTCACCTAAGAACTCTGATGGAGATGTACAATGAGTTTAGCGTTGTTTTCATGCCTGCTAACACAATATTCATTATGCAAGGAATAATTTCAACTTTCAAATCTTCTTATTAATAAATATGTTTTGTAAGGTTATATCTGCTAGGGATAGTATTTCCTCTGATGGATTTGAGCAAAATTAATTGAAAACATTTTGGAAAGGATTCACCATTCTATACTCCATGAAGGATAGCCATGATTTATGGGAAGTGGTTCAAATATCAATATTAAGAGGAGTTTGGAAGAAGTTAGTTCTAGCCCTCACCAGTGACTTTGAGGGATTAAAACCATCAATGGAGAAAGTAACTGCAGATGTGGTAGAACTAGCAAGAGAAACAAGTGAATCCTGAATATGTAACTGAATTGTGATAATCTCATGATATAACTTTAATAAATGAGGAGTTGCTTCTTATGGATGAACAAAGGAAGTGGTTTCTTGATATGGAATTTACTCCTGGCAAAGATGATGTGAGGAGTCTTGAAAAGACAACAAAGAATTTAGAATATTGCATAAACCTATTGGATAAAGCAGTGGAAGGGTTTGAGAGTATTGAATTTAATTTTGAAAGGTGTGTGTAAAATGCCATCAAACAGCATCACATACTACAGAGAAATTGTGTTTGAAAGTAAGATTCAATCAATGTGGCCAACTTCATTATTATCTTACTTCAAGAATCTGCTGCAGCCAGCCTTAAGCAACCACCACCTTCAGTAGTTGGCAGCCATCGCCATCAATGCAAGACACTCTGTCAGCAAAAGATTATGACTTGCTGGAGGCTCAGATGATGATTAACAGATTCTCACAATAAGGTGTTTTCTAATTAAATGTGTACACTTTTTAAAGGCATAATGCTATTACACAATTAAGAGACTATGCTGCTGCTGCTAAGTAGCTTCAGTCGAGTCCGACTCTTTGCGACCCCATAGACGGCAGCCGGCCAGGCTCCCCCGTCCCTGGGATTCTCCAGGCAAGAACACTGGAGTGGGTTGCCATTTCCTTCTCCAATGCAGGAAAGTGAAAAGTGAAAGTGAAGTTGCTCAGTCGTGTCTGACTCCTAGCGACCCCATGGACTGCAGCCTACCAGGCTCCTCCGTCCATGGGATTTTCCAGGCAAGAGTACTGAAGTGGGATGCCATTGCCTTCTCCGTAAGAGACTATAGCATAGTATAAACCTAACTTTTACACGTACTGGGAAACTGAAAAAATCATGTGACTTGCTTTTTTGTGATTTTCAGTATTTTATAGTCTGAAAACAAACCTGCAATATCTGCAAGACATGTCTGTATAGTCACTTATGAGTTTAATGCTTTTTATATTTGTATGATACACTTTTAAAACAGTATTATTTGAAATAGGAACCTGAGCTTTTGAAAGAGAAAAAAAATTATTTAAAGTCGTACAGCTAGTAGGTAACACAAGCAGGGAGAAATTAAAAAGCAAAAAGCATGAAGTGATTCTGGGTCAGGAGATGAATTGATAAAGAGAATGTTTCTCTCATGGTATGGAGCTCTTTAAGAATAAATACCATTCTGCCTTCATGAACCATCTGTATCTTAAAGGAGTGAGGATTGGAGCTGATTCAGATAATGGTGTCTAATTCTTTTACTTAAAGTGGCATGCCTAATTGTGCTAACTATGTCATGAATGCCCTGTGAGTTAATAAAAGCTCTTGTTAATATCTTGTATATTTTAATAACCTTAATTGTTCAACATAACTTGCTCAGTATGAATGCAACTGTGCATATACTGTACAACTCCCCAGAGCAATAAGATTCATGCACTGTTACTCAAGTCAGTAACTTCTGGGTACAAAACATGTTAGCAAAATCTTATATCATAGAAATTATTTGTAGCTCATTAGCAATTTCATTCATGGATTTGAAATCAAAATCAAAGGCAATATGATATTTTTAATCTTCGCAACATTTTGATGAAGGCAGAGTGCAGGTCTTCCATACTTATTTGTGGAGGAAGGCACCAAAGCTCAGAGTCTAAGTGGATGGTCCAATATCAAGTACTTGTTTGATCTAGTAATGATGTTTTTAGACCCATCTGATGCCTGGGCCAAGGAATGCTTTACCACACAATGTATCTAGGGTGTGGGATAGAGTATTCAGGCACCCATCCGGCTGCCAATTCTTGACCAAAAGGGACTTTCACCCTTAGAGATAAGATCCATATCTCTGAAATAATTAATACTGGAAATCACTAAGATGGTGTTTAATAAGTATGGTGTGCAAGTTGACAGGGGAGGGACACTAGGTGTGGGCTAGTGTTCAGAGAAGCCTTCATTCTGAAGATGGGGCTTGAACTAAACTTTGAGAGACAGACAGCATTTGGATAGGGAGAGGAAAGAAAGTGAAGTCTAGAAAACAAAGTTTCAGGTAATCTTTAGAAGTGTCCCAATAAACTCTTTGAACCACTTTGTACTTCCATCTACTACTGAATGCTTAGCACTTATCATAGGCCATTTTACAAAGCTTTCCTATATTGTTTCATTCTTTAATCAACAACATATAGCTTCAACCTTTTGAAGAAGAAGCTGTGTTTGCCTTTTACACCTACATTTATAATCTTACAAAATGCTTCCAACTGCAGTGATGTTTTTATTCTTAGTCTTCTGTACTGAGATGAGTACTTCTGCCTCTAGCATGAAATCCAAAATCCTAAGCTTATTTAGAAATCTAGTACCAAGTTTTACTCTAATCTTCTCCAAATGCCAAATTGCAGTTGAAAATATTTTTTAAGCTGCAAAACCACAAGTTAATATCCTTCAATTTGTTCTTTCAGTTTCCATGTTGTTCAACATGGTCAAAATATTTTATAGTAAAGGTCCTAGAATATGAAACTGAGCAGGACACTTTGGGTCCACTCTCAGGTCTATGAACCACTCCTACTTGTATTCCTGTCTATGTCCTCCTTCTCTTGACGTTTAAGGCTTTGCTTCAGGCTTCTCCGGAGTCCCAAAATGCTGGCTCAGGAGTTAATGATTAGAAGAATGTCAATGTATAGTAACAAAGAATGACAATTGGACCAGGAGAACTGGTAACCATTTAAACAGTACAGCAGGGTCACAGAATCTTTAGTTCCCCCTGAAGGACATAGATAATAATATATGACACACACTCCCAAATTGGATTTATAGAAATAAGTCCTGTACCAGATGGAAACTACTGACTACAAGCATGTAGACCTTAGGCACCAGGTTGATGATGCTGATTCATGAAACATCACCCTGTTACCTCACTACCAACCAATAAGAAAAACGTCTACAAGCTGACTAGACACTCTGCAAGCCACAGGCTTTTAAAAACTCTTCCCTGAAAGTTATTAGGAAGTTTGGGTCTTTTGAGCATGAGCTGTCTGTTTTCCTTACTTGGTGTACTGCAGTAAGCTCTGCACTTCCCTTCCCTCAAACCTGTGTCAATAGACTGGCTTTGCTGGGTGTCAGGCAAAAGGACCCAAAATCTAGGTGCAGTAATACATATATTTACATCATAAGATTTATGGTGACAAGAAGAGAATGTGCATCAATAAATGCTTATGTGACACCCCCATGTGGGGCATTATCAAGGGCTTATACCTGATGGAATTAGTTAGTGATCATTTAGTATGCTGTCTTAGAGTAGTAATGCTGGAGAAGCTAAAGTTGAATGGTTCTATGAAGACCTACAAGACCTTTTAGAATTAACACCCAAAAAAGATATCCTTTTCATTATAGGGGACTGGAATGCAAAAGTAGGATGTCAAGAAACACCTGGAATAATGGGAAAATTTGGCTTTGGAGTACAGAATAAAGCAGAGCAAAGGCTAATAGAGCTTTGCCAAGAGAACTGGTCATAGCAAACACCCTCTTTCACAACACAAGAGAAGACTCTACACATGGACATCACCAGATGGCCAACACCAAAATTAGATTGATTATATTCTTTGCAGCCAAAGATGGAAAGGCTCTATACAGTCAGCAAAAACAAGACCAGGAGTTGACTGTGGCTCAGATCATAATCTCCTTATTGCCAAATCCAGACTTAAATTGAAGAAAGTGGGGAAAACCACAAGACCATTCAGGTATGACCTAAATCAAATCCCTTATGATTATACAGTGGAAGTGAGAAATAGATTTAAGGGACTAAATCTGATAGACAGAGTGCCTGATGAACTATGGATGGAAGTTTGTAACATTGTACAGGAGACCAGGAGCAAGACCATCCCCAAGAAAAAGAAATGCAAAAAAGCAAAGTGGCTCTCTGAGGAGGCCTTACAAATAGTTGTGAAAACAAGAGAAGCAAAAAGCAAAGGAGAAAAGGAAAGATATAAGCATCTGAATGCAGAGTTTCAAAGAATAGCAAAGAGAGATAAGAAAGCCTTCCTCAGTGATCAATGCAAAGAAATAGAGGAAAATAATAGAATGGGAAAGACTAGAGATCTCTTCAGGAAAATTAGAGATACCAAGGGAGTACTTTATGCAAAAATGGGCTCAATAAAGGACAGAGATGGTAGGGACCTAACAGAAGCAGAAGATATTAAGAAGAGGTGGCAAGAATACACAGAAAACTGTACCAAACTTCACAACTCAGATAATCACAATGGTATGATCACTCACCTAGAGCCAGACATCCTGGAATGTGAAGTCAAGTGGGCCTTAGGAAGCATCACTACAGACAAAACTAGTGGGGATGATGGAATTGCAGTTGAGCTATCTCAAATCCTAAAAGATGATGGCGTGCAAGTGTTGCACTCAATACACCAGCAAATCTGGAAAACTCAGCAGTGGCCACAGAACTGGAAAAGGTCAGTTTTCATTTCAATCCTAAAGCAGGGCAATGCCAAAGAATGCTCAAACTACTGCACAACTGCATTCATCTCACACACTAGCAAAGTAATGCTCAAAATTCTCCAAGCCAGGCTTCAGCAATACATGAACTGTGAAATTCCAGATATTCAAGCTGGTGTTAGAAAAGGCAGAGGAACCAGAGATCAAATGACCAACATCTGCTGGATCAACGAAAAAGCAAGAGAGTTCTGGAAAAACATCTACTTCTGCTTTATTGACTATGCCAAAGCCTTTGATTGTGTAGATCACAAGAAACTGTGGAAAATTCTGAAAGAAATGGGAATAGCAGACCACCTGACCGCCCTCTTGAGAAACTGTATGCAGGTCAGGAAGCAACAGTTAGAACTGGACATGGAACAACAGACTGGTTTCAAATAGGGAAAGGAGGCTGTATATTGTCACCCTGCTTATTTAACTTATATGCAGAGTACATCATGAGAAATGCTGGCCTGGATGAAGGACAAGCTGGAATGAAGATTACTGGGAAAAATATCAATAACCTCAGATATGCAGATGACACCACCCTTATGGCAGAAGGCTAAGAACTAAGGAGCCTCTTGATGAAAGTGAAAGAGGAGGATGAAAAAGTTGGCTTAAAGCTCAACGTTCAGAAAACTAAGATCATGGCATCCGGTCCCATCACCTCATGGCAAGTAGATGGGGAAACAGTGGCTGACTTTATTTTTTTGGGCTCCAAAATCACTGCAGATGGTGACTGCATCCATGAAAGTAAAAAACACTTGCTTCTTGGAAGGAAAGTTATGACCAACCTAGACAGCATATTAAAAAGCAGAGACGTTACTTTTCCAACAAAGGTCCATCTAGTCAAAGCTATGGTTTTTCCAGTGGTCATGTATGGATGTGAAATTTGGACTGCAAAGAAAGCTGAGTGCTGAAGAATTGATGCTTTTGAATTGTGGAGTTGGAGAAGATTCTTGAGAGTTCCTTGGACTGCAAGGAGATCCTTCCTAAAGGAGATCAGTCATGGGGTTTCATTGGAAGGACTGATGTTGAAGCCGAAACTCCAATACTTTGGCCACCTGATGCAAAGTGCTGACTCATTTGAAAGGACCCTGATGCTGGGAAAGATTGAGGGCAGGAGAAGGGGATGACAGAGGATGAGATGGTTGGATGGCATCATAGACTCAATGGACATGAGTTTGAGTAAGCTCTGTGAGTTGATGATGGACAGGGAGGCCTGGCATGCTGCAGTTCATGGTGTCACAAAGAGTTGAACATGACTGAGTGACTTAACTGAACTGAACTTAGAGTTATGGGGAAAATTCTCTAAGAATTCAGGTTTTAGAGAGGAACTGGCTCAGTCTTTTAGGTGATTTGTGAATAAAAGGGCTGAGGTGAGGTGAAGAGGAATAGAATTGCCTAAGATATTTTCCTGTGCATAATGTATATTTCCTTTACTTTTTGATCTCCTCTTGTGTATATCTTATTTCTATAAAAGTGTACTCTCATGGGACTGTCAAATATATTGTCTACAGTTAATCCAGGTGTTAATCCAATGGTTAATCTTCAACAGGATTAATATGTTCCAGAACTAAGTGAATTTTAATATTAAGCATACAAAGCACAAATAGAAATGAGAGAGTAAACAATGATTACAATTAAATGGGATAGGACTGAGCATGTTCTGTCTAGTGTGCCATCAAATGAAATTATTTAGAACACATACAGTATTGCTATTTATAGCCAATCATACTGAATACACTAAAGTTATCATCAACAGCAGCCTTATGTGGAAAAAGATTAAAGTTTTAGAGCAATACTTTGAAAAAAGCTTAGAATATGGATTTGAACCAAGATGCAAAATTACTGTTTAAGAATGGAAGTGCTCTTAACTTGGAAACATTTTCTTCTCAAAAAGTAAAAAGATGAAGAAGGAAAAAGAGACCAGAGATACATATTACTGCTCTTAATGTGAAGAAAAATGACTAGGACTCTGGAGCACAGAGAATAGTCAGTGTAGAAGAAAGTGTCTTAGTTAAATATAATGCAGTTTTGGGAAAAATGCTAAAGTAATCCATGACAATTTCTTATTCAAGTGTCTTATTAGTAGCTGCCCATAGTTTTTAGTGATTTACTTAGAGTGTTTATCTAATTTCAATGATGAGATGGTGGTTGTAATCCTTGTTGATAAAATAAAATAGAATTGAGGTTTAAAAGCATTTACAAATAGAGATGAAAATGGCAACTCACTCCAGTACTCTTGCCTAGAGAATCCCACGGAGGAGCCTGGTGGGCTACAGTCTGTGGGGTTGCAGAGTCAGAAATGACTGAAGTGACGAAGCATGCATTCACAACAAAAAGCCAAGAAAATCATATATCAATATATTTTTCCAAGAAATGATAAATATAGCTCCCAGAATTGTACAACTGGTAATTCATATTTACTTTTAGATCTGGAAATTTTACCTATAAAAAGCTTGAACAGATATTTGTTGTTGTTGCTTAGTCACTAAGTTATGTTCAAGTCTTTTGCAACTCTATTGACTGTAGCCCACTAGGTTCCTCATCCATGGGGTTTCCCAGGCAAGAACACTGGAGTGGGTTGCCATCTTCTTCTCCAGGGGATCTTCCCAACCCAGGGACTGAATCTGTGTCACTGAGCCATGTGGGAAGCCCATGAACAGATATACCTATGAAGTTATTGATGATGAGGACCATATTTGATTCACATTAGAAAGAGAAACATTATCAGCATAATTCTTCCATATACTAGGCTTATGTTCGAACATAATGAACAGTATCTTGAGAAGGATTACTTCAATAAGGAGTGAACTCTCTTTCATTTTCCTAAACAATATTCCTTAAGATTCTAATTAAGCTGTGTGACAGTGTATGAAAGCTTCTACCTCCCCATTTGTAAACGTATGTACCTGGAGACATTAATTAGATATTTAATGAAACAAGTATTTCAAGGTGAAATCAGTTTGCAAAATGATGTTTAATACTAAGTTGCATCAGTTATGTATTGATGTGTAACGAACTTGCCCAAAATTTAGTGGCATAAAACAAATTTGTTTTATATTTGCTTGCAATCCTATGAGTCGTCTGGGCAATTCTGCTGGTCTTGTCTATGGTTACCAACGTGGTACAATCACCTATTGCTGACTGGGGTTTGATGGTCTAAGATGGTCTCAGTCTAAGATGGTCTCACTCACACCTCTGATGGTTGGTGCTGACTAGCAGCTGGACCCATCTCCATGTGGTCTCTCATTCTCAAGGAGATAGCTCAACTTCTTTACAAAGTGTCAGGGGGTGTCCAAGAGGGTGAGCGGGAAGCTAAAGACCTTGTGCTAAAGGCTCAGATATTGCATAAAATCATTTCCACTACATTTTATCGGCCAAAGCAAGTTTTAAGGCCTGCCATGATTGAAGGTCCTGCTCTTAATGGGAGCATCTACAGAGAATTTATGACCATTTCTAGACTACTACTTATGTAAAACAATTTTCTACACCACATAATGTTACACAATTACTAAAAATTAATTATATCCATGGAATTGTAGTATGTATTGCTTATGAGTGTGTTTATGTGCATGTGAAAATTCATTGATTAAGGGTTATAAGAATATACTTAGGGAGACTCAACTTTGGTCCATTAATCTTCCTCTTTTGATCCTCAGGCCAATATTTAAAAATAATCTGTAGGTCTGAGAAATTTCTGAGGTTCATTCTCAATTCCCCTACCACTGACTGGAACCTGGGGCTCATTAGTAGTCATGATTATAGCCTTAGCTTAGGACCCATGGATGGAAAAAACCTAGTCATTCACTTTCAGTCTTATCATGTGCTAAATGGAGGAAAGAGAGAGGGAATAATTTTTCAAGAATACCTCTATAGGCAGCAAACCTTGATTAGCCATATTAGCTGTTATCATGAAATTTATATCTATTAAAGTTTAGTTATATTGCTTATCAGTTTTAAAAGCTATGGCAAGATACATGCCCAAGTTCACTTCTTGGCCCTGATTCCCATTTGCTGAGAGATTTAAGACAAATAAAAAAACAGTTTTAGAAATAATTGCCTCATTTATTAAATATAAATAGTAAAATCTATTTCAGTGTTATTTAGGATTTAGTGAAATATGCTTAAAGAATGGTTGACCTAAAGTAACTGCCTATAAATAGATGCTACTGTTGTTACTTCCAATGCACATTTGATGCTGTAGGTTTCTCCCTAATTCTTTCCTTCTTTTTCATGCTATTCTCCTGGAGTAAATGACTCTAATCCCTTTACCATCCAGCTTCTCTTCTTAACCTCTTTGTGAAAATTGCCCCCTCAAAGTTCACCAAATATACTGATGTCAAACCATCCGTATGTTTTTGGAATAAACCTTGCATGATCTGAGTGTACAGCTGGGTCCTCTAAAAAGAAAAAAAAAACTGAGACAAAAATGAAGGTGCCAACAATTTACTCAGAAGATGCTGGTTGGGAACTGTGGGGTTTAGTGAAAAGGAAAAAATGAGGTCAGAGAAGATGCAATGCATCGCAGTACGATATATTCTAGCACTGGCCACTGCTTCATCATGAGCTCTGGATAACAAAGACTGGCAAGATTCTCAGCTGGCTTTTTTATTTAGCATATATTTCTCTGGCAGCGCTGCAAAGAGAAATCATGTCTCTGAGAGGTTACGTTAGAGAAAGGAGGAAGAATTTATCTGCCCAGCTCCTTTGGAGTCTGCATTTTTCACTGGTTAAGGTTTACCCCACAGGGCCCTAAAGCACCCACGTTTCTTTATTGTACCATCTTGGTGGCTGCTTTGGAAGGTAGCTCTCCCACTGCAGAGTGTGGTGCTTCATCCATATTTGAAAGTGGAAAAGTGTCCCATCCATTACCTTTAGAGAGAGTTGCTAGAATGTTCTAAAACCATTGGGCCTCTAAAACTTTCCCTGATAAAGCAATACTCTGAGATTTGTTGTGTAGTTGCTAAGTCATGTCTGACTCTTTTGAGACCCCATGGACTGTTACCTGCCAGACTCCTCTGTCCATGGGATTTCCCAGGTATGAATACTGGAGTAGGTTGCAATTTTCTTCTCTAGGGTATCTTTCCAACTCAGGGAATGAACCCACATCTCCTGCTATGGCAGGTGGATACTTTACCACTGAGTCCCCTTGGAAGCCCAGTACTCTGAGCGCTTTGGTTATTTTCCTTCCCCTCTCTGAGGCATGTGTGTCTAGTAGGAAATTTAGTACAGTCTAACATACATATTTATTCCTACTTACCTGGTTCATAATTGTGTGGCATCATCAGTATAGTAGTCCTGGTAATATTCTTTGGAATGTCAAAGCCTTAGCGTCCCTAAGAACTATGTTATGACTGAGAACAAGTTAATATAACTGAGGCAACAAAGGAGACAAATTTAATGGGCATGTATATGAATTATCAGACCCACACTAAACATTTTTTTTTAGCAATAGTTCTAATCTGTAATTCCTCCAAAAAGCCACAGAAACAGAAAGGATGTTTTAAGGTAAATGGCTCATATAAATTTCAGCTGCTATTGGGATTCATTAACAACAATAGGTAATTGTTGGGAAAAGGTATAGAGATCAATCAGAATTTCTCACAGCTCAGCTATATTGCATTGTGGTAGTTTTTAATGTCACAGGCCTGCTTGTTTCCCAAATCTTCTATACAATTACAGCAAATAAAGCTTAGCTTCACTCTTCCCCAACTATTTCCTCCTATCCTTATTTCCATTAAATTTCATAGAGAATTATAAAGTATATCTATAGTTAATTTGGATTAATGACAGGGATTTAGAGTGAAGAGAATTTCACATTGAAGCATTCAGGTTCTTTGGTTAGTGCTCGAGGCATTGTGCACGCACTCATCCATCCATTTATTCATTTGTTCCACAAATTCTTATTTAATAAGAACATGTGGAGTTCTAAACCTAGAACTCTAGGGAGACTAGAGAAGTGGACATTTGAGAGCCAATTGCATCAAGATGAACAAGGAAGATTGAAGGCTGCTCTCCAAGAGAGAGGCGCCTGTTCCTAGGTGGCGCTACTGAAAAAGAATCCGCCTGCTAGTACAGGAGACGTGAGAGGTGGGGGTTTAATCCCTGGGTCTGGACGATCCCTGGAGTAAGAAATGGAAACACACTCCAGTACTCTTGCCTAGAAAATTCTATGACAGAGGAGTGCACAGGGTCACAAAGACTAAGACTCGACTGAGCACGTATGCACGCACTGCAAGAGAGAAGGAAAATAAGAAGATGTAAAAAATTAGTTTCAGGGAAAGCTCAGACTTAGGAGGATAAGAAAAAGCTATTATTAAAAACAAAACTCCACTTTGTTGTGAAAGGGACAGTTCTTGTAGAAGATACACTCAACTGAGCCGAGAACATTTCAACTCTTTAAGGAATGTTGATGACTCAAAATATGGTCCCTGGGTCAGCAGTTTCAGCACACTGGTTAGAGGTACAAAGTCTCACCATAGCCTAGTGTACCAGAAATCTGTGACTGAGGCCTTGAAGTATGATTTTTTAACAACCACCCCCCGACCTCCCCACTGGTTATTCTGATGCAGACTAAAGGCTGAGAAACACGGCTGTAAAAAATTCTATCCCTTGACTTTCAGAGGTAATCTACGGAATTCTTACATGCTCCTCCAGAGTAACATGCTTATTAGGGATGAGATGACTTTTTTCCTCCATATTCAGTGGTCTGTTGTAAATGTTCATGCTCATTAATTGAGGGGAAAAATATCAACGTACAGTCAGAGTTCTGACAGGCAGAAACTGGAGGTAATATTTATTATTATTCTTACCGACCATGACACTAGGATGGCCTTACGACATATGAAGCACTTTTTAAATACCTGCTGAATTAGTTCCAATGAGAACAAATCAATCTTGAGGTTTTAACTAGAAAAGTAAAATTCAATAATTATGTATTATATTGGAAGCTATTCAAACCTAATCTTCTAGATCCACGATCATTTTCTTCAGCGTGCAAGAATGAGAAATGAAGTTCAAATGAACATCCCTAGAGACTGTGAGAAACTCAATGATAAAAGAAAGATTAAATTATGTACTGAGGCAGAAAAACCCACTAGGGTAGAAAAAGATCTCAGATGTTTTAGAATGATGTTAAACAACAAAACAATACAATACACAACAAACCCCTTGTTTTGTTAAGAATTCATGCATATATAATACTACATTTTAGAAAACAGTGTGAAGACATGTTGTAAAGATGAGGCATAAGAATAACTTTTTGTTAAAGCAATGACCATGATTATGTGATTGCTTACTATATGTTGGGCTTTATGTTAAGACTGTTGTTTATGTTATCACATGGAAGAATGTCAGGTAGGTGTTATACGTTTTATGGAAGGGAAAACTGAGAATCAGGGAGATTAAGGGTTTACCCAAGGTCATGAGGTAGTAAGCAGTCTAGTATGAGGACTCCACCTAAGTATGCCTTGCTGTGCTGTGCTTTTTGCATTTTTTTTTCCCTTGGTGATGGACTTGATCACTACCTCCTATACAATGTTATGAACCTCCATTCATAGTTCTTCAGGCACTCGTCTATCAGATCTAATCCCTTGAATCTATTTGTCACTTCCACTCTATAATCATAAGGGATGGATTTAGGTCATACCTGAATGGGCTAGTGGTTTTCCCTACTTTCTTCAATTTAAGTCTGAATTTGGCAATAAGGAGTTCATGATCTGAGCCACAGTCAGCTCCCGGTCTTATTTTTGCTGACTGTATAGAGTTTCTCCATCTTTGGCTGCAAAGAATATAGTCAATCTGATTTCAGTGTTGACCATCTGGTGATTTCCATGTGTAGTCTTCTCTTGTGTTGTTGGAAGAGGGTGTCTGCTATGACCAGCGCGTTCTCTTGGCAAAACTCTATCAGCCTTTGCCCTGCTTCATTCTGTACTCCAAAGCCAAATTTGCCTGTTACTCCAGGTTTTTCTTGACTTCCTATTTTTGCATTCTAGTCCCCTATAACGAAAAGGACCTCTTTTTTGGGTGTTAGTTCTAGGTCTTCTGGGTCTTCATAGAACCATTCAACTTCAGCTTCTTCAGCATTATTGGTCAGGGTATAGACTTGGATTACTGTGATATTGAATGGTTTGCTTGGAAATGAACAGAGATCATTCTGTTGTTTTTGAGATTGCATCCAAGTACTTAAGCAAGAGAGTTGCAGAAAAACATCTACTTCTGCTTTATTGACTATGCCAAAGCCTTTGACTGTGTGGATCACAACAAACTGGACAGTTCTGAAAGAGATGCGAATACCAGACTACCTGATCTGCCTCCTGAGAAATCTGTATGCAGGTAAAGAAGCAAAAGTTAGAACTGGACATGGAACAACAGACTGTTTCCAAATTGGGAAAGGAGTACGTCAAGGCCATATAATCAACCTGCTCATTTTACTTATATGCAGAGTACATCATGAGAAACGCTGGGCTGGCAGAAGCACAAGCTGGAAACAAGATTGCTGGGAGAAATATCAATAACCTCAGATATGCAGATGACACCACCCTTATGGCAGAAAATGAAGAAGAACTAAAGAGCCTCTTGATGAAAGTGAAAGAGGAGAGTGAAAAAGTTGGCTTAAAGCTCAACATTCAGAAAACGAAGATCATGGCATCTGGTCCCACCACTGCATGGCAAATAGATGGGGAAACAGTGGAAACAGTGACAGAGTTTATTTTTTGGGCTCCAAAATCACTGCAGATGGTGACTGAAGCCATAAAATTAAAAGACTCTTGCTCCTTGGAAGAAAAGTTATAGCAACCTAAACAGCATATTACAAAGCAGAGACATTACTTTGCCAACAAAGCTCTGTCTAGTAAAAGCTATAGTTTTTCCAGTAGTCCTGTATGGATGTGAGAGTCAGACTATAAAGAAAGCTGAGCACCGAAGAATTGATGCTTTTGAACTGTGGTGTTGGAGAAAACTCTTGAGAGTCCCTTGGACTGCAAGGAGATCCATCCCGTCCATCCTGAAGGAAATCAGTCCTGAATACTCCTTGGAAGGACTGATGCTGAAGCTGAAACTCCAATACTTTGGCCACCTGATGTGAAGAACTGACTCACTGAAAAGACCCTGATGCTGGGAAAGATTGAAGGTGGGATGAGAAGGGGATGACAGAAGATGAGATGGTTGGATGGCATCACTGACTCAATGGATATGAGTTTGAGTAAGCTCTGAGAGTTGGTGATGGAGAGGGAAGCCTGGTGTGCTGCAGTCCATGAGGTTGCAAAGAGTTGGACACAACTGAGCGACTGAACTGAACTGAACTGTGCTGTGCTTAGTTGCTCAGTCATGTCCAACTCTTTGTGACACCATGAAATATAGCCCACCCAACTCCTCCAACCAAGGAATTGTTCAGGCAAGAATACTAGAATGGGCAGTCATTCCCTTCTTCAGGGGATCTTCCCAACCACAGGGATTGAACCCTCCTGGTCTCTTGCATTGCGGGCAGATTCCCTACTGTCTGAGGTACCAGGAAAGCCTATTACCTTTGATAGTAAATATGTAGAGTTAATCCTCTATCTCATCAGAGCTTCTTCAAGGACACATTTCTAAGACCTTCAGCCAGCTATGCTTTAACCTTTCCAGAGCTGATGTGAAATCCAGGACAACCATGTATGCCGCCAGGAGCATTCCTATGCTTAAGGTTCCCCTTCAGGTAGTAGTAAATGAGAACAGAATATATCCAGTTATTGTTAGAAGTGAAAAAAACAAAAACAGAAATAGAAAATGTGTTCACAGCCTGGCCCTGAATGCAGTATCATGCACATAAAGGCTATATCTCCACCGGAACTCCCCACTGGTGAGTAAACCAATGGGGGACTGATTGCTCAGCCCCATAATGATCAATGGTACAAAGTTGTGTACCCACATCTAGAGACCACAAGAGAAAGTGGCATTTGGATTATAAGATTTCTGTCAGCAATTGAACCAAATGACATGGGTCAGTGGTTTCCCTTTGTTAGAACTTGAGCCAAGGGGAGCCGAATGACCCTGAGCAGAGAAAGTGGCGCCTGGGAGTCTAGGCAGCCCGGCAGCACTTGAAAAAAGTCAGAAAATTAAAGGGAAAAGTGTGATATGGGAAGTGATCCTGCAGGGAGCAGGGCTTTATGGTCATTTAAACCTATATTTTATCTAAAACAATCCATCTCATGGTTTGGAGCTGGGAGGAAGAATGGGTATGACTAAGTTCTGTGAGCAAAGGAAAGCCCTGAGATGTGTCCATGCTTGCAAGCATTACCTCCAGCTTGTTATTGGGAATTCAGAGCTTGGTGGAACAGCTTTCTCTTTTTCATTGAGCATCTTCTTTCATTCCACTATTACTCACGTGTATATTTCATACTGTTGGAGGAACTCAGCCCAGATAAGGGGCTGCCAAACTTTTTCCATAAAGGCCCGGATATTAATAGTAAATATTATAAGCTCCATGATTATACAGTTGCTACATTATTATTCAGTTTTGCTAGTGTAACATGAAAGGAAGATATTCCGCGGACAGAGGAACCTGGCAGGCTACAGTCCATGGGGTCACAAAGAGTTGGACACAAATGAGGAAGACATAAGCAATACATAAACACGAGAGTATTCTGTTTTTGAATTATACTTCATTTTAAAAACTAGCAGTCCTAATTTGGCCCATAGGCTATAGTTTGCTGACCTTGGCTCTAGTTTTGGTTTCTAAGTCTTCTATGACTGATAATAATAGAGGACATAAATATCATAAAATCCATTGTACTTTTTAACAATGATGCTGCCATCTGGTGTTCTAGTGTCATGAGTGGCCTCCTTTGACTCACTTAGCTGGAGTTGGGTAGTGCTTCAGGTAAACTTGTGACCAATACTGCCATCCTACTGGACCCAACCTTAAAAGCAAGTTTTCCTCAGTGGGCTTTTGACCTAGAACAACGCTTCCCCAAATTTTGACCCTATTCTTATCCAAATCTTTCTCCTATAGTTCAAAGATAAGGTCATGATTTTCATTAGGTCACCTGTAAAAAGTATGTGAGGTTTTCCTGGTTAAATTTACAAAATTCATAAAGCAATGAAATATATTCAGAATTGGATTCAACCATCTGGAAATTCCTCAAAATGCCATTTAACTAAAAGCTGTTTATTTGGAGAAAAAAAATTAATTTATATTTCTTATGATTTCATTTTTCAGAAAGTTATGAAAAGGAACTTCTGCTGCATAAAATATCATTAAAGATAATAAGAAAGAAAGAGATTGGAAAGATGAATCAACAGAGGACTTGAGGGGAAATAATGACATCCTATAAGATTTCCATTGTGTTTAAGAACAGTTGGATAGAATCATGTAAGAAACCCGAGAAAGCAGTTTTCTTTCCAAAGAAGACAAATATGAAAAGAGCAACTAAAATTTTAGGAAAAGGTAAAAATATTTCTGTTTATATTTGAGGCATGTAAATTAACAACCAAAGGAAAAAACCTGACATTTGGTCCAAGGACGACAGATCATTTAACAAGATCATACTTTCTCTTGGGTTACCTAAGTGACTGAAAAAATAATAAGCTAGGATTTCAGACATGAGCATAATCTTTTTCTCAGATTTTACCCACTCTCTGCTTTAGTATATTTTTGAGCTTTTTTGAAGATTCTCTGCCTTAGGGATGCTTCTTAAAAATCTCAATGTTGTACAGTGGAAATTAATACAACATTGTAAAGCAATAATATCCCAATTAAAATAATAAAAATTACCTAGCCATCAGCTTTATTCTAAAGCTACTGAGTTAGAATTTCTGGGTATGGTAACTTGGATACATGTAATGTTAATGGATACTTTAGTGCATCTCAGCCACACTGAAGCCTGAGCACTACTCTTATTCCCACTTTGTTGACCAAAAACTCTCCCCTATTCCTTGGACAAGCGTTGCTCAGCAACAACTCTGAAAAAGGCACTGTTAAAGATTGAATTGCTTCCCACCACCAAACCAAATTTACATGTGAAAGCCCTAACTTCAAAGTTAATGTGGCCCTTAAAGAGGCAATTAAGGTTACATAAGACTATAAACATGGGCTTTAATCCAATTTTGTGTGTCCTCTGTCGTGTCCAACTCTTTGTGACCCCATGAACTGTAGCCTGCCAGGTTCCTATGTCTATGAGATTTTCCAGGGAAGAATACTAGAGTGGCTTGCCATTTCCTCCTCCAGAGGATCCTCCTGACCCAGGGGTTGAACCTGTGATCCTTGGCCTCCTGCAGTGGCAGGTGGATTCTTTACCATTGTGCCACTCAGGCTTTCCTGGTGGTTCAGATGGTAAAGAATCTGCCTGCAATGCAGGAGACTCGGGTTTGATTCCTGGGTTCGAAAAATTCCCCTGGAGACGGGAATGGCTACCCACTTCAGTACGCTTGCCTGGAGATTCAGGAGACTGGTAGGCTATAGTCTGTGGAGTCTCAAAATGTTGGATATGACTGAGCGAATCCAATTTTACTGGCATTTTAGTAAGAAGAGGATCTTTGGCCAGGCAAAGAGGACACGATTGATATGTATGCACAAAGGAAGACCATGTGAACATAAAGAAGGAGCAGTCTGCAAGCGAAGGAGAGAGACCTCAGGAAAAACAAACCTGCTAACATTTGATCTTGGATTTCTAGCCTCTAGAGCTGTGAGAAGATAAATTTCTCATTGAACTTGATTTCTGTGCCAATGCTTTATGTAATCAAATTGCATCCATTCAACGACCCTCAGAAATAATATTTATTATCATCCCCATTCTATAGATGAAGAAATAGAGGTTCCAATGACCTGAATTTGCTGGCTAACAAGCAAAAAATTATCCAGCAAATAAGAAGCAAATTAAGGCATTAAAGCCAGGTCTTACTATTGCCATAGGTGATATTCTTAAGAACTTGAGTGAGCACCAAGTACTCAGCAGATCAGGGCAGGTGGGTAGAGCTCTGTGGTTGACCAGATAGAATGTTCTTCTATGCTGAGAGTGCACTCATCACAACACACAGCTGTTGGCCTAGCTAGTTATGAGGACAGCAGCAAAGTTTAGAACATCTCATGTTTGTGCTGCTACCAGGTCATCCCATGCAACAAGGGCTGATAAGAGGGACTAAGGAAGCCTAGAGGTATAGTCTTATGCCCTATAGTCTAGTATAAGGTGTGGACACAGTCTCTCCCATCAGCCTTCTTTAGAGCTCCTTTGAGCCTTCCTGTGTTGTACTTTGCTCAGCCATGTCAGTCGTGTCCAACTCTTTGCAACCCTGTGGACTGTAGCCCTCCATGTGTCTCTATACATGGGATTCTCCAGGCAAGAATACTGGAGTGAGTTGCAGTGCCCTCCTCCATGGGATCTTCTTGAACCAGGGATGGAATCCAGGTCTCTTGCATTGTAGGCAGATTCTTTACTGTCTAAGCCACCAAAGAAGACCTTGGGCCTTCTTGTGACAAGGCAAATACAATAAAACAGCAATCTAGAGCTGGAATCTCACTAGGAGCTTATAAATCTCCATGAGGTAATGATGTCTTCAACAGCAGGTAAAATATCACAATATAGTGTGGAAAGGTTTATAAAGTTGGACAATAAACTAAATATTTGGTTTAGTTGTTTGTAGGGAGAAGGCAATGGCACCCCACTCCAGTACTCTTGCCTGGAAAATCCCATAGACGGAGGAGCCTGGTAGGCTGCAGTCCATGGGGTCGCTAAGAGTTGGACACGACTGAGCAACTTCACTCTCACTCTTCACTTTCATGCATTGGAGAAGGAAATGGCAACCCACTCTAGTGTTCTTGCCTTGAGAATCCCAGGGACGGAGGAGCCTGGTGGGCTATCATCTATGGGGTCGCACAAAGTCGGACACGACTGAAGTGACTTAGCAGCAGTAGCAGCAGCAGCAGGGAGATAGCAAAGCATAGTGTTTAAAATGTGCGGGTGCTGAAATCAGATTGTTGGAATTCGAAATCTTAGTTCTGCTACCCTAAAACTTTCGGCAAGTTACTAGTCTAAGACACAGTTTCCTCATCTATAAAACTGAGCTAATAACTGTATGTACATCATAGGTTTATTATATATATTGAGACAGTTCAATGAAATGATCCACTGTAAAGACTCCTCCAATGTTAGTGTAAGTGACAATTGTGATGCCAGGTAGATATTTCTACAGCTCTGGAGAAAGACTATTAGGCCTGATAGAAGGGAGAGGAATTGGGAAAGTGGACAGTGGAGTATACTGAAGTGGGGATCAGAACCCTCTTCCTTAGTTTTTTGACTTCCCTCTTTCTTCTACTGTTTTAGTCCCTGGTTTCCTCTCTGGATACCACTTTAGGAACTTCGATTTTCTTCATTAATGATTTAATCAACTAATTCAATCATATGTTCTTTCATTTCTTCATTAAAGTTGCTGAGCATTAGTTTCCTTGTAGGTTACAGGAATGATAGGATGATACTTTAACTTCTAAAGATACAAATATGAGTTTTGCACTAACATCCATGGTTTAGGAAGATCTGTCAAGTACATTGTCAAGTCTGGGAGGATATAGTAATCCTGGAATATAGACAAAACTGGTTATCATGCCTTTTCTATATAAGAGAACCAAAGCTAGTTACTACATAAATGTTAACAGGTATTGCTTGGGGACTTACTCTGATGCCATTGAACAATGTCCAAGTGTTACTCAAGTAGCAGCTATATCAAGTCATGTGTTATGATGCAATAAGAAAACCATAAATTCACTGTAGGGGTTTAAAATAGAGAAAAAATTATCTCATCTGAATGAAGTAATCATGGAAGATTTAATGGAGGAGGTGGGATTGAAACTATAATTTGATGAAAGAGAAGAAAACTCTGTTTCTGAAAATCAGAAATCTAAATTTGGGCCTGAAGTAAATTTATGTGACATTTAAAAGATAGTCAGGTTCAGTGTTCTAGAGATCATGCTTCCAATTGCTTATAAATAGATGAAATTCAATATAATTATCAGTTGGGCTCTGTTTAGTGGCTTGTTTATTGCTATTTAAGCAATCAAGTTTTAAATAAAACATGAAAAGAGAAATGCAAAATGATGCCAATGGAAATAAATCAAACTTAATTAGTTTCCAGGTACACACCTCTTATTCGGGCCTCCAGCTGGCTTTCTTTATGGTCCTTGTCAATGTGAAGAATGAGGAATGACCATGTTAAAGCAGATACTCAGAGGGCAAAGACAAACAGGTGTATTTCCCACAGTTTAGAGGAAAAAAAATGAGGATTTTGTTGATTATTTGTAAAGTTAGACTTTTATGCTTTTTAAGGGAGTGATTGTAGTTTCCTAGAATGTTCATTCTGAAGTAATCATGAAAATAATTAACACTTTACATAATCATTATGAATTGATGATATAATTGTGTACTGATAGAAAACATACTATTGATTATTATTCTGTGGATGAAGAAACACCTTTTTCTAACTTAACCTCATTCGAAATATAAGAGAACACAAAACACGTAGTTAAACCATAGTGTAAATTAGATAGATTTTAATTCATGCCACTCTTTCTTTGATGTTGAAAACTCCCAGGCCAGCTTATTTTACATTGTATAAGTTATGATGTCAGACCAAGATCAGCTTCCTCATTTTCTGTATGTGACACAAATAAGTGTGGGAGAAAACAAAACTTATATTGAATAAATGTACCCTTGCTGCCCTATGAAATTGAAGATGACAAGAATTCACCTTTAACAAAACATATACTTACTAGGCAAAAATGTGTTTTTAATTTATAACATGTGCAAAAGTCTCTTTTGTCTTGTTTGTTTCTGAACATTGCTTAGTGCTGCAGATTTTCCCCCTGGTTTTTTTATCTGTGAAGTGCAGCAGCTCATTTGCATATTTCTAGTCTCATGAAAATTTAAGGGTACAGGACCTAAGTGAATGATTTTCTATTTTACTTGATATTCTGGCTGTGAACAACCCCTGGATCTATCAGATTTTTGTCTTATTTTCCAATTTCTTTTAGTTATGTGGTGAAAGAAAATTGTATATCCAATTGGAAAGCTTTATATAGCAAGTCAGATTTGCACTTAAGATTTTCACTTAAGATAAATAATGTTAACCATTATGGTGATTTAAAAAAATACATGCTTTTGTTTGTATTCTTTTGGTATTAATATGTTCTCTCAAATTATTCTTTAAAATACAATGGTTTTAAGACATATCTCTTTGTGTAATAACCTGGAAAATTTCCAGGTAAGATTATTCTTTGGATTACAGTCTTCCTGTGTATTTATGTAGCATATAACCCCAGAACTATAAACAAGGTTAAATTTGATAGTGCCCAGCCTGGCTGGAGCCAAAGTAGATTACTTATGATTAAATGCAGGTGAATTTTTATTTTTCGGGAAGAAGAAAATATTGTTGAGATGAAGCCCAAATGATGAGGTTTTTGTGATAGTGGTTGGTGGGGGAAGTGGGTCGTAAGGGAAAGAGAGGAGAGGAAGAAAAAGGAGAGTAGCTGTATTTTAGTACCCAACTCTGAGTCAGTGAGATTAGGCAATGAAGTAGTTACCAGTAACTGCCTGCCCTATTTGAATATTTGCAGACAGTCCAGAGCCCAATAACAAGAGTGGCAGTCAGGGCAAGAAAAATCTTGAATGTAGACTTTGGACACTATTGTGCAATGAGGTCATACATAGGTACCCTGAAGAGATAAATTGTATTAATACTTGTATTTGAAGCCTTATATTGGAAAGTTTTCTTGAATTTCAAATCATGTTTTATGTTCATTACTTTTTTTAATCCACAGGTAACTACCAAATAAGACACAAGTAATCAATAGTACTGTTCACCAAAGATTTCCAGTTCTATAGTTTATGTACAAGTTCTGGTTTCCTTGTGGTTGAATGAGGCTATGTAACTAGTTTTGGCCAATAAGTTATAAGCAGAAGAATCATGTGTACATTCTGCACTGGACCTTTAATTGCTAATTCAAGACCTTTCAGAAGTCTCCTTCCCTCTGAAACAGTGACCTGCTCCATTAGCCTGTTTCCTGAAAGCAAGGTTGCCAGCCCCCTTCCAAAATGAAATGGATGTGTGATGTGAATTACAAATAAATCACTGCTATCAAACTATTAAGATCCTGGGGCTGGTTCCTAGCAGCAGCATAACTGAGGTTATCCAACTGAAATACATCCCTGTCATATTTTTAGGTTTTCCTGTTTCTAGACCAGTTCTAATTGAGTTACAGCTTCATTTTAACAGCCTTGTTCTCCTGCCCAAGAGAGTGAGATATTAAGTCCTGCTTCAAGATGCAGATCTGATGGCTTATTATTACTTCTCACAATGTCTGTTTCATGTGACTCTCTGGTTATATCTAGTTATATCTGGTTCTTATGTTCTCTCTTCCCCTCTTTCATACTTGACTGAGGCTACTTCCACAGATTTGCTATTATCTTTAGTTCTCAATGGTATTCTATTAGTCCAACTATTTTCTAGAACAAGAGCCTTACCAGAAGGTCTACTTTAATGTCAGTGAACCCCACTGCCTGCCTTCGCCATGGTCAATCTATTGCTCTTCCCCTCTTGTCAGCCAAGGTTTTTGAAGTTCTGCTTTCTTTGTACAGAGTTTCCAAACTTACCACTAGCAACCAGCCTGACTCATGGCTGGATGATAGACCTTGTCGAAAGCATTGGTGCCAACTAGTGATGAAATAAGAGACTGTGAAGATGGTGCTCCCTTGGACTTGGCCCAAGGTCTGTGCAGCTGTGCCTTTAGAGCCAAGCACTGACGCTACATCCGTTTTCCAAATGTTCACTTCACCATGGTGCTCAGCTCTGGGATAGATCCTGGATCTTGCATCTCTCATGCTGGTTCCATATGGTAAAATATGACCCACAATGACTCAGAGGCAAGTTCAGGATAGAGAAGAGAATCCCTGATGAGTGAAATTAGAGGTAGAGAGCGAATTAAATAGCTAAACAAAAGAGCATTAATAACAAGGTCAGGAGAAAGAACAAAAAAAAAAGACTCTAGCTTCTGAATGCTCAGAGTCAAGAAGTAGGGTTGGCCAATGCCCATGCCCAGAGCCCAGCAAGATAATCCAAGACAGGTGCTTCCATAGGGACTTGGAACCCTGGGCCAGGAGCTTAGAAAAGACCTCAGTTCTTTAGCTCTCCAGGGAACTTAGAAAGGTCCTCAAAGTAAAAGCAGGGTGAGTTATTTTCAAAGGAAAACTAAAACAGAGACAGCCTCTAAGGGAGCATGTGATAGAACACAACTCAATTTTTGACTCTTGCATTTGGTATAGACTAGTGTTTCTCAAAGTGTTGATCAAATATCAGTTGCCTGGGTGTCACCACATAGGAGTGCTGATAACATGAATATAAGGACTTACTAAATCCTAAAGCCCAGATAATTCAGATGAATATGAGAAGATTCTTTTGCTCACTAAGAAAGACATGACTCCCTTTGTCAAGAAGCTTAGAACCAAATAGGGCAGACAGAAGTATGACAAATTATTAGATAAACTGAGGTTAGCTAGCACAGAGGGAATTGAGTATACAGTATAATTAAGGGAGAAAATACTTTCCTGGGTGCATTCTTCAACTTGAAGCTTTTTGGTATCAACATGAAAGGAGAAAAAAATGTCAAATGTGAGAAAAAAAGTTAAATAAGGCAAGCTTTTATAAATAAGACAGAGAACGTTATGGGATTGCAGAGATTGCAGAGTAGGGATGTTTATTACAAATTAAGAGAATATGTTGTTTTTATCTAAATGAATATTAAAGTTTGTTAGCTTTTTAGAATAGAATATTGTGGAAAGATATTCTAGAGGATGAAAGAGTATAATCAAAGGCATGGAGGTGGGAAAAATGTTTATCTCCCAAGCTAGTGGCTCCCAAACATCATCTTGACCTAACTCATTGCTGACAGGTAGCTTATTAAACAATTCTGGGTCTTAGACATGAGGATTTTGGCTTAGGAGTTGAAATAGATCTCAAGGAATCACAATATTGAAAGTCTCCTCAAACCATTAGGAATTTCTGTTGCAAGGAGTAGAATCTCCTCCAGGGACATGAAGAAGAAATGTATGTGAAAATCCTGTGTAAAGGAAGCATTATTCATAGCAGCCAAAAAGTGAAAACAACCCAAATGTCCAACCTGTGATATAAATAAACAAAAAGCCATCAATGGAATGTCACTTAACAACACGTGTACACCCATGGCAGATGCATGTTGATGTATGGCAAAACCAATACAATATTGTAAATTTAAAAAAAAATTAAAAATTAAAAAAAAACAATAAAAGAATCAAAGTATTAATACATATTACATCACGGTGAAACTTTAAAACATTATTCTCAGTGAAAAAAAGTCAGATGCAAAAGACCACATATTGCATGATCACATTTATGTGAAATATCCAGAAAAGGCAAATCTACAAAGACAGACAGAACTTAGTAGTTGCCTAAGTCTGGGGGATAGAATCAGGATTAACTGCAATAGGCATATGAGATTTTTTTCAGGTGATTGAAATGTTCTAGAACTGGAGAGTAGTGGTGAAAGTACATCTCTGTAAACCTACAGACTTGTAAATCATTGAATTGTACACTTAAAAGGGCTTCCCTGGTGGCTCAGACAGTAAAGAGTCTGCCTGCAATGTGGGAGACCTGGGTTTGATCCCTGGGCTGGGAAGATGCCCTGGAGGAAGGCATGGCAACCTGCTCCAGTATTCTTGCCTGGAAAATCCCATGGACAGAGGAGATGGAAGGCTGTAGTCGATAGGGCTGCAAAGAGTTGGATATGACTGAAGCAACTGAGCACACACACATGCATGTACATACTATAAGCTCCTGTGGACTGTATTTTCTTTTATTTGGGTTTTTACCCAAGTAGCCTGTTGTAGCTGGAAGATGCCAGAAAAGCAGGCATTTGGGGAAAGGTGAAGTATGTGTACAGATTGCTCCAAAGTGAGAAGGTGACCTTCGTGAATGGTAAAGTAGCCAGCAAATAGGATGCCTCAGGTCTCTTCTAATAGTACATGCTTAATGTTCATAAAGGAGTGGCATGGACCTCCACAAGGACAAGAGGGCAATGGCTCTAAAACCCAACAAGCCAGGAGCTCAGCTTGCCTCACCACTTCTCATCTCTTGAAGACTATGACTCAGGAAGCCAGAAACAAAATGAGTTTCAGAAAGGAAAATAAGCAAATCATAGTGAAAGAAATCCCCACAGTATAAATGAAAGTTTTAGTTGCGCAGTTGTGTCCCACTTTTGAGACCCCAGGCTTCTCTGTCCATGGGGTTTTCCAGGCAAGAATCCTGAAGCAAATTGCCATTTCTTCCTCCAGGGGATCTTCCCGATCCAGGGATGAAATCCAGGTCTACCTGTACATAAATAGGTGATAGAAATTCCATGCATAAGCAAATAAAATAAATATTTTATCTTAACTTTCACAGCTTATGTGATGAACCTATAAATGTATCATCTCTCTTTTCTTTCTCTCTCTATTTGCTAAGTTGTGTCCAACTCTTGTGACCCTGTGGACTATAGCCCTCCAGGATCCTCTGTCCATGGGATTCTCTAGGCAAGAATACTGGAGTGGGTTGCCATTTCCTTCTCCAGGGGATCTTCCCAACCCTGGGATAGAACCTGGGTCTCCTGCACTACAGGCAGATTCTTTACCAGCTGAGCTATGAAGGAAGCCTACAAATGTATCTATGATTCAATAAATATGATCAGTTTTGTAGTACTAGCATCATTATTGGAGAAGGCAATCCTGGAAAATCCCATGGATGGAGGAACCTGGTAGGCTGCAGTCCATAAGGTCGCTAAGAGTCGGACACGACTGAGTGACTTCCCTTTCACTTTTCACTTTCATGCACTGGAGAATGAAATGGCAAGCCACTCCAGTGTTTTTGCCTGGAGAATCCCAGGGACGGGGGAGCCTGGTGGGCTGCAATCTATGGGGTCGCACAGAGTCGGACACGACTGAAGTGACTTAGCAGCAGCAGCAGCAGCAGCATCATTATTCTTTTTAATAAAAAAGACTTGTTAAATGTGACTTTTATGTGACATTGGATCACAATTATGACACAAACCTGTATTTATGTCACCTAGTCTGGTCTTTAATAAGCACTGAGATTAGAGGTCATAGACATAAGGGTGCTGGACTTGAAACTGAGTCAATTTTGACAAGGTTAAGTAGGGAAGGAAGGGTTGTGAGCAATGGGGTTGGTACACACAAATGCACCCAGAGGATGCAGAGCAAGTGAAGAGATATCAAACAGTTTGCAGTCACACATACTCTGCTTTTGAAAGATATCAAGGTAATTTCCCCTAAGTTGTCTTGAGTACATAACATCCTAAGTGCCTCCTAATGCATCCACTGTTTATATTCATTCCACTCAGTGTTTATCAGCGCAACTCTGACATCTACATTCCTTATAACCTTTACTTCAAAGCGTTTGACATTCTAGTTGGTTTGAACACACCTGAAAGAACATGTATTACTCTAGAAAGGGATGTAAGAGAGAGAAGAAATATTCGTTTGAATTGCCAGGGAACATATATGAAATTCATCCCTTGTACTTCTTAGAAATGAAAACTAAATTTTCTTGACTACAGATGCAAAAACACTAGAAAATTCAGTAGTTACTTTTAAGACTGAGAAAGATGTTTAAGCTGGAAATGATGAAAGGCTCTTTAATTAAAGCAGCACGGAAGACGTTTCTGCAATTTACTCTGATTGTTTTCATCATAAACTTCTTCCTAACTTCAGTAAATCCTGGGGAGGTTGTGAAGCCAAGTGCCCCATTCCCTGTGCGGATCTTTGTTGCTAAATGTTTCACATTCATTATAATGCATTGCCTGTAAGAGTCATCCAATTTCTCTCTGTCCTTTCCACTCTTTGGACTGCAATGACTGTGAATGAGCCTGGATAATGGTGCCTACTCGGCTCCGTCCTCTTCTGTCCTACTTTCAAAGATAACAGTTGTTCGTTACCATCATAAATAGGGATGTGATGCAAACACAAGAAAGCTTATCTATGTGCCATTTATTGCATCCAGAAAGGTAGACAACCCCACACACTCAAATTCAGCAAAGGGCTAGTGGTATTTGATTGATAAGAAACTGCTTTTCAAATCACACAGATGGTTTTCAGGTGATGGTTTTCAACATCAAATTGGGCATGATGCTGTTACAGCTATGAAATCCACTTATTTGCACCACATTTTACAGCCTAAGGCAACACTGAGAACCTGGCATCAGAATAGCAAGGAGATGGATGTCTTAGTCACCTTGATCTTGGTAATCATTCTACAGTGTATATATACATCAAATCATCACATTGTACACTTTAAGTGTATTCAATTATATTTATCAGTTATTGCTCAATAAAAGAAAAAAGAGAGCAGGGAAAACTAATGCAGGGATAGGTTTTATTTTTCAAACATCCTTTTGCTATGTACCACATTATATGACTAAAAAATTAGAAAGTAAAAAAGTACTTCCCCAAATAGCCTCTTACTGTCTTGGGTATCTTGTACCAAAATCCTCTTAAAGCATGCATATCCTAGTTTCTGTGTAGTAGCTCATGCTCCCTCTTTTTTTCTTTTTCTTTTGAAAAAAATTTTTTATTGAAGTATAGCTGATTTATTTGTTGTTCAATCACTCAGTCATGTCTGACTCTTTGGGAACTACTCTATAGCAGTTCCCTGTGCTACACAGTAGGACCTTGTTTATCCATTCTGGATATAATTGTTTGCATCGACTAATTCAAACTCCCAATCTATCCTTCCCCCACCTCCCTACTGCCTCTTTCTTATCTTTTATCTCCACAATAATTCTCTCTAAATTTAAATTCTATCCCTTTTTGTTGTTGTTGCTGTTCACTCGCTCAGTTGTGTCTGACTTTTTGTGACCCCACTGACTGTAGCACACCAGGCTTCCCTGACCTTTACCATCTCTTGGAGCTTGTTCAAACTCACATCCATTAAGTTGGTGATGCCATCCAACCATCTCATCCTCTGTCATCCCCTTCTCCTCCTGCCTTCAATCTTTCCCAGCATCAGGTTTTTTCTAATAAGTCAGCTCTTCGGATCAAGCAGCCAAAATACTAGAGCTTCAGATTCAGCATCTGTCCTTCCAATGAATATTTAGGACTGATTTCCTTTAGGATGGACTGGTTGGATCTCCTTGCAGTCCAAGGGACTCTCAAGAGTCTTCTCCAACACCACAGCTCCAAAGTATCAATTCTTTGGCATTCAGCCTTCTTTGTGGTTCAACTCTCACATCCATACATGACTACTGGAAAAACCATAGCCTTGACTAGATGGACCTTTGTTGGCAAAGTAATGTCTCTGCTTTTTAATATGCTGTCTAGGTATTGTCATGGTTTTTCTTCCAAGGAGCAAGTGTCTTTTAATTTTATGGCTACAGTCACCACCTGCAGCAATTTTGGAGTCCAAGAAAATAAAGTCAGTCACTATTTTCATTGTTTCCCCATTTATTTGCCATAGAGTGATGGGACTGGATGCTATGATCTTAGTTTTTTGAATGTTGAGTTTTAAGCCATCTTTTTCACTTTCACTTTCATCAAGAGGCCTCTTTAGTTCTTCTTTACTTTCTACCATAAGGGTGTTATCACCTGCATATCTGATGTTATTGATATTTCTCCTGGCAATCTTCATTCTAGCTTGTTGTTCTTCCAGCCCAGCATTTCACATGATGTACTCTGCATATAAATTAAATAATCAGGGTGACAATATACAGTCTTGACATACTTCTTTCCCATTTTGGAACCAGTCCATTGTTCCATGACCAGTTCTAACTGTTGCTTTTTGACCTGCATACAGGTTTCTCAGGAGGCAGGTAAGGTGGTCTAGCATTCCCATCTCTTTAAAAACTTTCCATAGTTTGTTGTGATCCACACAGTCAAAGGCTTTAGTGCTGTCAATGAAGTAGATTTTTTTTTTTTGGAATTCTCTTGCTTTTTCTATGATCCAACGGTTGTAGGATGTAGGATTTTTCTATGATCCAACGGATCCATTCTTTTGGCCCATCCTAAAACCCAATCTCTCCATTCTATTATTTCCCTCTTTCCCAAATCCTAATAGGATTTTTATATAGTACTGCCTAATTTGACATGTGCTCATACTTTATTTATGTCATTTTATAAAAATTTTGAGTGAGTTATTCTTGTTTCCTAACCATAAACAAAAGCTCTGTTTGAAAGAAACTCTGTTTTCTACTGCTTTTACTCCCATGGCTTGACTTGCCAAAAGAGATTCACAAATTCTTACTGATATTTTGGTGTATAACTTTAGGAAAAAAACAAAAAACAACTCATAGAATTCTAGCATATTGGAATTAGGAAGCTGAGT
The DNA here is from genome assembly GCF_029378745.1 of Bos indicus. Classification (NCBI taxonomy): domain Eukaryota; kingdom Metazoa; phylum Chordata; class Mammalia; order Artiodactyla; family Bovidae; genus Bos; species Bos indicus. The sequence continues at coordinate 56,091,205 of NC_091770.1, forward strand.
GAAATCTCTCAATTAGCATTTTACTACTTCTTTTCATCTCTACAACATCTCTGACAGGTAGTTTTCCAGGCTCTGCTTCAACATCTGCAAAGAAAAAAGTTTATTAGACATCAGAATCATTCAGTTCAGTTTTGGAGAGCCCTAATTGTTATAAAATTCTTCCCAATGATCCTCTAGTAACTTCCATTCATTGGCCAAATTCTACTTTCATAAACAACATATGTTGAGTTGTCCTGGTTTATAACACTCTCTTACATATTTGAAGGCAAAGAAACATTAATTGTTAAGAGTTTAATCAGAAAGGGACCTACCAGCAGAGGAAGAAGCAGTTATCTTGGAAACCAGGCAACCCCACCCCATCGCCTCCATCAAACAGGAAGTTCAGCTTTAACCAGAATTGCTTGCTGAGCAGTGCATTTTGGCCCAGGTAACTAGGAGCCTGGACACTCACTTAGTTTATAGGCAGACGGAAGCCACATTGTATTGGCGCCTAGAACAGAAATTCACTTCTCATCAAGAATTATGAGCTTTTATAAAACATTTCCAATGTAGTCTTCTCTGCTTGATCTAGAAATCTTCACAGATGCATGAGCAACAACAGCCTTGATTTAACAAGCAGGTTACTATAATGAAGCCGTGGCATTAAATGGTTAAATGGTCCATCTAACCCAGGTGTACTTAAAGTTGATTTGATGCTTTTTGACCCATTGAATCAAAGCTATGCATGAAGACATAAATATATCAGTGAAAACTGGAAAAATTGTAATACAAATTTTGTTGGACATAAAAACAATTTTCATTGACTAAGGACATAGAGCCCTGGCCCTGACATCTGTGAGATCTGGTCTGTAGGCTTGGTTGTGCTACTAACTCTTTCAAGTTATTAAGTAGGTGGGTTTGAGTTTATTCAGTTATAAATTGAGGAAGCTGGAGTGAGCAACCACCACAGGTACTTGAAACTCTAGCATTTTCTGTCATTAAGCACTCTTTTGAATCCTTCTATAAACTCACTCTGATTTCTTGAAAAAATTCTTCAGCACCTTGTTGAAAAAATAAAGTAAAATATCAGTTGTTCCTTTGATTGATATTGTTAATATGTCCCTGAAAAATTCTATGAAAACCAAATAAAATAGTCTTCTACTGATCAACAATCTTCAATGCTTATTTGTTTTCCCCAAATTCTAAGATTTCCAAATTCTAGTAATTTCCTAAATTACTAGAATTTCCCCCAAATTTGGCCTGGTTCCTGTGTCAGCCCCTATATAGTATAATTCACATATAATTTAAATTCAAAGGGACCTTGAGGCTTTCAGCCCCTTTATCATATACTTCAGGTATACTGAGTTCTATCAGTTAACAATGAGATTTTTACAAAATAGTGCATCTCTTTTTACAATGTTCAAAACCATCTGCTAATTTACTCATTTTATGTACTAGGTAATTCTTATCAGGAAGAACTAACTCCCTATCTCTGAAGCCATGTTTAATCACCATTATAAGCCTTTAAAAATCTTGTTTTTTCTATAGCTGCTTGCTTAATTGAAGGAAAGAAATAATAAAAACCCTGATGGAGGAGTAATCAAAGCTTGAAATATGCATTTAGACTGCTCAGAGTAACTGAATTCACAAGCTAATTACTGGTTCATCATATGTTCAGTGTTGTATGGTTTTGGATTGGAAGGAGCTGCCACAGATGATTGCATCTCTTTAGGCCCAAGTTGGTATGACAGGCAAACATGTGCCAAAGCCACAAAATTTCCCGTTTTCAGAAAGTGGAAGAGGCACAGGCATAAAACGCAGAGTAACACTACTGCCTTCAGGGTTATAATAGTGAAACCTCTTGTCCCCGAAAAACCTGGGATAACTTGCTCATTCTGTCATGAAAAAAAGAAAATAACAGAAATTTCTCAGCCTTATTGCAATTTTATTCCCTGCAATACCCATTTCTCTAAACAAGACTCTGAGGCGCAAGTGCCTGCAAGGTACTTTATAATACACTCACTCTATATCATTTTGCAATGGAATTTCTGTCCAGTTCTGAGATTATGAGAAGTTGTTTTATAATTTCCCTGTGTGCAAAACAAAGCAATGCAGTAAAATTGCAGCAGCCTGCATGTATAAACAATATTAACAGAACTGTCCCAATTGTGGAAATTAAGGGACTCTGGGGATGGTTGGGTGTCTGTGAAAATGGATATTTTGAGGACTAGTGTATATAAATGATAAGATTGAGTGTATGTTTACTGTGGATGTTGAGAATGGGCTTGAAGGAAGCTACTTCCTTTCTAAAACCCATATTTTCTTTTTTCCCATTTCTTTTTCTTGTTTCCAGAAAGGTCAGCCCTGGGATTTCTTTGGAAGGAATGATGCTAAAGCTGAAACTCCAGTACTCTGGTCACCTCATGAGAAGAGTTGACTCATTGGAAAAGACTCTGATGCTGGGAGGGATTGGGGGCAGGAGGAGAAGGGGACGACAGAGGATGAGATGGCTGGATGGCATCACTAACTCAATGGACGTGAGTCTGAGTAAACTCCGGGAGTTTGTGATGGACATGGAGGCCTGGCGTGCTGCGATTCATGGGGTCGCAAAGAGTCGGACACAACTGAACGACTGAACTGAACTGAATATGGACAAAAGGGGGAAAAAATGAGTAGAAATCAGGGATGGTTCATCTAACCCAGAAACAGTGATAAGAGTGAACACTTTCTATAAATCAAAAACTTTAGTATTTGCATATCTGAGACTCAGACATTCCTCTTCAAGGTGGTGGCGCTAGTAAATTATTTGGCACGTGTGAAAAAATGTTTATAGAAGGATCTTAACGACAAAGATATTGTTCAATTCAGTTGAACAAATATGTTAAAAACCCTCTGTATGTTAGTAACTAAGTATTTTTTAATTTTTTTTTAAGTAAGCTAAGTAGACACACAACTTCCCTAGTGGCTCAACAGATAAGAATCCATCTGCCAATACAGGAGATGTGGGTTCGATCCCTGGATTGGGACGATCTCCTGGAGAAGTAAATGGCAACTTACTCCAGTATTCTTCCCTGGAGAACACCACGGACAGAGGAGCTTGGCAGGCTACAGTTCATAGGGTCACAAAGAGTCAGACACAACTGAAGTGACTGAGTACGCACACATGCATGCACATATAGGACACCTGCTGGTGCTGAACAATTGTTGGTGTGGGCAACTCTCTCCTCAAACAAATATGTTGGAATTTGGTCAAGAACCTTAAGGTTTTTTTGAAATTTCCAGATATGTTTGAACTGCTATAACAAGCAGATAAATGCTAATATATTCATATAATGGAATATTATACAACCATGATGCATGTAGCCATTCATTTATTTATTCTCTTAGAACAGTGTTCATAATATGTTGTTAAGTGAAAAAAATCAAGGCAACACAAAGTACCTGCAGTTGGATCCATTTTTAGATAATACAGAACATATACATGTATAGTTAATATGTATAGAAAAAATTCTTAGATTAACTGTAGTCATCCTTGGTACTTTCTCTCTCTTTGCCTACCTGTATTTAAATATATGCAAATTTAATTTTACTTCTGCAATTAAAAACAAAGAAAAAGGTGCTTATGGAATGAAACCATCAATATGGGAAAACAAGTAGGTCAGATGCTGGAAGGTGAGCAATGTGGTACCTGGCCAACCTCAGCAGTTCTCAGCTGTGGGCAGGAAGCTTCATCAGCTCTCACAACGCAAGCACAAGTCAGTTTCAGATTGGCATCTGAGTATGTTTGACTCTAGAGCTTGAGCTTTACTTGAGTAACTTTTTTTTTTTTTTTTAAATCATACTACGTGGCTATCCACAGCTACTCTGACTGCTGATGCAGATGAGAATGAAATAGTAAAGAGAATTCAAAACGAGTCTCAGCAACAAACAATTTATAAGCTATGAAAACTGCAGGGAATATGCTTGTAAGATGATTCTAAAATGAGTAACTCTATTATGCTGGGAATCGTCACCTCATTATAGATGTCTCCTTCCTCATCTCCATCCCTTGCTCTCTGTTAATAATTCAAGCATTTAAATTTTTATTGGTTTGCAAATTGGCATACAGGTCAGGAGTCTGACTTCACAACTGTCATACTCAAAATTGGAATGGAATGAATGTCTTTCTGCTTCTAGTCAAGTCATCCATTTGTTCTACCCAAATGTGCCTAATGGGAAGGAGAGATGCATTTGGTGGGAAGAAAAATCTCATAAAGCTAGCATTTGTAGTGCAATCAAATTACGTTTCCTTTGGATTTTAGTTTAAAACGTTGCTTGCCTAGTTGTCACTGATGCATCATCTTGCAAATTTCTACTAAAATCTAAAGATGAAAATACACAGCATCACCAGAAACTAAAACTAAAAAAGCCTATTGCCAGAATCAGAGAATTTTGATTCAATGTAGGACCAAAGAAGCACAATCCAAAAAAAAAGTATTATTAGTCAAACGATGCTTATGCTTAGAAAATTTAGAAAACCTTTGCCCTTGGAAATAGACAGGAAAATATTTTATTTCTTCCTGCACTCAGTGTGTGAATCAGTGTGTTAGAGTTCATAACAGCCAAAGTACACAATGATCCCCTTTATTGAGTGTGTGTGCTTCTTTTGTGGGAGCTAAAATACTGAATTGATTCCTCTTTGCACCTCTTTCTGTATTCTTCCAGAAATGTTAATTACAGGAAACAAAAGGGCTAGAGACAAGAGAAGTTATGCAACGTTCCTCATTGAGCTTCTGCGGAAGATTTTATTTGAAAAAGTAGTCTTCTCAGTATTTCTGTTGCTGCTGCTGCTGAAAGATCAGGGACCTGGCAAGTGGGGAAGGTGGCAAATCCTATTATGAGCATTAGAGCATCTCAACTGGCTTAGGAAAACAAGATGATGGACAAGTTTGAATAAGATAAACTAGAGTCTTGCCTTTAGGATCAGCCAGAAAATATTTACAACCAGTTCACTGCTGTGACCAGGCTGCTTCTGAAAATGTTCATTTTGGACTTAAAGGATGTGCTTCCTCTGGCACTGATCGTAAGTCCTGGCTCTGAGGCTTTAAACTCTGTGGCCTCATGGAAGCTGCTTAACTTCTTTGAATCTCAACTTCCTCATCTATAAGATGGAGATTATTACACTCATTTCAATGAGGGTATTATAAGAATTAAATCTGATAATGGGAGAGGGGAATGGCAACCCACTCCAGTATTTTTATCTGGACAATCCCATGGACAGAGGAGCCTGGCAGGGTATAGTCTATGGGGTTGCAAAGTGTCAGCCACGACTGAATGACTAACACTAATGGGTATGTTTGGACACCATAATGCAGTGGCCCCCAACATTTTTGGCACCAGGGGCCAGTTTCATGGAAGACAATTTTTCAGTGGATCAGGGGTGCAGTGGTTTGGGGATGATTCAACTGGATTGCATTTATTGTGCACTTTATTTCTTATATTATTACATTGTGATATATAATGAAATAATTATACAACTCACCATAACGCAGAATCACTGGGAGCCCTGAGCTTGTTCTCCTTCAACTAGATGGTCCCATCTGGGAGTGATGGGTGACAGTGACACCTAAAGTGTGTTGTGAGCAATGGAGAGCGGCTGTAATTACGAATGAAACTTTGCTTTCTCACCTCTTGCTGTGAGGCCTGGTTCCTAACAGGCCATAGGCTGGTACTGGTTTGTGGCCCGGGGGATTGGGGACCACTGCTATAAAGCAAGGAGAAGGCAATGGCAACCCACTTCAGTACTCTTGCCTGGAAAATCCCATGGACAGAGGAGGCTGGTAGGCTGCAGCTCATGGGATCGAGAAGAGTTGGACACGACTGAAGCAACGCAGCAGCAGCAGCAGCGGCAGCTATAAAGCAAATGTAAAAGTTTTTGATTACTGTGTCATTTCTTCTTGAAGTTAAGCTTATTTTGTAGAACAGCCCTGCTTTGGTGATTGTACCCTCCTCCAAATTACTACTGTATTTGGTGCCTGGGTCACTTAAAAAATGTTATCTAGGAATTGTCATGACAGAGGAGCCTGGTGGGCTGCAGTTCATGGGATCGCAAAGAGTCGGACACGACTGAGCGACTTCACTTTCACTTTTCACTTTCATGCATTGGAGAAGGAAATGGCAAGCCACTCCAGTGTTCTTGCCTGGAGAATCCCAGGGACAGGGGAGCCTGGTGGGCTGCCATCTATGGGGTCGCACAGAGTCGGACATGACTGAAGCGACTTAGCAGCAGCAGCAGCAGCAGCAGGAATTATCATTATGTGTATGTTTATTTCCTCTCCCTCCTACTAGACTGTGGGTTCACTTAGGGCAGAGTCCAGTTTTTATACTTGTTTTTATCCCCATCTGTGGTCCACTGCCCTGTACTTTCTGAGTGCTTAAGAAATGCAAGTTGATGTTGATGGTAATCAACTTCAGTTCTGTAGTCATTTAGGTATTCTGCTGCTGACAAGGGCATATTTTTCTTCTTCAGGTTGTGAATCACTAACTTTAATAGCACTCTACATGTTTCAGTATGAATATTTGCCATGATGTGTAATGTCTTTGAGGTCAGGACTTCCTTAAAAATATCTTTTTTATTTAATTCTGTGCATTGTGCAGAGCCAACTGTAGATATGGGCTTAATAAATAAATCTGATAAAATTTTCTCCAGTGATGAAGGTGCAGTCTTTAGCCAGAAGGTACCATAAAAGTCTCAAGCCTATATTTGGTTTTGATATGTGATAGATAAAAAATAAAATGCAGGGATTCTATAACAAAGTATTTATTATTCTAATTCAAAGTGCAAACCATTATAACAATTTATTTTAAAACATTTCACATTGCTATATATTTTGCCAAGGTGACTAAACAACCACCACTACACTGTGCTTGTTATTCTTTTTATTACTTCTTATTAGGTTTCTATGAATGCTGTTGTCCATTTGAAAGGTACTTCACTGTATAAACTGAGAGGTCGCTTATCTTCTGAAGAACCTGTGGAAGTGGGAGGGAAGTTCAAGCTTAAGTTTCAGCCACCTCACCTTTCTCTTTATGTGTCCTTCAAGAAGACAGAACACTTTCTATTGGCATCTGACAATTTAGCATTCAACTGCCTCATAGATTTTACTATAACCAACACCACATAATATATCCGTTTATTCCTGGAAAAATAACTGTTTTGTCATTTTTTGGTCTTTAGCCTTCGAACCTCCTTATGATCTAAAGTGGTCTTAATTGCAGGCTTGAACCTGAAATGGAGTCCCCCTGTTTCCTCTCTGCCCCTCCTTTTCCCCTCTCTTTCTTGTCATATTTTTTCACAAGTTTGATTTCCCTTTCCTTCTTCAGAATCTTTTATTTTGTTCTTTCCTTTCTTTTCAGAAAACTTTTTTTCTTCTTCTCTTATTAGCCACAGAAAACAAAGAAGTGATGCCTGATCTTCCTGGTTTTTCTCAGTGGCAGAAGCTTGGTTATGTTATATCCATGGTATGCAGTTACCTCAGGCATGGAGAGGGCATGGACACACTCCCTGCAGACCATTGAAAGGGGCTTTATTGTTTGTAATTCCTGGAGGACAAGGTTAAATGCATATGTGTAGACTTCTCTAATATTATTTGGGAAGATTCCCATCAATTGATGACATTTTCCTGGGCTTTGACCCCAGGGAGTAGAAATCACACTTTAGAGGGACCTCTTGGCTCGCATCAGGTGGGATGCAGTGCTATTTTGTCCACGTGTGGGCACTCAATAGGTCTCCCTCACTTCCTTCTGTCTGGCAACAAATACCATCAATCCAGAAATCAAAAGGCCATCTGATGCAGTGGTTCTCACTCCTCCTACCACTGCCTAGATCCCACTCTCACAGAACCTGATGTTGCCTGAACGTGGGCCAAGCGCCAGTGGTTTTATAAGCCTTCCACATGACTCAAAGGGTTGAGAAAATGTGGTTTAGAATTTTTAGAAACCATCAACTCTTTCTGCTTTCCTTCCTCCCTTTTTCTCTCTTATAGACCTACGTGGCAGGTTACACCAGGGATTAAATACAGTGTCCAACCTGCTAGTGCCTTAGCAACAGAATCACCTAGAAGAGCAGGGTGGAGGGACAGACTCCTAGGTCTCATCTCAGAGAGGATCAGAATAAAGGGCATAGGGTAACTGGTTGTCCCAGTTTGCATAAGACTGAGGGGCAATTATTTTAGGAATTTCAGTGTTAAGATAAGGAAGTGTGAAGTGAATGTTGCTCAGGTGTGTCTGACCCTTTGTGACCCCATGGACTGTAGTCTGCCAGGCTCCTCTATCCAAGGAATTCTCCAGATAAGAATGCTGGAGTGGGTAGCCAGTCCCTTCTCTAGGGGATCTTCACGACCCAGGGATTGAACCTGAGTCTCCTGCATTGCAGGCAGATTCTTTACCTTCTGAGCCACCAGGGAAGTTCAAAAGTCTTAGGCAAACAAGCATGTTTGGTATTCTAGGACTATTTAAGTTTTCTTTTTTTAAAGATTATAATTTTTTTCTGCTATGTTTTATAACAATTTTAATTTGAATTTTATATTAGAGTAGAATTGATTTACAATGTTGAGTTGTTTTCAGGTGTCCAGCTGATTGTTATACATATATTTATATCCATTCTTTTTCAGATTCTGTTTTTATATAGGTTATTACAGAACATTCAGTAGAGTTTCTTGTGCTAGACAGTAGGTCATTGTTGATGAGCTACTTTATATATAGCAGCATGTGTTTGTTAATCCCAAACTCCTAATTTATGGCCCATAACATTTCCTCTTCTGTAATCATTTGTTTTCAAAGCCTGTGTCTGTTTCTCTTGCATAAATCAATTCATTTGTATAACTTCTTTAGAATCCACATATAATTGAATCACATGTTACTTGTCTTTGTCTGACTTATGTCACTTAGTATGGTATTCTCTGGGTCTTCCCTGGTGGCTCAGATGGTAAAGAATCTGCTTGCAATGTGGGAGATCTGGGTTCGATCCCTGGGTTGGGAAGATCCCCTGGAGAAGGGCATGGCAACCCACTCCAGTATTCTTGCCTGGAGAATCCCTGTGGACAGAGGAGCCTGGCAGGTAACAGTCTGTGGTGTCACAAAGAGTCAGACATGACTGATTGACTAAGCAAAGTACAGTATGGTAATCTCTGAGGGAAGATCCTGGTATCATGTGATTATTATGCAGTGTGGTTGAAATCTACTGCCCTAATTGTTTTAGAGCAGCTTATTTTCCCAGGTGCAGAAATGAGTCTTCAATGGGACCTCTGAGGAAGAGTTCTCCTATCTGCCTGGGAAACAGCTGGCCCTATCCTTGGCTCCAAGTGTCGTGAGCACTAGTCTCTGGTCACATGGTCCTGTCTCCTGTCTCCAACTCTGACTTGCCTTATGTTAGTACCACAGGGTGGGCTTTTCCCCTCTTTCTGCTGCTGCCGATGGGCTGCTGCCTCCTCACACCCTCCCACTCCAGCTTTGTCCCTGTGGTGCATTTGCCTGTTCATTGCCATCTGTTTCTCACTTTTTTCTGCCTGGAGAAGTTCCATGATGTATGGCTGCTGAGAGAAATGCTCCTTTCATCACATCTTTCATTCCAGAACCACCACTTCAACCCTCCACAGGCCTCTCGGCAGCATCATCTGAAGCCCGTTCCAACCCTTCCTCTCCAGCCCAGGCCCTCAGTGGGAGTGTGGCTCGGCAGAGTGGAAGGAAGCTTCTCTGAGTGGTGAAAGCAGGGCACAGAAAAGCTGACCAGCCCTGAGCATGACCTGGGTTTGGCTGAACCCTGGTCCATTCACTGTGGCATTGGGAGCCAGGGATCTGAGGCAGTCAAGGAAGTGTGTATGCATTCAGAGGGGAGAAGAAGCTGTGATGGCAGCCTTCCCTCCAGTCTCTCAAAAGGGCAGAGGGAACAGGTGAGGGTTAGCATCTGGACTCTAACTTGTGTGCATGTGTGCTCAGTTGTGTCCAGTGGTATCTTTGCGACACCATGGAAAGTAGCCCACCAGGCTCCTCTGTCCATGTGACTCTTCAGGCAAGAATACTGGAGTGGGTTGCCATTGCCTCTTCCAGGAGTTCTTCCTGACCCAGGGATTGAACCTGCCTCTCTTGCATCTGCATTTGCAGGCAGATTCTCTACCACTGGTATCACCTAGTAAGCCAGACTCTCTAACTTATAGAAATATAAAACCATTGTTCTACTTCTGAAGGTTCTGAGAGAAAACTTGCCAAGTTTTCAGAAAAGGGGCTATAACCTACAGGTGCAAGGCATTGGAAAACCCTGAAATTATGTACAGTCTTCAGTTGATTTTGTGCATATATGTATTTATGAATTATATTCTCAGAAGGTTTTATGACAAAAAAAGAAGAAAAAGTGGTTAAGAACATTGCTTTAGAAAAGAATACAGAGAGTTCTGGAGTTCTGAATGTAGAGTTGAATTCATATTATTTTCATTTCCTTTTCTCCTTGGTTTCACAAGTCCTAGTACAGAGCCTGGGGCATAGAAAATAACTCACAGAGCACTTGTCAAACTTTTTTCTCTTGCTGTTATCCAGACTCCAAAGACAGAAAATGCAAAAGAACAACATGTAGAGATTCCCTCAGGAGTTTTAGCTGGGAATTCAAAGGATTTAGGATCTGGTCTTCATTCTACTGTCCATTTCCTCTTGATGTGGGGCAAGAAATTGCGTTTCTCTGGGATTCAGAGTCCTCAAGTTTGGATTATATAATCTCTTAACTGATATTCAATTCTGAAAGTCAAGTGGTCTATCCTTACACAGAGCAGAGTTAGAGTTATTCTACAATTTTAGCAAACAATACTGGAGACTCTAATTCTTTTTCTGTACAAAATTTAGACTTTCACTGGGATGTGAGAAAGAGCGTAAAGTATCTTTGAATTCTTTAATACTGAAGTCAAAATCTTGTTATCTAGTATACGTACTAAAGGTACTGGACCGATTATATGGTCACCAAGTTTAGAGTCTCCTCTGTGTCCAGAATTGGGCTAAGCAGTAGTGAAATATCTGTACTTTTTTTTTCTCATGTGGCTTGCGACCTTGTAGATAAGATTCAGATACATTAAACAGGGAGAAGGCAGGGGCTTTCCTCATGGTTCAGTGGTAAAAATCTACCTGCCAATGCAGGAGACATGGGTTCAGTCTCTGATCCGGGAAGATCCCCCATGCCCTGGATCAATGAAGCCCATGTGTCACAACTATTGAGCCTGTGCTCTAGAGCCCAGGAGCCTCAACTACTGAAACCTGCACACCCTAGAGCCTGTGCTCTGCAACAAGAGAAGCCACTGCAACAAGAAGCCCATGTCCCCCAGCAAGAGAGTAGCCCATGCTCACTGCAACTGGATAAAAGCGCACACAGCAGTGAAGACCCAGCACAGTCAGAAATAAAGAATAAAAGTTATATTTAAAAATAAAGATCGTGAATAGAAATAAAAAAATAAATAGGGAGAGGGCAATTGATTGCTAAACTGCAAGGTAGTGATCAGAATTGTATCTTGTACAGACTGTGCATAATACAATTCTAGTAATTTTGAAGATTGGAGTGAGCCCTGAGGTTTCATGGGGGCTTGGGGGTGGTAATTAAACTGTGTCTTGAATTTTGAGGAGAAGGCAATGGGAACACACTCCAGTACTCTTGCCTGGAAAATCCCATGGATGGAGGAGCCTGGTAGGCTGCAGTCCATGGGGTTGCTAAGGGTTGGACACGACTGAGCGACTTCACTTTCACTTTTCACTTTCATGCATTGGAGAAGGAAATGGCAACCCACTCCAGTGTTCTTGCCTGGAGAATCCCAGGGATGGAGGAGCCTTGTGGGCTGTGGTCTATGGGGTAGCACAGAGTCGGACACAACTGAAGTGACTTAGCAGCAGCAGCAGCTTGAATGTTGAACAGAATTTAAATAAGTGATGAACGGAAGGCACTCCTGGTGGCAGTGGTTGGAGGCCATTTGGGAAAATGATGGGGGTGGTAAAAAGCAGCATGTCAGGAGAGAAGCAGATTGACCTAGATGACAAAAGCAGAGGTTTCTTTCTGTCTCCAAAGCCCACCTGTCTCTTATCTAGATTATAGGAACCATCTTCTAAGAGTTACACTGCATCCCTTTGCCTTCTCTGGCAGATTCTCAGTTGAGCAGTTAGGAATGTCAGGCCCAGAACTCTCCTGCCACAGATCTACAGTGGTCTGCATAGCCTTGATTCATCTTCCTGCTCCACTAGGTTTCAGATTCATCTCCTACCTCTCTACCCCTTGTTACTTGGCTCCAGTCACACAGGCTTCCCCTGCCAGTCCCTTAAAAATGGGACACATTGTCATCTCAAGACCTTTGCACTTACTACTTCCTCTGCCAGGAACTCTGCCTTTATATTTGCTTGTTTTTTTCTCTCACTTCCTTTAGGATCTTTTGCTTAAATGTCTCAGTGAGACCTTCCTAGACCAATTTACTTTCACTTTACTTTGGTGGTGGTTTAGTTGCTAAGTTGTGTTTGACTCTTGCGACCTCATGGACTGTAGCCTGCCAGGCTCCTCTGTCCATGGGATTCTACAGGCAAGAACACTGGAGTGGGTTGCCATTTCCTTCTCCAGGGGATCTTCCTGACTCAGGAATCGAACCTGGGTCTCCTGCATTACAGGCAGATTCTTTATCAACTGAGCTATGAGGGAAGCCTGTCATCTTACTTTAAATTGAACTTTCTGCTTGCCCAGCACAACTCATCCTTCTTCTTAGAACAACTATATCTGACATACTATATATTTGACATAGATATGAAAATGTCTGCTCTTGACTTCCCCTCCCTGATATGGATGTTATGTCAAGGTAAAATATCCTTCTCTGTGCCCAGCTTATATTGTGTGCTCCCAATTTGTGTTGAATATTGAATGAATGAATTCTTTACCTTACTTTGACCTCTAATGACTCTCCCATGACACTGGAATCTTATCCCTGTACTCAAGGACAGGTTATTACTTCCAGTTTTCCTTCAGAAACCCTTTACAAATTAGACAAACCAGATTCAGCCAGCCTGTGGCCCAAATGAACAAGATTTATAGACTCTGTTCCTGCTAAGAAACAGTTCTCCATCCTCTCCCGTTTGGCATTCACTGGACTTTTGGCCAAGAAAAGCCCAACAAAAGAGCATAATTAGGAAATGACAACCCACACAAAACAGGCCACACTCCACAGAGAAAACTAGGTCATTGTTCCTAATATAAAGAGGAAGATGGGAAGATCTCTGTTTCTAGCCAGGCGGTGATCCACTTGTGTGAAAACATCATAATTAATTGAATTAATTTAATTCCAAATACTGTGGGCAGATGTGAGTCTTTCAGAAATCTACCATCCTTTTTTTTTCTCTTTTGCAGATGGCGTGTCTTGTGCCCACTTTGCCTAGCTCCTAAGTAAGCTAAATGCCTGGTGATCTGTTTGAGGAGTCTCCTTACTTAGCCCTCCATGGGACACATACCCATGACTACCTAGCATGGGTAAGCCAAAGCCCTTGCCTTTCCTCAGACTATTAGGCTTCTGCTGAGAGCACAAGACTCTGCATTTTGGTTAAAGCTGAAGAATATCTAATAGAAGCTTCCTTCTCCACCTCATAAGTGTGTGGGTGAATTGAACATTAACCCACACTGGGTAACCTTGGGAAAAACCTTTAAATGTACAGTAATCATAATCCATCATACTTGCTAGTGACCCTGGACAAATCAAGTTGTGAATTACAGTGGCCGTTACTGAAACATGTCAAAGGCCCCAGAAAACATTACATTTCCTGGGCATTCTTGGTAGAGGACAGAGGGGACAAGGTGAAGCACAGCTGAGGCTAAAAGAACTACAGAGGAGCCATTTTATTTTCTTTCTTATCTCCAATTGCAAAAATAACTGAACTTGTATTCTCGTTTTCTGCATTCTCATTTGCAGGTTGAAAATATTTATTTTATGCATACCAAGGAAAGTTGCAATGTAAATCTAGCACAAGATTCAACAAGTCAAGATGATTTTGAAGAGAAAGGCTAAAATCATGGTACCGATGAACCTATTTATAGGGCAGGAATAGAGATTCAGACACAGAGAATGGATTGGTGGACAAAGTGGGGGAAGGAGAGGGTAGGACAAATTGAGAGAGTGGCATTGACATATATACATTACCATGTACAAAATAGATAGCTAGTGCAAAGCTTCTGTATGACACAGGGAGCTCAAATCAATGCTCTCTAATGACCTAGAGGGGAGGGATGGGTAACAGGGTGGGAGGGAGGTAAACGAGGGAGGGGATACATGTATGCTGCTGTTGTTCAGTTGCTAAGTTATGTCTGATTCTTTGCAACCTCATGGACTATAGCACGCCAAGCTCCTCTGTCCTCTACTATCTCCCAGAGTTTGCTCAAATACATGTCCACTGAGTAAACTATCAAACCATCTCATCCTCTGTCATCCCCTTCTCCTCCAGCCTTCAGTCTTCCCATCAGCTCAGTTCAGGCACTCAGTCGTGTCTGACTCTTTGCGACCCCATGAACTGCAGCATGCCAGGCCTCCCTGTCCGTCACCAACTCCCAGAGTCCACCCAAACCCATGTCCATTGAGTCGAGGATGCCATCCAAACATCTCATCCTCTGTCGTCCCCTTCTCCTCCTGACCTCAATCTTTCCCAGCATCAGGGTCTTTTCCAATGAGTTAATTCTTTGCATCAGGTGGCCAAAGTATTGGGAGTTTCAGCTTTAACATCAGTTCTTCCAATGAACACCCAAGACTGATCTTTAGGATGGATTGGTTGGATCTCCTTGCAGTCCAAAGGACTCTCAAGAGTCTTCTCCAACACCACAGTTCAAAAGCATCAATTCTTCGGCACTCAGCTTTCTTTATAGTCTAACTCCTACATCCATACATGACCACTGGAAAAACCATAGCCTTGACTAGACGGACCTTTGTTGGCAAAGTAATGTCTCTGCTTTTGAAAATGCTGTCTAGGTTGGTCATAACTTTCCTTCCAAGGAGTAAGCGTCTTTTAATTTCATGGCAGCAATCACCATCCATAGTGATTTTGGAGCCCACTTTCATCAAGAGGCTCTTTAGTTCTTTTTCACTTTCTGCCATAAGGCTGGTGTCATCTGCATATCTGAGGTTATTGATATTTCTCCTGGCAATCTTGATTCCAGCTTGTGCTTCTTCCAGCCCAGCATTACTCATGATGTACTCTGCATAGAGGTTAAATAAGCAGGGTGACAATATACAGCCTTGAGGTACTCCTTTTCCTATTTGGAACCAGTCTGTTGTTCCATGTCCAGTTCTAACTGTTGCTTCCTGACCTGCATACAGGTTTCTCAAGAGTCAGGTCAGCTCTTCACATCAAATGGCCAAAGTATTGGAGTTTTAGCTTCAACATCATGGGAATATTTCCCATGAATATTCAGGGTTGATTTCTTTTAGGATTGACTGGTTTGATCTCCTTGCAGTCCAAGGGACTTTCAAGGGTCTTCTCCAGCACTGCAATTCCAAAACATCAATTCTTCAGCGCTGAGCCGTTTTTTATGGTCCATCTCTTACATCCATACATGACTACTGGAAAAACCATAGCTTTGATTATATGGATCTTTGTCGGCAAGGTGATGTCCCTGTTTCTTAATACACTTTCTAGGTTTGTCATAACATTCCTTCCAAGGAGCAAATCTTTTCATTTCATGGCTGAAGACATCATTTGCATTGATTTTGGAGCTCAAGAAATAAAATCTGTCACTGCTTCCACTTTTTCCCCTTCTATTTGCCATGAAGTTATGGGACCAGATGTCATGATCTTAGTGTTTTCAATGTTATTTCAGTTCAGTACAATTCAGTTGCTCAGTTGTGTCCAACTCTTTGTGAACCCATGGACTGCAGCACTCCAGGCTTCCCTGTCCATCACCAACTTTTTCACTTTGCTCTTTCACATTCACCAAGAGGCTCTATTGTTCCTCTTCACTTTCTGCCATTAGAGTGGAGTCATCTGCATATCTGAACTTGTTGATATTTCTCCCTGCAACCTTGATTCCAGCTTGTGGTTCATCTAGGCTGGCATTTCGCATGATGTACTCGGCCTAAAAGCTAAATAAGCCAGATGACAATATACAGCCTTGTTGCACTCCTTTACCAATTTAGAACCAGTCCGTTGTCCCATTTCTGGTTCTAACTGTTGCTTAATCCTCCACGTAGGTTTCTCAGGAGACAGGTAAGGTGATCTAGTACTCCCATCTCTTTAAGAATTTTCCACAGTTTGTTGTGATCCACAAAGTCAAAGGCTATATTGTAGTTAGTGAAGCAGAAATAGATGTTTTGCTGGAACTCCTTTGCTTTCTTCATGATCCAATGAATGTTGACAATTTGATCTCCGGTTTCTCTGCCTCTTCAAAACCCAGCTTGTACATCTGGAAATTCCAAGTTCATGTACTGCTGGAGTCTAGCTTGAAGGATTTTGAGCATAACCTTACTATTAATAGCATGTGAAATGAGTGCATTTGTATGGTAGCTTGAACATTCTTTGGCATTCTTTGGGATTGAATGAAAAAGGACCTTTTCCGGCCCATGTGACTGCTGCTGAGTTTTCCAAATTCACTGACATTTTGAGTGCAGCAGTTTAACAGCACCATCTTTTAGGATTTGAAATAGTTCAGCTCGAATTCCATCACCTCCACTAGCTTTGTTCATGTGATGCTTCCTAAGGTCCACTTGACTTTACATTCCAGGATGTCCAGCTCTAGATGAGTGATCATACCATCATGGTTATCCAGGTCATTAAGACCTTTTTTGTACAGTTATTCTGTGTATTCTTGTCACCTCTCCTTAATTAATATTTTCTACTTCTGTTAGGTCCTTACCATTTCTGTCCTTTATTATGCCCATTCTTGTGTGAAATGTACCAAATGTTGATATTGCCAATTTTCTTGAAAAGACCTCTAGTCTTTCCCATTCTATTTTTTCCCTCTATTTCTTTGCATTGTCCATATAAGAAGATCTTATCTCTCCTTCCTATTCTCTGGAACTCTGCATTCATTTGCATATATCTTTTCATTTCTCCCTTGCTTTTTGCTTTTGTTCTTTCCTCAGCTATTTATAAAATCTCCTCAGACAACCATTTTGTCTTTTTGCATTTCTTTTTCTTGGGCGTGGTTTTAATCACTGCATCTGGTACAATATTATTAACTTGTATCCATAGTTCTTCAGGCACTCTGTCTACCAGAGCTAATCCCTTGAGTCTATCCCTCACCTCCACTGTATGGGAGCTCATGAGCACAGTCACCTCCATGTCTTGTTTTTGCTGACTGTATAGAGCTTATCCATCTTCAGGTGAGAAAAACATAACCAGTCTGATTTCAGCATTGACCATCTGGTGATATCCATATGTAGAGTTATATTTTGCGTTGTTGGAAAAGGTTGCTTGCTGTCAGGCAAGAGACCAGTGTGTTCTCTTGACAAAATTCTGTTACTCTTTGCCCTGTTTCATTTTATACTCCAAGGTCAAACTTACCTGTTATTCTGGGTATCTCTTGACTTCTTACTTTTGCTTTCCAATCTCTTATGATGAAAAAGATATCTTTTTTGGTGTTAGTTCTAGAAGGTGTTGTAGGTCTTCATATAACCTGTCAACTTTAGCTTCTTTGGCATTAATGGTTGGGGCATAGCAATGGATTACTCTGATGTTGAATGGTTTGTCTTGGAAACACTCTGAGATCATTCTTTCATTTTTGAGGTTTAACCCAATGGCGTGCCATTTCCTTATCCAGTGGACCATGTCTTGTCAAAACTCTTCACTATGATCTGTCCATCTTGGGTGGCCCTGGATGGCATGGTTCATAGTTTCATTGAATTATACATGCCCCTTCACCAAGACAAGGTTATCATCCACTAAGTGGGATATGTGTACACTTATGGCTGATTCACATTGTTGTATGACTGAAACAAACACTACATTGAAACAAATTATCCTCTGATTAAAAATACATTTTTAAAGATCATGTATTATACTTTGAAAGCAAAGAAACAAAACAAAAGCAAAATTTAAATAAAAGAAATACCTTCTATTCCTCTTCTACCTAAACTATCGCCCTAAACTATGAACCCTCCTCTGTTCATAAAGTTCACTTATTAGTTTACATGTGAAATCTACTTTTGACACAATGAGGTTGATGGAGAATGAGGTTACATAGCCTCAGAGTCTTAGAGAGGCACCAGTAAAATGAAATATCTTTGAAAAATTTCCCTCTAGATTTTGTTCAACCTAAAGCAGCTGAGGATTTTGCAACTTCTTTCCAAAAGTCAGCTAAATTCCCACCAACTTGCTTACTTGATTTAATGTATCACTCCTTTGCAAGTTGAAAAGAATATTATTTCACCTAAAGAATTTTGAAAACTAACACAGGCTAATTAACAAAAGAAAAATGTATATTTTAAACTAGTAAATTTTCCTACAGATAACAATATGTCTGTAGATCTCCTATGTACAAGACTAGCTCTGACTCTAGTGACAATAGACTTGTAGGAATTTAAAGCAAAAATATTACAAGTCGCTGCCCATTAAATATATTTTAGGGAATTTAAAAAGAACCATATCATAAGTCACTCTAAAAAACCTAAAGGGACATACAGTTATGAACCTTCAAAAATGCTTGTCTTGGTGGTGGTCCAATTGTCTTGCTAGGGAATAGTTGGGACATTTTTTATTTACTCTTCTTTTTTACCAACCAACTTAGCTCATCTGCCTACCTTAAAATCTGCTCCCTGGTAGTTTGTTTTTTTTCCCCTCCAGGATCTTGCACTGTGAAAGACTTTAATAACCAAACTTGCTGTGGTGTGTGGTGCCCATGCATTCTCAAGGCACCTTCAGACTTAATGCTTCCTCTCTGGTTCAAAATCACATGAGGCATTGAAACTCTGATTGAGTAAGAAGTCAGCTATTTTCAATGACTTTCTCAGCGACATTCAATCCTTTTTGACCTGCCTTTCTGCCTTTCATTTGCATTCTAGCTTGGCCCAAGGAGAATGATTGCCTGTCCTGGATCACTTCTTGCACAGTGTTGATTTAGTGGTTACAGTGTACTGTATAATTCATCTGCTCCTTGGGCCCATAATCACCTGGCTTATATAGTGTACACAACTGAATATCTATCTATCTTTAGACTTTGGCCCTAAAGCATTAAGAACAGCAAAGGAGAATTCTTTTTGCCAGAGATGGTCCCTAACCTACAGTCAGAAGGGAATTTTCAACTACTGCTGGTGATCAACAATATAAGAGGGTTCCATTTTGTTGTGGTGTCCTCTAGGGGTTGTGTGCATGGGTTGGTGGGAGGGAGGACAGAAGATTAAATGAAATGTAATGAATAACTGGGCCTCCCTGGTGGCTCAGTGGTAAAGAATCTGCCTGCCAATGCAGGAGCTGCAGCAGACACGGGTTTGATCCCTGGGTTGGGATGATCTCCTGGAGGAGGAAATGGCAATCCTCTCTAGTGTTCTTGCTGGAAAAACCTCATAGACAGGGGAGCCTAGAAGGCTACCATCCACGGGGTTGCAAACAGTTAGATGTGATTGAGCATGCAAGCACACCTCCAGTGAATGCTTACAGTGTGATAGGTACTGGGACAAAAATTTTACATTTGTTAGTTCATTTCTCAAAACAACTGATGAAGAAACAGGCTCAGAGGGGTTAACTAACATGCCTGAGATTACACAGCTAAGAAGCATAGCAAGATTAAAAACCTGGGCTTCCCTGGTGACTCGATGGTAAAGAATCTGTCTGCCAATACAAGAGACCCGGGTTCAATCCCTGGGTGGGGAAGATCCCCTGGAAAAGGGAATGGCTACCCATTCCAGTATTCTTGCCTGGAGAATTCCATGGACAGAGGAGCCTGAAGGGCTACATCCATGAGGTTGCAGAGTCAGATATGACTGAGTGACTAACACAGACAGGTTAAAGCTTAAATATGTCTGATGTCAAATCATGTCTTATTCTCCCACTTGACCTTAAGCAGTATCCCTCGATTTCCCCATGGCATTGCCTTTGTCTCTTGTCTCACCTCTGCCCTGTCAATCTGATAGGCTAGGCTACTTTATTCTGTGGTAACAAATACCCCTTAACTCTCAGTACCCTGAAACAAATAGGTTTATTTTCCCCTAATGTAATACTGCCTTTGAATCAGCTGGAGGTTATGCTCTGTTATCCTTAGTCAAGAATCAAGAATCCAGGCTGGTAGTGCTGCCACTAGATGGAATGTGGCCCTCACAACAGCAGAGGGGAAAATCACACACTTGTGATTATAGCTTTTGCCCAGTACTGATCCATGATTCTCTGACTCACATTTCATGATGACTAAAGACCTGGGGAGTGATTTACCATTATGTGGAAAACAAAATGGGAGTATTTGGTGAATAACACTAGTGATTACTTCATCTTTTTGGGGGAATGAAAATCCCACTGAGTTTCTAAGTCTAGAATGTTAAAATTGATTTCATCTGTACTAATCCCTTAGTACATCTGTACTAAGTGTAATAATCCCTTAGTCCACTTTTACTAATACTTGATCATGGAAGATATATCAGAGTAGTTAGATGATACTTGGATGCTCAAAGGCTGTTACTATGATTTGCAATATTTGTGGGAGTGTTTGGGAATAGATATTGGGTGAGTGGAAGTGTCTGCCAAGACTGGGTCATATGTTCTGGCATGGAAAAGAAAGAATGCTGGTCCTGGCTACACCACAGCTGGCCTGCTATAATTGTTGATTAGTTTGAAACAATCAAGCAAGCAAGCTCTTAATGGCACATTTTCAGACCACCATGGTGCCATTCTGCAGGCATTTTTTAAAGCTAATGAATACATAAATTGTTTTTATTTTATGCTCAAATTGCTAAATTAATAGACTAAGAAGACTTGCTAATTAAACTTAAAAGCTGAAAGAAAACCAAGTTTTAAAATTATAACTTATTTTAATCAACTAATATTAGTTTAAAGCCTAGGTTAGTAAAAAAAAAAAAGCCAATTTCTTTCTCTTCTCAGAGGTTTCCCTTGTATATTAAATTTTTTACTTTTCCACTATAGTTTTTTTTTTTTACAAGATATTGAATACGGCTTCTGGTGCAATGCAGTAGGACCTTGTTATTTACCTATTTCATGTATAGTGCTTTATACCTCCTAATCCCTAACTCTAACTCCTAATTTATCCCTACCCCAGCTTTTCCCCTTTGGTAACCATACATTTGTTTTCTATGCTGATGAGTCCTACAGACAATTTTTGATTCTTTAAGATTCTTTTCTGTAGTCAGGCAAAACCTTGAGTATGACCCGCTAACTTCTTTTCAAATTCTGTGTAATATGAGCCCCCCCCCAGACAAAGACAGGAAGTAGTCATCCTATGAAGATATCAATGAACCGCAATCTATGCTTCCATTTCCATTTCTCTCTCTGGTATAGTCACCTTTTCTTCAGCCCAACAGGAAGCTTTCTTTTGGACTTCATTCTGATAAAGTGTAACTTCTTTATGCAATTTAATTTATTCTTAATTTAATGATACTTGTGGGCTTTCCTAGTGGCTCAGATGGTGAAGAATCTGCCTGCAATGCAGGAGACCCAGTTCATCCCTGGGTCTGGAAGATCCCCCGGAGAAGGTAATGGCTACCCATTCTTGTATTCTTGCCTATAGAATCTCATGGACAGAGGAATCTGACTGGCTATATTTCATGGGATCACAAAGAGTCAGATACAACTGAGCAACTCTCATATTAAAAAAAAATCATACTTTGAACTACATATTCTTTTTGTTTGCTTGTCTAAATCTTTAACATGTATGTATATCATCTGTTACAAACAACAGATTAAACAAAATAAAATTAGAGGGAATGATTTCTTGAAGGGCCAGGGTACTCATTCTGCTGTAGATCTCAAGAGATATCACAAGAAGTTTTTTATTTTTTTCTTAACTAAGATCTTCCCAAGGAAGACATTATATTCAAAAAGGTTATTCCTTTCCTCTTCCATGAAAAAGCAAAAAGGTCTTGTGGTTTCCTCAGGACTGTGCATGTTTATATCCATTGGCCTCCCATCATCTTGAGCTCCAGCAATGCCTTTCTCTGAGACTGACAACACAATCTGGTAACTAAACATTCTGTCACTTTATATAGGATTTATAAGGGTCAAATTTGACTGCTATTCATTTACCTGCCTTATCTTCAAAGCAGTTTTGGGAATTAGGTAAGCATTATGGTCACCTGATAATGGGGGAAATCTATTTGCTTAGAGTCATACAGCTGGTCAGGATCAGAGATGAAGCTTGACTCTTAGTGTCTGGTATATTTATTTACTTCCCTCCTACACATTTCCCTTTGACTTTTTGTATTCCCCCTTTAAAATCTTTACCCTTAATTTCTACCTTAGAGTTTGATGCCCTGTCAGAAATTTCTGATTTGTAATAGTGGGAAGTTTCTATTTTTCTCTCATCTGCACAATGAATTCTCATGATCATTAAAATTAAACTATATTCTTCTGTCTGGCACTCAAATCTCCTCATACTCTCATCTCATCTTACATTCTTGGTTTTCCTATATTACTTTTCTTCACGTACATGAAACAGACTGACTGCTATCTTCAGGGTCCTTGACACTTTTAACAATTATTAGGGAGTTTAAAGAGCTTTTGCTTATGTACATGATATCTGTTGATACTGAGCATATTAGAGATTAAATGGATATTTTAAAAATCACAAGAATACTCAAGCACATACTCATTACCTATAAGAGTAATAATGAACCACACACCATGGAGCCACTGGAAAAGTACAGAGTGTAAAAGGCAAATAATTCCTTGATATTTTTTGAAATTATTGTGCCTTACAGATGCCTCCAAAGTGTTTAGGAGATCCTTAAGGGTCCCCCTAACACATTTGGGAAACACTAAACTACTACCATAGAAAGGACCCTGGTGTGAGTCAAGAGCTCTGGGTTCAGACCCTCTCTTTGACACAAATGTCTGTTTAACATTTATCTGAGCTTCAGCCTTCTGAAATTGAAGGAATGGGGGCTAAGTGATGGTGCAGCTAACATCTCCTAGGGCTGAGCACCTGCTCCTGATCCTGAGAAGATGGATATCATGATGCTCTCTGCTGCTGCTGCTGCTGCTAAGTCACTTCAGTTGTGTCCGACCCTGTGTGACCCCATAGACGGCGGCCCACCAGGCTGCCCCATCCATGGGATTTTCCAGGCAAGAGTACTGGAGTGGGGTGTCATTGCCTTCTCTGATGATGCCCTCTAGTGACTTCCCATATAGGAGAAGCAAATGGCGATCCATTCCAGCATTCTTGCCTGGAGAATTCCATGGACTTCCCATATAAGAATTCTGCTCCCACTTGGTATTCACGTTCTTGATGACCCTTAATCTGTAGGCATGGGTGCTAAGTTGCTTCTGTCATGTCTGACTCTTTGCGACTCTATGGACTGTGACCCACCATGCTCCTCTGTCCTGGTTGGCCCTAAATGTTACAGCTATGCCTAGAAAATTGTGGGCTAAATTTATAAATTTATCCACATGATAATATGCAATGCCAAGAATGCAGGAAGCATAGAGAATCTCAGACATCAATTTGAAATAATGTTTCTCTTACCAAAAGTGCCACAATAGGGCCCTATAGGGGTATCGAACAGGATTAAGTCATGCAACATATGAAACTATAAGGGGGAGGATTGAAATAAATTTATAAAGTGCATAAAAGTTCTTTAGAATTAAGTTCCAGATCTTTTGATTTCCCCATAGATATCATAACACCCCTGTCCCAGTGACTTCATACTTGGCCTTCTTGTGCACATCCTTGCCTCATCCCACACCAGGTTTTCAGTCAGCTTGCTTCATTACACCATTTCTTCTACATCTAAGGTTGTCTGTCTTATATCCTATTTCCTTAGGCCATACTCAAAAGCTTAAAGTTAACTGACTCACAAAAATAAATTATCTGGTGTTACTAAGATTTATAACAGCATATTATATCTCACAGTTATGACTGTGACCTTTAGTAGATACCCTGTAGTTATTTTAAAAATGGACTCACATGAATCTATGTCACAATGCAAGCTCTGTGGGTAAGATGGCTTGGGTCAAGAGTTTTTCAGTAAAACAAGTCACACTACCTAGGAATCTCTGAATAATAAAACAGAAAGTGAATGGAAAAATGTCTATTCAGATGCTCTGCCTAATTTTTAATTGAATTGTTTGTTTTTCTTTGTTGTTGTTAAGTTGTATGAGTTCTTTATATAGTTTGGGTATTAACTCTTTATTGGATACATGATTTGAAAATATCTTCTGTTTGGCAGATTGAGTTTTTGCTTTGCTGATGGTTTCCTTTGCTGTGCAGAAGCTTTTTGGTTTGGTGTAGTCCCATTTGGTTTTGCTTTTGTTTCTCTTGTCTGAAGAAATATAACCAGAAAGATATGGCTAAGACCCATGTTAAAGATTGTACTGTCTATGTTTTCTTCCATGAGTTTCATGGCTTTGGGTTTTATATTCAAATCTTTAATCCACACTGGGTTGATCTTTGTGTCTGGTATAAATTTGTGGTCTAGTTCAATTCTTTTGCATGTGGCTGTCAAGTTTTCCCTACACCATTTATTGAAGAGACTCTTTTCCACACTGTATGCTCGTTGCTCCTTTGCAGTAAATTAATTGCCCATACATGTGTGGATTTATTTCTGGGTTCTCAGTTCTGCCCCATGGATCTGTATGTTTTTAGGTCAATACTAAGCCATTTTGATTTATACAACTTTGTAGTTTAATTTGAAATCAGGAAGTGTGATAGCTCCAGCTTTGTTCTTTTTTCTCAGAATTTCTTTGGTTCTATATAAATTTTAAGATTTTTTTGTTCTATTTCTGTGAAAAACTTTTATGGGGATTGCAGTGAATCCATAGATTGCTTTAGGTAAATTGGATATTTTAACAATGTTAATTATTTCAGTCCACGAGAATAGAATAGCCTTCCATTTCCTTGTGTAATCTTTCATTTCTTTCTTTTTTTTTCACAATATCTATGGAAAACAGTACAGAGAGTACAAAAAAAAAATTAACAGAACTACCATATGATCCAGCTATACCACTTCTGAGTATTTATCCAAAGAATGAATTCAAACACTAATTTGAAAGAGAGGCACACACTCAATCTTCACAACCCAGATAATCATGATGGTGTGATCACTCCTAGAGCCAGACAACTGGAATGTAAAGTCAAGTGGGCCTTAGAAAGCATCACTACGAACAAAGCTAGTGGAGTTGATGGAATTCCTGTTGAGCTATTTCAAATCCTGAAAGATGATGCTGTGAAAGTGCTGCACTCAATATGCCAGCAAATTTGGAAAACTCAGCAGTGGCTACAGGACTGGAAAAGGTCAGTTTTCATTCCAGTCCCAAAGAAGGGCAATGCCAAAGGATGCTCAAATTACTGCACAATTGCACTCATCTCACACGCTAATAAATTAATGCTCAAAATTCTCCAAGCCAGGCTTCAGCAATACGTGAACCGTGAACTTCCAGATGTTCAAGCTGGTTTCAGACAAGGCAGAGGAACCAGAGATCAAATTGCCAACATCTGCTGGATCATGGAAAAAGCAAGAGAGTTCTCGAAAAACATCTATTTTTGCATTATTGACTATGCCAAACCCTTTGACTGTGTGTATCACAAGAAACTGTGGAAAATTCTGAAAGAGATGGGAATACCAGACCACCTGACTGGCCTCTTGAGAAACCTATATGCAGGTCAGGAAGCAACATGGACAGGGAACAACAGACTGGTTCCAAATAGGAAAAGGAGTATGTCAAGTCTGTATATTGTCACCGTGCTTATTTAACTTCTATGTAGAGTACATCATGAGAAACGCTGGGCTGGAAGAAGCACAAGCTGGAATCAAGATTGCTGGGAGAAATATCAATAACCTCAGATATGCAGTTGCCACCACCCTTATGGCAGAAAGTGAAAAGGAACTAAAAAGCCTCTTGATGAAAGTGAAAGAGAAGAGTGGAAAAGTTGGCTTAAAGCTTAACATTCAGAAAACGAAGATCATGGCATCTGGTTCCATCACCTCATGGGAAATAGATGAGGAAACAGTGGAAATGGTGGCAGACTTTATTTTGGGGGGCTCCAAAATCACTGCAGATGGTGATTGCAGTCATGAAATTAAAAGACACTTACTCCTTGGAAGGAAAATTATGACCAACCTAGATAGTATATTAAAAAAGTATATTACTTTGCCAACAATGGTCCATCTAGTCAAGGCTATGGTTTTTCCAGTGGTCATGTATGGATGGGAGAGTTGGACTGTGAAGAAGGCTGAGCGCCAAAGAATTGATGTTTTTGAACTGTGGTATTGGAGAAGACTCTTGAGAGTCCCTTGGACTGCAAGGAGATCCAACCAGTCCATTCTGAAGGAGATCAGCCCTGGGATTTCCTTGGAAGGAATGATGCTAAAGCTGAAACTCCAGTACTTTGGCCACCTCATGCGAAGAGTTGACTCATTGGAAAAGACTCTGATGCTGGAGGGATTGGGGGCAAGAGGAGAAGGGGACGACAGAGGATGAGATGGCTGGATGGCATCACTGACTTGATGGACGTGAGTTTGAGTGAACTCCGGGAGTTGGTGATGGACAGGGTGGCCTGGCGTGCTGCAATTCATGGTGTCGCAAAGAGTCAGACACGACTGAGCGACTGAACTGAACTGAACTGATGTTCACTGCAGCATTATTTACAATACCCAAGACATGGAAACAACTTAAGTGCCCATTGCTGGATGAATGGATAAAGAAAATGTGATATATTTATATACAATGAAATACTACCCAGTCATGAAAGGATGAAATCTTAACTTTGCAACAATGTGGTTGGACTCTGAGGGCATTAGAGGAAGTGAAATAAGCCAGATGGAAGAAAACAAATACTATGATTTCACTCATATATGTTATGTAAAACAAAGCAAAATAAATGAACAAAACAAACCACACAAAAAGAATTACATACAGATGAGAACATAATAATGGATTCCAGAGGAGAAGGGAGTTAAGAGAAAGAGAAATGGGTAAAGGGGTTGAACAGTATAGAGACAGATGGAAACTAAACTTTTTATGGTGAGCACACTGTAGTGTATACAGAAATCGAATAAATTTAAAAAAAATATATATGAAAAACTTGAGTTCAGGTCCTGACTCTGGCACTAAATAGGTGAATGAACTTAAATGCATTGTTTAAATTCTCTGAGCTTCTGTTTCAGTTCAGTTCAGTTCAGTCGCTCAGTCGTGTCCGACTCTTTGCAACCCCATGAATCACAGCACACCAGGCCTCCCTGTCCGTCACCAACTCCCGGAGTTCACTGAGACTCACGTCCATCGAGTCAGTGATGCCATCCAGCCATCTCATCCTCCGTTGTCCCCTTTTCCTCCTGCCCCCAATCCCTCCCAGCATCAGAGTTTTTTCCAATGAGTAAACTCTTCGCATGATGTAGCCAAAGTACTGCAGTTTCAGCTTTAGCATCATTCCTTCCAAAGAAATCCCAGGGCTGATCTCCTTCAGAATGGACTGGTTGGATCTCCTTGCAGTCCAAGGGGCTCTCAAGAGTCTTCTCTAACACCACAGTTCAAAAGCATCAATTCTTCGTTGCTCAGCTTTCTTCACAGTACTCATCTGTAAAAGAAAAATTTGACAGTCATAAATGTAGAATATCTAGACAAATTTGCCACTGCTTCGATTTCATTAAATTAATGCTTTGGTCCTTGGTCTTCAAAGCTTTCTCTTTAGCTGCTCTACCAACATTATGCAGATATCCACTATTACTTTGTAAATTTTATTTTATTATTACTATTTTTTTAATTTAATTTTATTTTTTAACCTTACAATATTGTATTGGTTTTCCATATATCAACATGAATCCGCCACAGGTATACACGTGTTCCCCATCCTGGACCCTCCTCTCTCCTCCCTCCCTGTACCATCTCTCTGGGTCATCCAAGTGCACCAGCCCCAAGCATCCAGTATCGTGCATTGAACCTGGACTGGTGACTCATTTCATATATGATATTATACATGTTTCAGTGCCATTCTCCCAAATCATCCCACCCTCTCCCTCTCCCACAGAGTCCAAAAGACTGTTCTGTACATCTGTGTCTCTTTTGCTGTCTCGTATACAGGGTTATTGTTACCATCTTTCTAAATTCCATGTATATGCATTAGTATACTGCATTGGTGTTTTTCTTTCTGGCTTTATTATTTTTTTTTTTATTGAAGGATGATTGCTTTACAGATTTTTGTGGTTTTCTGTCATATATCAACAAGAATCAGCCATAAGTACACCCATATTCTTTTCTTTTTTTTTTTTAAGAGAAAAACTTCAACAAATTTTCCAAACATATCTAACAGGACAACAGTATACTGACTCTAAGATAATAAGACTCAATGGAAGCATAAATAAAAGAAGGATCTTGACCTAGCATCAAGAAAAGGCCAGAATTTAGAGTTGCAACAAAGGAGAAATCATGTCTAGATAGGCAATTCAAGGAGGTTTCATGTTCTTTCTTCTCTAAGAATTTTTTTTTTTTCTGAATCATAGAATTTCAATTTTATAATGATATTTCTTATTTCTTTCTGGCTTCCATTATTCAGAAATCAGCTGTCAGTCTTATTCTTAATCATTTGAAGATATTATGTATTTTTCCCTTGCTTTACAGAGGTATATTGACATAATTTTAAGATATTTAAAGTGCATATCATGATAATTTGATATGTGTAAAATATGAAAGAATTTTTCCCATCTAGTTAATTATTGCATTCTTCACCTCACATATTTACACATTTTTAATAGAAATGTTTCAGATTATCTCTGTCTTTCTCTCTCCCCACATCTTTTTTATCAATTCCTCCATTAATGAAGACACATTGTTTCCACATCTTGCTTATTGTGAATAATTCTGCAGTGAACAAGGGAGTGAAGATATCTCTGATATGTGGATGCTTTTGAGATTTTTTTTTTTGTCTTTGTTTTGCAGCAGTTTTGCTATGATGTACTTAGGTGTGATTTTCTTGATTTTTATCCTGCTTCTGGTTTGTAATGATTTTTCAATCTATAGTTTGATGTTATTCGATTTGGGGGAAATTCTTGGTCATTATCTCCTCAAGCATTCCCTGCCCATTCTTTTTCTTTCTCATATGGTGCTTTAATCAGTTTTGTGTAAGATTGTCTCACATCATTCTAAATGTCTTTTCTGTTCTTTTCTGAATTTTTCATATTTTTCATCTGTGAATTTCCTATTGACCTATCTTGCAGTTCACTAATTGTATTTTCTATTGAGTTCTTAGTTTAATTTATTGTATTCTTCAGTTCTATAATTTCCATTTGATATTTAAAAAATGGATTCAAGTTCTCTAGTGAAATTGTCTATCTTTACATCCAATTTCTTGAAAATTTAATCAAAAGTATTTTTCTAGAATGGTGTTGCTGGTTTCGTCACTCAGTCATGTCTGACTTTTGCAGCCCCATGAACTATAACCCACCAGGTTCCTCTGTCCATGGGATTTTCCACACAAGAATACTGGAGTATAGTATGTAGTATGTAGGAAGTGCTCTGAGTAATGCAATCTTTTTATAGGTGGGATTCAAGATTTCCTCTGTCAGGCAGCTGGAGTAGGTGTGTTCACCTTAGTTAATCAGTGACTGAGCTGACTAGAGGCTGGATTGTATTTTTGTCTACCTTCATCTAAGTCCTTATTTTGCCCCCAAATAACAGCCTCCTTCTTGGAAATTCTCCTTCCAATACTTTTCTTTCTAGAGCAACAAGAATACAAAACCCAGCTTCGCTTTTCATCTACTTTTATGTTGCATCCCAGTCACTTGCCCCATGTTAAGAATGAATAAATAGAAAGCATCAAATAGCAATCAATAAAAGAAAAAATCAACACTATGAACATGAAAAATGTTTGTGCATCAAAGGATACCATCAAGAAAGTGAACACACAAATATGGAACAGGGGAAAATATTTGCAATTCATCTGAAAAGGGTTTAGTGTCTAGAATATATGATTATAATTTAGCAAAGAAAAAGATAAACAACCCAGTTAAAAATGGGTAGAGGACTTGAATATCTGTTTCTCTGAAGAAGATACCTAGATGAACAATAAGCACATGAAATATGCTCAATATAATTAGGAAAATGCAAACCAAAACCAAACCACAATTATCACATAACATCTACTAAGTTCAGTTCAGTTCAGTTGCTCAGCCATGTCCGCCTCTTTGTAACCCAAGGAACTATAGCACGCCAGGCATCCTGTCCATCACCAACTCCCGGAGTCCACCCAAACCCATGTCCATTGTGTCGGTGATGCCATCCAACCATCTCATCCTCTGTTGTCCCCTTCTCCTCTCGTGCTCAATCTTTCCCAGAATCATGGTCTTTTCAAGTGAGTCAGCTCTCCGTATCAGGTGGCCAAAATATTGGAGTTTCAGCTTCAGCATCAGTCCTTCCATGAATATTCAGGACTGATTTCCTTTAGGATGGACTGGTTGGTCCTTGCAGTCCAAGGGACTCTCAAGAGTCTTCTCCAACACCACAGTTCAAAAGCATCAATTCTTCGGTGCTCAGCCTTCTTCACAGTCCAACACTCACATCCATACTTGACCACTGGAAAAACCATAGCCTTGACTAGATCGACCTTTGTTGGCAAAGTAATGTCTCTGCTTTTCAATATGCTGTCTAGGTTGGTCATAACTTGCCTTCCAAGGAGCAAGCGTCTTTTAATTTCATGGCTGCAATCACCATCTGCAGTGATTTTGGAGCCCCCAAAAATAAAGTCTGACACTGTTTCCACTGTTTCGCAATCTATTTGCCATGAAGTGATGGGACCAGATGCCATGATCTTCGTTTTCTGAATGTTGAGCTTTAAGCCAACTTTTTCACTCTCCTCTTTCACTTTCATCAAGAGGCTGTTTAGTCCTTCTTCACTTTCTGCCATAAGGGTGGTGTCAACTGCATATCTGAGGTTATTGATATTTCTCCTGGCAATCTTGATTCCAGCTTGTGCTTCTTCCAGCCCAACGTTTCTCATGCTATACTCTGCATATAAGTTAAATAAGCAGGGTGACAATATACAGACTTGACGTACTCCTTTTCCTATTTGGAACCAGTCTGTTGTTCCCTGTCCAGTTCTAACTGTTGCTTCCTGACCTGTATACAGGTTTCTCAAGAGGCAGGTCAGGTGGTCTGGTATTCCCATCTCTATGGCTATTACTTTAAAACAGGAAATTAACAAGTGTTGGCAAGGACATGGAGACATTGAAACCTTTGGGAATTGTTAGTAGGAATGTAAAGTGGTGTAGCCACTTTGAAAAATAATTTCCTAATTAAATTAGTTATATAAAGTAAAATATACAATTACTGTATGGCCCAGTAATTTCCCTCCTAGGTACATACCTCCCAAACTGAAAAGAGGTATTAAAACAAATACTCATAGCAATACATTGTCAATAGTCAAAGGGTAGAAAGAACCCAAATATCCAATTGGTGAATGAATCAACAAAATATGCTGACATCCATATAATGAAGTGCTATTCGGTTATAGAGATCAGTGGAGAAATAACTCCATAAAGAATGAAGAGACAGAGCCAAGGCAAAAACAACACCCAGTTGTGGGTATGACTGGTTATGAAAGTAAAGACCAGGGCTGTAAAGAGCAATATTCCATGGGAACCTGGAATGTTAGATCCATGAGTCAAGGCAAATTGGAAGTGGTCAAACAGGAGATGGCAAGAGTGAACATTGACATTTTAGGAATCAGTGAACTAAAATGGACTGGAATGGGTGAATTTTACTCAGATGACCATTACATCTACTACTGTGGGCAAGAATCCCTTACAAGATATGGAGTACCCATCATACGCAAAAAAAGAGTCCAATAATGCAGTACTTGGATGCAATCTCAAAAACAGCAGAATGGTCTCTGTTTGTTTCCAAGGCACACCATTCAATATCACAGTAACCCAAGTTTTTGCCCTGACCAGTAATGCTGAAGAAGCTGAAGTTGAATGGTTCTATGAATACCTACAAAAACTTCTAGGACTAACACCAAGAAAAGATGTCCTTTTCACTATAGGGGACTGGAATGCAAAAGGAGGAAATCAACAAATACCTGGATTAACAGGCAAATTTGTCTTTGGAGTACAGAATGAAGCAGGGCAAAGGCTAATAGAGTTTTGCCAAGAGAACACACTGGTGATAGCAAACACCCTCTTCCAACAACACAAGAAAAGACTCTACACATGGACATCACCAGATGGTCAATACTGAAATCAGATTGATTATATCCTTTGCAGTCAAAGATGGAGAAGCTCTATACAGTCAGCAAAAACAAGACCAGGAGCTGACTGTGGCTCAGATCATGAACTCCTTATTGCCAAATTCAGACATAAATTAAAGAAAGTAGGGAAAAACCACTAGAGAATTCGAGTATGACCTAAATCAAATTGCTTATGATTATGCACTGTGGCAAATAGATTCAAGGGATTAGATCTGATTGACAGAGTGCCCGAAGACCTATGGACAGAGGTTTGTGACATTGTACAGGAGGCAGGTATCAAGACCATCCCAAGAAAAAGAAATGCAAAAAGGCAAAATAGTTGTCTGAGGAGGACTTACAAAAAGCTATGAAAAGAAGAGAAACAAAAGGCAAAGGAGAAAAGGAAAGATATACACATTTGAATCCAGAATTCCAAAAATAGCAAGAAGAGATGAGAAAGCCTTCTTCCATGATCAATGCAAAGAAATAGAGGAAAACAATAGAATGGGAAAGCCTAGAGATCTTATCAAGAAAATTAGAGATGCCAAGGGAACATTTAATGCAAAGATGGACACAATAAAGGACAGAAATGATACGGACTTAACAGAAGCAGAAGATATTAAGAAAAGGTGGCAAGAGTACACAGAAGAACTAGGCAAAAAAGTTCTTCATGACTCAGATAATCACAATGGAATGATCACTCACCTAGAGCCAGATATCTTGGAATGTGAAGTCAAGTGGGCCTTAGGAAGTAATACTATGAACAAAGCTAGTGGAGGTGATGGAATTGCAGTTGAGCTATTTAAAATCTTAAAAGATAATGCTCTGAAAGTGCTGCACTCAATATGCCAGCAAATTTGGAAAACTCAGCAGTGGCCACAGGACTGGAAAAGGTCAGTTTTCATTCCAATCCCAAAGAAAGGCAATATCAAAGAATGCTCAAACTACTGCACAATTGCATTCATCTCACATGCTATCAAAGAAATGCTCAGAATTCTCCAAGCCAGGCTTCGACAGTAGGGGAATGGTGAACTTCCAGATGTTCAAGCTGGATTTAGAAAAGGCAGAGGAACCAGAGATCAAACTGCCAACATCTGTTGGATCATTGAAAAAGCAAGAGAGTTCCAAAAAAATATCTACTTCTGCTTTACTGAAAATGCCAAAGCCTTTGACTGTGTGAATGACAACAAACTGTGGAAAATCCTGAAAGAGATGGGAATACCAGACCACCTGACCTGCCTCTTGAGAAACCTGTATGCAGGTCAGGAAGCAATAGTTAGAACTGAACATGGAACAACAGACTGGTTCCAAATAGGAAAAGGAGTACGTCAAGGCTGTATATTGTCACTCCACTTATTTAACTTATATGCAGAGTACATCATGAGAAATGCTGGACTGGATGAAGCACAAGCTGGAATCAGGATTGCTGAGAGAAATACCAATAACCTCAGATATGCAGATGACACCACACTTATGGCAGAAAGCAAAGAAGAGCTAAAGAGACTCTTGATGAAAGTGAAAGAGGAGAGTGAAAAAGTTGGCTTAAAACTCAACATTCAGAAAACTAAGATCATGGCATCCGGTCCCATCACTTTCTGGCAAATAAATGGGGAAAAAGTGGCAGACTTTATTTTTTTGGGTTGCAAAATCACTGAGGATGGTGACAGCAGCCATGAAATTAAAAGATACTTGCTCCGTGGAAGAAAAGTTATGACCAACCTAGACAGAATATTACCAAACAGAGACATTGCTTTGCCAACAAAGTTCTGTCTACTCAAAGCTATGTTTTTTCTTCTAGTCATGTATGGATGTGAGAGTTGGACTATAAAGAAAGCTGAGTGCCGAAGAATTAATGATTTTGAACTGCAGTGTTGGAGAAGACTCTTGAGAGTCCCTTGGACAGCAAGAACATCCAACCAGTCCATCCTAAAGGAAATAAGTCCTGAATATTCATTGGAAGGACTGATGCTGAAACTGAAACTCCAATATTTTGGCCACCTGATGTGAAGAACTGACTCATTTAAAAAGACCCTGATGCTGGGTAAGATAAAGGTGGGAGGAGAAGGGGACAACAGAGGATGAGATGGTTGAATGGCATCACTGACTCTATGGACATGAATTTGAGTAAACTCCAGGAGTTGGTGATAGACAGGGAGGCCTGGTGAGTTGCATTTCATGGGGTCATTCGAACACAACTGAGTGACTGAACTGAACTGATTAATTCAGTTATAAAAGAAATGAAGTACTGATATACACTACAACATGAACAACCTTAAAAACATTATGCTAAGTAAAAGAAGCCAGACATGAAAAAGATACACATTGTACGATTCTATTAATTTGAAATATTGGCATTAGGTAATAGGTATATAGACACAAAGTAGATAGATTAGTGGCTGCCAATAGCCAGGCCTATGGATATGGAGTGACTAGTTTATACGAGATCTGTTTTGCAATGCTGACAACGTTTTGTAATTCAATATAAGTGACAGTCTCATTGCACTGTAAATGTACTAAACTCTACTTAATTGTACACTTTAAAATGGTCGTTTCATGTTATATGGATTTTAACTTAATTTAAGGAAAGATTAAGCAAATATCCTGATGGCAAGGGCAACATGCAAACTGTTGGGCATAACTCAGTGGGCTTCCCTTCTTTCTAAAATCTTGATTCTTCAGTTTTTGGCTCCTTTATCAGAACTCTGATGTCTCGAAACATATGCTCTTAAACATAGGCAGATTTGGTGCCTTCCTGATTTATTCAAACTTGTGATAACCTCTTTCCTCTAAATTCCAAGAGCTATTATTGACTCCTGTACTCAAATCTATACAATTATAGATTATATATGAATGTATATATACTTTGTATATGTATATATATATATATATATATATATGTATATATACATACTTTGTATATATACATATGTGTGTATATATATACATATATATACATATGTATATATACATTGAGGACTTCCCTGGTGGCTCAGAGGGTAAAACGTCTGCCTACAGTGCAGGAGACCTGGGTTTGATCCCTGGGTCAGGAAGATCCTCTGGAGAAGGAAATGGCAACCCACTCCAGTACTCTTGCTTGGAAAATCCCATGGACAGAGCAGCGTAGTAGGCTACAGTCCATGGGGTCGCAAAGAGTTGGACATGATTGAGTGACTTCACTTCACTTATGAATGTATGTATATACTTACAGATTATATATGACTATATATATAGCTTATTTCTTTAACCAGGTTACATCCTCCTTCACAATCAGAATAGGTTTTTTTCCCTTATCTTCAGCACGTAGCACAATAGTTAATAGTGAATCAGAATCACCTGAGA
The DNA here is from genome assembly GCF_029378745.1 of Bos indicus. Taxonomy (NCBI): domain Eukaryota; kingdom Metazoa; phylum Chordata; class Mammalia; order Artiodactyla; family Bovidae; genus Bos; species Bos indicus. The sequence continues at coordinate 56,126,855 of NC_091770.1, forward strand.
CAACTCACTGGTTCTAACCCCAGGTATTTGGAATAAAAATTCTAGGTTAAAACCAAGAAAAGTGCATTTAACAAATACCACAGATGCCTGAAAGCCATGTGCTACAGAACTTCAAGAAACCCTTTGACACATTTCCCAGTCTTGTTCCCCATTGACGATGCAATGCCATATGTGTTACCTACATTTTACCTTTGCTGTCATTCCATCCAGTGTGGAATCGAATATGCAGAGAAGGCTACACCATCAATATGTATGATATGTCAAACTATGGCAAGATGATTCAGTTATTATTGCTAAAAGGAATTTACATTTTATATATCATAACTTTTAATATTGCATTGATATTCAGTGATAAAGCAATTGGACTCTACCTATTGCAGTTTTTTGTTGGCTTACAAAAATCTAATATGCCATATAGCAATAGAAGTGGCAGAGGGCATGGGCAGCAATTGCTTTGTATTTAACCATAACCAAGGTAAGGAGTGTCTGAAGGGGCAAGAGAAGGAAACATCAAGAAGTGCAGAGATTAAAAAAAAAAAAAAAAAAAAGACCAAGTAAAGACCCCGGTGTCTGAAGAGAATAGATACAAATGGAAATCACTGTCAGAGTAATTCATACTAAAGAATTTTTGCCTAAATTATTTGCCTCCAATATTTAAATGAAAGTATTTTAGGAGCTTCTAAGACCCATTAACTTTATGGCCCAGTTAATGTTGGATGAAACATAACCACTTGGCATGGGCTTCAGCTCACACCATGATATTGGAAATGCAGAGAGATTGCATATCTCAAGGTCCCCTGCACAACTGTCTTCACTCTTAGTGGCCCTGCAGATCTGCCTAGCTCCGGTGGATAACTCCTTCTCTTCTGAAAGTTTAGATTGTAGGGAGCTCTGTGATGGATTCTATTCTCACAGTTGCTGTCTGTGTATTTTAGAGCCAACTGATGAACTATAAAGCCACAGTCATCAAGACAGTATGGTGCTGGCACAAAGACAGAAATATAGATCAATGGAACAAAATAGAAAGCTCAGAGATAAATCCACGCACATATGGACACCTTATCTTTGACAAAGGAGGCAAGAATATACAATGGATTAAAGACAGTCTCTTTAACAAGTGGTGCTGGGAAAACTGGTCAACCACTTGTAAAATAATGAAACTAGAGCACTTTCTAACACCATACACAAAAATAAACTCAAAATGGATTAAAGATCTAAATGTAAGACCAGAAACTATAAAACTCCTAGAGGAGAACATAGGCAAAACACTCTCTGACATACATCACAGCAGGATCCTCTATGACCCACCTCCCAGAATATTGGAAATAAAAGCAAAAATAAACAAATGGGACCTAATTAACCTTAAAAGCTTCTGCACATCAAAGGAAACTATAAGCAAGTTGAAAAGACAGCCTTCAGAATGGGAGAAAATAATAGCAAATGAAGCAACTGACAACTAATCTCAAAAATATACAAGCAACTCCTACAGCTCAATTCCAGAAAAATAAATGACCCAATCAAAAAATGGGACAAAGAACTAAATAGACATATCTCCAAAGATGACATACAGATGGCTAACAAACACATGAAAAGATGCTCAACATCACTCATTATCAGAGAAATGCAAATCAAAACCACTACGAGGTACCATTTCACGCCAGTCAGAATGGCTGCAACCCAAAAGTCTACAAGCAATAAATGCTGGAGAGGGTGTGGAGAAAAGGGAACCCTCTTACACTGTTGGTGGGAATGCAAACTAGTACAGCCACTATGGAGAAGAGTGTGGAGATTCCTTAAAAAACTGGAAATAGAACTGCCTTATGATCCAGCAATCCCACTGCTGGGCATACACATTGAGGAAACCAGAAGGGAAAGAGACACGTGTACCCCAATGTTCATCGCAGCACTGTTCGTAATAGCCAGGACATGGAAGCAACCTAGATGCCCATCAGCAGATGAATGGATAAGAAAGCTGTGGTACATATACACAATGGAGTATTACTCAGCCATTAAAAAGAATACATTTGAATCAGTTCTAACGAGGTGGATGAAACTGTATACAGTTTCTATACAGTATACTAACACATATATATGGAATTTAGAAAGATGGTAACAATAACCCTGTATACGAGACAACAAAAGAGACACTGATGTATAGAACAGTCTTTTGGACTTTGTGGGAGAGGGAGAGGGTGGGATGATTTGGGAGAACGGCATTGAAATATGTATATATCATATATGGAATGAGTCACCAGTCCAGGTTCAATGCACGATACTGGATGCTTGGGGCTGGTGCACTGGGACGACCCAGAGGGATGGTATGGGGAGGGAGGAGGGAGGAGGGTTCAGGATGGGGAACACAGCTATACCTGTGGCAGATTCATTTAGATATTTGGCAAAACTAATACAATATTGTAAAGTTTAAAAATAAAATAAAATAAAAGAAAAGAAATATTTTCCCATAACAACTCGAAAGAAAGTGAAAATCGCTCAGTGTGTCCGACTCTTTGGGACCCCTTGGACTGTCCATGGAATTCTCCAGGGCAGAACACTGGAGTGGGTAACCTTTCCCTTCTCCAGGGGATCTCCCCAACCTAGGATCGAACCCAGGCCTCCAGCATTGCTGGCTGTTTCTTTACCAGCTGAGCCACAAGGGAAACCCAAGATCACTGGAGTGGGTAGCCTATCCCTTCTCGGGGGGATCTTCCTGACCCAGGAATTGAACTGGGGTCTCCTGCATTGCAGGCGGATTCTTTACCATCTGAGCTACCAGGGAAGCCCTACTCAGCCACTTCTAAATCCTGAGACTTCAGCCTGATTAGTTAATCATTCTATGCCTTAGTTTCCTCTTATGATAAATAGACCAAAATCTTCTACATAGGATTACCATGAAGAATAAATGAGATAATTAAAGTAAAGCAATAAACGTCATGCCCCCAAAATGCAGTAGTCCTTAATAGAGCACCTATTTTTATAGGAGTTCAAAGTGAGTAGATTTGAATTTTTGTTCTACCAATGGTATTTATTCCATGTTGCCCATGACATTTTGTCCCTCTTAAATGAATCTCGGCAGTATCCTGAGCCAGCTATGCCTTTCTCTTTGTTCCCCTTGTTCCCCTTCTCTACACCCAGATCTTTCCAGGGACCACTCTTCCTTGTCTGGATGCTGGCTTAGATGGGCTGCGGTAAAAATGGACAGGATATTTGCACACCTTACCATATACCAGATACTTCACATACATGACTTTATTTAATCCTCACAAAACAATGTTCATAGTTTTTGTGTATATATATACACACATACACACATGTGTATATATATATACACACACACGTGTGTGTGTGTGTGCCTAGCTGTATACAGCTATATCAATATGTAGACAGATATATGGTTGAAAACTGATTCTTAGGTTACACAAATTGTTAAAAATGAGAGATTGAGCAAGTATCTACCATGGTTCAATCTATCAGATACAAAATTGATTTTTTTTACATTATGCCCTGTCAGCTTTAATCTATAAGGGTTGATTTTTGAGCTGAGCTTTAAACTAGGAATGGATGAGAAGACTAAGAGGGTAAGCCTTCCTGGTAGAAGCATTCGGGGAGAATTTAGAGTTAACTCCTAACAACCTCATTTAGTTGGATCTTATTGTGTTTCATTACTGCTTCAGTATGCTCCTGTATAATTTAAGACCTATTGTGCCAAACTTTTCCAAAGGGGGAAAAATCATAAAAGTCAAGCTGAGACTTTCACAGTTATTTAGAGATTGCGATATCGCTGAATTTAAGCTATGTGAACAGAAAATACCAACCATTGGGGCAATAATTGTCACTAGGAAAAAAAATCCATTTATCTTATATGAGCATCAAATGATTCTTGCATTGAAATAAAAAAAGAAAGAATTCCAGAATCATCCTTCCCTTGCTTTTTGATGACAATGCCACCCACTGCAGGTAATCAGTTCAGGGACATGTGGGAGGCTGCTACACAGGAGCTATGTAGGTTGGGTTTCTTTGGCAGGCAAGAACTGCCCCTCTGGGCAATGTACCCACTAAATAAAAAGTGGAAGGCAGCTAAGTTTTGCAAGCTTCACCCCAGGACTGAAACTTGCAGTAAGAAATGGAGATGGGGCTTATAGATCCAGAAGCAAGGGAGGTCACAGGATGGGGAATGCCAAGGAACTTCACTGGTCTTAGATCTAAGATCTTAGCCACATAAATAGCACAAGATTTTTTTTTTTTTTTTGCTGTATTAATTTATGACTCGGTTTATAAGAACTCAATTCCGGTTAACTTTAACAAAAACACAAAGGTTAAATGGCAGATTGAGAATTATAGGAACAGATAAAGAGTACGGTTCAGAAAAGAGAAGACAGAAGAGCAACAGGGATTTTGGTGGCAAAATATAATGGTCTATTGTTTTAGGTCACTATTATAAAGGGTTAGATCAATATTAATACCTTTTATTTTTGTTTCCATAATTCAAATCCCTGAAAGTTTAGTTTGGCCTGCACTGGGTCCTGTGCCTGCCCCCCTGACCAGGAAGAAGATGGTACCTTGATCAATAGCTCCATCAAGATTGCCTATAATGGGGAAGTGGTATCTGGGACAGGGAAATCAATATGCTATTTCTAGAAGCTGTAAGAATGTAGGGCACAAGAAACCATCTGCTTTGGGTTGTGCATTTTTACTCCTGAGGGCAGTACTTAGTTCCTCTAGAGCAACGACCAGCCCACAGAGTTTCTCTGTAGATGGGACACTTTTCACAATTGAAGTGAAAAAGAAGTTAACTATCTTTCCTACATACATCATATTTATGAGTATGTTCTATTTTTGTATTTAAAGGTTTATTTCTTGTTAGCAACTATGATTATATACCTATTTTTTCTCCATTACTATTGCATTGGAATAATTTCCTATCATTAAATGTTTTCAAAAATATACTCTTTAATGACTGTTATGTCATTGTGGGTTATCATAATTTATTCTATCTTCATCTGCAGTAAAGTTAAGTTTTTAAGTAAATTTAAACTTACTGTCATGGTTAACCTTGCACATAAATCTATGTACCCATCTGCAATTATTTTCCCAGGATAAATTCCTAGAATTAACAGGTCTAAACAAGTGAATACTGTTAGGATTCAGTTCAGTTCAGTTCAGTCACTCAGTTGTGTCCGACTCTTTGCGACCCCATTGAACTGCAGCACACCAGGCCTCCTGTCCATCACCAACTCCCGGAGTTTACCCAAACTCATGTCCATTGAGTCGGCGATGCCATCCAACCATCTCATCCTCTGAGGTACCCTTCTCCCACTTTCAATCTTTCCCAGAATCAGGGTCTTTTCAAATGAGTCAGTTCTTTGCATCAGTTGGCCAAATTATACATATTGCTAAATTTCCCTCAATAGAAGTATTTACATCCATAGAAGGAAAAGACAGAGTGGGGAAAAGGAAGATATAGGCATAAGACTAGCACCTTTAAGAGTATTTATAGACCACTGTCTGGCTTGGCACAGGGGAGATATTTGGTCTGGTTATATTGTGACCATCCCTGGACACAGGATGAATGCTCAGCTCCCAAGAGGGTATGTAGATTTCCAGGTTAATTTGTGTCCCAGCCAGTGCTCTGTGACTGGAGATGTATTTGCAATTGTTAGCACCAGAATGACTATAAACCAATCTTAATAAAGTACCCACAGCATGTCTAATTGTAAGTACTGCATCATTTTGATAAAATCTTATTTGCAATACCTAATTGCAAATGTACCCCTAGGCAATTAAATGAGGTGACTAAATCATTTTATTTCTTCCTCCAGGATTATTTGCATTCAATGTCTTCCTTCATAGATGAAAAATTGTGGTATTTAATCAAATATAGAGGTGGAAGAGACGTAAAATAACATTATCCCAGGAGGCAAATGTGCAGAATGTGTACTAACTCTCTGCTAGTCAAATTCCAGTCTCTAACTAATTATTCAGGTCACACTGCATTTAATTGCTCGCTTATTTTTCTAGTCTTTCTCAAATGTAGGTACTCTAAGGATTGAATCCGTTCAGTGTTATATTTCCACTTGTTTTCTTGGCTGATGATGTAACAGTCTTTGAACTAAAGAATACCTGAGTTTGAATTACGACTCAGCTATTCAGCAGTTGTGTGATGAATATCAGCCTATTTCCTCATTTGTAAAATGGAATTCATAATAGCTATTTTCAAGGGTTGTTATGAAGAATGAATGAGATTACATATATAGTGCTTAACATATTTAGTATATATGGTAGCTACTTTATACTAATGATATATACTTGTTGAATGTTTAAAGAATTGTGTTTTTTACTCTGTAGAATCATTTTGTTTACTAGATGCCTAGGTCCTGTTCTCATGTATTCCTTTTTCCTTTTATCTTACTCTGTTCTCTAGCTACTACTTTCTTTATGTGTGCTCATGGCTTTGTTCATGATTTCATGACTGTCATTGTTTCTTGATAATTCTCTTTCTCCTAATCTTAGTTTACTGCTCTGGTCAACTAAGTTCCTGGGATGAATAGACTCTGTTTTCCCTGATCAGAGTATGTAATAAACATGTGCATTCTGTTCTTCTACTGAGGTAGAGTATATGACCTCTAAGTCATCCATCATAGCACTCACGGTTAGAAAGTTTTTTCATCTATCTATCCATTCAACTATCTCCTTGTCAGCATCTACTCATGATAAACAGAGCATCATGTGTTTATTGTATCCCTCAGGTATTTATTTATTTATTTTTTATGATCTTTTTATTTTATTTTTTAAATTTTATTTTATTTTTAAACTTTACAATATTGTATTAGTTTTGCCAAATATCTAAATGAATCCGCCACAGGTATACCTGTGTTCCCCATCCTGAACCCTCCTCCCTCCTCCCTCCCCATACCCTCCCTCTGGGTCGTCCCAGTGCACCAGCCCCAAGCATCCAGTATTGTGCATCGAACCTGGACTGGTGACTCATTTCACATATGATATTATACATGTTTCAATGCCATTCTCCCAAATATCCCCACCCTCTCCCTCTCCCACAGAGTCCATAAGACTGTTCTATACATCAGTGTCTCTTTTGCTGTCTCGTACACAGGGTTATTGTTACCATCTTTCTAAATTCCGTATATATGCGTTAGTATACTGTATTGGTGTTTTTCTTTCTGGCTTACTTCACTCTGTATAATAGGTTACAGTTTCATCCATCTCATTAGAACTGATTCAAATGTATTCTTTTTAATGGCTGAGTAATACTCCATTGTGTATATGTACCACAGCTTTCTTATCCATTCATCTGCTGATGGGCATCTAGGTTGCTTCCATGTCCTGGCTATTATAAACAGTGCTGCGATGAACATTGGGGTACACGTGCCTCTTTCCCTTCTGGTTTCCTCAGTGTGTATGCCCAGCAGTGGGATTGCTGGATCATAAGGCAGTTCTATTTCCAGTTTTTTAAGGAATCTCCACACTGTTCTCCATAGTGGCTGTACTAGTTTGCATTCCCACCAACAGTGTAAGAGAGTTCCCACAGAGTTCACTGTGGAGAGAACTCTCCAACAGTGTGGAGAGTTCCCCACACCCTCCCCAGCATTTATTGCTTGTAGACTTTTGGGTTGCAGCCATTCTGACTGGCGTGAAATGGTACCTCATAGTGGTTTTGATTTGCATTTATCCATGTACATATGGACACCTTATCTTTGACAAAGGAGGCAAGAATATACAATGGATTAAAGACAATCTCTTTAACAAGTGGTGCTGGGCACACTGGTCAACCACTTGTAAAAGAATGAAACTAGAACACTTTCTAACACCATACACAAAAATAAACTCAAAGTGGATTAAAGATCTCAACGTAAGACCAGAAACTATAAAACTCCTAGAGGAGAACATAGGCAAACTACTCTCCGACATACATCACAGCAGGATCCTCTATGACCCACCTCCCAGAATATTGGAAATAAAAGCAAAAATAAACAAATGGGACCTATTTAAATTTAAAAGCTTCTGCACAACAAAGGAAACTATAAGCAAGGTGAAAAGGCAGCCTTCAGAATGGGAGAAAATAATAGCAAATGAAGCAACAGACAAACAACTAATCTCAAAAATATACAAGCAACTCCTACAGCTCAACTCCAGAAAAATAAATGACCCAATCAAAAATTGGGCCAAAGAACTAAATAGACATTTCTCCAAAGAAGACATACAGATGGCTAACAAACACATGAAAAGATGCTCAACATCACTCATTATCAGAGGAATGCAAATCCCTCAGGTATTTAAAATAACCTCCAATACTTCCAGTTTTTTCCTCTTCTTCTATAAATGACATTCTCCCTATCCTTTTCAATATGTCACATGGCCCCTAGAAGGGTCCCAAATAGCCCCTTGGATACGTTCCATTCCCTCAGCCTCATATGGAGGGCCCTGTCAGTTTATTCCTGTTGCCATTAAACTGTAATGTTCAGCATTGAGTACTATTCTTTGGAAGAGATCTGGCTGAGTAAAACAAAGCAAGACTGTCTGCAGACTCAGATGACCTTTGGTAAAGGAATGACAAATGACAATGATGTAGTAGAGAACATTTTATTTTGAGCAGAAAGCCGGTCTAGAACCCATAAAATCACCTTGTATGGGTAAAGCTTGAGTGCCATTGTTTTATTTTTCTTTTCAAAGATTTTTCTTCACGCTGCAAATCAGACAACATGGAGCAGCACTCCCTCTTTCCTCCTCAAATTAGAATCATAATGTCAGAATTTAAGCCTCATCTCTGGATCTATGAGCCATATTGTGTGTTTAGTCATTTCAGTCATGTCTGACTCTTCTACTCTATCGACTGTTGCCCATCAGGCTCCTCTGTCCATGGAATTCTCTGTGCAAGAATACTAGAGTGGGTTTCCATGCCCTCCTCCAAGGTATCTTTCTGACTTGTGCATTGAACCTGGGTCTCGTGTGTTGCAGGTGGCTTCTTTACTGCTGAGCCACCAGGGAAGCCTGTGTATGACAAATAGGCACATCAATTAACATTTCTGGGCCATAGTTTTATCACCTGTAATGAACAAATCATATATGTGGGAATTTTGAAGCTTATTGTACATATCAGTTTTGTGGGACAGCATACATCGTAAAAAGCTTTGAAAACCGCAAAGAAGCATAATAATATAAAAAAAATCACCATTTAAAAAATTTCCCTCACTTTGAATTTTGGCTAGATATGCCAAGACATTCCTTTGCCAACAAAGGTTTGTCTAGTCAAGGCTATGGTTTTTCCTGTGGTCATGTATGGATGTGAGAGTTGGACTGTGTAGAAGGCTGAGCACCGAAGAATTGATGCTTTTGAACTGTGGTGTTGGAGAAGACTCTTGAGAGTCCCTTGGACTGCAAGGAGATCCAACCAGTCCATTCTGAAGGAGATCAGCCCTGGGATTTCTTTGGAAGGAATGATGCTAAAGCTGAAACTCTGGTACTTTGGCCACCTCATGCGAAGAGTTGACTCATTGGAAAAGACTCTGATTGTGGGAGGGACTGGGGGCAAGAGGAGAAGGGGATGACAGAGGATGAGATGGCTGGATGGCATCACTGACTCGATGGACATGAGTCTGAGTGAACTTTGGGAGTTGGTGATGGACAGGGAGGCCTGGCATACTGCGATTCATAGGGTCGCAAAGAGTCGGACATGACTGAGCGACTGATCTGATCTGATATGCCTTTGGTACTATCTCTTTTCTTCACTGAATATGTACATCAGACACTATGGTAACAATATCCTGTAATTTGATGGTTGCCCTGTGAGGTTGGTTCTTGCTGTGGTATCTTATTCTAATGGGAATTTTTTTAGTTATCATCTCTCCTGACCTCTTGACAACATTCAGCACTCTAATTCACTCCTTTTTGAAGCACTTTTGTCTTGGATTCTGTAATAACATTCTCCTTGGTTTGCTTCTACTTCTCTAGTTAGTCATTCTTAACATTCTTTGCTAAATTTTTCTATCAACTTTTATGTTGTAACATCTCAAAGTTCAGTCCTAGGTTATCTTCTCTTTTTACTTTTTAAAAATTTGATACATTCCAAAATAATTACCAAAATAGAGTTGGTTAATACCTTTACCCCAGTACATAATTACCACTTTAGCTGAAACTCCAATACTTTGACCACCTGATGCAAATAACTGATTCATTTGAAAAGACTCTGATGCTGGAAAAGATTGAAGATGGGAGGAGAAGGGGGCGATAGAGGATGAGATGGTTAGATGGCATTACCAACTCAATGGACATGAGTTTGAGTAAACTCTAGGACTTGGTGATGGACAGGGAGGCCTGGTGTGCAGCAGTCCATGGGGTTGCAGAGTCAGACATGACTGAGTGATTGAACTGAACTGAGCAACTTTAAAAAATGTAATATTGTTAACTACAGTAACCACCCTATACATCAGATTCCCAGAGCTTATTCATCTTACAATTGGAAATGTATACCCTTTGACCAATATCTCTCCATTTCCTTTTTCTTCACTTTATTTGTAAACTATAAGTTTTTGCTTTGTGGTTTCCTTAACGTTTACTTAAAACATCTTACCTATAGAAGAATCTCTTTTTCTCTGTAATTTAACTTTGATCACATATCAAAATTTTACCTTTTACTCCCATTTTTTATGCCACAATTTCTCTCTTTTTATATTGTGTATTCATCAACAAATATTATTGTTATAACTATATTGAATACTTTGGACCTTTAAACTTTTATACTAGAATTAAATGACTAACACAATACCATATTACAATATTAGAGTATTCTGAACTTGACTATATACTTACCTTTAGCCATATGTTTTATATTTTTGTATTTTCAAGTTACTAATTAGCATTCCTTCATTTAAACTTGAAGAGCTCTTTCAGCACTTCTTATAAGGCAAGTCCAGTGGTGAGAAACTCCCTCAACTTTATTGCAAAAGTCTTTAGCTCTCCTTTATTCTTGAGAGACAGATTTGTTGAGCAAAATATGCTTATTTTTTGGTAGGTTTTTCTTTCAGCCTTTTTGGTATATTATCCCTCACATCTGACCTGACACTGTTTTTACCAATAAATCCACAGATAACTGCATGGGGATTCTCTTATATTAAAAAAAAAATCTTGTTTCTTTTGAAATTCTCCTGTTGTCTTTGATTTTAGACAGCTTTATTATAAAGTGTCTTGGACAGGATCATTTTGGATTGAGAATTTGAGATGATCTATTAGCTTCATAAACTCAGATATCCAAATCTTTCTTCAGATTTGGGAAGTTCTCCATTGTTATTTAAATAAATGTTCCTCTCCTTTAAACTTTTCTTCTTCATAATGCATAAGCTGTTTGTTTTAAAGGTATTCCATAGTTCATGTAGGTTTTTTGTTTGTTTATTTAAAAAATATTTTGTTGAATTTATTTATTTTAGTTGAAGGATAATTTCTTTACAATATTGTGATGGTTTTTTTCATACATCAGTATGAATCGGCCACAGGCATGCATTTGTCCCTTCCATCCTCTGTCGCCCTCCCACCTCCCTTCCTACCCCATTCCTCCAGATTGTCACAGAGCACTGGCTTTGGGTACCTACGTCATACATCAGATTCCCACTGCTTTTTGTCACTCTTTCATTTTCTCTTTTTGCTTCTATGACTAGATGATTCTAAATGACCTCTATTCTAGTTCACTAATTTTGTATTCTGCTTGAGTTTACTGTCGAAACTCTTTATTCTTCAGTTCAATTATCAAGGTCTTCAACTCTAGATTTCTAATTTTTTAAAAAAGTGGTCTCTGGACTCTGTGGGAGAGGGAGAGGGTGGGAAGATTTGGGAGAATGACATTGTAACATGTAAAATATCATGTAAGAAACGAGTTGCCAGTCCAGGTTCGATGCACGATACTGGATGCTTGGGGCTAGTGCACTGGGACAACCCAGAGGGATGGTATGGGGAGGGAGGAGGGAGGAGGGTTCAGGATGGGGAACACATGTATACCTGTGGTGGATTCATTTTGATGTTTGGCAAAACTAATACAATTATGTAAAGTTTAAAAATAAAATAAAATTAAAAAAAAAAAAAAAAAGTGGTCTCCATTATTTTGTCAATAGCAACCCACTCTTGCCTGGAGAGTCCCATGGATGGAGGAGCCTGGCGGACTACAGTCCATGGGGTCACAGAGAACTGGACATGACTGAGCGACTAACACACACATTATTTTCTCAAACTCCTCATTTTGTTCATACATTGTTTGTTTTCCTGATTTCTTTTTGTTTTCTATACCTGTTCTTTTTTTTTTTTTTTTTTTAGTTCTCTAATTGCTTTAAAAGGATTACTCTGAATTCTTTGTCAGGTCATAAATCTCCATTTCCCTAGAATCAGTCACTGGAGTTTTATTAGTTTCCATTGGGGTTTGATGTTTTCTTGATAATTCATGATCCTTGTGGCCTTGCATTGGTGTGTGTTTGAAGAAGTATGTACCCTTTCCAGGATTTACAAACTGATTTTGGCAACAAAACTCTTCACCAGTCAGCCCACCTAGAGATTCAAGGTGGGCTATCTGGTGGGGAACATGAATGAACTTGCTTCTGGAGTCACTGGGATGGATCTGGGAGTCTCTGGAATGGTGCTAGAGCTTTAGTCTATGGTGCTAAGCCTGGGATCCATTTGTGAGCCTGATTCCTGGGTCCACAGAGACCAATCAGGTACTGAGGTTTTTCCCTGGAATGGTCCTGGCAATCTGGGTACAAGGGAGCTGGTCCTACATTGGAATGGGTCAAAAGCCTGACTTTGTAAAACTTCTAGAGGTTGGGGCTATGGGGACCAGCCTGGTGCTAGGACAATCCTGGATTGAGGGGCTGCAGGAGCCAACCTGTAGCCTGGGGCCTCAGTGAATATCCTGAAGGTTAGGTTTGTCAGGGGCTGATCTGGTGCTGGGAAGGGCTAGGATCCTTGGTATGTGGAAGTCAGCTTCAAGGCAGGGTCCAAGGGATTGCCCTGGTCTGGGGGCAGGGTAGGAGCCTGGGTATATGTGAGCTAGTCTGGAGTCTAAGTCTATAGATCATGGCCTGCTACTTGGGGAGGTTGGGATTTTGGTCAGATGATAATCATTCTGGTGCTAGAGCCTGGGTTCAGAGGTGTCCACCTGAAGCTTGGGTCCATGGGGGATGTTTGGGAGCATGGGACCACAAGAGCTGCCCAGGGTTACGGAAGCTAGTGGTGCTGGGATATTCCAGGAGTCTGGGCTCACAGAAACCCACTCAATGCTTAGTACCATGATAGTCAGCTGACTCCTTTGTGGGTCAGAAACCTAGGTTTGCAGGAGGCTCTTGGGACTGTTGGTGCCACTGAGCACTTATGGGAGTGAACTGGGAGCTTGTTGCCATGAAAGTCAACTGGGGCCACGGGAGTTGCCTTGTACTAAGGTGGACTGGCTCTTGGATCCACACTGAAGTTGAGCATTCCCTTCACTCTCCTTCTCACACGGGGAAGGTATTCTTCTCTACACTGAGTTGCCTGGCTTAGGGGAAGGGTGTTCTTACCCTTCATTGTGTCTTTTCTTTTGTGCTTGATCCATGTGGAATGGGCGCTCCACTCTCATTTGTAATCCTAGATGCTTGTGATGGTATTTTCTTGCACAGTTTTTCAAATGGTTGTTTCTTGGTGTGGGCATAGAGCCCTTAAAATTCCTATGCCTCATTGTGCTGATGTTATTTCCTATCTTCTTTCATTCCACTATTTATTCTCTGCCATATAATTCACCAATACCTTTGGTTTCAAGTAACTTCTACTTGTGAATGACACCCAGTTATGTCCTATCAATTGCTATTTGAGGTTCATAATTGTATATCTAGGTATTTCAATATTTACCCTTGGGATCTCATTGTTATCTCAAATTTAACATGTTAACTCATATTCTGCCCCTCAAAGTAGATTCTCTTCCAGGGTCCTTACCTCAGGGAATGTTGGTTCTAGCCAACCATGTTTGCAGACAGAAATTATGAACTCATCTTCAGAAATGCCTCACTATTTTATTTGATTCACCATCAAGTCCTGTTGATTTTATTTCTCTCAAAGATTTTTATCTTTGTGGTCATTACCCTAGGGCAAGGTATGACCATCTCTTGCCTGGTAATTGAAGTGAGTTCCTCTAGCTTTTCCACCATTGCATCTTGCCCTCCCTCCAATTCATGCAAAGAAATCAGGGGAATTTTTAAAAATAAGGATAACAAAGAGAAAGTAGAGAAAAGAAGAGAGAAAATGAATCATTGTATTCGCCACTTAAAACCAGAAGCTGTCTGCTCTCTTCCTGTTCTGACCTCATTTAACCCTCCAGCCCCTTTTCACACTTTTTTTCATTATTTGTGCTAGAGGCCCATTGGCTTTTCTCCCATTCCTTGACAGTCCATCACACCACTGGGTACACTTTGCATTTTTTCTCTGCCTCATATTTTCTTTCCCTGCATGTACACACACACACACACACACACACACACACACACACACACGCCCTCTTACTGGAGCCTATCTGTGCACAAATATTCCTACTCTGGAAAAACTTCTTCTTACATCCTTGAATAAATGAGAACTTCATGAGGTTTTCTTCCTTCCTTTCTTGTTCTTTCAACATCACTTATCATAATTACTGTTGTTCAGTTGCTAAGTCATGTCTGACTCTTTGTGACCCACGGACTGCAGCATGCCAGGCTTCCCTATCCTTCACAGATAGTGAAGTTTACTCAAACTCATGTCCATTGTGTCGGTGATGCCATCCAACCATCTCATTCTCTGTCGTCCCCTTCTCCTCCTCCCCTCAATCTTTCCCAGCATCAGAATCTTTTCCAGTGAATTGGCTCTTTGCATCAGGTGGCTAAAGTAGTGGAGCTTCAGCTTCAGCATCAGTCCTTCTAATGAATATTCAGGGTTCATTTCCTTTAGGATGAACAGTTTTAAATATTAGATGAAGTGATTGTTTCTCTCCCACCAAAATTATAAGCTACACAGAGGTAAAGATCCTGTCTCTGTTGATTCATCATTTTATTACAAATGTAGGGCAGGTAATAGGTACTTAATAAATAGCCATTAAGTGAATAAATGAATTAATTCCATTTTAACAATGAAGAAATTTCAATTAAGATATTCCAGGTAACCTCTCTAACGTAACAGAATTTGTCAAATGGTAGATGGAAATTTACCACGGTGCATCCCAGGCAGCAGATCAGGTGCTGAGATACTGGTATACATTCAACTCCCAGTCACAATCCTGCATGTGCCACAGCCGGAACAAGTTATCTCCACATTTTTCCATAGATAAATTTTTTTGGGAGGCAAATTTTAAAGAAGCAATGCTTTGGTTGGAGAAACTTGTGTCACTCTTCAAGCTCTGTCTGGGCTTTTGGTATAAATGACTTAAGTGAATTCTGACTGACAAAAACAGAACAGGCAGTTGCCAGATATCAAGAAGATAAGAGAACTAATGAGAAAACTGGGGAAGCAGGCTTCAGTCTGACAGGAGTTGGGAAACAACCTAAGAGCAGTCTGTTCATATCCCAGGAATCCCACTGATTTCCCCACTGCCCACTCCTCTGCTGGACACTGCTATGACTGGACGATATTGCCATGCCACCACATTTCCTTTCTGAAGGATTTCTAAACTGGCCCTTTAGTGTGTCATTTAATCAACCTTTTGCTTCTCTCGTGGTAAAGAATCTTCTTCAGCTGGTAAAGAATCCACCTGCAATGTGGGAGACCTGGGTTCAATCCCTGGGTTGGGAAGATCTCCTGGAGAAGGGAAAGGCTACCCACTCCAGTATTCTGGCCTGGAAAATTCTATGGACTGAATAGTCCAGGGGTCACAAAGAGTCAGACATGACTGAAAGACTTTCACTTCAATTCAATCAACATTTGCAGATTTTGTCAGGGACTTCCAGTTCAATTGGCCAGAGTTGAATGCTGTGACCAAGAAAGTTAAAACTTTTTTCCAGTTTCCACTAAAGATAGGTAGACAATGCCCTCCATTTCCTAATGACAGAGGAAGGCAATGAATAGAGTTAGTCTTTCTCTTCTCTCCTTGCCAGACCAAACTGTCATCATTTTAAAGTATGCCAAAAAATTGCCTTCTCATTTAAGTCTAAATTTCTGACTTTCCTTTCTCCCTTTGTTTCCATAATTCCTTCCTTTCTATCTCCCTTCATCCTTCCCCCTGTAATTTTGCATAAACCCCATTTGTCCATATGTGCTCTGCCTTAAGGATAATTTTAATCTAAGTGATGAAAACAAAAGGAGCCGGTCTAGCAGCAGAGTAATCAGCCTGTCTTCCGACTCCAACATAGTTATGATTCTCCTTCCAACATTTTCATTCATTATCCAATTAACTTGCAGCTTTTTCTACATAGTACAGTGGGAAAACCATGCTGTTTGGAATCCAACTTCTTGGGCTCAAGTTCTGATTCTGCCAACTTAGTTTTATTACTTGAGCAAGTTACTTCATCTCTTTGATCAAATAGTTTTATGGTCAATGTAAAGTCAACTAACTTTATGACCATAAACAAATCACTTCATCTATATTATCTCCTAGACCTTTATCTCCTTTAAAGGTTAAAAGCTCTGGGTCTTCATATACATTTGTGTCCATAATTCATTTTTAGCAATATTTATATTATCATTAGAAGATCATTTTTGTTTTCTTTAGCAGGCATCCATTAAACAATTAGGTGTGTTTTCACTATTCTTAAGATTGGCCAATAGTGCATGTCTGTCCCCAAAGCCTCATTTTTAAATTTTGTACTTATTTTTAGTATTTCAAGTTCATTGTAGAGAAAATACTTAACATGAGATTTACACTCAACACATTTTAAGCATATAATGCATTAGTGTTTGCAATAAGCAGATCTCTAGAACTCAGTCATCAAGCGTAACTGAAACTTTATACATATTGACTAGCAATGCCTCCTTTCTACCTCCCTGCAGCTTCTGGCAACCATCATTCTACTCTCTTCCTTTATGTTTCACTATTTTATATATAGCATATAAGTAGTGGCATATAGTATTTGTCCTTCTGTGGCTGCCTTATTTTATTTCTCAATGTCCTCACGATGTATCTATTATGTATCTATCCTGTCACATATGGAAGGATTTCTTTCTTCATGTTGAATAATATTCTGTTGTATGTATATAGCATATTTCCTTTGTCCATTCATGCACTGATGGAAATTTAGATTGTTTCCACATACAGGAATTTCAGATATATTACAGGTTTTGTTCTAGACCACCATAAAAAAGTGAACATCACAATAAAGTATGACACATAAAAGTTTCTGGTTTCCCAGTGCATATAAAAGTTATGCTCCACTATACTGTAGTCTACTAAGTATGCAATCGCATTATGTTTAAAAAATGTACATACCTAGTTAAAAATTACTTTATTGCTAAGTCTCAATGAACCTTTGTTGATTTGTAATCTTTTTGCTGGTGAATGATCAGGATGGTGGTTGCTGGAGGTTGGGAAGACTGTGACAGTTTTTATTTTTATTTCTTTCAGATTGGGAGGTGGGAGGGAGGTTCAAAAGATAGGGCATATATGTATGCTGCTGCTGCTGCTAAGTCGCTTCAGTCGTGTCTGACTCTGTGTGACCCCATAGACGGCAGCCCACCAGGATCCCCTGTCCCTGGGATTCTCCAAGCAAGAACACTGGAGTGGGTTGCCATTTCCTTCTCCAATGCATGAAAGTGAAAAGTGAAAGTGAAGTCGCTCAGTCGTGTCCGACTCTTTGTGACCCCATGGACTGCAGCCTACCAGGCTCCTGTGTCCATGGGATTTTCCAGGTAAGAGTACTGAATTGGGGTGCCATTGCCTTCTCCCAGGGGATATATGTATACCTTTGGCTAATTCATGTTGATATATGGCAGAAACCAACACAATAATATATAGCAATTATCCTCCAATTAAAAATAAATAAATAAAATCTCAAGAAATTTACCAGAAAATTATGTAAGAGTTCAGTAATATCACAAGATACAAGAACACCCCAAAATCAATCATACTTCTAGATATCACCTCACACCTGTCAGAATGGTCATCATCAGAAAATCTACAAACAATAAATGCTGCAGAGGGTGTGGAGAAAAGGGAATCCTCTTACACTGTTGGTGGGAATGTAAACTGATATAGCCACTGTGTAGAATAGTACGCAGATTCCTTAAAATCTAGTAATACAGCTGCAATGTGTGCCTGTGTGTTAAGTCACTTCAGTTGTGTCCGACTCCTTACAAACCTACGGACTCTAGCCTGCCAGGCTCCTCTGTATTCTCCAGGCAAGAATACTGGAGTGGGTTGCCATGTCCTCCTCTAGGGGATTTTCCCAATCCAGGGATTGAACACATGTCTCTTATGTCTCCTGCATTGGCAGATGGGTTCTTTACAGCTAGTGCCACCTGGGAAGCCCCAAAACTACTGTATGGCCCAGCAATCCCACTACTAGGCATATACCCTGAGAAAACCATAATTCAAAAATACACATGTACCCCAGTGTTCATTGCAGCACTATTTATCACTATTCAGTTTGGTGCAAAAGTAACTGTGGTTTTTGCATTGTTGATATTTGCTGTTTGATATTGGAATGCATTCTTAAATAAATGTGGTTATGTTATACATAATTTTAATGTGCATTTCTCCTTTCATGTAAGAAAAATTTTAATTGGAGGATAATAACTTTGCAATGTTTTGTTGGTTTCTGACGTACAACAGCATGAATCAGCTTTAGGTATACATACATTCCCTTCCTCTTGAGGCTCGCTCCCACAGATCACTCCATCCTACCCCTTTAGGCTGTCACAGAGCACAGGTTGACTCCCTGTGTCATACAGCAAATTCCCACTGGCTATCTGTTTTAATATGGTAATGTATATGTTTCAATGATACTCTGTCAATTTGTCCCACCCTCTCCTTCCTCAGCTATGTCCACAAGTCTTTTCTCCATGTCTGCCTCTCTATTGCTGTCCTTCAAATAGTTACATCAGTACCATTTTTCTAGATTCCATATATATGTGTTAATATATGATGTTTGTCTTTCTCTTTCTTGCTTCACTCTGTATAATAGGCTCTAGGTTCATCTTAGAACTGACTCAAATTTGTTCCTTTTTATGGTTGAGTAATATCCCATTGAATTTATGTACTACAACTTTTTTATCCATTCATCTGTCAATGGATATCTAAATCACTTCCATGTCCTAGTTATTGTAAATAGTGCTACAATGAACACTGGAGTTCATGTGTCTTTTTAAGTTATAGTTTTCTTGGGTATATGCCCAGGAATGGGATTGCTGTGTCATATGGTAATTATATTCCTAGTTTTTTTTTTTTTTTTTAAAGAAATCACCATACTGTTCTCTATAATGGCTGTATCAGTTTACATTCCCACCAACAGTGCAAGAGGGTTCCCTTTTCTCCACCACTTCTTCAGTTTTTATTGTTTACAGATTTTTTGATGGTGGGCATTCTGACTGGTGTGAAGTGATACCTCATTGCAGTTTTGATTTGCATTTCTCTAATAATGAGTGCTGTTGAGCACTTTTTCATGTGTTTATTGGCCACCTGAATGTTTTCTTTGGAGAAATGTCCCATTTAAGTCTTCTGCCCATTGTTTGATTGGGTTGTTTGTTTTTCTGATATTGAGCTGGATAAATTGTTTGTGTATTTTGTCAGTTAATCCTTTGTCAGTTGCTTCATTTGAAATTATTTCCCCTTATTCTGAGTGTTGTCTTTTCATGTTTATGGTTTCCTGTGCAAAAGCTTTTAGGCTTAATGAGGCCCCAATTGTTTATTTTGGTTTTTACTTCCATTTCTCTAGGAGATGTATCATAGAGGATCTTGCTGAGATTTATATCAAAGCATGTACTGCCTATGTTTTCCTCCAGGATTTTTATAGTTTCTGGTCTTACTTTAGGTCTTTAATCCATTGTGAGTTTATTTTTTGTATGATGTTAAGAAGTGTTTTAATTTCATTCTTTTACACACAGTGGTCCAGTTTTCCCAAAATTATTTATTGAAGAGACTGTTTTTCCTCCATTGTCCATTCTTGCCTTCTTTGTCAAAGATAAGGTGGCCATAGGTGCATGGGTTTATCTCTGGGTTTTCAGTGTTGTTCCATTAGTCTATATTTCTGTTTCAGAGCCAGTACCATACTGTCTTAAAGATTGTAGATTTGTAGTTTTGTCTGAAATCAGGAAGATTGACTCCTCCAGCTCCATTTTTCCTTCTCAAGATTGCTTTGGCAGTTTGGAATACTTTCTGTTTCCACACAAATTGGAAATTTTTTGTTCTAGTTCTGTGAAAAAATGCCACTGGTATTTTGATAGTGATTGCATTGAATCTGTAGGTTACTTTGGGTGGTATAATCATTTTCACAATACAATTCTTCCAATCCAAGAACATGTTCTATCTCTCTGTTTATGTGGTCTTTGATTTCTTTTTTTTTTTAAATCACTGTCTTATAGTTTTATGTATACAGGTCTTCTGTCTCTTTTTGCTGTGCTGTGCTGTTACTTCAGTCACATATAGCTTTGCAACCCTATGGACTGTAGCCCACCAAACTCTTCTGTCTGTGGGATTTTCCAGGCAAGAATATTTGAGTGGGTTGCCATACCTTCCTCTATGTGATTCTCCTTACCCAGGGATCAAACCCGCATCTCTTATGTCTTCTTCATTGGAAGGCAGGTTCCTTGCCACTAGTACCACCTGGGAAGCATTTAGTCTTCTTAGGTAGGTTTATTCCTAGGTATTTTATTCTTTTTTGTTGCAATGGTCAATGGGATCAATTCCTTAATTTATCTTTTTGATTTTTCATTGTTCCTGTATAGGAATGCAAGGGATTTCTGTGTATTAATTTTGTATTGTATTTGTATTTATTGTATCAGTCAATAAATATATTTATTGATTAGTTCTAGTGATTTTCTGGTTGCATCTTCAGGATTTTCTGTGTTGTCTGTTGTGATCTCTCCATTTTCATTTCTAATTTTATTGATTTGATTTTTCTCCCTTTGTTTCTTGATGAGTCTGGCTAATGGTTTGTCAATTTTATTTATCCTTTCATAGAACCAGCTTTTGGCTTTGTTGATTTTTGCTATGGTCTCTTTTGTTTCTTTTGCATTTATTTCTGCCCTAATTTTTAAGATTTCTTTCCTTCTACTAACCCTGGGGTTCTTCATTTCTTCCTTTTCTAGTTGCTTTAGGTGTAGGGTTAGGTTATTTATTTGACTTTTTTCTTGTTTCTTGAGGTATGCCTGTATTGCTATGAACTTTCCCCTTAGGACTGCTTTTAAAGTCTCCCACAGGTTTTGGGTTGTTGTGTTTTCATTTTCATTAGTTTCTATGCAAATTTTGATTTCTTTTTTGATTTCTTCTGTGATTTGTTGGTTATTTGGCAGCATGTTGTTCAGCCTCCATATGTTGGAATTTTTAATAGTTTTTCTCCTGTAATTGAGATCTAATCTTACTGCATTGTGGTCAGAAAAGATGCTTGGAATGATTTCTATTTTTTTGAATTTACCAAGGCTAGACTTATGGCCCAGGATGTGATCTATCCTGGAGAAGGTTCCATGTGCGCTTGAGAAAAAGGTGAAATTCATTGTTTTGGGATGAAATGTCCTATAGATATCAACTGGTCTATTGTATCATTTAAAGTTTGTGTTTCCGTGTTAATTTTCTGTTTAGTTGATCTATCCATAGGTGTGAGTGGGGTATTAAAGTCTCCCACTATTATTGTGTTATTGTTAATTTCTCCTTTCATACTTGTTAGCATTTGTCTTACATATTGCGGCGCTCCCGTGTTGGGTGCATATATATTTATAATTGTTATATCTTCTTCTTGGATTGATCCTTTGATCATTATGTATTATCTTCTTTGTCTCTTTTCACAGCCTTTGTTTTAAAGTCTATTTTATCTGATATGAGTATTGCTACTCCTGCTTTCTTTTGGTCCCTATTTGCATGGAAAATCTTTTTCCAGCCCTTCACTTTCAGTCTGTATGTGTCCCCTGTTTTGAGGTGGGTCTCTTGTAGACAACATATGTAGGGGTCTTGTTTTTGTATCCATTCAGCCAGTCTTTGTCTTTTGGTTGGGGCATTCAACCCATTTACATTTAAGGTAATTACTGATAAGTATGATCCCATTGCCATTTACTTTATTGTTTTGGGTTCGAGTTTATACACCGTTTTTGTGTTTGGTTCCTGATCTTAGAGGAAATGCTTTCAGTTTTTCACTACTGAGAATAATGCTTCCTATGGGTTTGTCATGTATGACTTTTATTATTTTGAGGTAGGTTCCTTCTATGTCCATTTTCTGAAGAGTTTTTATCATAAATGGGTGCTGAATTTTGTCAAAATCTTTTTCTGCATCTATTGAAATTATCCTATGATAATTCTGCACTCAATATGCCAGCAAATTTGGAAAATTCAGCAGTGGCCACAGGACTAGAAAAGGTCAGTTTTCATTCCAATCCCAAAGAAGGGCAAAGCCAAAGAATGTTCAAACTTTGGAATGATTGCACTCATCTCACATGCTAGCAAAGTAATGCTCAAAATTCTCCAAACTAGGATTCAACAGTACATGAACAGAGAACTTTCAGATGTTCAAGCTGGATTTAGAAAAGACAGAAGAACCAGAGATCAAATTGCCAACATCCATTAGATCATAGAAAAAGCAATAGAATTAAAAGAAAAAAAAACAAAAACATTTTACCTCTGCTTCACTGACTACACTAAAACCTTGTCACTGTGACTGTGTGGATCACAACAAACTGTGGAAAATTCTTAAAGAGATGGGAATACCAGACCATCTTGTCTGCTTCCTGAGAAACCTGTATGCAGATCAAGAAGCAACAGCTAGAACTGGACATGGAAAAACAGACTGGTTCAAAAATGGGAAAGGAGTCCATCAAGGCTATATATTGTCACTCTGCTTATTTAACTTATATGCAGAGTACATCATGTAAAATGCAGGGTTAGATGAAGCACAAGATGGAATCAAGATTGCTGGGAGAAATATCATTAACCTCAGATATGCAGATGACACCACCCTTATAACAAAATGAAAAGGAACTAAAGAGCCTCTTGATGAAAGTGAAAGATGAGAGGGAAAAAGCTGGCTTAAAACTCAGCATTCAAAAAAATATGTTCATGGTATCTGGTCCCCACACTTCATGGCAAATAGATGGGGAAACAGTGGAAATAGTGAAAAACTTTATTTTCCTGGACTCCAAGATCACTGCAGATGGTGACCACAGCCATGAAACTAAAAGACACTTGCTACATAGAAGAAAAGCTATGACCAAGATAGACAGCATATTAAAAAGTAGAGACATTATCTTGCCTCCAAAGTACATCTAGTCAAAGCTATGATTTTATCCAGTAGTCATGTATGGATGTGAGAGTTGGACCATAAAGAGAGCTGAGAGCTGAGGAACTGATGCTTTTGAACTGTGGTGTTGGAGAAGATTCTTGAGAGTCTCTTGGACTGCAAGGAGATCCAACCAGTCCATCCTAAAGGAAATCAGTCCTGGATATTCATTGGAAAGACTGATGCTGAAGCTGAAGCTCCTTTGGCCAGCTGATGTGAAGAGCTAACTTATTTGAAAAGCCCCTGATGCTGGGAAAGATTTAAGGCAGGAAAAGAAGGGGACGACAGAGGATGAGATGGTTGGATGACATCATCAACTCAATGGACATGAGTTTGAGCAAGCTCTGGGAGATGGTGAAGGACAAGGAAGCCTGGCGTGCTGTAGTCCATGGGTTTACAACGTTGGACACGAATGACTGAACAGCACTTTGACTTCTCTATCACTTAAATCATATATTACCATTCCATAGTGCCACTTTCAGGAGATTCATCTTTCTTCTTAGCTTGAAAATAATTTCCCTATTTCTTCTTTTTCCTTGACTGTATATTAGTGTCTGAGTGTGGAAACAGCGTCAGACTTTATTTTTCTGGGCTCCAAAATCACTACAGATGGTGACTGCAGCCATGAAATTAAAAGACGCTTACTCCTTGGAAGGAAAATTATGACCAACCTAGATAGCATATTCAAAAGCAGAGACATTACTTTGCCAACAAAGGTTCATCTAGTCAAGGCTATGATTTTTCCTGTGGTCATGTATGGATGTGAGAGTTGGACTGTGAAGAAGGCTAAGCTCTGAAGAATTGATGCTTTTTTCACTGTGGTGTTGGAGAAGACTCTTGAGAGTCCCTTGGACTGCAAGGAGATCCAACCAGTCCATTCTGAAGGAGATCAGCCCTGGTATTTCTTTGGAAGGAATGATGCTAAAGCTGAAACTCCAGTACTTTGGCCACCTCACGTGAAGAGTTGACTCATTGGAAAAGACTCTGATGTTGGGAGGGATTGGGGGCAGGAGGAGAAGGGGACTCCAGAGGATGAGATGGCTGGATGGCATCACTGACTCGATGGACGTGAGTCTGAGTGAACTCTGGGAGTTGGTGATGGACAGGGAGGCCTGGTGTGCAGCGATTCATGGGGTCGCAAAGAGTTGGACACGACTGAGCAACTGATCTGATCTGATCTGTTAGATGATAACGTTTTTTAATTACCATTGTGTCATCATCATCATCGTCAACATTACAAGAGCTAACACATATTAAGTTTAATACATCCTAAACCATTGAGATTTAATACTTAAAATAATGTCAAAGATAGAAACCCATCATATAGAATAGAAAACAGAGTTTTGCTAATCCCCACATTCACACATAGAGTAAGGAGAAGAGCTAGTTTTGAAACTTGACAATCTGTTTTGAATTCTATTGAGCACTTCAAACTCTACTCCTTTAAGCTATTTTCTCCTACTCACAAAATCCTTCTCATATTTTAAGATAAATCTCTTCTACGCAGTCTTCCCAGACCCTATGTCTTTTCTTCTCTCAGCCTTGTAAACATGTTTTCTTCCCTCCTATGTGGTCCTACAGCCTTCCATTTTCCTCTTCTGTCACTGTCTTTC
Organism: Bos indicus; assembly: GCF_029378745.1. NCBI lineage: Eukaryota > Metazoa > Chordata > Mammalia > Artiodactyla > Bovidae > Bos > Bos indicus. The sequence continues at coordinate 56,151,864 of NC_091770.1, forward strand.
ACCTTTACCTTTTATGAGATATTTGCATATTGTTTTCCTAGCAATGAGAGCACTGAAGGTGGAGATCTGTTTTCAAGTTAAATGGTATAGAGATTACACAGGGTATTCCCCTGGTGGCTCAGATGGTAAAGAATCTGTGTGAGATGCAGGAGACCTGGGTTTGATCTCTGTGTCAGGAAGATCCCCTGGAGAAGAAAATGGCTACCTACTCCTGTATTATTGCCTGAAGAATCCCATGGACAGAGGAGCTTGTCCGTCTACAGTCTATGGGGTTACAAAGAGTCGTACATGACTGAGTGACTAAGCATGCACAGCGTTATATAATTTGTTGAATTTAGCAATCTCCATAACACTTAAAAATTGGAACGTTTTTATACTGCTGCCCTTTCCTTCTCTCTCCCACTCTTCTGCCCTTCACTGCAGATTCCTCATACAGCTGGCTGAAGGCCCCACGTGTTTCTTTAGGCCTGCCTGTCTACATTCCTCTCCTCATTTGGATGTAACATGGGTTCACTACTTTACCCCTTTCTTTCTAGACTTCAGATTGTATAGAATGCTTTCCAAGGAGACATTTGGTCATCAAATCAAGCAGCACAGGTATTATCATATTCACCTTATAGTCAAGAAAATCAAGATTCAAGAAAAGAAGGATTGAAATCACACAGTCAACATATTTCAGAAGCAGATGGAAGTCCAAGTCACTTGAATCTAATTCCCTTTGCCATTAGTAGATCAGCTCCCCTGTCATGATTAATGTAGCATTTGGGCAGAATCACCAGATGGCCAAGAAGGACAAGCGTTAAAGGATTCCTGGAATATTCTTCTGTAATGTTTCCTAAATTATAAAGGGGAGACAAATATAGACAAGAATGTAAGTTTTCTGGGGAAAAAAGAAAGGTTTCTGAATACTTCTCATCTTTGCACTTATACTCTGCCAATTTCTAAAAATTTATATCACATAATACACTCAAATAGTCTTTATGGCCTCCCAAAATGTTTAGAATCTATTATCAGCTTTTGAATATTTTCTTCAGATCTCTTACTTGTGTTTCTGGATATCCTGTACTGTTTCTTTGTTGTTGTTGTTGTTGTTGTTAGCTTCTTTAACATGATATTACACATTCATGAGTATGATGTTTCCTTAGGCCCTTAGCACTTTGGTTATTATTCTTTTTTCATATCACATATCCCCCTTATTATTACTTGTTCAATGTCAACTCAAGATATTTCTAGATTGTGCAGTCCATAAATGCAGCATCATGCTCAATACATGCTCAGAAAATGAAAAAATAATGAGTGACAGAGCCAAGTTTCTGTGTTTTTGTCCCTACAATACCCAATAGCTTAATTTTATTTTATTGTCATAAATGTTTATCTTTACTCACACACTGACTCTAAACTCTTAGACTGACTCCTAAACAAAGACAGATACTGGGTTGCCTTTCACCTATCACTAAATCTACATAGTGATCAAAAGTTGGCAGAAAGAGAGACATACTTCCTAAGCTTGTTGTCAGTCCAGTACATTACACTGAGTGCCTACAGTATATGATCAAAACATAAATGTTGTGATGAGAGAAGCCTAAGGTGAAATGGGAGAACCTAGGGGTAACTTGGTATTCAGGAGAAGTGCTGCCTGGACCATGTGATGTTGCTTCATTTGATCTACTCATTACTTGGCCACAGATCATGCTGGGCAGCATTATTCCATACATATCATTTTATAATGTACTGGGGACATTGTACTCAGTAAATTTTCCTTGAGTGATTTTACCTGGATAGTGCCTATCTCATATTATAAGACACATCAAGAAGTATGTTTATTTACTATATTTTTAGTGTACAGGGCCCATCTCAGGCACACACAAACACTGAGATTCTATTTGAAGAAGATTAAAAATGATGCTCTTATTCTTACATGGATTCTCGGTGTCTCTGTGGGTAGAGTTCTTAAGTTTCTTTTTTGCATTCTGGCAGCTTGAATTTGAATGATTATTATAAGAGAACACATCTTTAAAATGATTTGAAAAGGTAATCCCATAGCCTACAAGATCTAAGCTTTAAGAAGCTTTGGGGGAAATCATCCTTGATTTTTTTCCACTGATACATCTATTCCTGTTTCTCATAGTTCAGTGCCCTTCTTTTTTGGTGTAATCTCTCTGCCAGGTGTCTGCACCTCAAGGAAATCTTAGGAGGTTTTGAACTTATCTTTTATCTTAATCTTTCAGTAAAAATGAGACTCTGTGTTTCAGAAGATAGCTTTGAAAATCAGATTCAGAAACCCAGGGATTTTAGTCTTATTGAAGGGTGGTGGATATGTGTAGCTCTATTTACCAGAAGTGGCAGTTCATGCTTGTCCTCGACCTGTTTTCTTGGCTATAGGCATCTCCATCTCAGATTGTTCCTAGCTGTTGTGTGGCTGCTTCTTATATTGCCTCTTGCCATGCTCTGGAAGGAGTATAAAGAGTGCCTTCTGGATACTGACTGTTCAAGATTCTTCCCTGAAAAGTGACTGCCATAAGTGTGTTGTGTGTGTATGTGTATGTACACTCTAGGCCCTTGAGCCATGACCTTCAAGGCATCCTAGAGTGCCCACGGCTCTGGAGGCAGAAAAAGGAAATGCCCAGGGTTGCCTTGGGAAGTTTGTCTAAAGGCAAATGATGAAATGTGGTAGCTGTTGTTCCTTTCAGTTGACCAGATATAGCACAGATTTGTTTTGTCTTAATTTTGTTGTCCTTATCTAGTTTTGAGGCACTGACTGGAGGTTAGGTCAGTTCCCCTTTTTGAGCAGTTGATTAAGTCCATACTCAAACCACTTTCCTTATCAGGTCCTCACACGAAAGGATCTCTATACATTTGATGTCTAATTTCCCTGGGCATACAACTTTGTACCCTTATACCATACAACTACCATACAACTAAGTAAGTCTACAAGGAGATCAAACCAGTCAATCCTAAGAGAAATTGGTTCTGAATATTCTGTGGAAGAACTGATGCTGAAGCTGAAGCTCCAATACTTTGGCAACCTGATGGGAAGAACTGACTCATTAGAAAAGATCCTGATGCTGGGAAATATTGAAGGCAGGAGGAGAAGGGGATGACAGAGGATGAGATGGCTGGATTGCATCACTGACTCAATGGATATGAATTTGAGCAAGCACTGGGAGTTGGTCGTGGACAGGGAAGCATGGTGTGTTGCAGTGTATGGGGTCACGAAGAGTAGGACTTGACTGCGTGACTGAACTGAACTGAAGAGTCCCTATGTCTGGAGCTAGAGAAATTATTCAAATTAGTCAATCCACAGGGAGCCAAAACCTAACAAATCCATCCCATTTGTCATACATAAATTGCAAAACTGCAGCTTGCTGCTACCTTGTTGCTGGATTTCAAACCCTTATATGACTTGCTTAAGAGTCTTCTCTTATTCATAGCTATTAGTAACAAAAAGTTCTGTCTTCTAACTATTCAATATCATGATATTATATCTCATCATTAAAGAATCTTTAAATTTTGTAAAACTGCAGCATACTATTTAAGATGCCTTCATTGTCAGGAACTGAAAGCATGGACTCAACTAGTTTAAATAAGGAAATCTTCTGTCTCACATGGCAGGAAATCCTAAATTACGTCGATTTCAGGTACATACTGATCAAGACGTGGGCTTCACTTCTGTGGAGTTCTGAAGGCTCTTCGTTTCTTCCAAAAAACTTAAAACAATTGAGGTATAAATAACATAAACTTTGCATTAATTTCAGGTATATAACATAATAATCAGTATTTGTGTATATTGTGAAATGATAATCACAATTTGTTTAGTTAACATCCATCACCATAACTATATATATGTTCTTTTAGTGATGAGAACTTTTAAGATTTAGTCTCAGCAACTTTCAAATATGAAATCCATTCTTATTAACTATAGTCACCATGCTGTACATTACATATGTATGACTCATTTATTTTATAACTGGAACTTTGTACATTTTGACCTCCTTCATGAATTTCATCCACCTCCCACCCTGCTTCTGGCAACCACCAATCTGTTCTCTGTATCTATGAGTCCTTCATTTTCTCAAACATTTCACATATTGTTGTTGTTGTTCAGTCACTAAGCCTGTCCAACTCTTTGCAACCCCATAAACTGCAGCAGGCCAGGTTTCCCTGCCCTTCACGGTCTCCTAGAGTCTGCTCAAACTCATGTAAATTGAGTCAGTGATGACACCCAACCATCTCATCCTCTGTCATCATCTTCTTCTCTTTCCCTCAATCTTTTCCAACATCAGGGACTTTTCCAATGAGTTAGATCTGTGCATCAGGTGGCCAAAGTATTGGAGCTTCAGTTCTTCAACTTCAGTACTTCCAATAAATATTCAGGGTTGATGTCCTTTATGGTTTGATCTCCTTGCTGTCCAAGGACTCTCAAGAGTCTTTTCCAGCACCAAGGTTTGAAAGCATCAATTCTTTGACACTCAGCTTTCTTTGTGATCCAACTCTCACAACTGTGATATGACTAATGGAAGAAAACAGATTTGACTCTATGGACCTTTGTCAGCAAAGTGATGTCTCTGCTTTTTAATATGCTGCCTAGGTTTGTCATAGCTTTCTTTTCAAAGAGCAAGCATCTTTTAATTTCATGTGTGCTGTCACTGTCTGCAGTGAATTTGGAGCCCAAGAAAATGAAATCTGTTACTGTTTCCACTTTTCTCCCATCTATCTGCCATGAAGTAATGGGACTGGATGTCATGATCTTAGTTTTTTGAATGTTGAGTTTTAAGCCAGCTTTGTCACTCTCCTCTTTCACTTTCTTCAAGAGGTTCTTTAGTTCCACTTCACTTTCTGACATTAAAGTGGTACATCTGCATATCTGAGATTGTTGCTAATTCTCCTGGCAATGTTGATTGCAGCTTGTGTTTCATCCAGCCCCATATTTTGCATGATGTTCTCTGCATATAAGTTAAATAAGCAGGGTGACAATATACAGTCTTGATGCACTGCCTTCCCAGTTTTGAACAAGTCCATTGTTCCATGACTGGTTCTAACTCTTGCTTCTTGGGCCTGCATACAGGTTTCTTATTCTAAATATAAGTTAGATCATATAATCTTTTGTCTTTCTCTTTCTGACTTATTTCAGTTAGCATAATGCCCTCAAGATTTATCCATGTTTTTGTAAATAGCAAGATATCATTCTTTTTTATCATTGAATAATATTTTGCTATACATATATATCTGTATTTGCATCTGTTTATCTGCATATATGCATATAAATATATTACAATACATTTTTCTTTTTTTTTCACTGGTAGTGCTTAGGTTGCTCCCACATCTTGGCTATTGTAAATAATGCTGCAATGGGCATGAAAGTATGTAAATAGGGTGGGAGGTCCCCAAAGAAAGAGAAACTGACATGGCTTTCTTGACATAAGAGAGACTATTTTTGGCCTAAGACATTTTGTAATCTAAACCTGGCCACAATGCTTGCCATTGAACTGCTCTCAGTAATTAATGATCTTAATCAACAGAAGAATGCAGAAACTTTCTGTTATCAAGCAAAAGAAATAACAACAGAACCCACAATTCTGTTTCAGTGATAAAGATTAATCTAATGTGTTCAACCTCCAGATCAACTGGAACTTAAGAGATGATGACGTTGACCTTTTCTGACACTCATGACTTCTATCAACAAAAGTTTAAACTCTGCTTACCACTCAAGCCCCTTCATGAATATGCATGTACCTTTAGCTTCAGTTCAGTTCGGTTCAGTCGCTCAGTCATGTCCAACTCTTTGCAACCACATGACTGATACATGCCAGGCTCCCGTGTTCATCATCATCTCTCGGAGCTTGGGCAAACTCATGTCTGTTGAGTCAGCCATCCAACCATCTCATCCTCTACTGTCCCCTTTTCCCCCTGCCTTCAGTCTTTCCCAGCATCAGGTCTTTTCTAATGAGTCAGTTCTTCGCAACAGATGGCCAAAGTATTGGAGCTTTAGCTTCAGCATCAGTCCTTCCAGTGAATATTTAGGTTTGATATCCTTTAGGATTGACTGGTTTGATCTCCTTGCAGTCCAAGGGACTCTGAAGAGTGTTCTCCAATACCACAGTTCAAAGAGATTAGAGATCAGTCACTCAGTCGTGTCTGACTCTTTGTGACCCCATGAATCGCAGCACGCCAGGCCTCTCTGTCCCTCACCAACTCCCGGAGTTCACTCAGACTCACATCCATCGAGTCAGTGATGCCATCCAGCCATCTCATCCTCTGTTGTCCCCTTCTCCTCTTGCCTCCAATCCCTCCCAGCATCAGAGTCTTTTCCAATGAGTCAACTCTTCGCGTGAGGTGGCCAAAGTACTGGAGTTTCAGCTTTAGCATCATTCCTTCCAAAGAAATACCAGGGCTGATCTCCTTCAGAATGGACTGGTTGGATCTCCTTGCAGTCCAAGGGACTCTCAAGAGTCTTCTCCAACACCACAGTTCAAAAGCATCAATTCTTCGGCGCTCAGCCTTCTTCACAGTCCAGCTCTCACATCCATACATGACCACAGGAAAAACCATAGCCTTGACTAGACGAAAGTAATGTTTCTGCTTTTCAATATGCTATCTAGGTTGGTCATAACTTTCCTTCCAAGGAGTAAGTGTCTTTTAATTTCACAGCTGCAGTCACCATCTGCAGTGATTTTGGAGCCCAGAAAAATAAAGTCTGATGCTGTTTCCACTGTTTCCCCATCTATTTCCCATGAAGTGATGGGACCGGATGCCATGATCTTCATTTTCTGAATGCTGAGCTTTAAGCCAACTTTCTCACTCTCCACTTTCACTTTCATCAAGAGGCTTTTGAGTTCCTCTTCACTTTCTGCCATAAGGGTGGTGTCATCTGCATATCTGAGGTTATTGATATTTCTCCTGGCAATATTGATTCCAGCTTGTGTTTCCTCCAGTCCAGCGTTTCTCATGATGTACTCTGCATATAAGTTAAATAAACAGGGTGACAATATACAGCCTTGACGGATTCCTTTTCCTATTTGGAACCAGTCTGTTGTTCCATGTCCAGTTCTAACTGTTGCTTCCTGACCTGCATACAGATTTCTCAAGAGGCAGATCAGGTGGTCTGGTATTCCCATGTCTTTCAGAATTTTCCACAGTTTATTGTGATCCACACAGTGAAAGGCTTTGGCATAGTCAATAAAGCAGAAATAGATGTTTTTCTGGAACTCTCTTGCTTTTTCCATGATCCAGTGGATGTTGGCAATTTGATCTCTGGTTCCTTTGCCTTTTATAAAACCAGCTTGAACATCAGGAAGTTCACAGTTCACATATTGCTGAAGGCTGGCTTGGAGAATTTTTTTTTTTTTTTTTAATATTTTTGGCTTGGAGAATTTTGAGCATTACTTTACTAGCGTGTGAGATGAGTGCAATTGTGTGGTAGTTTGAGCATTCTTTGGCATTGCCTTTCTTTGGGATTGAAATGAAAACTAATCTTTTCCAGTCCTGTGGCCACTGCTGAGTTTTCCAAATTGCTGGCATATTGAGTGCAGCACTTTCACAGCATCATCTTTCAGGATTTGGAATAGCTCAACTGGAATTCCATCACCTCCACTAGCTTTGTTTGTAGAGATGCTTTCCAAGGCCCACTTGACTTCACATTCCAGGATGTCTGGTTCTAGGTCAGTGATCACACCATCATGATTATCTGGGTCGTGAAGATCTTTTTTGTACAGTTCTTCTGTGTATTCTTGCCATCTCTTCTTAATATCTTCCGCTTTGTCAGATCTCTCCACCATGACCAGCCCATCTTGGGTTGCCCCATGGCATGGCTTAGTTTCATTGATTTAGACAAGGCTGTGATTAGATTGACTAGATTTCTGTGAGTATGGTTTCAGTGTGTTTGCCCTCTGATGCCCTCTTGCAACACCTACCGTCTTACTTGGGTTTCTCTTACCTTGGGTGTGGGGTATCTCTTCACAGCTGTTCCAGCAAAGCATAGCCATTGCTCCTTACCTTGGACAAGGGGTATCCACACTGCCACCCTTCCTGACCTTCAATGTGGGATAGCTCCTCTAGGCCCTTCTGCGCCCATGCAGCCACAGTCCACAGTTCAAAAGCATCAATTATTTGATGCTCAGCTTTCTCTATGGCCCAACTCTCACATCCATACATGACTACTGTAAAAACCATAGCTTTGACTATATGGACTTTGTAGGCAAAATAGTGTCTCTGCTTTTTAATATGCTGTCTAGGTATTGTCATGGCTTTTCTTCCAAGGAGCAAGTGTCTTTTAATTCCTGGCTGCAGTTGCTATCTGCAGTGATTTTGGAGCCAAGAAAATAAAGTCTGTCACTGTTTTGGTTTGCCTATCTATTTGCCATGAAATGATGGGACAGGAGCCATCATCTTCATTTTTTGGATGTTGAGTTTTAAGCCAGCTTATTCACTCTCCTTCACCTTCATCAAATGCTCTATTGTTCCTCTTCATTTTCTGCCATAAGAATGGTGTCATCTGCATATCTGAGGTTACTGACATTTCTCCTGGCAATCTTGATTCCAGCTTGTGCTTCATCCAGCCCAGCAGTTCACATAATGTACTCTGCATAGAAGTTAAATAAGCAGTGTGACAATATACAACTTTGATGTACTCCTTTCCCAATTTGGAACCAGTCTGTTGTTCCATGTCTGGTTCTAATTGCTGTTTCTTGACCTGCATACAACTTTCTCAGGAGGCAGATAAGGTGGCCTGGTATTCTCATCTCTTTAAGAATTTTCCACAGTTTGTTGTGATCCACATAGTCAAAGGCATTTGCGTAGTCAAAGAAGCTGAAATAGATGTTTTTCTGCAATTCTCTTGCTTTTTCGATGATCCAATGGATGTTGACAATTTCATATCTGGTTCCTCTGCCATTTCTAAATCCAGCTTGAACATCTGGGAGTTCACAGTTCATGTACTATGAGGCCTAGCCTGGAGAATTTTGAGCATTATTTTGCTAGCATGTGAAATGAATGTAATCGTGCACTCATTTGAACGTTCTTTGGCTTTGCCCTGCTTTGGAATTGCAATGAAAACTTACCTTCTCCTGTCCTGTGACCACTGCTGAGTTTTGCAAATTTGCTGGCGTATTGAGTGCAACACTTTCACAGCACCATTCTTTAGGATTTGAAATAGCTCATCTGGAATTCAATCACCTCCACTAGATTTGTTCATAATGATGCTTCCTAAGGCCCACAGACTGGTTCCAAACAGGAAAAGGAGTACGTCAAGGCTGTATATTGTCACCCTGCTTATTTAACTTATATGCAGAGTATATCATGAGAAATGCTGGGCTGGAAGAAGCACAAGCTGGAATCAAGATTGGTCGGGAGAAATATCAATAACCTCAGATATGCAGATGACACCACCCTTATGGCAGAAAGTAAAGAGGAACTAAAAAGCCTCTTGATGAAAGTGAAAGAGAGAGTGAAAAAGTTGGCTTAAAGCTCAACATTCAGAAAACGAAGATCATGGCATCCGGTCCCATCACTTCATGGGAAATAGATGGGGAAACAGTGGAAACAGTGTCAGACTTTATTTTTCTGGGCTCCAAAATCACTGCAGATGGTGACTGCAGCCATGAAATTAAAAGACACTTACTCCTTGGAAGAAAAGTTATGACCAACCTAGATAGCATATTCACAAGCAGAGACATTAATTTGCCAACAAAGGTCCGTCTAGTCAAGGCTATGGTTTTTCCAGTGGTCATGTATGGATGTGCGAGTTGGACTGTGAAGAAAGCTGAGTGCTGAAGAATTGATGCTTTTGAACTGTGGTGTTGGAGAAGACTCTTGAGAGTCCCTTGGACTGCAAGGAGATCCAACCAGTCCATTCTAAAGGAGATCAGTCCTGGGTGTTCTTTGGAAGGAATGATGCTAAAGCTGAAACTCTAGTACTTTGGCCACCTCATTCGAAGAGTTGACTCATTGGAAAAGACTCTGATGCTGGGAGGGATTGGGGGGCAGAAGGAGAAGGGGACAACAGAGGATGAGATGGCTGAATGGCATCACTGACTTGATGGACGTGAGTTTGAGTGAACTCCGGGAGTTGGTGAGGGACAGGGAGGCCTGCTGTGCTGCGATTCATGGGGTTGCAAAGAGTCAGACATGACTGAGCGGCTGAACTTAACTGATTGAAGACCCACTTGACTTCGCACTCCAAGATGTCTGGCTGTAGGTGAGTGATCACACCATCATGGTTATCTGGGTCATTAAGAACTTTTAGTTCTTCTGTGTATTCTTGCCACTTCTTCTTAATATCTACTGCTTCTGTTATGTCCAAACCATTTTTGTCCTTTATTGTGCCCATCTTTGCATGAAGTGTTCTCTTCCTGTCTCTAATTTTCTAGAAGAGATATCTAGTCTTTCCCATTCTATTGTTCTCCTTTATTTATTTGCATTGTTTACTTAGGAAGGCTTTCTTATCTTTCCTTACTATTCTTTAGAATTCTGCATTCAGATGGATATATCTTTCCTTTTTTCCTTTGCCTTTCACTTCTTTTCCTTTCTCAGGTATTTGTAAGGCCCCCTCAGACAAGTATTTGCCTTTTTGCACGTCTTTTTTGGGGATGGTTTTGACCATTGACTCCTGTATAATGTTGCAAAATTCCCTCCATAGTTCTTCAGTCACTCTGTTTATCAGATCTAGTCCCTTGAATGTGTATATACACAATATGTATATATACATAATGTGTATATATATATACACACAATATTTGTATATATATATGTGTGTGTATATATATGTATGTATGTATATATATATATATATATATATATGTGTGTGTGTGTGTGTGTATATGTATACACAATGTGTATATATATGTATAGTGGATCATTTCCACTATATAATCATAAAGGATTATATTAGATCATACCTGAATGGAGTAGTGGTTTTCCCTATTTTCTTCAAATTAAGTCTGAATTTTGCAATAAGGAATTCATGATCTGAGCCACAGTCAGCTCCCAGTCCTGTTTTTGCTGACTGTATAGAACTTCCCATCTTCTGCTACAAAGAATCAATCCATTTCAGTATTGGCCATCTAAGAGACAATTCTGACTGAATTGTTGGATCTGTTTCTTTAACCTTTGCTCTTTGTTACTTTTGTTATCATAATCATACATAACAGCTTGCCTCAGGGAAACCTGTCCCTCTGCCTGACTGTTAAACAAGTGTCTTTATTTAGCTCAAGGAGAGACAGTCTAACCCAACCCACCTATGAATCATTGCAGAAGGAAGAAATACACACCCCTTGTCCTATTTTTAAAGATAAATGGACTTTTGTACTTTCTCATCTCTTCTCCTTCTCCCTTAAGAAATTGGCATCCAGACCCTGTAAGATGGTTATTTTGAGACGTTAGTCTGCCATCTTCTTGGTCAGCTGGTTTTCCGAATAAAGTCATATTCTTTGCCGCAACACCTCGTCTCTGATTTTATTGGCCTGTTGTGTGGTGGGCCAGCAGAGTGAGCTTGGATTCAGCAACATGACTGTAAGACCTCTCCCTATTCCCCACAGAAGGGGACACATTTTTTGAGTCATTAGCCTATTGTGTTCCCTCTTTGTCTGGCAAAGAAACAAAACCACTCTTTATTTTTCCTTCATAACTCTGTTTCCATATTTCTGTTTCTCTCCATTCACCAAAAGCCAAGACTTTGTCTACAATATGTTTATAGAAAACTCTGAAATCAGAGACTAGAGGGATCAGTCTAAGCCACTACACCAGTCCCTGATCTTAGAATTAATTGCACATACAAATGAAACCTGGCCAGGAGCAACCCCAACTACATGATGCAGAAGAGGAAGTGAGGACAATAAAGTATTTTGTCAGTTAAAGTACTTGAGGATGGTTTACAGAAAATTAATCAAAGTCATTGAGGTAATTTTTTCTTGGTCCTTTAGTTCCTTGAGTGTGGTAAAAACGTGGCTAATGCTGTAAGCTCATTAATTGCTCTGTGTACAAACACTAATTACAAAGAGATAAGGCTTAATACTAGTTGTACATGGAGTGTTAAGCAGCCAGCTAGCTTTGAAAAGGAAAGGGAAAAAAAGGAATCTATTTCTTAGAAAAGAGGATGAAGGAATAAGGATGATTGGATTTAGGCTAGGAAAATCCATCAGGATAAAACATACCCTTGTTTCCTTACATTTTGATGAGATTGCTACATGACTCATGCATCTCATCTTTTCAAAGATATTACAATTGTGACAAACATCCAGAAAAATACTCTGAAAAGCGAATGAAGGTCAAGAGTGAGATTTAACATGAGTATGAAACATCAATTTTTCCAAAGGCTTTAACTACAGTCTTTGATTTTAGCCTCCACTCTTATCTGACCTTTAAATAGGCATCCACAAAATCTGGTTAAAAAACAATTTCCTCACCTTAATTGTTGTTTGAATTTTAATTTACTCATGTCCTGATCTTAGCATAATTTCTGATGCATGAATTGTTGTTGAATAAATGAATGAGACTAATGGAGTTTTGCTGTCTCAGTCTACACCTGTTGGGGGAAAAACAAAGCATATAGTTTATAAAGGATCAAAGGTAGATTTCATATAAGAATGAAAGCTTGCACAGTTCATTTTATAAGTAAGCCAAAAGAATGGACTGTATAGTATCATTTGAAAATTCTCTAGAAAAGTGGTTGCTCAAGTATTTATTTCTACTAATACTTCTTCCCATTGACTGAAGTTTTACAATTTGACAAAAACCATTGGTGTGGTTAAAATATACTGCCCTTGGGAAACAATATATGAATATAGTTCAGGTGTAAATACTTCTATGGGAAAAGATTGAAGATTTATTCTACATGCCAAGGAGCTCAGGACTACTTCTGTAAATGAGGTGGCTAATATACCAGGTTTGCTGGTGGAGGGATGGTACAATGCCCACAGTGGAAGTCTAGGTGAGCAGACTTATGCGGTGAGAACTGAGGCGGGGCTTGTAGCAGCTGCAGGGCAACAAAATCCTGAAGATAAAGTGACTGACTCTGAATTGGAGATTAAGAACTTGGAGGAAGGTTGCTGACTTTTTAAGGCCATATCGTTGGAATACAGTGAGTCTGCATCTTGGATCACTGTTTTACTTTCTGAAGACTAGTGAGGAATGATTACAAAATTTCAGCTCCAAGTCCTTAGAAATAATTTAAACTAATCTCTTCATTTTACAGCCACATTAAGTACCTGGAGTAAGTCATAAATAAGTGGAGAAGGAAATGGCAACCCACTCCAGTATTCTTACCTGGGAAATCCCAAGGACAGAGAAGCCTGGTGGGCTACAGTCCATGGGGGCACAAAAGAGTTGGACACAATTTAGTGACTAAACAACAACAATATGCATACGTAAGTAGTTGATAACTAGAGCCCCTGACTACAGTGCTTTTTCAGTTAATCCAATATCCAAGTATAATCCCCAAATTGCACGTGTATGAAAGTTGAGTATATCTAAACTGAGATGTGAGTTACCTCCAGGTGAGCTACCTTGTGGCCTGGTCTTAGCACAGATGGCCACTCTAAAGAAATACACAAGTGTAAGAACCAGAAGGAAATGATGAACAATTAATATTTTCCAGTTATTCAGGAAAAGACACCCTTATTCAGCCAATCTTTCTAAAAATACTTTTCTCAAAGTCTTATTCATCACAGTACAGTTGCCCCCAGACTCTCTTCTTCTTTCTTTATTCTTCTTCAAGTTCTCTTTTGGACCCAGGCTATACTGACTTTTCATTTTATAAATTTCTCACTTTCTGTATTGATTTACCACTTTAGCAGAAAAGAAATCTTTCTCTTAAAGAAATCAATTCCATTGTCCAGGCTTCTTTAAATTGTTTTCAACTCTTATTTCCCACATGACCAACAAGACCCAACAACTACATGAGCAGGGACAGTACTTCCTCAGTAAGCCGTGAATAATCTTATGCAACAATTTGCATTTATGGAAGAAGTTCAAGAATGGTTTAAGCACCTATAGAGCAAACATCTGATATAATTCAGCACTTATTTGCTAATTAAAAATTTAAAAAACTCTCTGAAAGACTTAAAAGTAAACTTATTAACCCATCAAAGGTATTACAAAAACCTATGGCAAACATCAAGAAGAAAACTTAGAGACATTCCCTTAGTTTAGCAAGAAGGCAAACATTTTACCAGCATTTCTCTTTGACATAATGTTGTAAGTTCTGACCAATACAGTATGACTTCCTAAAACAAAGAGTATTTGAAGATGGGTATTGTAAAAATATTGTAAAACTTTTGATTTACAGACATTATAATCCTTCATATAAAAAACTCAAGGGAATCAACAGACTATTAGGTATATTAAATAGAAGATTATTAGATAAAAGACCAATATATACAAATCAATGTAATTCTTATGCTGGCAATTACTGATTAGAAAATGTAATTGAGGAAGAAGATGGCATTTATAAGAATAAAAATGTAGAGTATATATGAGTCAGTCAATGAAAATGTACAAATTTTATGAATAAAATTATAAAATGTTACTAAAGAACATAAAGAAGCTGAAATAATGAAGAGATACACCAGATCTGTGAGAATGAGGACTTAATATTGTAAAGATGTCAAATTTCCCTAAGTTAATACAGAAATATGGTGAAACTCCAAGTGAAATATCAGTAGATGTTGAAGTGAAATTAGATGATCTGGTTATAAAATGAATATGGAAAAAGTAAAGGTTGCAGAAGAAAAAGAAAAATTCTCAAAAGAATGAATAACATGATATACTATACCATATCACAAAGCCAAGGCAATTAAGACAGTGTAGAAATGGGTCAGAGAAGACAAACAGACAAAACAGTCTGGAAAGTCCAGAAATACACCCATATACATGAAACTCCTCATTTGATAATGGAGACAGTATGAAGCAGTGGGGAGGGGATTGATTGATAAAGGACATGGGGAAGTTTGTTTATAGTATGGAGAAAAGAAAAACTGGATTATACTCCAAAGAGTGAGCCAAAATAATTTTCGTATAGGTTAAAACTGAAAAATTAAGTGTAAAACTATAAAACCATTTGAAAATATAGGGTGGAAGTGACAAATAGATTTAAGGGATTAGATCTAATAGAGTTCCTGAAGAACTATGGACGGAGGTTTATAGCATTGTACAGCAGGTGGTGATCAAAACCATCACCAAGAAAAAGAAATGCAACAAGTCAAAATAGTTGTCTGAGGAGGCTTTACATAGCTGAGAAAAGAAGAGAAGCAAAAGGCAAAGGAAAAAGGGAAAAGATATATCCATCTGAAAGCAGAGTTCCAAAGACTAGCAAGGAGAGATAAGAGAGCCTTCCTAAGTGAACAATGCAAAGAAATAGAGGAAAATAATAGAATGGAAAAGACTAGAGATCTCTTCAAGAATATTAGAAATATTAAGAAGTATTTCGTGCAAAAAAGGACACAATAAAGGACAGAAAAATAAGGCCCTAATACAAGCAGAAGAGATTAATAAAAGGTGGAAAGAATACACAGACGAATTATACAAAAAGATCTTAAAGACCCAGATAGCTACAATGGTGTAGCTCACCTAGAGCCAGACATCCTGGAGTGTGAATTCAAGTGGGCTTTCGGAAGCATTACTATGAAAAAAGCTAGTGGAGGTGATGAGATTCTGGCTGAGCTATCTCAAATTTTAAAAGACGATGCTGTTAGTGCTGCATTCAATATGCCAGCAAATTTGGAAAACTCAGCAATGGCCACAAGACTGGAAAAGTTCAGTTTTCATTCCAATCCCAAAGAAGGGCAATCCAACGAATGTTCAAACTACTGCAAAAGGTAATGCTCAAAGTCCTTCAAGCTAGGCTTCAACAGTACATGAACAGTACATGGAGAAGGAAATGGCAACCCACTCCAGTGTTCTTGCCTAGAGAATCCCAGGGACGGGGAAGCCTGGTGGGCTGTCATCTATGGGGTCGCACAGAGTTGGACACGACTGAAGCGACTTAGCAGCAGGCTTCAACGGTACATGAACTGAGAACTTCCAGATGTACAAAATGGATTTAGAAAAAGCAGAGGAACCAGAGATCAAGTTGCCAATATCTGGTGGATCATAGAGAAAGCAAAGAATTCCAGAAAACACATTGAATTCTGCTTCATTAACTATGCTAAAACCTTTGATTGTGTGGATCACAGCAAACTGTGGAAAATTCTTAAAGAGATGGGAATACTAGACCATCTTACTTGCCTTCTGAGCAGCATGTACACAGGTCAAGAAGCAATAGAACTGGACATGGAACAATGGACTGGTTCAAAATTGGGAAAGAAGTATGTCAGGGCTGTATATAGTCATCCTGTTTATTTAACTTCTCTACAGAGCACATCATGTGAAATTCTATGCTAGATCAGTCACAAGCTGAACTCATGATTGCTGGGAGAAATACCAATAACCTTAGATATGCATTGGTTTCCCTGGTGGCTCAGACTGTAAAGAATCTGCATCCAGTGGAGGACACCAGAGTCTGATACCTGGGTCGGGAAGATCCCCTGAAGAAGGATATGGCAACCCACTTCAGTATTCTTGCCTGGGAAATCTTATGGACATGATAGCCTGGTTGGCAAAAAGGTTGCAAAGAGTCGGACACAACTGAACAAACTAACAACATGCATATGACACCACTCTAATGGCAGAAAGTGAAAAGGAGCTAAAGAACCTCTTGATGAAGGTGAAAGAGTAGAGTGAAAAAGCTGGCTTAAAGCTCAACATTCAAGAAACAAAGATCATGGCATCTAGTCCCATAATTTCATGGCAAATAGATGGGGAAACAGGGAAAGAGTGCCAGACTTTATTTTTCCTGGGCTCCAAAATCACTGCAGATGGTGACTGCAACCATGAAATTAAAAGATGCTTGCTCCTTGGAAGAAAAGCTATGACCAACCTAGACAGCATATTAAAAAGCAGAGACATCACTTTGCTGACAAAGGTCTGTGTAGTCAAAGCTATGGTTTTTCCAGTAGTCATGTACGAATGTGAGAATTGGACCATGAAGAAGGCTTAACGTTGAAGATTGATGCTTTTGAATTGTGGTGCTGGAGAAGACTCTTGAGAGTCCCTTGGATACCAAGGAGATCAAACCAATCAATCCTAAAGGAAATGAGTCTTGAATATTCATTGGAAGGACTGATGCTGAAGCTGAAGCTCCAATACTTTGGCTACCTGATGGAAAGAGCCGACTCATTGGAAAAGACCCTGATGCTGGGAACGATTGAGGGCAGGAGGAGAAGAAGGTACAGTAGATGAGATGGTTGGATGCCATCATTGACTCAATGGACATGAGTTTGAGCAAACTCCATGAGATGGTGAAAGACAGGGAAGCCTGACACCCTGCAGTCCGTGGGATCACAGAGTTGGACACAACTGAGTGACTGAACAGTAACAAAAAGAAAAGATTTCCTAAGACATAAAAAGCGATACATGGAAGAATGAATTT
This sequence comes from Bos indicus, assembly GCF_029378745.1. Lineage (NCBI taxonomy): Eukaryota > Metazoa > Chordata > Mammalia > Artiodactyla > Bovidae > Bos > Bos indicus. The sequence goes on from NC_091770.1 coordinate 56,169,322, forward strand.
GAACATGTCAAAATTAGGTTGTAAATAATTATATTCCTTCAGAGAATAAATGTTTATATATATAATGAATGGAGGATTAACAGTAATTAATATATACAGCCAATAAAGGACTGCCATATATCCTTGTTATATGGATATTTGCAAGTCAGTAAAAGAGAGAAATCCAAATAGGTATCTATGAAAAGATGAAATACCATGCACAAAAAGCAAAATCCATCCCAAATTGCTAATGTGGTTGTAAAGCGATGCCCAATCTCAGTAGTTATCAGATAATTACAAATTAAAACAATAGTTATATACCAGCCTCTACCCATCTGATTGGCAAAAATTAAAGTCAGATAAAGTTGAGTTCTGGTGAGGATATGAAAACAGGAATTGTAAACTAAAACATCTATCCAAAATGACATGGAAGTATTAATATAAATAAATATGCACATGTACTATATTAGATATGGAACCTAGATAATTTCTCACACAGAAACATAAAAATATGAATGAATGGGCAAGAATATTCATCACAGCATTGCCTGCAATATCTAAAAATTTGAAACAGCTGAGTGTTCACCAAAAGTCTGCTATTTGGGAAGTATGAAGTGTTATGCATAAGCAAAAAAAGAGTTCTAGATTTCTATCTACCTATATTTGGTTTGGGCTTCCCTGGTGGCTAAGTGCTAAAGAATCCACTTTCCAATGCAGGATGTGGATTTAATCTCTGGGTCAGGAAGATGCCCTGGAGAAGGAAACGGCAACCTACTCCAGTATGCTTGCCTGGGAAATCCCATGAACAGAGGAGCCTGGTGGAATGGGGTCATAAAAGAGTTAGAAATGACTTAGCGACAGAACAACAACATTTTGGTTTATATAGAGAGATGGGTAGATAAATATCAATATGGATAGCCTCAAAAAAATTGTCATGTTGATACCTTAGAAGTGCAATTCATTGTATAGAATAATGCCAACACCGTAAGTTAGTAACTTAAGACCAAGTAAACAAGAGTGAAGAATATAATAAAACATAGAAGATAGAGTACACATAGACAATTTAAGATAGAATTTAAAAAAGTGAGGATTAAGGAAAAGTCTCTGAATATATATGTATAGATATATTTTTTCTGTCACATAAGAATGTGTTATTTTTTCCTTTAAATACACTTCAGTTTTTGTCATTTCATTAAAATAACTTCACACTTTCTTCCCTCAATCAATCTGACAAGGAAACTGAAGTGCTCTGTTTTGCACCTGCCCACATAGATACTCCTTGTTTACCCATGTGCCCCATTATCATACATTTAGTGCAAGATCCTGGTGTAGTCTTTCTTCATCAAAGCGGCTTGTCATACTCAAGATGTTTTGAACTTCTCTGCAAAGCTGGAGATCTCACTGAGTGTTTTACTCCACAGTTCATTCATACTGATATCAGATAAGACCAGTTGGTATTCTAAAAAGTCTACTACTCATTCAGCATCTCATTTTTGAGTGCCTCACTGCCCAAAATATTTAAGAGCTCAGGTGCCCCCTTAAAAGAGTCTATATCTGTCTTGTTTACATATCTTCCATGTGGATAAATATCTGATAACTTCTGAATCTGGTTAACTCAAAGTTGGTTCCTAATTTGGTTTTGTTTAATCTTTGATATTTATAACCATACTAGATATTCACTGATTTCTTGAAACAGGGTTTTTTTTTTTTTTTTGAGTTCTTAAAATAGTGTCAACTATTGAAAAAAGAACCATTTGGCGGTTCTTTTTCTATGAGTGCATGCTCAGTTGCTTCAGTTGTGTCTAACTCTTTGCAACCCTATGAAGTGTAGCCTACCAGGCTACTCTGCCCACAGAATTCTCTAGGCAAGAATAGTGGAGTGGGCTGTCATGCCATCCTCCAGGGAATCTTCCCAACCCAGGAATTGAACCTGTGTCTTCTGTGTCTCCTGCATTGCAGGCAGATTTTTACCCATTGAGCCACCTGGGAAGCCCTCTTTTTCTATAGGATGTACTTAATCCTTTGGCTTATGAATCCTCCATCACAGCACATTTAGCCACCTGGGATAGCCTATTTGTATTAAATATTTGTATTACAGATAGCCTATTTGTATTATAGGAAACAGTAGACTGCCTCACCTAGGCAAGTCTTGGAAATTTAATCTTGTAAAGTAAGTGAAAACAGGGCAGTGCAAATCACGTTGAAATCCACTTTCTCTTTCTGTGATTCAACCAAATTTAGAAGTTTCAAATACTAGTATGGAATGGCTGTGACAATTTTCCCATTACTTTTCTGGACAAACATCTACTGTGAAGAAATGAAGTGGCCTGGGAAGGGAAGAAGGTGGAAAGATTGTCCTGGATGTTCATGGACCACACTATGTGGTGGTTTCCCCTCTTACATCTCATCCACAAAGTCCTAAATGATCAAAACACCATTCTGGATCAGGACCCCTAGTCTTCGTTACAGGATGTTGTGGGTTAAAGAGCTTGACTTGATGACGAAGCAAAGCTCATTTTCCAACCTAACTTTCCTTCTGTTTTCGAACTTTCCTTCTATTTCCTTTAATGGGATATAATAATCCTTATCTTACATAGTTAAAAGCAGTATAGCACAGTATCTTTGTGTTTAGGACAAATTAATTTGGTCCTGGAGTCAATTCTCAGACCTATTTTATCAAGTGTGTATTTTGAACATGTTGATTAACTTCTGTTTCTGTTTATTCTTATCTATAAAGCAAGGATAATTTAAAAGTATCTATATAATGTGTGGTTTTAGGGTTGAAAGTAGCTCAAGTAAACCTGTTAACAAAGAGCTTGACACATAATTAGAGTTCAATAAATGTTGACAAAATTATTATTATGGTTGCTGTGAAAGTTGAAATGATAGCTATTTATGCAAATCATGGATCTTTATGCCTAGCGCCAAATAGAAATTAATAGGAGCCCTCTTATTTTCTTAGCAACCAGAAAACCTGGGTCTAATTTACACAGGACTTGGACGAGTGCTATTTTAAAACAAAACAGTCCTCCTGTCCTAAGGAACTGCGTTATCACATTTCTAAGAAGTTATTTTAGAAAGACCTCTCACCAAAATACCTTAATCTTCATTAAGAAGACAGCTAATATTTCCTGACAAGAGAAAGATGGCCCAGACTCTCAAAAGAAAAGCCTAAAGGAATAAGATTAAACACGTCAGAGCTGCCCTTTGCCTCTCCCACATTCCTGCAGATACTCTTCAGTCAAGTGACAGAGGGAAAAAAGAGTCTGATACTTTGTTTCCTGAGTGAACAGAGCCAGTCTGGTTTGACGCTGAGAAGAGTGGACAGCCTCTCCCAGAGAAAGATGAGATGCCATTGCCCAGCATTGCCCATAGGAACATGAATAGAAAGAACCTGAGCCAGAGGTGGAGAGCAGAGAGGAATGGGGAATACGAGAGTCAGGTATTGTCATGATTACTTTTTCAGATGTGGGTTAGAGTCACTAACTTGTTTCAAATAAACTCCCTGCTCAAGGGAAAGCTTCTTATTTAATGAGAAAGCCCAAATCTCACTCCTCTGATTCTCAAGAGAGCCAACTGAGGGATGATTCAAATTGTCTTCTGTTGGGTCAGCTTCAGAGACATTACATTCTGACTATACTCAAGGGGAGCTGTGGGAAAATGTTGTCTATGCCAAGCTAAGAGCAGGGAGAAAAATAATATCTAGATGTTGCAATTGAGTTCTAAGACATTGGCAAAGGAAATAGGGACATAGAACATCTAATCCTTATCAGGGATCCTGTAGTCCATTTAAGGTCTTCTGCACTGGACTCTAATTTGGGTCAATTGTAATCATCTTCCATTATGCTCTCCTCACTGAGGGAGATGGGGACTTCAAGCACAAGGACTCTACTCAGTGATCTGTTAGGAGTTAGCTTGACCTTGGGCACGGACTCTTAATTCATTTAAATAGCATCTACAAACTGTGATATGTACCTACGTCTCTGCCAGGGGTGGTGAATTTAATGGTGAATGAGTCTCTGCCCTCATGAATCTTACATTTTAATGTAGAATGTCAACAGTGAAATAAATCAAGTAATCTTCAACGGTAAACAGAAATATGCCATTAAGTCATGAAAATTTTTGACTCGACCTTAATTTAAGTGAAATAAGACAATCAGTATGTTAGCAAAGGCTACATATTATTTCAGTTTTGTGGCATTCTGGAAAAATGCATAACTATGGATTGGGTAAAAGGCTTAGCGGTTGCCAGGGGCTTCCCTTGTGACTCAGACAGTAAAGAATTCACCTGCAATGTGGGAGACCTGGCTTCAATCCCTGAGTTGGGAAGATTCCCTAGAAGAGGAAATGGCAAGCCATTCCAGTATTCTTGCCTGGGAAATCCCATGGATGTTGCAAAGAGTCAGACATGACTGAACATTGTTATTTGGAAATATTTTTGGGAGAGAGAGAAGAAGGGTAAATAAATGGAAGACTTGAGGACAGTTAAACTATTACATATGATACTGTAATAGTAGATACATAATGTTATATATTTCTCAAAATCCATAGAATGTACAGCACAGAGTATGGGTGTGTGCTTAGTCACTCAGTCATGTCCAACTCTTTGCAACCCCATGTTCATGGAATTTTCCAGGCAAGAATACTTGAGAGGGTTGCCATTTCCTACTCGAGGAAGGCAGAGTATACCCTAATATAAACTGTGTACTTTACTCAATAATAATGTATCAATATTGGCTCATCAATTGTAAGAAGTGTACCACACTAATACAAGATGGAAATAAAAATATTGTTAATTCTATTAGTGGAAACGTGTGTGTGTGTAGGGGCAGGAAGTGAGCACAGTAAGTCTCCATGTTTTCTTAATTTTACTATGAGCCTAAACTGTCTTTAAAAACAAGTCTGTTAATTAGAAAATACATATTTCCTTTTACGTGGTGATGGTGGGTTAGTCGCTAAGTCATGTCTGACTCTTGTGACCCCATGGATTGTAACCTGCCAGGCTCCTCAGTTCATGGGATTCTCCAGGCAAGAATACTGGAATGGGTTTCCATGTCCTTCTCCAGGGGATCTTCCTGATCCAAGAATCGAACCCGGGTCTCCTGCATTGCAGGCAGATTCTTTACCAACTGAACTACAAGGGAAGCCCTTCCCTTCACATATATTCCCTAATTGTTGATGGAAGATTTTTACTGTAGAGTAGCCTCAGCTACGGAGAAGGCAATGGCACCCCACTCCAGTACTCTTGCCTGAAAATCCCATGGATGGAGGAACCTGGTGGGCTGCAGTCCATGGGGTTGCTAAGAGTCAGACATGACTGAGCGACTTCACTTTCACTTTTTACTTTCATGCATTGGAGAAGGAAATGGCAACCCACTCCAGTGTTGTTGCCTGGAGAATCCCAGGGACAGGGCAGCCTGGTGGGCTGCCATCTATGGGGTCGCACAGAGTCGGACACAACTGAAGGGACTTAGCAGCAGCAGCAGCAGCCTCAGCTATACCCTAGTGTGACTTAGCTCTCTAGGGTTGCATTGGAATGTACTTATTGGGGATGTGGAAAGCACAGATCATCTGGAATTTTGCTTCACCTGTGGAAAACTTCTTCCAGTTGTGACAGTCACTAAGCCCTCAGTTTGTCTGATTATTTATTGTAAGTTCAAACATTTACTTTACATTGTTCTTGGTATATTCCCTGCTGCTGCTGCTGCTGCTGCTGCTAAGTCGCTTCAGTTGTGTCCGACTCTGTACAACCCCAGAGACGGCAGCCCACCCGGCTCCCCCGTCCCTGGGATTCTCCAGGCAAGAACACTGGAGTGGGTTGCCATTTCCTTCTCCAATGCATGAAAGCGAAAAGTGAAAGTGAAGTCGCTCAGTCGTGTCGGACTCCCAGCGACCCCATGGACTGCAGCCCACCAGTCTCCTCAGTCCATGGGATTTTCCAGGCAAGAGTACTGGAGTGGGTTGCTATTGCCTTCTCCAGTATATCCACGTAACCCTAGAATTCAGTCATTACTTCTTCCCTACTCATCTCACGTTGGCTGCTATGATCCTCAAGTTATAAAGCAGGGGCAATTTATTTAGTTTTGGATTTCTAATTTCTCCCATCAGCAGTTTGGCAACAGACTCTGAAACAGAACAACCTCTTAGAATCCAGAAAAGAGAATTAATCTATAAAAATTCAATTAACCTGTACAATGCTCATTGAATCCTTATGTAACCTAATCAGAGTTTTCTTAACTTATTTACCACTTCACCTATTTTGCATTTTGCAACCTGTGATGATGGCCCTGAACAATCAAAATAATGCTGGCAGACTAAACAAACTAATAGGGCACATCCACAGATTGGGTCCTTCCATCACTTGCTAAAGACATCCCAATGAATCTTACTTGTGAGTTCCAGAAGCACGGCTCTGAGTGCTGCAGATTGTGTGGACAGGCCATCACATCCTGCCTGACACATGAATCCACAAAGCAGCTGTGTTACCTGCTCCACTCCTGACTTCCTGTATGCACTTGAGGAAATCTCCATATTCTTGGCTCCAGCCTAGAGAGGCCCCCAAAATATATTCCTATTTCAGAGGAAGTATTCTCAACAAAGCTGCTGGAGAAGTTGTTAAAGAAGAATAATGAATGACAGTGAATTATTTTAAACTCTTCAAATGAACTTCTTGCTTTAGAGATCAGGAGATGTTATATTGGATAAATTACTCAGTGATTCCAAGTTCAGAGTCCTCCCTACTCATTCAAAATCTATTTGTTTCATCAACTATGCATCAGTCGCAGATTTGTGGAGAGGCTATTTGAAGGAAAAAAAGGTGAATTCAGTTTTGGGTGTTTGAATCTTGAAATGCCTACAGTGTATCACAGTAGAGATGCCCAGCAGGCAGATGGACCTGAAGCTCTGGGGAGAGTTGACTTAGATATAAAATTTGGGAACATCAGCATATGAAGGGGAGTTGGGCCTTTATGTATGGGTGAAGGACTCTGTATGCAAAGAGGAGAGCAGTGGACAGAGGAAAAAACTTGGGTAACACTTCTTTGGGGAAGATAATCAAAGGAGGAGTGGGGAGAAGACCCCTGAAAGAGAAGGTGAGATGGAACAGTCAGAATTGGAAAGAGGAATCAATGGGTGATTTCAAGAAGCCAATTTTTTTTGAGGGGGGGATGCTGTAGGGTGTTTGAATGCTGTAGCAGCACCCAGAATAATGACGACAGACTGGTTTAGGAATAATGGGATTGTGAGAGTGAGTAACTTTTAAAGAAGTAGTTGCATGAAGTGATAGGAGCTGAAAATAGACTGCAGGAATTTGGATATCATATGGAAAACAGATGAATAACTAATTCCAGCTGCTTATTTGTTTCCAGTAAGAGTGGGCAATCTGCCTTAGAATTTGACTACAAGAAAAAGAAAGAAAAAGAGTGGAAGTCTGAAAAAGGGTTTAATGTAAATCAGTTCAGTTCATTTCAGTTCAGTCACTCAGTCGTGTCCGACTCTTTGCAACCCTGTGAATAGCAGCACACCAGGCCTCCTTGTCCATCACTAACTCCCAGAGTTCACTCAGACTCACATCCATCGAGTCAGTGATGCCATCCAGCCATCTCATCCTCTGTCGTTCCCTTCTCCTCCTGCCCCCAATCCCTCCCAGCATCAGAGTCTTTTCCAATGAGTCAACGCTTCACATGAGGTGGCCAAAGTACTGGAGTTAAAGCTTGAGCATCATTCCTTCCAAAGAAATCCCAGGGCTGATCTCCTTCAGAATGGACTGGTTGGATCTCCTTGCAGTCCAAGACATTCTCAAGAGTCTTGTCCAGCACCACAGTTCAAAAGCATCAATTCTTCGGTGCTCAGCCTTCTTCATAGTCCAACTCTCACATCCATACATGACCACTGGAAAAACCATAGCCTTGACTAGACAGACCTTTGTTGGCAAAGTAATGTCTCTGCTTTTCAATATGCCATCTAGGTTGGTTCATAAATTTCCTTCCAAGGAGTAAGCGTCTTTTAATTTCATGGCTGCTCACAATCTTCAGTGATTTTGGAGCCCCAAAATATAAAGTCTGACACTGTTTCCCCATCTATTTCCCATGAAGTGATGGGGCTGGATGCCATGATCTTTGTTTTCTGAATGTTGAGCTTTAAGCCAACTTTTTCACTCTCCACAATGAATAATAAAGGATTGATGACATATAGATAGATAAATTTTGGAGAAGACAATGGCACCCCATTCCAGTATTCTTGCCTGGAAAATACCATGGACAGAGAAGCCTGGTAGGCTGTAGTCCATGGGATTGCTAAGAGTCGGACATGACTGAGCGACTTCACTTTCACATTTCACTTTCATGCATTGGAGAAGGAATTGGCAACCCACTCCAGTGTTCTTGCCTGGAGAATCCCAGGGACAGGGGAGCCTGGTGGGCTGTCGTCTCTGGGGTCGCACAGAGTCAGACATAACTGAAGCGACTTAGCAGTAGCAGCAGCAGCAGATAGATTTTGGAATAGGATGGATTTGTATTATCTTTGATATGCATGTTGGTTGAGTTTCAAGAGCAGCGTGGCAATAGGGGTGGAGAAAGTAAATGACTGTATTAAAGTTTTGGTTGCAGGGTAGGTGATACAGAGCTTTAAGGGTAAAGGAGAGAAAATAATGAAACGAACCATTGCTCTATATGGAGAAAGTAATGCCAGGTGGAGTATTGAAGTAATTTGGAGACTATGAATCTGATAGGACCATAGAATTTGCCTTCAGGAATTTCCTTCAGAATTCTGTGCATACTCAAATGAATGGGCAGAGAAAGAAGGAGATTGTTGTCAGAAGGTGAGGTAGTAGGGTCAAGATTTTGGAAATGAAATGTCTCTAGGCAATACCAGATCCAAAACGTTAGTGGAATTGGGTGGTTGCAGTAGACAGGTGACCAAGGTCCCTCAAAGTATTTTTAAGATGGAATTGAGATGAAATTGACAGGTTGCTATCAAAATACTAAATGCATTCAGGACTTAGGCAGGACCATGAGTAGAGGAGATTTCCATGCACTAGATGCCCAAGTGAGAGTGGAAAAGGAGCCAATGCCAATGAGAAATGAAGGAAGAAAAGAAAATGGTTGAATGGTACACAGCAAAGTAGATGTTCAAAGGGTGATTAAAAAATTGACTTGGAAGCCACAATGCTGAGCAAGAATGTAAAATACCTACTCATGCCTTTGGGAGGAGGAAGTGTGAGCAAACACCAATTGAGAAGGCAGAACAGAAGGCAGAGTCTTGCAGGGTCAAGTTGGGAGACATTGTTAGTACCGGTTTAGGGCTTAAGGGGTTAATGCCTTTGCAAGCTTCCAGAAGCACAGAACTGTTTGGCTCTGTGGTTTTGGAATGATCCTCTGAAAAAAGTACTACAAAGAGAGCATTACATTTTTCTGTGGGGATTGGAAACTGGAGAGGAAGTTCCTCTTTTTTAGATATGGTTCTTATTTATCATTCAACTATCAGATGCAGTGAACTCCATGAGCCAAGGTTCTTGTCTGTCTTAGTGCAGTATACTCGGTACCTAGGACAGTACCTGGCACATAGGAGGTATTCAGGTGCATAATAAGGGTATTAAATTAATATATGGACAAATGAAGACTGTAAATGAAAAAGAGCAAGCATGCTTAATATGCCAAAAAAAAAAAAAAAAAAAAGCTATATTGAACCTCTACTATCCCAGAAGAAAATCTCTTTCATGACTTTTAAAGTCTTCAGTTCTTTCTTGGCTCGTAAAAGATGTTGATGGAAAGGCTTGAAAGTTTGAAAAGGCAATAGTGCTGTATAAATTAAAAGAGATCAGAGGAAAGAACACTGTGATTCAGTGAGTCAGATATTTCAGTATCTCCATTCTGCAACTAGATACAGACAATATGATTACTTGTCCCTGTTGCGGAGAATGTTCTCTCAAGTTGTGTGTGTTTATATCTTGAATTCATTGTTAGATATTACAGAATCTGGGAATAGAATTTAAGGAAATTAGGTCAACACTTTCCTTTTTGCCTGCCCACCTTTTCCAGGAATCTATTAATAAGTGTTTACAGAAGTTCTACTATTAATTATTTTTGAGTATGAAGCAAGGCTAAAAAGAGGGAAGACAAAACTCCTGCCTTTGGAAGCTCACTAGTTTGTTGGGGGAAACTTGCTTCACATTCTAGAAAACTTTGGCAAAGAGTGTATAATTAAAGGCTCAGTACTAAAGCAATCAGGTGGCCTTTTAGGCATTTAGTGGAGAAGGAAAGAGAACCCTGAGAGGGTATCATAATGAATTGGCAGAATTTAGATACACAGAGAAATGGGGATGGGGGTAACTTCCTTTAATATTCTTTAATGCCATTATTTGTAGTTTAATCTCCATCCTCAGCTATCAACCAGTTACACACATAAGCATTTTCTAGTTAATGTGCTTTGTAAGGAGTTACTTTGTGAAACACATGTGCCTGAAGAGAAAAATAGGTACAGTTATAAAAGAAAAACTATGTTGGGGTAGGCTAGAACCAAAACACAAGAAAGCCAGCCAAGTGGAGAAAAGCACATTTTCCACTGATTGGGAGAAAGAATTGGCATCATTTCTCATGTCCATTGCTTTTTACTTCTGGCCTAGAGCTGGCATTTAATTTGAATTTTATTAGCACAGGAAATCTAATGCAGCAACCAGATTCTCCCAATTCAGGGTGCTTAATTTTAAAAAAGAGGAAAGCTTACAAGCTGAATAAGTGGCTTTCAGAATACGACAGTATTTCTTTTCAGCAAAGTAAGTGCCAAGGTTATCTGCAGAAGTAAATCCTGGGGGATAGAATAAATGTAGGGTTTCCCTGGTGGTTCAGCAGAAAAGAATCTGCCTGTAATGCAGGAGACACAGGAGACATAGGTTTGATCCCTGGATTGGAAAGTTCCTCTGGAGGAGGAAATGGCAACCCACTCCAGTATTCTTGCCTGAAAAATCCCATGGATAGAGGACGCTGGTGGGTGACATTCTATGGGGTCACAAAGAGTCAGGCACGGCTGAGTGACTAAAATAACAAATAGCAGAACAAATGTGGACTCTGCCTCAAGAAGGAAGCAATGGCCCTCATAGTTGAATAATTGGACAGCAAAGAATATGAAACAAAATAAGTCAAGAATGGTCAAAATATTGAGTACAATGAATGGCTGTTTAGAATTTTGCTTTAAACTTGAAGATGAATGTGAGAAAGCTAGCTATCCAAGTGCAAAGATATGAGGATGTTCATCATGGCATCATATACAAAAACAAATAGATAAGTCACATGCCATTGAAGAGGAGAATAAATATAGAATAATCCTGAATTTGGATTAAAATGATATTCACCAACTAAAGTTGCTGTCTTACATTTAGTGAAATAGAAAATTATTCATAATATGTTGTTGAAAAAAATTCCAGGTTGTAAAAAAATGTGTGAATATTAAGTGAAATTTTATCCAAATTTGAAATGCATTACCAAGTTTAATCCTTCCAGTAGTCTATTTAATAAGTCTTATCACTTATCTGTCTAATTAGAAGTCTCTATTTGGTATCCTGTTCCTAGTTTAGTACTATGGAAAGAAAGGCCAGCATAGGGAGTTGATACCCTAAAGAGCAGAGAACTAGCTTTGAGTATTTGTTCTCTTTTCAGAGCTGTGCTAAGTACTTGCTATAGATTGAATTGTGTCTTCCCTAAATTTGTATGTTGAAGCCTTAATTGCATTCAGAGCAAGGACCTACAAGGCAGTTACGGTTAATGAACTCATAAGGGTGGGACTTTGACAAGAGTACTAGTATCCTTTTAAAAGGAGACACCAGAGAGCCGGCATCTCTCTCTCTCATTTTCCCTTCCTCTTTATTTTCCCTTCCTCTTTATTTTCCCCTCTCTCTCTGCCTTGTGAAGATACAATGAGAAGGCAACCATCTGCCAGCCACAAAGAGAGCCAGCATCTTGATCTTGGACTTCTCAGCCTCCAAAGCTGTGAGAAATAAATTTCTGTTGTTTACACCATGTAGTCTATAGCATTTTGTTATGGCAGTCCAAACTGAATAAGTCATTACTTTCCATAAATGATTTTATTCATTTCTGTAAACAGCTCTGACAGGAGTATATTATTATCCTTACTTTACAACTGAGACCATCGTTCTGTACCAAAGACCATAATTTATGGATACATCTTAGGACACATTGCTGATAACAGTTGAAAGTGAGTTTTGAATCTCAGGTCTGTTAGTTTCCAAGTCTATTGGTTTCTAAGATCAAGATGACACAAAGCAAAAGCCACAGGTTTCCAGAGATGTTCCTTCTTTGGGGTCTCAGTTCAGTTCAGTTCAGTTCAGTCACTCAGTCATGTCTGACTCTTTGCGACCCCATGAATTGCAGCACGCCAGGCCTCCCTGTCCATCACCAACTCCCGGAGTTCACTCAAACTCATGTCCATAGAGTCAGTGATGCCATCCAGCCATCTCATCCTCTGTCGTCCCCTTCTCCTCTTTCCCCCAATCCCTCCCAGCATCAGAGTCTTTTCCAATGAGTCAACTCTTCACATGAGGTGGCCAAAGTACTGGAGTTTCAGCTTTAGCATCATTCCTTCCAAAGAACACCAAGGGCTGATCTCCTCCAAACAAATTTGCCTGTATTCAGCAGAATAATTGATCTATTATTTCTGGTGCTACATAACCTCTTTTTTATTATAACTTCAAATACCTTTTCCTATGTATTTCCTTCATCTTTTGGTTCCCTGTTTCTTTTTACCCTTTTCTCCCTTTTGTGATGAACTTGCTATTGCCTTTATTCAGTGATTAATTATGGTTTGCGTGTGTGCTAAGTTGCCTCAGTTATGTCCCACTCTTTGTGACCCTGTGGACCCCGTAGCCCATGAGTCCATGGGATTCTGTCCATGTGATTCTCCAGGCAAGAATACTGGAGTGAGTTGCCGTGTCCTCCTCCAGGGAATCTTCCCTACCTAGGGATTGAACCACATCTCCTGTGGCTCCTGCATTGCAGGCAGATTCTTTACCCTTAGCCACAGAAGAAGCCATAAATATGGTTTAGGCAGATGCTTATGGAGTTTGACAAGGAATGGGTTTGTGATGGTTTGTTTTTTGTGCCAGCTTGCCTGGGCCATGTGATACTTAGACATTTAGCCAAACATTATTCTGAATGAGTCTATTAAGATATTTCTGTATGAGATTAATATTTGAATCAGCAAACTGAGTAAAGTAAATTGTTCTCCCTCATGTGGATGGGTCTCATCCAATCAGTTGAAGGTCTAAATAGAAACAAAAGGCTGACTCTCCTAGGAATAAAGAGGAGCTCCTCCTTCCTGACTGCTTTGAGCTGGGACATTGGTTTTTGTCTGAAGCAAACAGGCTTTTCCTGGGTTTCAAGCCTAATGGCATTTGGACTGAATTGACTCTCCTGAATCTTAGTCCTTAAGACGTGGACTAGAAGAATACCATCAGCTGAGTCTCCAACTTTCCAGCTGCAGATCTGGGGGTTAGTCAGTCTTCAAAATTGAGTGAGCCAATTCCTTATAATATACACACACATGAACCCATACATGTATTATACACATATCCTATTGCTTCTATTTCTCTGGAGAATTTTATCTTTTTTAATCAGAAGTTATCTTTAGTAAGGGCTCTAAAAATAGTCTCATATATGTTACTATGCATTACTCACGCATTTTCTCAAGCAGTGGGATTTGCTTTCAACATTTGCCTCATTCTGGTATACAAGACATCAGTAAAATTTATGTCTTTGCCTCATGAAAACAGATGTGTTCTTTACCTTCTAATACAATTGTTTCTTAAGAAAGTTTTGATTAGCCTAGTGAACATGAGATTTATGGGATCTCCAAAGACAGATATGACAGAAACCTGAGAAGGCAACTCTTTCCCCATCAGACTCAGAGATTTGAAAGCCCCTATTCAAGCTAGATGTTTCCCTTTTCATGTCTTTAGGGAAAATATTCTTGGTTTCTTTCTTTCTTTCTTTTTTTTTTTAAATAATCTTTTCTTCCACATTGTCTTTGAGGAACTTAATTACTCTCAGAACACAGTCACTTGACGAAATAATGAGTTCTTTCATGTGGACACTTTATTTTATTTTCTTAATTTTTAATGGGGGGGTGGGGGTGGGTAATTGCTTTACAGTGTTGTGCTAGTTCCTGCCATACAACAATGAGAATCAGCCATAAGTATACATATGTGACCTTCCTCTTGAACCTCCCTCCTTTCCCTCCACCCTATCCCACCCTTTGAGATTGTCACAGAGCACTGGCTTGAGCCCCTGTGTTGTACAGCAACTTCCCATTAGCTGTCTATTTTACATATGGGAATGCATATGTTTCAATGCTACTCTCTAAATTCATCCCCCAACTTCTTCCTAGTTGTTTCCACAAGTCTATTCTCTACATCTGTATCTCTATTCCTGCCCTGCATGTGATATTTGATTTTCTCTTTCTGATTTACTTCACTCTGCATAACAAGCTCTACATTCATCCACCTAACAGAAGTGCCTCAAATTCATTCCTTTTTATGGCTGAGTAATGACGGTTGTGCTAAAGCGCAGGCGGCTGCGACGGGCTCGCTAAGCATGGCGGAGAGGAGCCACCCCACGTCCGAGGTCAAGGGCAGAAGCCGGGAGGACCCCATGCCTGAAGGGCTGCGGCCAAGAGGAGTTACCCCACGTCCGAGATCAGGGGCAGCGGCCGAGAGTACCAGACTGCGACGGCGCAGGAACGGCCGAGGGGAGCTACCCCGCATCCGAGGTCAGGGGGGGCGGCCGAGAGGAGTTACCCCGCGTCTGAGGTCAGGGGCGGCAGGCGGGAGGAGCTACCCCACGCCCCTAAGCCAGAGGCCAGGAGCAGCGGGCGGGAGGGAGCTACCCCACGCCTCCATGCCGGAGACCAAGGGCGACGGCCGGGAGGAGCAACCCAACGCCAGAGGCCAGGGGCTGGTGGCCAGGAGGACCAACCCCACGTCCAAGGAGCCGTAGCTGCACGGGCGCAGGAGAGCCTAGAGGAGCTATCTCACGTTGAAGGTCAGGAAGGGCAGCGGTGAGGAGATACCCCTCATCCAAGGTAAGGAGCAATGGCTGCGCTTTGCTGGAGCAACCATGAAGAGATACCCCACGCCCAAGGTAAGAGAAACCCAAGTAAGACGTTAGGTATTGCAAGAGGGCATCAGAGGGCAGACACACTGAAACCATACTAACAGAAAACTAGTCAATCTAATCACACTAGGACCACAGCCTAGTCTAACTCAATGAAACTAAGCCATGCCCATGGGGCAACCCAAGATGGGCGGGTCATGGTGGAGACATCTGACAGAATGTGGTCCACTGGAGAAGGGAATGGCAAATCACTTCAGTATTCTTGCCTTGAGAACCCCATGAACAGTATGAAAAGACAAAATGATAGGATACTGAAAGAGAAACTCCCTAGGTCAGTAGGTGCCCAGTATGCTACTGGAGATCAGTGGAGAAATAACTCCAGAAAGAATGAAGGGATGGAGCCAAAGCAAAAAAATACCCAGCTGTGGATGTGACTGGTGATAGAAGCAAGGTCTGAGGCTGTAAAGAGCAATATTGCATAGGAACCTGGAATGTCAGGTCCATGAATCAAGGCAAATTGGAAGTGGTCAAACAAGAGATGGCAAGAGTGAATGTCGACATTCTAGGAATCAGCGAACTCAAATGGACTGGAATGGGTGAATTTAACTCAGATGACCATTATATATATGTACCACAATATCTTTATCCTTTCATCTGTCAATAGACATCTAGGTTGCTTCCATATCCTAGCTATTGTAAACTGAAATGAGGATTGGGGTGCATGTATCTTTTTGAATTATGGTTTTCTATGGGTGTATGCCCAATAGTGGGATTGCTGGGTCATATGGTAGTTGTATATATATTTTAAGAAATCTCCATACTGTTCTCCACAGTGGTTGTATCAATTTATATTCCCTATATGGACACTTATAAGAACCTAAGACTACAGGCATGTTGAAGGCTCCCATAACACTCTGTATTCAGGTCATGTTTATACAAAATGCTTTTCACTTTTTGAATGCTCTTTTCTTTTGTTTAGAATTTGCTGGTTTTATTTATTCTTCCATTTTCCCTTTCTTATTCCTAATGAAACTGAAAGTGAATCAGAAAACTGAGCTATTTACATTTCATAGAATATTATAATCACCGATTTGAGCCAAGACTTCCTCTTCTTTTGTTTTCTATCTGCCCCTCATTCCCACTAATTTTTCTCCCCACATGAAGGCAACTATCCTACATAACTTGCTTGGTGTTTTTTATAAGTGATTGACCCATGTGTCCTTGAGAAATAGTGTTATTTTGTATGTGTATTTTTAGTTTAGATCCAATGTTCTATGTTCATTCTATTTTTTTTTTATTTGACCTTCAGTCAATGGCAATTTCCTCTACAATGTCTTCACCAACTTTTCCATTCTTTTTGCCTTTAAATTCCTGTATAGAATCCTTTTGGTCTATATTACTTATCTGATTCATAATATATTTGCCTTATATTGCTTTCTCTCCTAGTTGGAGATTGGGCTCCTGGAGGAGAAACCGTAGCAATATTTGTTGTTGTTTTTCAGTAACTAAGTCATGACGGACTCTTTGTGACCCCATGGAGTATAGCTTGCCAGGCTTCCCTGTTACCAAAATTTTTCACATATTGCTTTAATGTGGTCACATTAAATAAATGAATGAAAAATGCCCAAGGAAACTAAGCAGCAAATTTTCATTCCTAAATTTTTTCATCTGCAACATCTCACCTCCTGAATGAGAAATTGGCCCACACACCTCATGAAAACATTCATATTCTGCACATCTTCTAGGTAAAACTCCAAATGTGGCTCAATACTGCAAAACCATTGATGTCATTGGTGGCCTCGTGAATGCAAATTGACATCTCAAAAAGGAGGTCAGCTCGACAGCTCACTCAAAAAAGAACCACCAGATTTTGATGAGCGAAGGAATGCTGCCAAATAGCCTAGGAGAAAGCACTGGAGAATAAAAAAAAAAAAAGAAAAAGTTGAAGTGGAGAGGGAAAGAAAGGTGAGAAACTGCTCATGTAGGTAAATGGTGACATTTGGGTTGTTGCAGAAGGCAGGCAATGTTGTGAACCTGAATATTCCACCACCTTTCTTTGTGAGAAAAAACAAAGGTTATTAAACTAGAGAATTTCAAAGAGAAGGCAGTGTTCAACCCAATGTGATACTGACCAGGCCAACAGCATTGTCCCCACTCAGAAATGCTTCAACAGAACAAAGGGAAGGATTATGGGAGCCAATAGGTTTTTGTTAAATTCTTGCACAGAAGCCAGAGTTGCTTAGGGAATAAAAGCTCAGTTTGTTAACTCTAATCATCAATTCATCCAAAATTCAGGACGTTGTTTTTCCTTCTTGCTTCCATCATTCCTTTGCTGTGTAATTCTGAAAATATTCCTTTCCATCTGGGCCTCAGTGACCTATCCTGGGAAATGGGGTGCCTGCACTTACTATACCCTTGCTTCTAAAGATACACTGAGAAAAATTAATAGGGAAATTTCAAAGAAAGATTCATCTTTTTGTCCCTCAAGGACATTACAATTGATCACCTAGGTGATGATTCAAGCTATTCAATCCTCACAGTAGTGCATGGACTTCTCTTCCAGCTGGCCTTTGAAAGAAAACCAGCTAGTTAAAGCATCAGCTAGAACCCTCAGCTCTCAATGACTGCAGAATGAAATATAGCTCTCAGCTTAGAAAATGTCCTTCCAGTGCTTCAATAAATAGCATTCAGTTTTCAGCCCTAGGGAGTTCAATGTAACCCTAGTTACCCCTGACTGCCATCACAACCACTGATTCCTCGGGCAGCAGAAATGATTTATAAAGGTGAATAGCCATTCCAAACTTTAATTAAACACGTAAAGAACCATCATTTTTTTAAAGGGCACCAGTCAAGAAAGATGAGAGCTGAACTTCTGTAGGACACTAATTACTAATTACTGTTTCAACAGTTTATCTTGTCTCCTTGTTTCTTTTTAAGATTAGGTGAGAGACTGAACCAATCTACCACTCCCACCGGTGAGCTCTACCTATGTAAAGCCCCAATTATCTCAATGAAGTATTGAGGGGTCCTGTGGATTTCCTCCTCAGTCCTGTTATTGATCAGTTCTCATCCTCTTTTATCCCTCTTCTCTCTCTCTCTTTCTCTGCTCTCTGTCTTGGTCTCTCCCACTTTCTTGGTTTACAAGATCTTGGCTGCCATGGCAGTAGGAACCATGTGAAAGCACAGGTAGAGATTTCTCTTTGAAAAAGTATATAAGGAAATAAAAATGAATGCAAATGATACATGGACCAGATCTTCTCTAGTGTCCAAGTCACTGCATTGTTCTTGAGTCACTCAGTCTTGTCTGACATTTAATGACCCAGTGAACTGCAGCATGCCAGGCTTCCTTGTCCTTTACTATCCAGAATTTGCTCCAGTTCATGTCCATTGAGTTGATAATGCCATCCAACCATCTCATCTTCTGTTGCCCCCTTCTCTTCCTGCTCTCAATCTCGCCTAGTGTCAGAGTCTTTTGCAAAGAGATGGCTCTTTGTATCAAGTGGCCAAAGTATTAGAGCTTAACCTTTACGGTTAGTCCTTCCAATGACTATTCAGGGTTGATTTCCTTTAGGATTGACTGGTTGAATATCCTTGCAGTCCAAGGGACTCTCAAGAGTCTTCTCCAGCACAATTCAAAATCATGATTTCTTTGGTGCCCAGCTTTCTTTATGGTCCAACTCTCACATACATATATGACTACTAGAAAAACCATAACTTTGACTATACAGACCTTTGTGGGCAAAGTAATGTCTCTGCTTTTTAATATACTGTCTAACTTTGTTATAGCTTTTCTTCCAAGGAACTAGCATCTTTTAATTTCATGACTGCAGTCACTGCCACAGTGAATTTGGAATCCAAGAAAATAAAATCTTTCATTGATTTCATCTTTTCCCCACCTCTTTGCCATGAAGTGATGGGACTGGATGCCATGATTTAGTTTTTTGAATGTTGAGTTTCAAGTCAGCTTTTTCACTCTCCTTTTTCACCTTCATCAAGAGGCTCTTTGGTTTTTGCATAATGTAAACTTCATATAAGTTAAATAAGCAGAGTGACAATACACAGCCTTGACATACTCATTTCCCAGTTTTGAACTAGCCAGTTGTTCCACATCCAGTTCTAACTGCTGCTTCTTAACCTGCATATAGGTTTCTCAGGAGATAAATAAGGTGGTCTGGTATTCCCACTTCTTGAAAAATTTTCTAAAGTTTGCTGTGATCCACACAGTCAAAAGCATTGGCATAGTCAGGGAAGCAGAAATAGACTTCTTTAGAATTCTCTTGATTTTTCTATGATCCAACAAATGTAGGGATTTGATCTCTGGCTTTTCTGCTTTTTATGAATCCAGCTTGTACA
The DNA here is from genome assembly GCF_029378745.1 of Bos indicus. Classification (NCBI taxonomy): domain Eukaryota; kingdom Metazoa; phylum Chordata; class Mammalia; order Artiodactyla; family Bovidae; genus Bos; species Bos indicus. The sequence goes on from NC_091770.1 coordinate 56,188,773, forward strand.
TATGGAAGTTTTAGGTTCATGTACTATTGAAGCCTAGCTTGAAGGATTTTGAGCATTACCTTGCTAGCTTGTGAGATGAGTGTAATTGTGCAGTAGTTTGAACATTCTTTGAAATTGCCCTTCTTTGGGACTGGAATGAAAACTGACTTTTCCAGTGCTGTGGCCACTGCTGAGTTTTCCAAATTTGCTGGCATATTGAGTACAGCACTTTCACAGCATCATCTTTTAGGGTTTGGAATAGCTCAGCTGGTAGTCCATCATGTTCCCTAGTTTTTTCGTAGCAATTTTTCCTAAGGCCCACTTGACTTCACACTCCAGGATATCTGGCTCTAGATGAGTAATCATGCCATTTTGGTTATCTGGGTCATTAGGATCTTTTTTGTACAATTCTTATGTGTATTCTTGCCACCTGTTCTTAATCTCTTCTACTTCCCTTAGGTTCTTACCATTTCTGTCCTTTGTTGTGCCCATATTTGCATGAAATGTTCCGTTGGTGTATAATTTTCTTGAAGAAGTCTCTAGTCTTTCCCATTCTATTGTTTTCTTCTATTTCTTTGGATTGTTCACTAAAGAAAGCTTTCTTTTCTCTCCTTGATATACTTGGAACTCTGCATTCAGATGGGTATATCTTTCCTTTCTCCTTTGTATTCTGTGTCTCTTCTTTTCTCAGCTATTTATAAGGACTCCTAAGACAACCGTTTGCCTTTTTACATTTCTTTTTCTTGGGCATGTCTTTGTTCACCACATCGTATACAATGATGCAAACCTCCATCCATAGTTCTTCAGGTACTCTTTCTATCAGATCTAATCCCTTGAATCTATTTGTCACTTCCATTGCATAATCATAAGGGGTTTGATTTAGGTCATATCTGAATGGTCTCGTGGTTTTCCCTACTTTCTTCAACTTAAGCCTGACTTTTACAATAAGGAGATCATGATATGAGCCACAGTCAGCTCCCAGTCTTGTGTTTGCTGACTATATAGAGCTTCTCCATCTTTAGTAGCAAAGAATATAATCTATCTGATTGACAGGAAATTACTTACAAATAATATTGTCAGACCACTTGACAAATTAATGAGTTCTTATGTGTATTTGCTTCCTTGGGAGAAATATTGCAACTAAAGGCAAAAAGTGGGTTCTGGTAGCCATCAGTTCAGTTCAGTTCAGTTCAGTCACTCAGTTGTGTCCGACTCTTTGCTACCCCATGAATCGCAGCATGCCAGGCCTTCCTGTCCATCACCAACTCCTGGAGTTCACTCAAACTCATGTCCATCGAGACAGTGATACCATCCAGCCATCTCATCCTCTGTCCTCCCACTCTCCTGCCTCCAATCCCTCCCAGCATCAGAGGCTTTTCCAATGAGTCAACTCTTCTCATGACATCTAAGTAAATGCAGATTTCTCATATTTTAGGGCACAAATAAGTCTTTCACACTCTGTAATGGGTGTGAAAATATGGCTCCTAAACCTATGATTACAGGGAAGAAATGAAAGATATAGAAGAGAGAATAGGAAAAGATAGATACCTGGACATTTTGGAGTTCAAATACAAGATAGAATATTGTCATTTATACCTCAAAAGCCAAAGCCTTTGACTGCGTGGATCACAATAAACTGTGGAAAATTCTTTAAGAGATGGGAATGCCAGACCACCTGACCTACCTCTTGAGAAACCTGTATGCAGGTCAGGAAGCAACAGTTAGAACTGGACATGGAACAACAGACTGGTTCCAAATAGGAAAAGGAATCCGTCAAGGCTGTATATTGTCACCCTGCTTACTTAATTTATATGCAGAGTACATCATGAGAAACACTGGACTGGAAGAAGCTCAAGCTGGAATCAAGATTGCCAGGAGAAATATCAATAACCTCAGATATGCAGATGACACCACCCTTATGGCAGAAAGTGAAGAGGAACTAAAAAGCCTCTTGATGAAAGTGAAAGTGTAAAGTGAAAAATTGGCTTAAAGCTCAACATTCAGAAAATGAAGATCATGGCATCTGGTCCCATCACTTCATCGGAAATATATGGGGAAACAGTGGAAACCGTGTCAGACTTTATTTTTGGGGGCTCCAAAATCACTGCAGATGGTGACTGCAGCCATGAAATTAAAAGATGCTTACTCCTTGGAAGGAAAGTTATGACCAACCTAGACAGTATATTAAAAAGCAGAGACATTACTTTGCCAACAAAGGTCTGTCTAGTCAAGGCTATGGTTTTTCCAGTGGTCATGTATGGATGTGAGAGTTGGACTACAAAGAAAGCTGTGCACTTAAGAATTGATGCTTTTGAGCTGTGGTGAAAACTCTTGAAGATCCCTTGGACTGCAAGGAGATCCAACCAGTCCAACCTAAAGGAGATCAGTCCTGGGTGTTCATTGGAAGGACTGATGTTGAAGCTGAAATCCAATACTTTGGCCACCTGATGTGAAGAGCTGACTCATTTGAAAAGACCCTGATGCTGGAAAAGATTGAGGGTAGGAGGAGAAGGGGACGACAGAGGATGAGACAGTTGGATAGCATCACTTACTCAACGGACATGGGTTTGGGTAGACTCCGGGAGTTGATGATGGACAGGGAGACCTGGTGTGCTACAGTTCATGGGGTTGCAAAGAGTCGCCCTAACCCTAACCCTAACCCTAATTTTTATGAGTGACTGAACTGAATTGATACCTTAAAAAGAAGTACCCAAGTATGAGACGGGGGGCCAGAAAGTATTTTATAAGTAAGAAGATTAAAGGTATACTGCATTCATCATCTCTACTCTTCTTTTGTTTGTTTGTTTTCTGGAGATCTGTTTGAGGTCCACATATTCCTCACAATCTCCTGGAACAGTCACATTTGTTATGATGCCTATATTTTAAGATATTTCAGCATAGAGGGTGTAACATAATTAATATGATGGCTTAAATTTTTAACTCTTTGGTCAATGATTACTCAAGTCATGAATCATGGCCCAAGGATGGTGAGTTGGCATCATATGAAAAGGGACCACTCTCCAGGGACAGTTACTCTAGTGCTTCTGCTCTCTGCGCTGGATCAGTAACCAGTGTTTTACTAATCAAAATACCAAATATCACACACTTTAATAGTGAAAAACATAGGTATGGACCCATCTGGTAAATGGTAAAAATTGTTTTCTTTGACTTGATTTTAAATGACTCCCTGTCTGGCTGAAGGCCTTGGTTAGTCACTCAAGCCAAGAGCCTAAGTTGCAAAGCTTATGAAGATGATACTTTTTGGGTCAAGTGCAGGTGGGCGTCTGAGAGTGAGTGACTCCATAAATATTCCTAGATTGCCTCACCTTGCTGCCCAGCCTGGCCAGACATTTGTTTAGGAGTCTTTCTGAATATTTGATGCTGACTCTAAGGCAGCAAATCCTGTCTCTGGGCAGTTGTTGTGTCAGCCATAATTGAATCTTTCATGTTACATGTGGCAAACCACTTAAAAGGACATGCCATGGGATACTTCCTGGCAGTTCAGTGGTTGAGATTCAGTACTTTAACTCCCAGGACACTGGGTTTGATACCTAGTTTGGGGAAAAGATCCTGCAAGCTGTGCAGTGCATCTTTAAAAAAAAAAAAAAAAAAGCACATGGCATTGGAAACTTATCAAACTTAAGAGATGATTTATATGAACTGTTTTTTGCCTGCATGTGTATCTATATGCTTTAATCCAATTTTCAGCTGATGGGTGAGGCTGTGTTCTGTCCCTGTTGTTTGGCCTGTGATATTCAATATCACAGTAATCCAAGTCTATGGCCCAACTTCTAATGCCTGAAGAAGCTGATGTTGAACTGTTCTATGATGACTTACCAGATTTTCTAGAACTAACACCAAAAAACATATCCTTTTCCCTATAAGGAAATGGAATGCAAAAGAAGGAAGTTATGAGATACCTGGAGTAACAGGCCAATTTGGCCTTGGAGTACAAAAATAAAGCAGGACAAAGGCTAGCAGAGTTTTGCCAAGAGAATGCACTTGTCAGAGCAAACACCCGCTTCTAACAACACAACAGATGACTCTACACATGGACATCATCATATGGTCAATACCGAAATCAGACTGACTATATTCTTTGCGGCCAAAGATGGAGAAGCTCTATATAGTCACACACACACAAAAAGGAGCGGGAGCTGACTGTGGCCCAATTTAGATTTAAATTGGAGAAAGCAGGGGAAACCACTAGACCATTCAGCTATGACCTAAATTGATTCTCTTATAATTATACAGTGGAAGTGACAAATGTATTCAAAGGATTAGATCTGCCAGAAAGAGTACCTGAAGAATTATGGATGGAGATTTGTGACATTGTACAGGAGGCAGTGGTCCAAATGACCCCCAAGGGAAAAAAAAAAAAACAATGCAAAAACGCAAAATGGTTGTCCGAGGAGGCCTTACAAATAGCTAAGAAAAGAGAAGAAAAAGGCAAAGGAGAAAAGGAAGGATACACCCATTTGAATGAAGAGTTCCAAAGAATAGCAAGGAGAAATAAGAAAGCCTTCCTCAGTGGTCAGTGCAAAGAAAGAAAGGAAAACAATAGAATGGGAAAGACTAGAGATCTCTTCAAGAAAATTACAGATACCAAGAGAACACTTAATGCAAAGACGGGTATAGTAAAGTATAGAAACAGTAGGGATCTAACAGAAGCAGAAGATATTAAGAAGAGGTGGTAAGAATGAACAGAAGAACTGTACAAAAAAGATCTTAATGACTCAGATAACCATCATAGTGTAATTACCCACCTACAGCCAGACACTCTGGAATGAGAAGTCAAGTGGGTCTTAGGGTGTATCACTATGAGCAAAGACAGTGGAGGTGATGGAATTTCAGCTGACTATTCCAAACGCTTAAAGATGATGCTGTGAAAGTGCTTCACTCAATATGCCAGCAAAATTGAAACACTCAGCAGTGGCCACAGAACTGAAAAAGGTCAGTTTTCATTTGAATCCCAAAGAAGGGCAATGCCAAAGAATGTTCAAACTACTGCACAATTGCACTCATCTCAAACACTAGCAAAGTAATGCTCCAAATTCTCCAAGCTAGGATTAAGAGTACATGAATCAAAAACTTCCAGATGTTCAAGCTGGATTTAGAAAAGGCAGAGGAACCAAAGATCAAAGTGCCAACGTCTGTTGGATCATAAAAAAACAACAGAATTCCAGAAAAACATTTATATCTGTTATATTAAACACTCTTACACCTTTGAGTGGGTGAATCACAACAAACTGTGGAAAATTCTTAAAGAGATGGGAATACCAGACCCCTTACCTGCCTCCTGAGCTATCTGTATGCAGGTCAAAAACTAGACATGAAACAATGGACTGGTTCCAAATTGGAAAAGGAGTACAACAAGGCTGTATATTGTCACCCTGCTTATTTAACTTATATGCAGAGTACATCATGTGAAATACAAGACAGGATGAATCACAGGCTGGGATCAAAATTGCAGGGAAAAATATCAATAACCTCAGATATGCAAATTCCATGACCCTTATGGCAGAAGCAAAGAGGAACTAAAGAGCCTTTTGATGAAAATAAAAGAAGAGAGTGAAAAAGCAGGCTTAAAACTCTACATTCAAAAAACTAAGAGCATGGTATCTGGTCCCATCACTTCATAACCAATAGATGGGGAGACATTGGAAACAGTGATAGACTTTATTTTCTTGGGCTCCAAAATCACTGCAGATGGTGAATGCAGTCATGAAATTGAAAGACACTTACTCCTTGGAAGAATAGCTATGACCAACCTAGATAGCATATTAAAAAGCAGAGACATTACCTTGCCTCCAAAGTCTGTCTAGTCAAACTATGCTTTTTCCAGTAGTCATTTACAGATGTGAGAATTGGACCATAAAGAAAGCTGAGTGCCAAAGAATTGATGCTTTAGAACTGTGATGTTGAAGAAGACTCTTGAGAGTCCCTTGGATGGGAAGGAGATCAAACCAGTCAATCCTAAAGGAAATCTGTCCTGAATACTCATTTCAAGGACTGATGCTGAAGCTGAAGCTCTAATACTTTGACCACCTGATGCAAAGAACTGACTCCTTAGGAAAAAAACCCTGATGCTGAGAAAAATTGAAGGCAGGAGGAGAAGGGGATGACAGAGGATGAGATGGTTAAATGGCATGACCAACTTGATGGATATGAGTTTGAGCAAGCTCTGGGAGTTGGTGACAGACAGGGAAGCCTGCTGTGCAGCAGTCCATGGGGTCGCAAAGAGTCATACATGACTGTGGGACTGAACTGAACTGATATCTATATGCTTGTAAGTTTTCATCTGATACAGTACCTTTTAGCAATCAGATAGTGAATTTTCAGAACTTGCTGGTTAAATAGGCTAGCAAGGAACAGAGGAGTAGCTTATCTTCCCCTACCTCACACTCTACTGGTGTCTACTATTGTTTACCAAAAAGAACCTAAAGTTATGTTTGATTAAAGTAACTTTGGTCTCCCCAACAACATTTGCTACCATCCTTAGGCCAGATATTTCAAATTCTATAAGATGATGCTGTGAAAGTGCTACACTCAATATGCCAGCAATTTGGAAAACTCAGCAGTGGCCACAGGACTGGAAAAGGTCAGTTTGCATTCCAATTCCAAAGAAAGGAAATGCCAAAAAAAATGCTCAAATCACCACACAGTTGCACTCATCTCACACGCTAGTAAAGTACTGCTCAAAATTCTCCAAGCCAGGCTTCAGCAATATGTGAACCATGAACTTCCAGATGTTCAAGCTGGTTTTAGAAAAGGCGGAGGAACCAGAAACCAAATTGCCAACATCTGCTAGATCATCAAAAAAGCAAGAGTTTCAGAAAAACATCTGCTTCTGCTTTATTGACTATGCCAAAGCCTTTGACTGTGTGGATCACAATAAACTGTGGAAAATTCTGAAAGAAATGGGAATACCAGACCACCTAATCTACCTCTTGAGAAATCTATATGCAGGTCAGGAAGCAACAATTAGAATTGGACATGGAATAACAGGCTGGTTCCAAATTGGAGTACATCAAGGCTGTATACTGTCATCCTGCTTATTTAACTTATATGCAGAGTACATCATGAGAAATGCTGGGCTGGATGAAGCACAAGCTGGAATCAAGATTGCCACGAGAAATACCAATAACCTCAGATATGCAGATGACACTACGCTTATAGCAGAAAGTGAAGAACTAAAGAGTCTCTTGATGAAAGTGAAAGAGGAGAGTGAAAAAGTTGGCTTAAAACTCAACATTCAGAAAACAAAGATCATGGCATCTGGTCCCATCACTTCATGGGAAATAGATGGGGAAACAGTGGAAACAGTGGCTGACTTAATTTTTGGGGCTCCAAAATCACTGCAGATGGTGATTGCAGCCATGAAATAAAAGACGTTTATTTCTTGGAAGGAAAATTATGACCAACCTAGACAGCATATTAAAAAGCAGGGACATTACTTTGTCAACAAAGGTCCATCTAGTCAAGGCTATGGTTTTTCCAGTGGTCATGTATGGATGTGAGTGTTGAACTATAAAGAAAGCTGAGTGCCAAAGAATTGATGCTTTTGAACTGTGTGTGGTGTTGGAGAAGACTCTTGAGAGTCCCTTGGACTGCAAGGAGATCCAACCAGTGTATCCTAAAGGAGGTCAGTCCTGAATATTCATTGGAAGGACTGATGTTGAAGTTGAAACTTGAGTACTTTGGCCACCTGTAGCGTGGAGCTGAATCATTTGAAAAGATGCTAATGCTGGGAAAGATTTAAGGCAGGCGAAGAAGGGGGCAAGAGAGGATGAGATGGTTGGAAGGCATCACTGACTCCATGGAGATGAGTTTGAGTAGACTCTGGGAGTTGGTGATGGACAGTGGGGGTCTGGCGTGCTGTGGTTCATGGTGTCGTGAAAGGTTGGACTGAACCATTGAACTGAACTGAACTTAGGCAAGACAGTGGACAGGTCAAAATCACCACCAGCTCATGGATGTAGGGTTCACTTCATCTCTGTAATACTCTTTACCTGGAATTAAAATGGGGGTCTTCTAGTCAAGGCTATGGTTTTTCCTGTGGTCATGTATGGATGTGAGAGTTGGACTGTGAAGAAGGCTGAGTGCCAAAGAATTGATGCTTTTGAACTGTGGTGTTGGAGAAGACTCTTGAGAGTCCCTTGAACTGCAAGGAGATCCAACCAGTCCATTCTGAAGGAGATCAGCCCTGGGATTTCTTTGGAAGGAATGATGCTAAAGCTGAAACTCCAGTACTCTGGCTACCTCATGCGAAGAGTTGACTCATTGGAAAAGACTCTGATGGTGGGAGGGATTGGGGACAGGAGGAGAAGGGGACGACAGAGGATGAGATGGCTGGATGGCATCACTGACTCGATGGACGTGAGTCTAAGTGAACTCCGGGAGATGGTGATGGACAGGGAGGCCTGGCGTGCTGCGATTCATGGGGTCGCAAAGAGTCGGACACGACTGAGTGACTGAACTGAACTGAATGGATTAAAGGTGCTATTTATATTGACATTTCCCAACAAAAGAAAAATCAAGGGCAAGTTAAAACCAGACAAAAGTAGTTGGTTGATATGGAGGGATCATTCAATCTTTATTATATTCTGAATCTATAATAGGCACTAAACTCTTTCTATTCTCAGAAACAATTTCACTTAGTGAAGAATAGAATTTTTGATACATTCTATTGTACTAGTGATCAAAGAGAGTTGGGTCTTTCTTAAGCTAAATCAGTGGCTGAAAGTGAAAGTGAAGTCGTTCAGTCGTGTCCGACTCTTTGACACCCCATGGACACCAGGCTCCTCTGTCCATGGGATTTTCTAGGCAAGGGTACTGGAGTGGGTTGCCATTTCCTTCTCCAGGGAATCTTCCTGACCCAGGGATGGAATCCAGGTCTCCTGCATTGTAGACAGACACTTTATGGTCTGAGCCACCAGGGTAGTCAGTGGCTAGGTGGGGATTAAAGGGTTGAAGGGTTACTTCCACTCTACTTTCAGTCTTAAAGAGGTTTCACTGAATTGTGCATCTTATTTGAAAATGACCTCTCTGGTCCATCTTTATCCTCATTTAGTATGAGCTGTCTTTCATAACAAGCAGCTGTGTTTCAAAACAATCAGGGCTTCATAATGGGTCAGTTCATAGTCAGTGAGGGTTTAGCTTCTGGTGGAAGTTAATCATTCATTTATGAAAGAAGTTAGGGCAAGTCTGAAGCCATGGGACAGAATAATTGTCAACTTGAATACCTGCTAATGTTTACTGAGTGTTTAGGAAGGCACTGCATTTCTCTGAGCATCTTACATGTAGCATCTTATTTAATCCTCATATGCCCTCTTATATAGTTATCGTATATCCCCATTTCACAGAAAAGGAAATAGAGACACCAAGAGGCTGAATAATTTGCCTGAAGATGAAAAGTTAGTAATCAATACAATTGGAAATTAGGCAATCTGACTCTAGAGCCTCCATTCTCAACTAGGCATTGTATTTAATACTGTAGTGTCTCCCTCAAACCCACAGGAACACTAAAGAGTTAAACAGTAACTCTGTGGTTTCACTAATACAGAATTCTCATTAACTCATTAGCTCACCATTTGTCACATTTATTTATAGAAAACTAGAGAGAGAAATATAATTTCCATTCGTACTAACAGAGACCTACATATTTTCTCATCTTCATCATTAAACCTATATTTACCTTATGGAAATTTTGCAAGCTGCTCAGAGAAACAAAACAAAACAAAACAACCCACAAAGAAGAACAAGACAGAAAATAGCATCTTTGCTTTTCTTGGCTCTGTCAGAAATCATATTCTCCAGCTCAGCTCTGTGAGACTGAGGAGGTGGAATCTATCATCCACCTTCTGGAATCATGTAGACAATAATGACAAAATAGTGAGAGGTAGAGGCTTGATTTGGAAGAAAATAGATTCCGTTGAATTTTTAAATATTAGATGCTATCTTAGGAAAATGTTATTCGGCCCCTATTTCAGATACAGAAAGACAGTCTCACTATATTAGCCTAGAAGTCAATGGAGTTTATAGACCAGACCCTAAAATCCTACTCTAAAACAAAATGTAAATCCATCAACTGCTATCTTGATATGTCAGGACAAAAACCACAATACATACTTATAAAAAGGAAAAAAAAGGAAGTGATTTTCAGATAAGTGAATTATTTTCATATTTTGTTTCAATTTTGGGAAATTTATCAAGTCATGTTTAGCTCTTCCATAATCTTGTGAAAGCACTAATTGACTTTAAATTCCAGTGATGGAGTTTAAGATAATATGACTGATTAAAGAAAGCTACAGAGCACTTGACAATCCTCCCACTAAGAGGTGACATCTAGATCTTTACCTTTTGAATCTGGGCAAATTCAGTGGCTGTTTTGACACTCAAATTACAGTGGTGGTACTACTGGGCCAATTACCAGGTTTAAGTCTAAAAGATCAGAAACTTTTACTTCATCTTCCTTAGAACATTATGACATGGAGCCTGTTATAGGCTGAATGTTTGTGAGCTCTGAAAATTCACATAGAGAATGCCTAACTTCCAATGTAATATTTCAGTATTTTGAGGTGAGATATTTTGGAGATAAATAAGTCAAGACTAATTAAAGTGATTGATTAATTAGTTTAAGGGTGAGGTCCTCACGACAGGGGCTTCCTTGATGGGTCAGCAGTGCAGAAACCACCTGCAGTGCAGGAGACATAGGAGATGTGGGTTCCATCCCTATGTCTGGAAGATCCCCTGGAGGAGGAAATGGCAACGCACTCCAGTATTCTTGCTTGGAGAATTCCATGGACAGAGGAGCCTGGTGGGCTACAGTCCAAAGAGTAGCAAAGAGTCAGACATGACTGAGCAATTAAGCTAGTGCTTCTGTATCCTCAGGATGGGATTAATGCCCTTACAAGACAGTGGTCATTTACAAGCCACACAGGGAACTCTCATCAAGATCCAAATATGCTGGTACCTTGATCCTGAATGTTCCCACCTTCAGAACACTAAGAAATAAATGTCTACTTTTTAAGCACTCAATCTATGGTGTGTTATAGAAGCCTAAACTAAGACAGAACCTTAAACCCACCATCTGACTGCAACCACATGAAAGTTTTCAACTGAGGAACACTTTATAAGTCCAGTGAATTCACAAAGCCATGAGAGATACTAATAATTTTAGTTTTAAGCACTAGGTTTTTTTTTTTTTTTTTTTTTGTGTGTGTGTGTGTGTGTGTGTGCTTAGTTTCTCAATCATGTCCAAATCTTTGAAACCCCCTGAATTGTAGCCAGACAGGCTCTTCTGTCCATTAAACTCTCCAGGCAAGGGTACTTGAGTGGGTTGCCATTTCCTATTCCAGGGAATATTCCCAAACCAGGGATTGAACTCACATCTCTTGCATTTCCTACATGGGCAGGCAGATTCTTTACTGGGGCGCCACCTGGGAAGCCTAAGTTTTGGAGTTGTTTATTATGCAGAAATAGATAACACAAACAGATGGTAATTTCAGTATAAGGACTGAAAAGAGGAAAATATAGTGTCACTTAATAACTGTAGAACATTTAAAAATGATGTTTTTCTAAGCTCTATTTTTCTCATCTGAGAAACTCTAATTTTATTATCACAACTGAAGCTAATCTGACAAAGATGTCTTGAGTATCAACCTAAAAATTAAATGATGAACTACCAAGCACTTATAAAACACAAAAGGTATTATTATTTGTATTTTTATTAACCGATGCCTACTGTAAATTATAGTTGTTTCCAAAGCCGGAAGTTCATCTGGGTTTTGGAAACATTAACGGAAATATTTAGAAAATAGCTAATTGTGATTTCCGATATATAGTTACCTAATTATATCAGTCATCTCTGCTCTAAGAACCAATATGCTTCTGGATGCTATGCCAAACATTGATAAACTGACAGATAGAAAGCACAGGTGTCTGAAACTACCTTGTTCTGTTTCCAGAAAATGCTAATACTGCCATCAATCAGTAAAAATGCAGAGTGAGTGTGTGCTTTGTCTTTGGTAGTTACAGAAAGTTCTGTTGTCAACTACTGCAAATGTAAAATGCACAAGTAAAAGCAGGGAAATTCAAATGCAGAGTTTTTTTGTTTGTTTTGGTAATGTCAAATAAGCAATACAGCAAACAATAGAATAACAATAACATGGCCTGCCTACGTTAGAATAATAGATGACTTCAGAAGAGTACTTACAGCTGACACAGCAGTTCTTTGTTATTTTATTTGATTTCTGTGTCTGTGCAGGTTATTTAATCACAAGGAACTCTTGGTAGTGTAATACAAAAAATAATTTATTCTGAGAATATAAGCCAGGTTACAAAAATGAAGAAAGCTTGGGAAAATGGAGCCCATGAAAGGACAGGAATCGGTGCAGTCTGGAGATCTGGAAGTAAGAAATAAGTGGCTAGTGTCATTAGATTCCCAGCTTGTTCTGAGTCATCTGATCAAGATGCAGATTTCCAGGCAAGAGGATCTGATCTGTGCTTTGGGTCATGAGGGTGCTTGGCCTGAGGAGCACAGGGCACCTGACTGATAGTCATACCAAAAATTCTTACAATCGTGGAGTAACGGTTCTCTTCTTAGCTTAGGTTCCCCAGGAGTGTACCCTGAGATGAGGACTTGTGAGCCACTGGTGCTTTAAGTGTTCCTGGGGAGAAACCTAAAAGGATGTTGATAGTTTAAGGTGAACAATGTTGGATTCATGATCTCCAAAGAAGATTTAGCTTCAGGACGAGGGACCAGGCTTGATCATGCAAGAGCTTTTGTGTAGCAGAGTTTTATTAAACTAACAAAAGGAACAAAGAAAGCTTCTGACATGAACATCAGATGGGGGACAGCGAGTGCCCCCCTAGCTAGTCTTATCAAGGCCTTAAATACTTTTTTCAGACTCACTCCCACAACATACATCTTAAATTAACAAGATTAGAATGAACAATAGAAAGATGTTACCAGACCCACTCCTATAATATACGTTTTAAGATGACAGGATTAGTCAGAAGACTCTTGTTAAGGAGAGACATGTTCTCGAGCAAGATACATTGTTACATTGACTTAGTCAGTTCAGTGGCTCAGTCGTGTCCGACTTTTTGTGACCCCATGAATTGCAACACACCAGGCCTCCCTGTCTATCACCAACTCCCAGAGTTCACTCAAACTCATGTCCATCAAGTCAGTGATTCCATCCAGCCATCTCATCCTCTGCCATCCCCTTCTCCTCCTGCCCCCAATGCCTCCCAGCATCAGGGTCTTTTCCAATGAGTCAACTCTTTGCATGAGATGGCCAAAGTACTGGAGTTTCAGCTTTAGCATCATTCCTTCCAATGAACACCCAGGACTGATCTCCTTTAGAATGAGATTGCCTGGTTGGATCACCTTGCAGTCCAAGGGACTCTCAAGAGTCTTCTCCAACACCATAGTTCAAAAGCATCAATTCTTTGGCACTCAGCTTTCTTCACAGTCCAATTCTCATATCCATACATGACTACTGGAACAACCATAGCCTTGACTAGATGGATCTTTGTTGGCAAAGTAATGTCTCTGCTTTTGAATATGCTACCTATGTTGGTCATAAAATTCCTTCCAAGGAGTAAGCGTCTTTTAATTTCATGGCTGCAGTCACCATCTGCAGTGATTTTGGAGCCCCAAAAATAAAGTTTGACACCGTTTCCACGGTTTCCCCATCTATTTCCCATGAAGTGATGGGACCAGATGCCATGATCTTCATTTTCTGAATATTGAGCTTTAAGCCAACTTTTTCACTCTCCTCTTTCACTTTCCTCAAGAGGCTTTTTAGTTCCTCTTCACTTTCTGCCATAAGGGTGGTGTCATCTGTATATCTGAGGTTATTGATATTTCTCCCGGCAATCTTGATTCCAGCTTGTGCTTCTTCCAGCCCAGCATTTCTCATGATGTACTCTGTATATAAGTTAAATAAGCAGGGTGACAATATACAGCCTTGACATATTCCTTTTCCTATTTGGAACAAGTCTGTTGTTCCATGTCCAGTTCTAACTGTTGCTTCCTGACCTGCATATAGGTTTTTCACAAGGCAGGTCAGGTGATCTGGTATTCTTATCTCTTGAAGAATTTTCCACAGTTTATTGTGAACCACACAGTCAAAGGTTTTGGTATAGTCAATAAAGCAGAAATAGATGTTTTTTTCTGGAACTCTCTTGCTTTTTCGATGATCCAGTGGATATCGGCAATTTGGTCTCTGGTTCCTCTGCCTTTTCTAACACCAGCTTGAACATCTGGAAGTTCACGGTTCATGTTTTGCTGAAGCATGGCTTGGAGAATTTTGAGCATTACTTTACTAGCATGTGAGATGAGTGCAATTGTGTGGTAGTCTGAGCATTCTCTGGCATTGCCTTTCTTTGGGATTGGAATGAAAATTGACCTTTTCCAGTCCTGTGGCCTCTGTTGAGTTTTCCAAATTTGCTGGCATATTGAGTGCAGCACTTTCACAGCATCATCTTTCAGGATTTGAAATAGCTCAACTGGAATTCCATCACCTCCACTAGTTTTGTTCATAGTGATGCTTTCTAAGGCCCACTTGACTTCACATTCCAGGCTGTCTGGCTCTAGGTGAGTGATCACACCATTGTGATTATCTGGGTCTTGAAGATCTTTTTTGTACTGTTCTTCTGTGTATTCTTGCCACCTCTTCTTAATGTCTTCTGCTTCTGTTAGGTCCACACTATTTCTGTCCTGTATGAAGCCTATCTTTGCATGAATTGTTCCCTTGGTATCTCTAATTTTCCTGAAGAGATCTCTAGTCTTTCCCATTCTGTTGTTTTCCTCTATTTCTTTGCATTGATTGCTAAGGAAGGCTTTCTTATCTCTTCTTGCTATTCTTTGGAACTTTGCATTCAGATGCTTATATCTTTCCTTTTCTCCTTTGCTTTTTGCTTCTCTTCGTTTCACAGATATTTGTAAGGCCTCCCCAGACAGCCATTTTGCTTTTTTTGCATTTCTTTTCCATGGGGATAATCTTCATCCTTGTTTCCTGTACAATGTCACAAACCTCCATCCATAGTTCATCAGGCACTCTATCTATCAGATCTAGTCCCTTAAATCTATTTCTCACTTCCACTGTATTAATCATAAGGAATTTGATTTAGGTCATACCTGAATGGTCTAGTGGTTTCCCTACTTTCTTCAATTTAAGTCTGAATTTTGCAATAAGGAGTTCATGATATGAGCCACAGTCAGCTCCCAGTCTTGTTTTTGCTGACTGTATAGAGCTTCTCCATCTTTGGCTGCAAAGAATATAATAAATCCGATTTCGGTGTTGACCATCTGGTGATGTCCATGTATAGAGTCTTCTCTTGTGTTGCTGGAAGATGGTATTTACTATGACCAGTGCGAGATACCCCTCGTTCAAGGTAAGGAGCAGTGGCTGCGCTTTGCTGGAGCAGCCATGAAGTGATACCCCACATCCAAGGTAAGAGAAACCCAAGTAAGATGGTAGGTGTTGTGAGAGGGCATCAGAGGGCAGAAGCACTGAAACCATAATCAAAGAAAACTAGTCAATCCAATCACACAGACCACAGCCTTGTCTAACTCAATGAAACTAAGTCATGCTGTGTGGGGCCACCCAAGATGGGCAGGTCATGGTGGAGAGGTCTGACAGAATGTGGTCCACTGGAGAAGGGAATGGCAAACCACTTCAGTATTGTTGCCTTGAGAACCCCATGAACAGTATGAAAAGGCAAAATGATAGGATACTGAAAGAGGAACTCCCCAGGTCGGTAGGTGCCCAATATGCTACTGGGGATCAGTGGAGAAATAACTCCAGAAAGAATGAAGGGATGGAGCCAAAGCAAAAACAATACCCAGCTGTGGATGTGACTGATGATAGAAGCAAAGTCCGATGCTGTAAAGAGCAATATTGCATAGGAACCTGGAATGTTAGGTCCATGAATCAAGGTAAATTGGAAGTGGTCAAACAGGAGATGGCAAGAGTGAATGTCAACATTCTAGGAATCAGCAAACTGAAATGGACTGGAATGGGTGAATTTAACTCAGATGACCATTATATCTACTACTGTGGGCAAGAATCCCTTAGAAGAAATGGAGTAGTCATCATGGTTAACAAAAGTGTCCAAAATGCAGTACTTGGATTCAATCTCAAAAATGACAGAATGATCTCTGTTTGTTTCCAAGGCAAGCCATTCAATATCACAGTAATCCAAGTCTATGCCCCAATCAGTAATGCTGAAGAAGCTGAAGTTGAACGGTGCTATGAAGACCTCCAAGACCTTTTAGAACTAACACCCAAAAAAGATGTCTTTTTCATTATAGGGGGCTGGAATGCAAAAGTAGGAAGTCAAGAAACACCTGGAGTAACAGGCAAATTTGGCCTTGGAATACGGAATGAAGCAGGGCAAAGGCTAATAGAGTTGCATGGACTAAGATAATGCAATGTAGAAAAGAACCTTTGTCCTTTTCTCCTTGAGAGCCCCAGACCCCTTTCTCCTCCTCCCCCCCCTCCCTACCTCTCCTTCTCCTCCTCTTCCTCCTCAACCCTGGACTTCTTACTAACCTACTTAGGAATTGACTCTATCAATGTGAGGAGGATGTCAGCCAGGAGTCGGATTCCATGGTGGCTTCAGCTGGATCTTGCAAGAGAGTTCCAGGGTGAAAGTGGGGTCTTAGAGTGATCCCAATGCTTTTCTAATCCTGTAACTAATGTCACTTGTTATGGGCTTTCTCTGGAGAGGGGGCTTGTGCCGGGAGCCAGCATGAGGAACTCCGCCCATGGCAAAGGTCATGAGGTAGGAGGCTTGGCATATGCAAAGACGGGATTGAGCCTCAGGAGTCCCCCTGGAAATTCTCGAGCATCTACCCCCGAAACCAGAGTCTGCCTACTTTACTGCTTTGTGCTTTCACCTATACCTCTGACTTTACAGGGGACTGTCCCCCACTACCTCTCTCTGAAAAAGAGTTAACTTACAGCTGCAGTTAATAAAGTTCCTGGGCGTGACAAGAGTGTTTCAACCTACAAACTCCTTTGGAAGTCCTCTAGCCTGCCTGAATAGGTTCTTCCGGCCACATGTGATTGTTCAGAGCCTCCCAACCATGAGAGGCATGAGAAGTTCTAAACTGTCTAAATACAGATTCCTTTGAACAGTTAAAAGATTGATTAGAAATTGTATTGGTGAAGGGTTTTTCACTTCTTGGGCCAATGTTTGCTGCTAAGTTTCCATATCTCTTACCTACTGTGTCCCTGGGAGTGTATTGATTAATATAATTGGTGTATAGGAATGTAAGTAGTAGCTTTAATGTTTGTAACCTTGGACCCTTGAGTTAATTCTTTTCTTGTTATAGCCCACCACACCTTTGACCCATAGGAATGCAACTTTATCTAATGCTTTTTGAGGGTGGCGCCTGACTTTAGAATAATCACCTTTAGAGAAAAATAAGTTTTCTGAAGAAAGGATCATAAAATGTTAACAGGCCTCTTGGCCAGAAGATGATGTAATTCACTTAAACTTTTACATATGATAAGTTTGCAGGAAGAAAGTCTGGCTTACTGCTGACTCTACCCCTTCTCCCATTATCCTCTATGCACAACTTAAGGTATAAAAACTACTTTGGAAAATAAAGTGTGGGGCCTTGTTCACCGAAACTTGGTCTCCCCATGTCGTTCTTTCTCTCACCTTCTGGCTGAATTCCCATCTGGAACGTGGAGGCTCATCAAGCCTACTAATTATGCCTGGGCTTCTAAGATCTGACTGGGGAGGCCTTAGTGTCTCCTTTCCTTTGGGTGAACGGGAGGACGCCTGTGGCCTACGTAGGTGATGCAAATTCCTTATCTTGGAATTTTATTAGCTTTCCACATAAACCAAGTTATTCAGCTTCTTTTCTCCACTGAATTTTCTCACTGAGCTATCCTTATTTGATCACTCTTTATATCTTTAATTCTATCGTATCCTGATCGCTGAAGCCATCTCTCCTTCAAATTCCCTGGATCCACCAGGACTGGACCCCAGCAAGTGGTGCCCGAACAGGTAGAAAGGTTAGCAGGCAAATGGCTGACACCCCATGATTGGAAACCAGTCGCTAAGGCCTGCCTGTCTGGAGGACACTTTATACTTTGGAAAGCTGAGTATGACAATCTTGCTTGCTGGCATGCCAAAACTAAATCCCCAGGCACTTTCCTCTGCTTGGGCATGCAAGCAAAGTGTGCTGATAGACCAACTACATCAAGGGAAGTCATCCAAAAAGAGCTGTAGAAGGTGGCCATGGTGAAGCACAAAAAAGAGCAAAATGTGGTCTGAGCAGTTGTGGAAGATGCATTTCTTCAAAGGATAATTAAAACACAAAGAATAGATGTTGGGCAAATAAAAGCAATAAACTGTCCATTGCAATATCAATATTTAAACCACTTTGTGAGATGACGATCTTTATTACTCCAGTTTTTAAGACCATGGAGGTTAAGTATTGTGACAATGGTCTTGTGGTAGTACTAGGACCTGCTCCTCCAGTGATTTAAAAAAAAAAAATCATATCCTAAATTAATTGGCTTGGCTCTTTGTATATTTGATTTGGAACTAACAAATTGTCATTCAGTGAAACATTCTGGGAAAGTGGGCTCAGAGGAGAGTCTTAAGAAAGGAAAGGAAATGGGATTTCTCAAGCAAAAGGAAAGATCAGATTTTATTCTTCCCATCGATTCCACACATTTGCAAGCAGAGCCGACTGCATAATTTACCTCCGCAGTGCAAAATGTGGAGCCCATTGTTCAAAAAGCAGGATAAAAGGTGCTGGTAAATATACTGAAACATAATCTTTCTTCAGAAGTCTCTAGCACAACTAGTCAAATAGTTTTTATTTGCCACTTAAGGGTACATCCTAGGGCAGGAAGTACTAACTAGGTGAATGTAGAACTTCACAGGCACTCAAGGCTCCGCTCCCAACTCAGCAGCTTCATCTCCTGCCAGCCGGTTGCCAGAACCATGCATTATGCTCCAGTTGGGGCACCACAACAGATGGGCAGCCCTCAGGGTTTGCATCCTCACACTCTGGAAAAGCTGATTTGTGGGTCAGAGGTGGCTGAAATGCTCCCTTTTTGCCAAATCTTCTGCCTAAGATACCATGGGACTGCCAGTCCAGGGTGGGACAGTCACTGTCATGCCCCATCTAGAAATGTTGTGGGCCATGCATGCTCAACCCTGACCCTCTCTGTGTCTGCCCTGGAAATCTCCCACCAGAGACAGAAGTCAGCAGTGGTTGCTGGGCATGGTTATTGGAAGTATGGCCAGGCAAAAGCACGGTTGGGGTGGGGGGAGGCAGAAATGGCAAGGAGTTAGGGAGGGGGGGCATGCAGAGGAACTACAACTGAGAATGTGTCCATTGAACGTAGGGAGGTGGCTAGAAGAGGAACCACATGTGAGCTAGTTCCAAGTTCCCACGGTGTGATTCCTTGTCCAGTTAGATTTACTTACAAACCTCAAATTTAAAAATAAAGCTAAGAATTCAAGATAGTGAACCCAGAGTATTAACTGCAAGTGTGGGGACCCTCTGAGTGGTGTTCTCTTTAGAACAGAATTGGTTCCATGCTCATGAAGCAGTCTTGTGTGAAGCAAGGAGGAAGAATCATGACTTAGCCTCTGCAGGCAGCTGAAGAGGCCTCACTGTTACCTGTTGAGTGACAGGAATGAAGTCACAAGTCAGATACGGATAAAATTTGGTCCACATCATAGAAACATAAACAAATCCAAACCATAAGGGACAGGAAATAAAACCTCCCTCCAGGTCTTTGGTGCAGTTATATGACTTGAATCTGTCCTGCATCAATTGCTCTATGGGACACCCTTGTCTCTGCTTCTGGGGCTCCAAGGGTTTATAGAGGGTGTGCCCTGTGGTCAGTGGCCATCACTTTCCAAGTACTCTCTTCCATCGTGCTGGTGAATCCCAAGAACTTTTCTTTTATCAGTCTTCTCTCTCTTAGATCTTGGAAAAATTTCTTGCAGTTTCTTACATGTGCGTTACACTATCTCATTATATTATCTTCCCTGGACCACCAGGGAAGTCCCTAGCATTTCTTTTAGGAAAAGCTTAGTATGAACAATCTCTTTTAGTTTTTGCCTATCTGAAATGCTCTTATCTCTCCTCCTGTTCTAAATCATAATCTTACTGGGTTGAGTATCAGATTGCAGGTTTTTCTCTTTCAGCACTTTAAATTTATCATGTCACTTCCTTCTAGCCTACAAAAATTCTGCAGAGAAATCAGATGATAGCATTGTGGAGGAGGCTCCCTTGTATATGACTCTTTGTTTTTCTCTTGCTGTCTTCTGAATTTTGTCTTCAACTTTTGCCATTTTAATTATAATATATCTGGTGTGAGGCTGTTTGAGTTCATCTTATTTGGGACCCTTTCTGTTTCCTGTACTGTGATGCCTCTTTCCTTCTTCAGGTTCAGAAATATTTGAGCCATAATTTTCTTAAATACATTTTTTAAACCATATTCTCTCTCTTCTCCTTCTGATACTCACCTATAATGTGAATGTTGTTATGCTTGACATTATTTCAGAGGTCCTTTAAATTGTTCTTAACTTTTTTAAATTTGAAGATTTTTTTGCTGTTAATTGGTTGATATTCATTATTCTGTCTTCCAGATCACTTATGTGTTCTGTATCACCTAGTCAGCCCTTACTTCCTTTTAGCGTGTTTTTTCATTTCAGTTATTTTATTCTTAGTTTTGACTGGTTCTTTTTTATATTTTCTAGTTCCTTATCTCCTAGTTCTCATGTGGTCATGTATTATTTTCCTTAATTCAGTTGGCATTCTTATTATTAATGTTTTGAACTCTATCTGATAAATTCTTTCTTTCATTAGTTATTTTTTCAGGATTTTTCTCTTGTTTTTTCATTTGAAACAAGTTCCTCTGTCTTCTAATTTTACTTAGCTTTCTCAATCTCTATCAAATTAGCTGAAGACATTATCTATCTGGTCCTGAAGGGGTGTCCTTGTGTGGCAGTTTCCATATATAGTCTGCATGCACCCCATGGCTTTCTCACCAGGTAGGAGAGCTGTATCTAATACCAACACAAGTCATGGCTTTCCCCAGGGTGTGCTGGCAACTGTCATCATGGTAGGAAATGGGGCTGGATATGGAGGAACTAGAACCAGAACCAGGTGTGAGCTGGGGCTTCCCTCTTGCCTCACCGGCCAGCACCACTCTATTGGGGATGGGGGTGGGTCCCAAGGTACTGGAGCATAAGTCCTGAGGATCATGTCTGAGCGGGTTTCATTTCCTCAAGTGTGTAGTCTCTCTCTTCTCAGGAGCCCCAACCTTACCCCAGAGGAGAACAATGCTGAAGTAAGAGGGGTCAGAATGGGTACTTGGTATAGGTCAGAACACAGACTCTGGCAGTCCCAGCACCAGCCAGAGTTCAGGACTACTGCTGATCCACTGCCAGCAATGTGCATTCTTAGCCGATTCAGATGCCCTGCTGGGTCTGGGCTGGTCTGTACTATGTTCTCCCCTTACCCTGCTGTGAAGCTGCTCCACAGAGCAAGCGGAGCTGGAATCGGTGCTGGACTTAAGCTGGGGTACATGCCAAGGCAGTCACAGGAAACCAGCTGGAGTACTGGGCAGTTTCAATCTGCTTCCTCTGCCTTGTTTTGGTAGTAAGCAAACATGTATGCGCTCTTCACAAGCTAAGTCTAGGATTCTTACAGCCCCTCTGTCAGTCCCACTGGTTTTCAGATCAGCTAAGGGGACTCACCCCTCACTCCTCAGGGAGGATATCTAAGTTCCTCCAAACTCCTTCTCTTCTGTGTCCTCTTTCAGGAGTGCAGGTTCCCACTTGATCACTCCTTTTCCATTGTACTGGATTC
Source organism: Bos indicus (assembly GCF_029378745.1). NCBI lineage: Eukaryota > Metazoa > Chordata > Mammalia > Artiodactyla > Bovidae > Bos > Bos indicus. The sequence continues at coordinate 56,210,623 of NC_091770.1, forward strand.
TGTGTGATTCCTGTTTACAGCCTTGGTAGTGTGAGTCTTTCTACCAGGCTCCAGTTTGTTTTCAGTGAGAACTCCTCCACATGTAGGTGTATTTTTGATATGTTTGTCAGGGGAGATGATCTCAGCATCCTCTTAGGTTGCCATCATGATCTCCATAGTATCAAGACCTTTTCCTTAGGGTTAACCTCGAAAATTCCGTGCTGCACACCTATTCCCTTGTATGGTATGCTCAGGGAGGTGACAGCTCACATATGTCAACCCTATCTCTTTGTTTCAAAGATAATCAACTGGACATTTGGGGTGTTGATCAGAACTACCCAGGGAGATTTTTTCAGACACTCATGCTAGGTACTGGAAAGAGGAGCATGTGGTAAGAATTAGCTGTAGGCATTTCTGATGGAATTCCTTCTCTCACCCAACCTCAACCCCATTGGATGACACATTGTTATGATGTACACACCTGCCTTCTAAACTCTACCACCTATACTGGAGCAGACAACCTTAATTACTTAGGCATTTTTCCAGAAGGTTGCATAATGAATATTTGAATTGGATCTTCTGGATACCTAGGAAAGGCTGAGGGCTTTTAAAAGAGTTTGGTAAAGAACACAAAAACTTGGATTAAGACATTCAAAATTGTATTACTCAAAATGATAGTGCTAAAAATATTGAGATTAAGGGACACAGCAAGTGATTGTGGCTTCTTGTACTGACCTTGTTCCTAGTTGATCTCCCCACACCAAGTCATCTGTTGGTCATCTCCAATAATCACCCCATATTGTCCAGCCTTTTCCAATGAAAGAATGTTAAGCTGACATTGCCTGAAAAAGTCGCTACAGGAAGACAGTTCTTGAGATGCTCAGGTGCTTGTTCTCTCCTCCTGAGTATATTTTCTACCCTATCCTACATAGTTTGTCCTCCACTTCAGCCACAATAGAAGCCATGGCTTTGCTCTTGGTATTTTCTGACCTATTGTCTGATAGCTTCAACTGGGACAATCCAGCCAGTTGCTGACACTCTTCCTCATTAGCAGAGGAAGGGGAAATGTACATTTAGTGTTCATACTAATAACTACCCTGGAGGTTAGAGAGTATCTTACTAGAATGAGCTGGGACTCTTTTGCTTATGTTTACTTTCAGACTAAACAGAAAAAAATCATGATTTTGCATATTACAAACAAGTATAACCAGGACTCATGCTTTTTAATTTGCATAGTTCATGAAAAGCTTGTTTAAAAAGTTATGACCAACACCTTTTGTTTTTCTCTCTTGAACTTGGAGACAATATTTTTGGATTGTGGGGCACACATAGCTCCTCTCTCAATTGCTGACCTGAAGAAATGCTTTTGTTGTTTTTATCCCTCTCCACTTCTAAAAGGGTGCCCTTGCCCATTGCTTCTTCCCTAACATCTCCCCATGAATATAGGTAAGAACTTGGATGTACCTTGGTCAGTTTAGACTTGATTGGTGATTGCCAGCACTGTCCCTGGGTCAGTTGACTAGGACCCACTTAATCTCTCATTCTTGCCAGTTCCTATAAACCTTCCTTCCATTTGGCCTATTTCCCTATCCATGTCAGCTGGCTTTAAGTTAGGGCTAAGCAATGGAGTAGGAGCTACAGTTGGAGTCATCTTGGGTCTAGAGCAGCCTGTGTATCCTGGTCTCCTCTTATGGAGTCCCTCAATCACTTACTCAGACCCGAGTATGCTGTAGAAGGGAAACCCCCAAATTCAAGTGAAACTTGTGTACAGGGGCTTTAATAAATCAAAGAACAGCAAGACCCCAAAGTAGGCCATCTTAGGTCCCTCACCTGTACTTTCAACCTCTAGATGTCTATAGAGCACAGTTCAAAAATAACAGATTGCACCAAATCTTTCATTTCACAGAAAAAAAAAAAAAAAAAAAAAAAAAAAGTGGGAGTCTTAGTAACGTGCTCAAAATAACAGAGTTTAGAAGTTATAGAAGCTAGGTCTTCCAATTCCAAATCCAGGGGACTTCTTTTCTCAAATAGGAAAGAAGGACAGTAGTGGGGTAAATAAAGTAAACTGACTTCATAAAAACTCAAAAACAGACTGTCTGTAGCTACTTAATGGTGATGGCTCAAATAACTATCTCCCTGCCCTGTTCTGAAAAGCATTATTAGGGAGGGGTGCAAGTTTCTAAGCCAGACAAACACATGTTTGAATCTTGGATCTGTCCATAGTTGATGAATTGAACAACTTTGAGACTCATTATCTTACATGTAAAATGAGGATGATATTACCTATGCCATAGGGCTTTTGTAGAGATTAAATAATATAAATAGGGATCAAACTTGGTGAAGAGAAAAATAGGAACTTATTATTTCCTTGAGAAAGCTATTAATGAGGGGATCCCTAGGCACCCAGACATCTCAGGTTGCTGCATTGCCTCAGGCCATGTCCTGTCCTCCTCATGTGATTTCCATGCAGGACTCTGTACCCTAGTACAAGAGTTATCATGGCTGATATTGGGGGTGGGCTTTTAATAAGCAAGCACAATGAGATGGAGATCCAATCAACTGTGTGGGTTCAAAAAGGCAAGCCAGAAGCAACCAACATACTCAACAATATAAAAATGATAAAAACTTTAATAAAAAAAAGGAATATTCTCTGGCATACAATTTCCTTTAAACTACCTGACATCTCTCTGAGCTGCTACTGTTGCAATTCTGTTGCAAGTAGATGGGGAAGACTTGAGTTTAAATTTTCAGCCAAAGAACTAAGTGTTTAGGAGTGACCCTACACTTTCTTTTGAGCAGACTACTCTATGGTTGTCTAGTCTAAGATTCAAAGACCCACTGTTAATAAAGCAAAGAACTGGGTGGATGGGTACAACTCTAGCTGTGTAAAACAGCAAACACAAGATGTGTGTGTATGTGTATGCATGTGTGTATGCTCACACATGTGCAATTTTGTGAATGTGTAAAGTCAGATGATAGGAATGTGAATGTGGCTTGTGATGACCACAGTAAAAGAGTAAAAAGAGGCAAAAGTTGTCATTCTATGTAGATGGTATTTTCTTCTCTTGATAGGAAAATATAGGTGGGATATGATACTTTTTATTTGAATTATGGTAATCAGTAGTGGGCCTGGCAGATGTTTAAATTTGCATTTTCTTTTCAGTATATTTATGAATTCCTAGTGGTCTCCAGTGACAGACTTTGTGTGTTTTATAATGTTGGTATATTTTTACTTGTGTAGACATTCCCATGTCAACTCACCCAAACTAGGATCTTTTTTTCTGGAATCTTAGTGCCCCTCCAGTTGGTCCTCTTGGAAAAGATGTAAACCTTAGTGAGTTTTCTTGGGCCTAGCCTATATACTCTGCCATTCTTTGTCCTGACACAATCTGGAGATATTACTCTAAACAACGCAGCCATCTTTTCCGTGTCCATGCTTTTAGTCAATTCAACTCAAAACTTTAGAGCCTTTAGGGAAGTGTCTACCTTAGTTTACTCTGTGCTCCTTGCTTCAGGGAAACAACTCCGCCCACTGGAACCCTTCTTTCTTTACACGAAGTAGGCAGAGGGGCATCTCTATCTTTCCCCTTTGAGGTGGTGCTGAGGACTGTAGTGGATGAAGTAGCAGCATGTGAAAGCTGGTGGATAATATAAGCAATAGACAAGGAAATCTTAATAAGCAAAAAGAAATACTAGAGATCAATATAGTAGCAGAAATAAAGAACAGCCTTGATAGTCTTAATAGACCAGACACAGCTGAGTAAAGAATCCCTGTGCTTGAGGATTTATCAGTAGAAACTCTAAGAATGAGAAAAAGAGAGTGAGAACATAGACTGTAAAAAATAGAAGAAAATATCCAAGGACTATGGGGTAATTATAAAAGGTACAATATACATATTATATAATGGGAATGCCAAAAAGAAGAAAAATAAAGTAATGGAATAAATTTTTGAAGCAATGACTGGGAATTTGCCAAATTAATGTCAGACACCAACCAAATTACAGATTCAAGAAGCTCAGAGAAAATGAAGCTAAATTCCCCAAATCTGCACCTATCTTGGCATATCATTTTCAAACTACAGGAAATAAAAGATTAAAAAAATGAATATAATACCTAAAATAAATTTAACCTGGTGGATCAAAGGTCTGTGCTCTGAAAACTATGACATTGATGAAAAATTTGAAGATGATATGAAAACATGAAAAGGTATCCTGTATTCACTGATTGGAAGACTTATTATTGCCAAAATGTCCACTCTACCCACAACAAAGTACAGATTAAATGCAATTCCTATTTAAATTAAAATAATATTTTTCAAAGAAATAGAAAATTTTTAATTTTATATGAAACTATAAAAAACAACAAATAGCCAAAGTAATTGTGAGAAAGAAGAATAAATAAAGAAGATAAATAAATGAAGATACCACACTTCTTGATTTCAAACTATATTATAAAGCTATAATAATTAAAACAGAGTGGTATTTGCATAAAAATAGACACATAATTAAATAAAACAGAATAGAGATACTAGATATAAATCCATGTATAGATAGTCAATTAATTTACAACAAAGGAGCCAAGAATACTCAATGGGAAAAGGAAAGACTTTTCAATAAACGGTACTGGAAAAACTAATGTTGGAAAAACTTTTGCCACGTGAAAAATAATGAATCTTGACCCATATCTTACATATATACAAAAACCAACTCAAATGTAGTAAAACTTAAATTTTACTCAAACCTGAAACCATAAAATCATAGAGAGGAAGCTCCTGGATGTACGTCTCAGGAATGATTTTTTTTTTTTAGATTTGACATCATAAACTAAGGCAACAAAAGAAAAAAATAAACAAGTGAGACTACAACAACAAAATGAAAAGGTAACCTAGGAAATGGGAGGAAATATGTGTAAATATTATATTTGATAAAGGGTTAATATTCAAAATAAATAAAGAGCTCATGCAATTCAATAGGGAAAAATGAAATAAAATAATCTGATTAAAAAATGGCCACAGAAACTGAATAGACATTTTTTTTTTCCAAAGAAGACAAATGAATAGCCAACAGGTACATGAAAAGGTAAGGTGCTCAACATCAGTAAGTCATCAGAGAAATACAAATCAAGGCCATGAAGAGTTAACACATCATACCTGTTAGAATGTTGTTGTTTAGTCACTAAGTTGCGTCCAGCTCTTTGCGACTCCATGGACTATAGGCCACCAGGTTCTTCTTCTGTCCATGGAATTTCCCAGGCAAGAATTCTGGAGTGGGTTGAAATTTCCATCTCCAGAGGATCTTCCCAACCCAGGGGTTGAACCCATATCTCCTGCATTGGCAAGTGGATTCTTTAACTGCTGAGCCACCAGGGAAACCCATCTGTTAGAATATCATTATCAATAGAATAATGATAAGCAATGTTGATGAGGATGTGGGGAAAAGGAAACCATAGTACATTCTTTAAAGTAGTATAAGTTGGTATAGCCACTAAGGAAAACAGTAGGAAGTTTCCTCAAAATATTAAAAGTAGAACTACCATATAATCCACCAATTCATGTTCATTGCAATCCCCTGCTCATCACATCATTATTTACAATAGCCAGGATATAGAAACAACCTACGTGTTCAATGATGGATAAAGAAAATGTGCTGTGTATGAATACTCAGCCATAGAAAGGAAAAAAAATACTGCCATTTGCAACAATATGGTTGGACTGCAAGGGCATTATGCTACCTGAAATAAGTCATACAGAGAAAGACAAATACCGTATGAGCTGACTAATATGTGGAATCTCAAAAAAAAAAATAATGAATAGATATAGATTGGTGATTTCTAGAGTCAGGGATAGGGTATGGGCAAAATAGGTGAATGAGATCAACAAGTGCAAACTTCAAGTTATAAAATAAATCATGGTGATATAATGTACAGCATGATGACTACAGTTGATAATGCTGTATTGAATTTCTAAAAGTTGCTAAAAAGAGTAGATCTTAAAAGTTTTTAATCACAAGAAAAATATTTTTGTAATTGACATGTGACACATGTCAACTAAACACATGTAATGCACGTCAAATAATCACATGTCAACTGGCACATATCAACTAAACTTACATGTGAACATGTCAACTGAACTTATTATGGTAATCAATTGGCAACACACAAATATGGAATCATTATGTTGCATATCTGAAACTAGCATAATGTTATTTGTTAATTATGTCTCAAAATTAAAATAGTAAGAGATTGTATCAAGTGCTCTCACAGCTCTTTTATCTAACTTGTAAGTTTCTTGAGGGCATATGTGTCATTGAGTCTAAGCTCCTATTGCTCACCCTACAAGAGCCCAATAAAAATCAAGAGGCAAATTGTTGGGGCAAGGAATAATGACTATTTGGAAAGGCAGCAAACAAGAAGATGGTGAGCTTGTACCCCAAAGACCCATCTTGCCTGAGTTAGAATTCAGACTTTTTTTATACTAAAAGCAGTGGGAGTAAAGCCAAACATTTCTTGGTTTCCATCAACCTCTGGAAGGGATATATTTAATTTCTTCCTCCCTGCAGTCATTCACAGGTGGGACTGGGTCAAGATGTATCCTATGAGAAAAATGAAGATATTTTAGCTGAATGCTTATTACCTGGGAGGCAGGACTCTCAGATATGGACCATTAGGTATAATTTAATCGTATAGGCAACATCCATTTAGTGATTGATTTGTAATAGAATACAAAATGTTCTTCCACATTACAGATGTTGTATCTGTCTTGGTCATCCATTGTATAATCAAGCTCTAGTACTGTGTCTGTTACAAAAATAATAAATATTCATTTCAGTTCAGTTCAGTTGCTCAGTCATGTCCAACTCTTTGCGACACCATGGACTGTAGCACACCAGGCTTCCTTGTCCATCACCAATTCCCAGAGCTTGCTCAAACTCATGTCCATCAAGTCAGTGACGCCATCCAACCATCTCATCCTCTGTCATCCCCTTCTCCTCCTACCTTCAATCTTTCCCAGCATCAGGGTCTTTTCCAAGGAGTCAGTTCTTTGCATCAGGTGGCCAAAGTATTGGAGCTTCAGCTTCAGCATCAGTTCTTCTAATGAATATTCAGGACTGATTTCCTTTAGGATTGATTGGTTTGATGTCCTTGCAGTCCAAGGGACTGTCAAGAGTCTTATCCAACACCACAGTTCAAAAGCATCAATTCTTTCAGTTTCCTTTATGATCCAACTGTCACATTCATACATGATGTGAAGTGAAATGAAGTCAAAGTCACTCAGTTGTGTCCAACTCTTTGTGACTCCATGGACTATACAGTCCATGGAATTCTCCAGGTCAGAATACTGGAGTGGGTAGCCTATCCCTCCTCCAGCAGATCTTCCCAACCCAGGAATCAAACCGGGGTCTCCTGCTTTGCAGGTGGATTCTTTACCGACTGAGCTATTAGGGAAGCCATGATACTAGGAGTATATTTCTTCTTGTTCTGAAAAATCTTGGGAAGAAGAGACCAACCTGAGCTAGGGATGCTGTATCATATATTATACAAAAATAAATTTGAATTATCAATTGTTTTTTGTGCTGTGTATTTTTGTTATGATTTTTTATTTATCAAAGTTTTCAATAGTGAGCTAATTTGTTTTTACTCTACTCTTTTATATCTGAGTGGGCATACAAACAAGGACACCTTCAGGAAGTTCCAGGAAAAGAACTGAGATTGGAGAAAGCAAGGCTGGCATTTTCAGAGAATTATCATTAGAATTCTCCTTACCACCTAGTGAGCCTTATCCTTAGCAGAGTTGCAAGTTGCCTCCATTAAGTGATTTAAGCAAGTAAGATTGCCAACTTTGTAATAGGGTTATTATGAGTACCAGAATAAAGTCCTTAAAGTAAGACCCAAAGCATAATCACCCTAGATAGTGTTAGGTATTTTTATTGTAAGTTATTGGAGCCTAGGATGAATTCATTTAATGCCAGTGTTCTGACAGAAGGGGTTCAGGCCAGTCTGGATGGAGGAGGAAAGCTACAACATGGAGTATCATTTGAGCTGGGGAGGGCTCCCTGGAAGAGCCTTCTGTAATTGTGGGGAGCAAAGACACCTCTATTTGCCTGAGATGAAAATGGAGCCAAGCAACGATAGAGAGACATTGAAACTCAGCCTGAATTACTTTGCAAATTTGCCCAAGATCATCTCTATTCACTTCCTGAGACAGGAGAAACTTCAAGGCCTCCTCAACCTGCCCTGGGGACATGACCTCCTTCTTCCCTGTCTGTTAGCAGCAAAGGTGGAAAGAGGGGCACTTCAAAGAGCTGGGCTTGCTGCCCAGAGCAGGAGATCTGAGAGCTGCCTCCACCCACTGTTGTGATCCTCTAGTTAGGCTGAGATCAAAAGCATCTCCAGCTGTTCATTTCTTCACACACACATACCAAAAAGCTAATCGTATTAGCCACTTCATAAGGAATAAATTGTTATTTCCTCTCCATTTTGATTTCGCCCCCTTCACTCTCTGTGCTGTGGCTGGTAAATGGTTTCTATCAGTCTCTAGGAATTCCCTGTTTTTCTTATCTGTTATGTCACAAAAACTCTTTTGCTAGGGTTTGGGCCCCTGTGTGCCCAGCAAGAATAAACCACATCCTGGGACCAGCAGCTTCAGGATTTGGATAAGCTCCTGAATCCCATATAGGTGTCACCTCTCTCATGGCTCCATGATCCTGCTGTTGTCATAAGAAAATGTGTAATAGCCAACGTAACTGGAAGAACAACTTATTCCTCACTAGAAAGATAAGGAAAGTATGTCTCTCCCTCACAGATGCAAAAGTATAGATCCCAATGCTAGACCTTCAGAAATTCTGACTCTGTAAGTATGTGGAGGGGTTGAGGATCTGTATTTTTCCAGCTACCCCAGGTGACTCTGCTATAGGTGAGTTGGGGAAGCACCCTTGGAAAACCTTTGGGCTGAGAGCAAAGCACAGAGTCACAGGAAGATAAGATGGTAGAACGTAGGAAGAAAGTGACACACAGTAGAGTTTTACTAGGAAGTACTAGTTTGCCTCTCACTACCTCTTAAGAGTCTGAGATTCCCTGGTGGCTCAAATGGTAAAGAATCTGCCTGCAATGCCAGAGACTCAGGCTCAATCCCTGGATCGGGAAGATCCCCTGGAGAAGGAAATGGCTCACTCCAGTATTCTTGCCTGAGAAATCCCATGGACAGAGGAACCCATGGAAATCCCAGGGACAGAAGACTCAATGGGGTCACAAGAGTCTGTCTTCACTGAGAATCTATCACTATCTGGAGACGTCTGGGAAAATGTCCCCTCTCTGCTGGTCATTGGGAGCATTGCTGATACCTAAGGCTGACGTCTGTAGCTTATGAACATGGTGGCACTTCCTTCAGTTTGATTAGGCTCAGCAGTCTTTCCTTAATGACTTGGGGTCTACTCTGCTTGGCACTGCAGATGCCACCTCTCGGCCATAACCTCCATGTAGCCCCTAACTTAGGCTGTTAAGTTTCATAGTACTTGCTGTGAAGTTTGTGCATACTCCTGAGGTGCTAAATTTCTCAGCTGTTTTTCCGCTGGGAATACTCAGGAAGCTGTGGGTTCCTCTGCACCATATGAGAAGAAACCTCGGAACATTGTCCATGTGTCCTGAGCAGTCCAGCAGGCATTTTTAACATACTTCCTGGGTGGATCCCTAGTCAAGATATGATCCCTCTGAGGTGGTTTAAAATAATTCAGTTCTTCACACAAAGAAGTGAGGGACAAGCCCCAACGTGACAGGGTTCAAACTTATCTGACTATATTGAACATCCATTTCTGACATGGGAAAAGGTATTCCAACTACTTGCAAGAATCATTGGTCAAAGGAGTTGGCCCATTAGGGCCATGGGCTTTTCTACAATGTGGGAGACCTGGGTTCGATCCCTGGGTCAGGAAGATTCCCTGGAGAAGGAAATGGCAACCCACTCCAGTACTCTTGTCTAGAAAATCCCATGGATGGAGGAGCCTGGTGCAAGCTACTGTCCATGGGGTCGCAAAGAGTCGGACATGACTGAGCGACTTCACTTACTTACTTCGCTTATAAAGGCAGCAGCAAGGAAGAATTCAATTGCTCTCTTTTTCTCTCTATTCTGCTGCTGCTGCTGCTGCTAAGTCGCTTCAGTCGTGTCCGACTCTGTGCGACCCCATAGCCCGCAGCCCACCAGGCTCCCTTATCCCTGGGATTCACCAGGCAAAAATACTGGGGTGGCTTGCCATTTCCTTCTCCAATGCATGAAAGTGAAAAGTGAAAGTGAAGTTGCTCAGTCGTGTCCGTCTCTTAGCGACCGCATGGACTGCAGCCTACTAGGCTCCTCCGTCCATGGGATTTTCCAGGCAAGAGTACTGGAGTGGGGTGCCATTGCCTTCTTCTCTCTCTATTCTGGGTGATGCTAAATTGGAATTTTTTCCTAATATGAACATACTCTCTTTTCAATAGGAAAGTAAATGAGGTGAACACACCACATTAGGCTAAGATTGGAGATAAGCAAAGTGAAGAATGAGGAGATTGCTACGAATGCTGAGGCACAGTCTTCTCACATCATGCATTCAAGTTCCTCAATAACTTCACTCTGTCCTGTCCCTGACTCTTCAAGCTAGTTTCTGGTTATTATTATATGATTGATATCTATATATACATTATATATAATATATTATATTTATATAAGATTAATCATGAGGTAGTAATCATATGTGTCCATATATGTTAGTTGCTTAGCTGTGTCCAGCTCTTTGTGAACCCATGACTACAGCCTGATAGCCTCCTCTGTCCATGGAATTCTTCACATAAGAATATGGGAATGGGTAGCCATTCCCTTCTCTAGGGGATCTTCATGACCTAGGGATGGAACCTGTGTCTCCTGCATTGCAGGCAGATTCTTTATAATCTGAGCCTTCAGGGAAGCCTGTATTAATTGTACATATATGATTAATGAGGCAACCTGGATTCCTAATGCTGTTCCTGTAATTAGTCCCACAGTTGTAATTGATGTTTATCATATTGCTCCTCTACAACCCATTCTACAATAGAAATCCCTTTTACTCCTTACTGTCAATTGGTATTTCTACTAGTTTATGTTGCTTTGCCTAGATAATCCACACTTCTTGAGATAACCCTGAGAGCTCCAAGACCTCTGTTAGTCTGTGATTATTGCAATTGCCCTTTTAGAGTTATCATTAAATAAGGAAATATCAAAAAGTATCCTGAGAAATTCTATGTGTTCCAGACATCTTCCTCCATGCCCCGTTACTGCCTCACTTCAATTTGTTCCCACAGAGCGGGGAAGGGACATGATGACACTTTGGGCCATCTGATATCAATGAACTTGTGTGACACTGGCCCAGCCTTTTCACTGGACTGTATTTATTACCTTGTGGCATTCTCTGATATAAATATCAGCTTAGATCTTATATCCAGCAGCCCTTGAAATATCTGGATATTCCCCTTTTCCCAGTCAACTGCTTGCTGACAGTTGGGAGTCCTTTGGGAAAGTATTGGACCAATTGCTATTGTATTACTTCTGTGCCATTATAAGGTTCTTTCTTAAGAAGACTCAGAGAGCCCTTCCATAGATAGGCTCTGAGTCTAAGAACAGGCTGATGTTTGGAAACTAGCTGAGCAATTCTGATTTGTCCAGTGAGACAGCTGATATTCACCTTTACTCACCAGATACAGATCTTGTTTTGGTTAAATGGGTCAACCAAGACTTTCTGGCTGTGTATCTATCTAATTGTTAAAGATTACAAGGCCTGGGCTCTATTGCCACAGATTCATGTCTGCTATACTGACCTTACTCTCTGTAATGGCAATTATATACCCTTTACCTCTGATGATTAAGAGTAGCCACCTTGGGATTTCCCTACTTCCCTTTCAGTAGGTTAAGATTTTGCCTTCCAGTGCAAGGATTGTGGGCTTGATCTTTGATCAGGGAACAAAGATCCCACATGCCAAAGGGTGTGACCAAAAAAATAAATAGATCAATAGATGCAATATTATAAATAAACTATTACTTCAATTAAAAAAATGTTTAAAGAGTAGCTGCCTGATATATTTCACTCTGGAATTCTATCATATACATTGTAAGCCAGTTCATAAGCCAGTATATATGTAAGACAGTTCACGGCAGAATTTCTTACCATCCACCTGAGCTTACATAGAATTGCCGCCAGTAATTCAGTATTGCTGGCATTCTCCTTCTAATACTAATGTATTCCTTAGCACTTTCAAGAAGGGAATCTCCTCCAGACTTTCTGAGGAACATAGGCAACTGGTTCTCTGATCTTACATGAGAGCAGTCTACCTTTTTCATCTTTCTGAGCCTTTTAACTGCTTCCTCTACATTTTGTAAAGGAAGTTTTAGTATCTCCATCTCATTTACTGTAGGCCATCTTTTTTTCCCAAGCTCCAAAACATGTTAGGATTACCTCCAGAGGCTTTTCAGGATATAGGAGGAGGCCCCCATATCACTAAAATATTATATTCAGCTTTATATCTTGGCTCCATCATCAGTCTAGCATCTTCAACATTCATCTCCAGGTATTTTCTCTAAGTTCCACTCTGTTTCTTTAATGAGTGAGAGATTATTTCCCAAGTAGGCCAAGCTAAAACTTGACCCTAGTTATTGGCCTATAAATGAGAAGGTCTGTCTTTAGGAGTGCAAGAATTATTTTTAAGGCATCTAATTCAATGTGGTATTTTCTTGGACTCCAAGCTGCTTGCTTCATCAGGGAGAAATGGAATACCTAATACTGCAAAAGAATCTGGGGGTCCAAGGTTCTCAAGCACATCTATTCAGATATCTTCATCACAGATCTCAGATCAGACCCTTTACTTTAGCATAGGAGACTTTGCAGGGATTATGATTTTACCGTCTTTGTTATCTAGTTACTCTCAAAATCAGATATTATGGTTGATTTTCAGTATAATTTGTCCTTGGTTTACAAGATATGAAGATCTCTTTAAATGTTGCCATTAAACTCTACTGTTTTCATGCAATTCCCTAAGTTGTCTGATCTGAGCCTTTATTTTCTTCCTTTGGGGCACTAATGACACTTAACATCAGTCAAGGAGCTTGTCTTCCTATCTCTCAAATGTTGCCAATATTAGATATATAAAGGCATTTTATACCAACTGATTAATCACAGGTAAGATTCTTAGTAATTTGATGTGACACCCCACCAATGGTTATCACTACCCCACCGCCAGAAATGAGATAATTGCTGCCAGTTGTCCTAAAAAATGATTGATTTTCAATATTCTATTTTGAGACTCTCTTCTTAGAACCACATTTGAGGCCAGTTTCCTTAGTTTGGCTACTTCCAGCAATGAATTCTGAAACACTCGAGTCAGGTATTTTACTTAGAGTCTCAGGAAATACCAGTAGGAGAGTGAGGAAGTCAGGTGAGGAAGGGAAGGAAATAAAAAAGGATTTTTTGTCAGATATATTGAAGCTTGGCTTCCCTAGTAGCTCAGATGGTAAAGAACTCGCCTGCAATGCTGGAGACCTGGGTTCTGTCCCTGGGTTGAGAAGATCCCGTGGAGAAGGGAATGGCTACCCACTGCAGCATTTTTGCCTGGAGAATCCTACGGACAGAGGAGGCTGATGGGCTCCCATCCATGGGTCACAAAGAGTTGGACACCACTGATTGACTAAGCATGCAACACACATATTGAAGCTTGAGCCCAACGGGACAAATGTAGGAATGCATCTCAGAGTTATCTCCACTGAAAAGGGAGTTCCAGTATTTATTCTCCAAATCCAGAAAGTCATTGCTAATGACTAAGAGGTGTTACCTCATGAATATTTCAGCCCTGCTATGGAGGTGGTCAAAACAGGCCCTCGGAGCCAGAGGAGCAATCAGGGGAGGCTCTGGAGGTTGGAAGTCAGGCTGACTTGCACCAAAGTGGTGAGGGAGAGATGGTATAGACAGGACACCAAGAACAACCACTACAGGTGTGGCTGGTAACTTTCAAATTTTGTAGCCCTAAGTGACTCTCTGGAGAAGGCAATGGCACCTTACTCCAGTACTCTTGCCTGGAAAATCCCATGGATGGAGGAGCCTGGTAGGCTGCAGTCCATGGGGTCGCTAAGAGTCAGACACGACTGAGCGACTTCACTTTCACTCTTCACTTTCATGCATTGGAGAAGGAAATGGCAACCTGCTCCAGTGTTCTTGCCTAGAGAATCCCAGGGACAGGGAAGCCTGGTTGGGCTGCTGTCTATGGCATCGCACAGAGTCAGACACGACTGAAGCGACTTAGCAGTAGCAGCAGCAAGTGACTCTCAGATGATTAAAAACCATGAAACCAAAGCCCCCTAAAACTGAGTTCCTCTGCCAAGTTTATGATTAACTGCTCTATCCAAAACTTTATTCCCTTTCTTGTCCCATACCTGTTCTCCCTAAGATTGAGAAGTATCAAAGAAAGTCCTTGTGGGGCCCTCCTAGGTACAAAAGTCTTTCCATGTCCTTCATTTCTTATTTGTAGGAAAAGTCTTCAGCCTCCTAGCCTGCATGTTCAGTTGCTAAGTCATATCCAACTCTTTGCAACGCTATGGACTGTAGCCCGTCAGGCTCCTCTGTCCATGGGGTTTTCCAGGCATGAATACTGGAGTGGATTGTTATTTCCTTCTCCAGGGGATCTTGTCACCCCAGGAATTGAACCCACGTCTCTTGTGTCTCCTGCATTGGCAGGTGGATTCTTTACCACTAGTGCCACCTGGGAAATCCTCAGCCTCCTAGATATTTCCTGAATTCCAAAGGGCAAGTTCAAACAGTTACTAATTAGAGAAGGGAGAGAATGCAGAAACAAAGGAGGAAATAATAAAGAAAGAAATAATAGCATGGCTATAACACAAGTTCTTAGTTCCTCTTCATGGGAAATGCAAAACAGTCCGGCACATATATTTGAATTGTTCTGTGGGAAACAAGGCCTCCGCTCAGATGGAGAGTGGTAACTACACGCTGAGACCACAGATCAGTCAGAACCAGAAGGCTGATGATTGAGATTCCTGGGCACCACCCTGTCACCTCACCACCAACCAATCAGGAGTCATATACTCTGCAGCCCTCACCCTATATGTTGCCTTTAAAACCTCTGCTAAAAACCATCGGAGAATTTGGGTCTTCCGAGCATGAGCTGCCTCTTTCCCTTGCTTGACGCTAGTGATAAATCTTTTTCTGCTCCAAAGTCCACTGTTTTGATTTGTTTGGCCTTATTGCACACTGGGCACATGAACTTCAGTTCAAAAACAAATATCCCAAACAAAACAAAACAAAAATTTGTCTCACTAATTATACTTATATTTATCCTACTTTTAATCCTTGCTGTTGTTGTTAGGAGGCTGTGAAAGCCCAAATTGACTGTCTTAAATTTCCTCCTGATTTACAATTCTAGGAATTGTACAAAAAACAAAATTTGAATTTATTATGAATTCTGAAATCATTTCCCCTCATTATCTCTATGTGGTCACATTTAATTTGAACATTAAAGATTCTTTTATGATATATGTTCAACCAAACCCTCAGCTTTGGAATAAAAGTTGTCTGCTTCCAGTCCCTTTGACATGTTCTTTTGTTGTTTTTGTTTTTTTTAGCTGTTTCCACGTTGTGGGATCTTAGTTCCTGGCTCAGGGATCGAACCTGTGTTCCCTGCAGCAGAAGTGCAGAGTCTTAACTACTGGACTGCCGAGGAAGTATCTCCTTTGACTTTTGTGTTAACTCCACTTGTCTCCAAAAGCATAGCGACATTTAGTAGAAGATAGAAGGAAAAAAAAAAAAACTTCCTGGGATTTAGGATTGTCTTAGCCTTAACAAGGCATTTACCACAGCGTCCTCATTTTTGGGATGAATTTCAAGTTCCTTTAGAGGTGTATGGTTCTTTGACTTGATGATTTCTGGACAGCAATAGGCAGTGAATTTCCATCCCTTCAATAGTCCCAATAAGCTGTCTTGGCACCATATGGACTTGCTTTCTAGTTCCCTCCCTGAGTGTCTCATTCCAGCTCAGCTCTAGGGGTGAAAATACATTGTGCTTCACTAATCACTGGAGTCGCGTGACTCACATTTGTGGAATATTCTGGCTTTCCTCCATATGTTGTGTGTTATCCATTGCTAATATTTGTGGTGACTGGTCAATTTGCCTCCAACTGGCAATTTGGGGCAGAAATCTAAGTAGTTGTGATTAAAACTGTGATTATGATTCTTTCTCAGAACAATTCCGCAGAGGTCAATAATGTTATGCCTGAAGCATTTTAATATAGATGGAAGGCCAAGTCTTCCCCATCCTATTATTGTAGATTCTTTAAAAAGCTAATGAAAAATGCAGTGTGAAGGCTGTGAAGGAGCAGAGCAGATGGGCCAGAGGACCAGGGACAAAGCTGCTGCATTGTACGCAGAAGAGGATCGTTTACAGAGTGAGGCAGTGTATGATGTAATGTTATTTGGGATTTTTTTCATAGCTGAACAGCACTGAACTTGAATTTATAGAATAGCGTCAAGTAGATTCTTCAAAACCACTTTCTCTTTATATCTGTATTACTTTGCAAGTGATTGTAAAGCACAACACAGTACTAATTTCAAAACAAAAGTAGGTTGCAGAAGAATAAGATGAGGTCCAGGGTCCCTTCAGTCCTAATGGCTTCTGGAACAAAAGTCACTATTCTAATCCCTGAAGAGATAATAATGGCAAATTTTGTCTATGGCTTTAAAAACTGAATGCTGAATAATGGATGAATTCCATTCAATATAGTGATTTCACCTTAATTATCACACTATCATCTAAACTTCAGTTTTCCTTTTTTAAGTCATCGCTTTCGTATCTGATTATCTTTTGTATTCAAGAGAAGTAATTGGAATATATAATTTTTTTCTCAATAATTTCTTTAAATTAACTTTTTTTTTTTTCATTTAGTCTTATTCTAAACAATAATACCCATAAAACCACAGGCTTGCTGAGCTAATTATATTTCCATTAAAGGAAGTGCATATTTTAAAAATACTTTGCATGTACCATTTAAATAATCATCTGTACTTCCAGTGGTATGAAAGACAGAGAATTTAGTTTTTCTTACTCTGCCCTCAGCCCTTTTGACACAACCAGGCCTCACCCCATCTCATCACGCCCCTTAAGTCCTTAAAGCTAACTCTGTACAACATTGTCTATTTCAAGTTGTACTTGGGTTTTCCTCCTAAATTCCAGATGTTATTTTGATCCTGAGTCATATTATCTCTGCAATAAGTATTGTTCCATTAACTTATATTTTTATTTGCATTTGCCTAGAAAGTCTTCAATCATAATCCTAATCAAAGCAATTATTATTATTATCATTGTTATTGAGATTTCCTGATGTTAAGTGTGGGCTTCTTAAGCAGTAAATGTTGAATTTTGTTTTTATCCAATCTGAGAATTGTAGGGGTCCAATTTTGCAAAATTTAGATTATACATATTTATTGTAATAATTTGTTTATTTGTGTTATTTTTCATGTATTCTATTTTTAATGTGTCCTTGCTCTCTTATTGCTTAAATTTGTCTGTATACCTTGTAAACTGCTCTGTGACTGAAGTGTTTACTATCGTGTTCCGAGTACCTAGAATGGTGGTATGGGCATGAGAGTTAACCCATAAATATTCGTTGAGTGAATGATTAGAATCATGAATAGTTTCTTGCTATGGTTTATGTTATTTATGTTAAGTTTGCTTACTGGTTTTCAAAGGACTTCACATTCTCAAATCCCAGGATGTATCAGAATCACCTGGAGGGACTTTTGGACCACAGATTACTGTGTCCCACTCTCAAAATTCCAGATTCAGTCAGTTTGCACGTGAACCCGAGGAAATGCATTTTTTTAATTTAAATTTATTTATTTTAGTTAGAGGCTAATTACTTACAATATTATATTTGTTTTGCCATACATCAACATGAATCCCACTGCTGGACATACACACCGAGGAAACCAGAATTGAAAGAGACACGTGTACCCCAATGTTCATCGCAGCACTGTTTATAATAGCCAGGACATGGAAGCAACCTAGATGCCCATCAGCAGATGAATGGATAAGAAAGCTGTGGTGCAGATACACAATGGAGTATTACTCAGCCATTAAAAAGAATACATTTGAATCAGTTCAAATGAGGTGGATGAAACTGGAGCCGATTATATAGAGTGAAGGAAATGCATTTTTAACTAGATCTCAAGTGATGCTGATGCTGATGGTCTGAGGGCCCACACCTTGAGAACCACTGAATTGAAGGTTGTCTCTAACTTTTATAAAACTCTCAGGCCTACACATTTCCCCCTATTTTTCAGATTCAAGAATTATCTAATAACTCAATTTCTTGATATTTAAGGAGAAGACTTTTATATAATTTAAAGTTCTCTCATCTTTTTTTTATCTTTGGGGTTTTTGATCCACATTACTGATAACCATTTAATTTGAAATTAAATATTTTCAGCCTGTTGTTTATTGATCTCTTTCACAGTCTAGTCTAGTTTTCCAGAATATCACAGAGAAAACAAAATGATTGTATTCTAAAACCTTTTGCATGGCTATGCTTTCGCTTGCATGCTTGGATTGTTTTTCCACGTGGAGGGAGCTTTCTATAGACTTATTAGTTTTTCCTCTGATATTTCACCTTCAAAAAAGGATACCTCCCTCCATTCAGGCCCAGTGATATTGAATGGAAGTGCTTTTTCTCTTTGATCACCTGAGTGATCTCAAAATCCCTTTGGCTAATCCAGAACTGGAGTGACATTTATATCCAGACTGGTCATGTTCCCGAGCCTGGAAAGTATTAGCCAAAGGCAGGAGGAATATAGTTTATTTCTGTGGCCTTCTCCTCTCTTATGTAGAAAGGTGCATGCATTGCTGACTAATTTTAAGCAATTGTCTTTTACCAGAGGTAGTATATGAAAAATTATTCAGCTAAACAGTTCCAGATCTGGTTCTGTCTCTGCATTTATCTTTTGTTAACTGTTAAGTACTGAACTGTATTCCCCACAAAATGTATAGATTGAAGCCCTGGCCTTTAATATGACTGTGGGTGGGGACAGAGCCTCTAAGGAGGTGGTTGTTGTTGTTCAGTCACTCAGTCCTGTCTGACTTTTTGTGACCCCATGGACTGCAGCACACCAGGCTTTGCTGCCCTATACCATCGCCTGGAGTTTTCTCAAACTCATGTTCACTGAGTCAATGATGCCATCCAATGATCTCATTGTCTACTGTCCCCTTCTCCTCCCGCCCTCAATCTTTCCCAGCATCAGGGTCTTTTCCAATGAGTCGGCTCTTTGCATCAGGTGGTCAAAGTATTGGAGCTTCAGCTTCATCATCGGTCCTTCCAATGAATATTCAGGGTTGATTTATATTAAATGGAATCATAAGGGTGGAACCCAATTCCAATAGAATTGATGTCTCTGTAAGGAGAGAGGGAGACAAACCAGAGCTCTCCCTTACCTTGTGTGTGCACAGAGAAAAGGCCATGCAAATGCAGAGAGAAGGCACCACTTGCAAGTTGAAGAAGGAAGCCTTACCAAAAAACAACCCTGCTGACACCATGATCTTGAACTCCCAGAATCCAGAACTACGAAAACAGAAATGAGTGCTGTTTGAGCCACTAGATCTATGGTTTCTTCTTACGGCAGGCAGTTGGAGTATACTAATGCAGATTTTGGTATGTGAAGTGGAATGCTGTTGTACGGAATATTAAAAAATGAAGTGGCCTTAGAACTGGGTGATGGGTAGAGGGTGAAGAGGGTAGAGGGGCATGTTAAAAAAAGCTTAGATTTGAAGGGACTGTTGGTGGAAACATGGAAGTTGAAGGTGATTCTGGTGAGAGCTCAGAAAGAAAAGAGGTAAGCTATAGAGACAGCGCCTATCATCTGAGAGAATACATATGTCATCAAGAACAGAATGTTGGTATAGATGTGACATGAAAAGTGCTTCAGGTGAAATCTCAGATGAAAATGATGAACATTTCTTGGAAACTGGGGAAAGATAATCCTTATTTTAAAGAGGCAAATAATTTTTGGAATTATGTTCTAGTATTTAATGGAAGATAGGACATATGAGTAATGACCTTGGATATTTATTAGGGGAAATTTCTAAGTAGTCTTGAAGGTATGGCCTGGTTTCCCTTTACTGCTTATAATAAAATGTAAGAAAAGGGGTAAACTAATTTTGCCAGAAGGGACCAGACCTTGAAGAGTTAGAAAATTTTTATCTTACCTATATTGCAAAAAAAGAGAAAGTGTGCTCTGATGAGAACACCAAGGTTGCAGCGAATAAGAACAACCACTCTATAAAGAGATTGCCCTCGGAGTTAATTAGCCATTTCAGCTGAAGCAACTAATACAGACGTGATTATACCAGCAGAAACACCGTTAACTGGGACTAAGGGAAACAGAAAATGGGATGTAAGAAATGAAGTCTGTTCCGTTCAGTTCAGTCACTCAGTCGTGTTCGACTCTTTGTGACCCCATGAATCGCAGCACACCAGGCCTCTCTGTCCATCACCAACTCCCGGGGTTCACTCAGACTCACGTCCATCGAGTCAGTGATGCCATCCAGCCATCTCATCCTCTGTCGTCCCCTTCTCCTCTTGCCCCTAATCCCTCCCAGCATCAGAGTCTTTTCCAATGAGTAAACTCTGCATGAGATGGCCAAAGTACTGGAGTTTCAGCTTTAGCATCATTCTTCCAAGGAAATCCCAGAGCTGATCTCCTTCAGAATGGACTGGTTCGATCTCTTTGCAGTCCAAGGGACTCTTAAGAGTCAAGACTTCTCAAATTCTACAGGCTGGGACAATAGAGCTATCTGGCTTTGAACATGTGCTATCCTTCAAGAAAAAAGAAGTGTGACCTAGAAGTGACTCAGAGATCAAGACTGTCACTCCTACCAGAAGCCCAGGGAGCAAGGCTGTTTTCCTTTTTGGGTTCAGAGAGTGGGGGCACTTCTTTGATTTGCTATTGGCTGGGCCAGGATCCTGAGGCCCAGTGACTCATGGACAGAACTTTTCTGCATAGCCTGGGGGCAGGATCCCTGCATGTAGTCAAGGAGGTTGGGCCTCTACTTAAATAGCCATAAGGGTAATGCTGCTACCTCTATGAACCCAGATAGAGCACTGAGCCAAATGAGGTTACTCTCATCTTATGATGGAAAGGTATTTGTATTGCTAGGTTTTAGACTTGCTTGCGGAGAAGGCAGGAGAAGGCAATGGCACCCCACTCCAGTACTCTTGCCTGGAAAATCCCATGGATGGAGGATCCTGGTGGGCTGTAGTCCATGGGGTCGCTGAGGGTTGGACATGACTGAGCGACTTCACTTTCACTTTTCACT
Source organism: Bos indicus (assembly GCF_029378745.1). Taxonomy (NCBI): domain Eukaryota; kingdom Metazoa; phylum Chordata; class Mammalia; order Artiodactyla; family Bovidae; genus Bos; species Bos indicus. The sequence continues at coordinate 56,231,963 of NC_091770.1, forward strand.
TTCATGCATTGGAGAAGGAAATGGCAACCCACTCCAGTGTTCTTGCCTGGAGAATCCCAGGGACGGGGGAGCTTGGTGGGCTACTGTCTATGGGGTCGCACAGAGTCAGACACGACTGAAGCGACTTAGCAGCAGCAGCAGCAGCAGACTTGCTTAGGATCCATCGCCTCTTTTGTCTTTTTGGAATGGGAATATCTATTCTACACATGTCCTACCATTGTATTTGGGAAACACATAACTTGTTTGGTTTCAAAAGTTCACAGCTGGAGAAGAGTTTTGCTTCATGATAAGTCATAACTTGAGTCTCACCCATACCTGGTTTCGACGAGCCTTTGAATTTGGGATCAATGAAGGAATGAGTAAAGACATTTGGAGCTATTGGGAAAGAGAGAATGTATTGATAGTTTGCATGCCAGAAAGACACGAATTTTGCAGGCCAGATGTCAGAGTATTATGGACTAGGTTGGGTCCCTCAAAATTCATAAACTAAAGCCTTAACCCCCTGATGTGACAATATTGCAGATAAGGCATTAAATGACATAAATAAAGTTGAAAATGAAAGTGTTAGCCTTTCAGTTGTGCCTGACTCTTTGCAATCCCATGGACTATAGCCCACCAGGCTCCTCTATTCATGGGATTTTCCTGGCAAGCATACTGGAGTGGTTTGCCATTTCCTTCTCTAGGAAATAAGATCAAAAGGGTGAGGTCCCAATTCAATAGAATCGGTGTCCTTCCTTATAAGAAAATGAGAGAAACCTGAAATCTCTCTTCAATTACATGCACAGAGAAAAGGCCATGTGAAACACAAGAAGGTGTCATCTTTAAACCCAGGAAAGAGGATTCACCAGAGGCCTCTGCTGGTATCATTACCTTGGACTTTCAGCCTCCAAAAATATGGGAAAATGAATATCTGTTGCTTTGTCTATTTGGTCTGTAGTATCCACAGAGGATGAGATGGTTGGATGGCATCACTGACTCAATGGACATGAATTTGAGTAAGCTCTGGGAGTTGGTGATGGACAGGGAGGCCTGGTGTGCTGCAGTCCATGGGGTCATAAAGAGTTGGACATGACTGAGCAACTGAACTGAACTGATCATGTTATGGCAGACTATACAATAATACAATAACTAATACAATAACTTTACATCTGAATAAGTGATACAAGGGCTTCCCTGGTGCAGACTAATACAATAACTTTACATCTTAATAAGTGATACAAGGGCTTCCCTCGTGGCTCATATGATAAAGAATCTCCTTGCAGTGAAGGAGACCCAGGTTCAATCCCTGGGTTGGGAAGATCCCCTGGAAAAAGGAATGGTTATCCACTCCAGTATTCTTGCCTGTTTTCCAGGCTTGCTCCTTGTCACAAAGAGTTGGACACAATATAACGACTGAAGCAGAGAAGGCAATGGCAACCCACTCCAGTACTCTTGCCTGGAAAATCCCATGGATGGAGGAGCCTGGTAGGCTGCAGTCCATGGGGTCACGAAGAGTCGGACATGACTCAGAGACTTCACTTTCACTTTTCGCTTTCATGCATTGGAGAAGGAAATGGCAACCACTCCAGTATTCTCGCCTGGAGAATCCTAGGGATGGGGGAGCCTGGTGAGCTGCCATCTATGGGGTCACAGTGAGTCAGACACAACTGAAGTGACTTGGCAGCAGCAGCAGCAGCTAATGACTGAAGAACAAATGATATAAGCTTCATGGTTACCACTCTAGCCATTACTAAACTTGGCTCCTAATGTACATATGAATGTTTCCCTTTGACCTCACATCTTACTGGGCAATGAATGCCATTCTGTCACTATTTTACTCCTTGATGTGTTACTGAGAGCTTATTTCTGAGGTAGATGAAAAACAAAATGTGTTTGTGGGATTAGTAGTATAAATGAGGAGCAGACAGCCCTGAATGCCTTGAAGTACAACTATTGTACAGTGGTGGATGAGTGACAGAGAACTCCCTAATTGGTAGCATCTCCCAAGCCTCTGTGTCAGGATATTCAACAGGTTAGATTAAAGGTCTGTCCTGCCCATTTCCTCTCTATACTGAGAAGTCTAGATATTAACTAACCACTCTTTTCTCAGAAAGCTGAGTGCCAAAGAATTGATGCTTTTAAAATGCAGTGTTGGAGAAGACTCTTCAGAGTCCCTTGGACTGAAAGGAGATCAAACCAGTCAATCCTAAAGGAAGTCAGTCCTGAATATTCATTGGAAGGACTGATGATGAAGATTAAGGTCTAATACTTCAGCCACATGATGTGAAGAACTGACTCATCAGGAAGGACCCTGATTCTGGGAAAGACTGAAGGCAGAAGGAGAAAGTGATGACAGAGGATGAGATGGTTGGATGGCATCACTGACTCAATGGACATGAGTTTAAGCAAGCTCTGGGAGTTGGTGATGGACAGGGAAGACTGGACACTGCAGTCCATGGGCCCACAAAGAGTCAGACATGGCTAAGCAACTAAACTGAACTGATTGAATGTAACCCACGGTGAAAGTGAACCCACTGTCTTTGACTCAAACCACTCAGAGCAACAGAAATTCCTTTAGACTAGACTCTGAAATGTGAGACTCTGGAGACAAACTTTCTGGGATCTTACAGAGGCAATAAACACAACAGTACCAAAAAACAGTTACAAAAGTCCTTAATAGTCTTATGACTCTGGGGTCATCTTATATCACTTCAAAAACATCTCATCATAGTTCTAGTCTTTATTTCTATTTAGCAACTTTTCTCAGTTCAGTAGTTCCAAGTGACTAAGAAAAAAACAAAAACAAAACAGTAACCAAGCAGAGAGAAAACCCAGGTTTCCTCAGACACTTCTGGGATAATTATAGACTGATAGCCAGCAGAGAGAGAAGAATTTGCTTTGCTTGAAGATAACACCCACTCTTTTGCCAAATGGCTCTTGTGTTGTGGCCCTGCCCAGACTACTGACAGATTTGCTTCATATTGTAGAGGGAGGTGGCAGGGAGGGGACCACTGAGTGGGAGACAGACCATGGGAGAACATTTCCTGGAGCTGTGAGGAATGAAAGAAGGTGGGCGATGTTTTCCTTGGCTGCCAGACTTAGCAACAGTTGCACTTAGAAGTCTTTCCAGGCAACACCCATGGCCACCAGGCCAGCTCCAAGAGGAAAAGAGACTTGTCTTATCCTCTGGTTTATTTGGGGGGACTTTAATAAGGAGAGAATGACGAAGTGGGAAAACCCACAGGAATACTGACCAATGGTGACACTTGAATATTGACAGATGACACTTGCTGTCATCTCCTCCTTTTTATCTTTACTTCCACACTTTGCAAAATATATCTAACTCTAACTTGATCATTTTTTTTTGTCTCAAACTTGACCAAATAAATGTTTTGAACCTCCTGCCTACCTGTGTAAACTGGGGCCCTGACCATTATCCAGTCTATTCCCAGAGCATTTTGGTGCTTTCATGCATTCCCCATGTTCCTTCCTAGCTCCTCACCACAGCCCTGGCTGCAGCTGACCTCACTGTGTCACCCTGACAATCAATGGGTGGGAGATGTTGATACTGCAAGTAGGCAGTTTGCACAGCCTCATCCCAGGCCTGCCTCTGTGCTCTTCCTCCTCCACCTCACACCCTGGCCTTTCAACTCATTCTTGTCTCACAACCCATCTCCTTCAGGTTCCTCGGCATTCTGGCAATAAAAGAATCTCCAGCTCTGTGTGCCTTAGAAATTGCTAGCTGGTGGGGTTGCTGCTGCTTTAAAGTTAACAGAACTGACCCACCTCAGATCCCTTTCCTGGCCACCTCATAACTTGTTCTTTCTATTGATTCCTTTTCAAGGTGGGATCTGACCCTAGTTAACTTGAGTTCTGTGATCTTGAACCTTCCCTCTGTTGTTGTTCATTATTCAGTCACTAAGTTGTGTCTGACTCTTTGTGACCCCATGGACTGCAACACACCACACTTCCCTGTTCTTCACTATCTTCCATAGTTTGCTCAAACTCATCGATGATGTTGTCCATCCATCTCATCCTCTTTTGCCCCTTTCTCCTCATGCCCTCAATCTTTCCCAGCTTCAGAGTCTTTTCCAATGAGTCAGTTCTTCGCATCAGGTGGCCAAAGTATTGAAGCTTCAGCTTCAGCATCAGTCCTTCTGTTAATGAGTCCAAGTTCACTCTACTCACCACACGATAGGCCAGTATAGGTTAAGACAAGGAAGGGACTTTATTTGGGGAGCTGACTGACCAAGAAGAAAGCAAGGTAAAGCCTCAAAATAACCATCTTAATGGAGTCTGGATGCCATGTTTTTTAAAGATCAGAGATGCGGGCAGGTGAGGAAGCAAAGTAAAAAAGGCCTTTAATCTTGCAAACATCTAGAATGGCAAGCCTCAGGCAGGGGATGTGTTAATTTCTTCCTTCTTGCCATCACTGGTGGACAGGATTCTGAACAAAGGTACCTTCAGTTCAGTTCAGTTGCTCAGTCATGTCTGACTCTCTGTGACACCATGGACTGCAGCATGCCAGGCCTCCCTGTCCATCACCAACTCCCGGAGTTTATTCAAACTCATGTTCATTGAGTTGGTGATGCCATCCAACCATCTCATCCTCTGCCATCCCCCTCTCCTCCTGCCTTCAATCTTTCCCAGCATCAGGGTCTTTTCAAATGAGTCAGTTCTTTGCATCAGGTGGCCAAAGTACTGGAGTTTCAGCTTTAGCATCAGGCCTTCCAATAAATATTCAGGACTGATTTCCTTCAGGATAGACTGGTTGGATATCCCTGCAGTCCAAGGAACTCTCTAGAGTTTTATCAATACCACAGCTCAAAAGCATCAATTCTTTGGCACTCAGCTTCCTTTATAGTCTGACTCTCACATCGACACATGACTACTGGAAAAACCATAGCTTTGACTAGAAGGACATTTGTTAACAAAGTAATATCTCTGCTTTTTAATATGCTGTCTTGGTTGGCCATAACTTTTCTTCCAAGGAGCAAACATCTTTTAATTTCATGGCTGCAGTCACCATCTGCAGTGATTTTGGAGACTCAAAAAATAAAGTCTGTCACTGTTTCCATTGTTTCCTCATCTATTTGCCATGAAGTAATGGAACCAAATGCTATGATCTTGGTTTTCTGAATGTTGAGTTTTAAGCCAACTTTTTCACTCTCCTCTTTCACTTTCATCAAGAGGCTCTTTAGTTCTTATTCACTTTCTGCCACAAGTGTGGTATCATCTGCATATCTGAGGTTATTGATATTTCTCCTGGAAATCTGGATTTCAGCTTGTGCTTCATTCAGCCCAGCGTTTCTCATGATGTACTCAGCATATAAGTTAAATAAGCAGGGTGACAGTATACAGCCTCGACGTACTCCTTTTCCTATTTGGAACCAGTCTGTTGTTCCATGTCCAGTTCTGACTCTTGCTTCCTGACCTGCACATAGGTTTCTCAAGAGGCAGGTTAGGTGGTCTGGTATTCCCATCTCTTTCAGAATTTTCCACAGTTTGTTGTGGTCCACACAGTCAAAGGCTTTGGCATAGTCAATAAGGAACTCTCTTGCTTTTTTGATTAGTTTAACAGTAAGGCAGAGGGGAAGAATTCTTTGAGGCAGGCCATTCTGTATGATTATAATAACAAATGCAATGAAAAGCAAATCAAAGAAACAGTTCCAACATGGAGTCAGAAATGGCTTCTTCTCAGCCACACTTCCAATGAATATTCAGTTTATTTCCTTTAGGATTGACTGATTTGACTTCTTTGCTGTCCAAGGGACTCTCAAAAGTCTTCTCCAGTACCACAATTCCTTCTATAACTCAACTCAATTTTATTTTTTGGGTATTGAGGAGGTATGTGTGTATGTTGCAGGGAGAAAGCCAATTCTGACTTCACATTGGAAACTGTTTCTTTGACTTGCTTTTCACTGCTTTTACTATTATAATCATACTCAATGGCTTGCCTAGAGGACCTTGTCCCTCTCCTTGACTGTGAACTAACGTGCCTTTGTTTAGCTCAAGGAGAGATGGTTTGTCCCTGCCCACCTGCGAATAGAACAGATTAACAACACTCCTTCTGAAGGCTGGAGATGTTTTGTAAGACTGAAGTCCCTTTCACTTTATTTCCCCCCTGCATCTCCCTCTCTTCTGCCTTTTGACTTTAGCTCCTCATTGTTGCTTTTTCTCTGCTCTATAAAAGAACCTGGCATCCAGACCCCAATAAGATGGTTATTTTGAGGCACTAGCCTGCCATCTTCTTGGTCAGCCAGCTCCACCATTAAAGTCTCTTCTTTGTCTCAAAACACCTCGTCTCTTGGATTCATTGGTCTATTGTGTGGCGAGCAAAGCAAGCTTGGACTCAGTAACATTTTTAGGAGGATCTGGGGAAGTGAAGCTAGCTGATAGCCACCCCTCCTTTCTATAGAAATCTAAATGATAGAGAGGACAACATATGACCAATAGGTATCAAGGCATTAAAGTGAAGTCACTCAGTCGTGTCTGACTCTTTACGACCCCATGGACTGTAGCCTACCAGGCTCCTCCCTCCATGGGATTCTCCAGGCAAGAGTACTGGAGTGGATTGCCATTTCCTTCTCCAGGGGATCTTCCCGACCCAGGGATAGAACCCAGGTCTCCCGCATTCCAGGCAGATGCTTTAACCTCTGAGCCACCAGGGAAGCCCCTGGTGCATTAGTTTAATTTATTAGTTTAATCATCAATGCATTAGTTTAATTTATTGGCCAGGCAAGTACTAATAACTGAAACACAGGGGTCCCTGGTACAAGTGACTTTCTAGAAGTAGGGATCTGATTATTCTTCCTCATCTCTCAAACTTAAGACTTAACTATTTAGATAGCTGAGTTGTCTGGAGAACCCTGAGTTGCCCAGAAATAACTGTGAGTTGTTAGTGTCATAAGCCTTCCTGTTTACACCTCTAACTGGCAAGATAAAGGAATCAAAAGATCAGAATATAGGACCAAGTTATCTTGTCTCTGTTTAGGAAAACTGAAGCTCACTGACTATCTGAAACTCAAATCACTCACATTAATTAGTCATTTTGCATGAAGAAGTTGGACTTGGCCCGAAGGGAGACTTTCAGGCTTTTCCCCTTGGGAACAAAGAGGCCCACGTTCTTCCTCTATTGAAACTAGAGATCTTGGAGGAGAAAGATTGGCATTTACTCATCAGCATTGTGCTTATTTCTACTTCTTTCTTCAAATCTTCTGGACTGCCACTGCTTGACACCCTCCATTGAGTGATCTTCTCTTTCTCTTTGAAATAGCAGTTTCATATATTAAGAATGTTCTAGAGGCAAAGTTTTCACTCATAGAAAATGCTCCTGATCATTGAGATTTCTAGTGTGTCTGCACAGGGCTAGTGAATGACATGAATAGAAGGGTCAGTAATAGCACTTTACAGAGTTCAAGTCCAGGACTCTGAGATCTCCAAGTGCTTTTACATTATCATTTTATTTCTCCCTTCAAGAACACTGTCAATTGTATGAAACAGGTAGTCTTCTTCCATAGATTCAGAGAACTTGAGGGAAATTGTCCAGCGTCACATGGAAAAGAAATACAAACCAAGATTAGAACACAAAGGACTTCCCTGGTCCAGCGGTTAAGAATTCACTTTCCAATGCAGGGTACTAGGGTTTGATACCTAAGATCCCACATGCCTCAGAGCAACTAAGCCCGCAAGCCACATCTAGAGAGATGGTGCGCTCTAGAGCTCAAGCTCCACAGCAAGAGAATCCTGTGTGCTACAACTGGAGACAGCCCATACCCCACAACAAAGACCCAGCACAGCCAAAGAGGGAGAAAGAGAGAGAGACTGAGGTCCTAACTCCAGTACTTAAAAGTATGCATTTGCTTGGAAATGGAGGGATTATAGTTGCAATTAGTTATGATGAAGTTATACTGAAGTAGTGTGGGCCTCTAGTCCAAATGCCTGGTGTCCTTATAAAAAGACAGCCATGCGAAGACAGGGACTTACAAGGAAAGCCATGTGATGATGAAGGCAGAGATTGCTGTCTGTGGCTGAAAGCCAAGAAATACAAGATTGTTAGGAAACTACCAGAATCTGTGAGAAGTCAAAGAGTATTTCACTGCAGGTTTCAGCAGGAGTAGGTCTCTGCTGACACCTTGATTTTGGACTTAGAGCCTCCAGATGTGTGAGAAAGTAGATTTCTGTTGTTTTAAGCCACCAGTGTGTACTTTGTTACAGTAGCCCTAGGACACTGGCACAGGCATCACTTAAGAGCCTGCGTATGATGGTTCAGAATAATTTAAACCATTCATATTCCTCTCCTTCTTAGTCATTTGTCCTTTTAATCTTCTAAAATCTCTTTTTGCCTTTTGATACAGGCTCTCTTTAATGTATTATTGGAGTAGTGTGGTTCATCTTTCCTTTTCTCCCCCATACAGCTTCTTTTGAAAACCTACCTATTTTTCAGTTTCCTATTTAAATTTCACCTTTTAACCTTTCTAATGAAGATTCCTCACCTCTTCCTTGTTCTGCTTGCCATTTCTACCGCTACCAAGGCATTTTCAATAATCATGATCTGTATTCAAACGCCAGTTGTGTGTCCCTAACTTCTCAAAACAAATCACCAAGCAAACAATGTAATGAAATCTAGGCTATCCTTGAATCATTTTATGCTGGAGCACTGTGTCTTTTGGGGTTGAGTAAAAGAGAAAAAGAGAAAAGAGAGGGCTGGGAGAATAGGGATGATTAGGAACCAGAAACTTCAGAATATTATCATTGTTTTCATATATATGCGTGTAACATTAATTATTTTTTAACTTTTATTATGGAAGTTTTCAAACAGATATAAAAGTAAAGAGGGTAGTGAAGTGAGTATCCATGTCTGAGTTGCTAAAATAATCAATTGCCACTTTATGGCCGATCTTGTGTAATCTTTGGACCCTGTTGCCATCAGTCCTGATTATTTTGAAGTAGATCACAGTTATTGCATCGTAAATATGTCAGTTTGTATCTCTATCAAATTGGGGCTTTTCCATAAAGATTTAAATATTGTATCAGCACCAAATCTTAGAACATGAACAGAAACTCCTTACGTTATCAGTTATCCAGTGTTTAAAATTTCCCCTTTCTCATAAGTGCTTCTCTTTTTCTTTTTGTAGTTTGTGTGCTTTTCATATGAATGATATAATTTTAAAAGGTGATGATTATGAAAAATAATATTATATCAATTAATTTCTTTGAGCACACATTCTGTGCCAAGCACTATGTGTTAAGTATTATAAATAATTTTATCCTTAAACTTTTAAAAACTACTGAGTATTATTACTATTATGATCCCTATTTTACCAGTGGGGAAACTGGAGCTTAGAGAGGCTGACTTCTTGCTCAGAGTTGAAGAGCTAGGCAATGACACAGCTTTTCTAAAACCCAGGATGCTGACTGGGGCCCCCATGCTCCTTCTAGGATAACATATAGAGTATCAGCTTAGTTACTCCCCAGGGGAACTCTGACAGAGATGTTTTCCTGAGCAAATACTGAATGAAATCTTTAACAACTTGTTTCAGTATTGCTTTCATGTCAAGTGTGTCTTAATATGTACATTGAAATATAGCACACATAGGGAGTTAAATAAAAATCATAATTTTTCTTCTTTGATGCTGGTATAATAATCTGGTTTTATCATAGACATTCACTGTACTTTCATTCATTCATTTCATAGTCATAGTCATTAGTGGCTGTCTGTTATAAGTCAGGCACTGGGGTTACAAACATAAAGAACATCCTTTGACTTGGAGAAAGGACTGAACTATACATTTACTTAAAGCTTGTCAATGAGTTGCCATTGAAGGCAGAGAAGTGTTTATATTTATTAGTTAGAGAGGAGGGTGAAGTGATTGGAAAGAGCCTCACATAATTGATGAGATGCATCTTCTTTCCCCAGAGCCTGGAACTACCAGGCACAGAGTGTCACAGCACCTCGCCTCCATCACTCACCTGATTTGTCCTCCCTTCACAACACCAACTCTGTAATAGTACAAAACGCTGATGTGGCAATTGCTTGTCTAGGCACTTGTATGTATTTACTTAATTAATGCACATAATAGCTCTGTTAGATAACTGTATTATCTCCATTTTACAATTTATGGTAATCATGTAGAGAGGATTTAAAGCAACAATATTTTGAACTCAGCACTTTGTCTCCAGAGTCTTCCTCTTCAGCTAACACAACAAGCTTGTCAGGAAAATGAATTTGCTCTTGATTTTGAGCAGTGTTATGTTCCAGACTCTTGGTAGAGTGTGGAACGAAACTAAGTAACAATCCTCATTCAGTTATGAGGACATTATCAACTGTCAAGTCCCATGATATTTATATGTCTGGTTTTAAGCAACAGAGGATTTAAATATGCTCATGTATAAGATGTCACGAGTTAAACTTCTTTACAGATTCCAGATTTTGCCAAGCTGTTCCAGTCTCTTCCTGGAACTCCCCCTTTCCAAGATTAGTCTTCCCATCTCTCTTGTCCTGCTATACTCCTGCTCTTTCAATACCTAACTCTCTTTTTTCTGACCACACTGCCTACTCCCCCAGTTGTGATCCCACCCTATACTTGTGTGTGCGTGCTAAGTTGCTTCAGTCGTATCAGACTCTTTGCAACTCTGTGGACTGTAGCCATCAGGCTCCTATGACCATGGGATTCACCAGGCAAGGATATTGGAGGGGGTTGCCATGCCCTCCTCCACCCTATCCTTGTACCATGGCCCAATATACATGTCTCAGTCATAAATATAGGCATGTATATAGTCATGTATATAGGCATAAGTACAAGGCTGTATTTCCCATATTTGTTTCATTTTTGCTCAGTATCTGAAAAATAGGGGAAAGCCAATTTTTATTTGTATCACGCCACTCCAGTACTCTTGCCTGGAAAATCCCATGGATGGAGGAGCCTGGTGGGCTGCAGTCCATGGGGTCGCTAGAAGTTGGACACGACTGAGCAACTTCACTTTGACTTTTCACTTTCATGCATTGGAGGAGGAAATGACAACCCACTCCAGTGTTCTTGCCTGGAGAATCCCATGGACAGAGGAGCCTGGTGGACTGCTGTCTATGGGGTCGCACAGAGTAGGACACGACTGAAGTGACTTAGCAGCAGCAGCAGCAGATGTTCCAATAGTGTGTCTTCTATAATTTACCTTCCACTTAGTAAGTTTAGAGTTGGAACCCAAGTATGTAGTCAGTTTTGAGGTATGGCAAATATCTGTAAACAACTAGAGAAGCCCTGAATGAAAGTCATCTTTATTATGAATGATGAAGCTTAGCTGAATGTAATGCACTGATAATAGAGAACTGCATTTAAAACTGAGATTTTAGAATGAAATTCAGTTAACATAAAATGCAATTTTTTTGTCTTAACATTATCTTAGTTTTAAAAGCTTTAGGAAAAATTTGAGATCATCTAATAAAGAGGTTCCTAAACTGGTATATCGAAGAAGGCAATGGCAACCCACTCCAGTACTCTTGCCTGGAAAATCCCATGGATGGAGGAGCCTGGTAAGCTACAGTCCATGGGGTCGCTAAGAGTCGGACACAACTGAGGGACTTCACTTTCACTTTTCTTTTTTTAACTTTTCCACTTTGTTTTATTTATTTATTTTATTTTTAAATTTTATTTTATTTTTAAACTTTACAATATTGTATTGGTTTTGCCAAATATGGAGAAGGAAATGGCAACCCACTCCAGTGTTCTTGCCTGGAGAATCCCAGGGACAGAGGAGCCTGTTGGACTTCCATCTATGGGGTCGCACAGAGTTGGACACGACTGACGCGACTTAGCAGCAGCAGCAGCAAACTGGTATATATGAAATCACTCGGAAAGTTTATTTATCATATAAATTCCAATGTCCTTCTCTTAAGTCCTGGTAGGAACATAGGATTACTCTAGAGTAATTCTATATTAGCCAAACCATGTCACTGGTCTTCTTTACCCCTACCAGGCCTATTTGCCTTCTAGGCTGGTAACCCTTTCTACTAATTGCAAAACTTCAAAGAATTTTCTATTTATGGGTGCTATTCACTTCAATAAAGATAGGAAAGTTTATCTAGTCTGTATTAATAATTTTGTCTTTAGAACTCCAAATGGATTTGTCAGACTGGCCTTCTTATTCCAGGTATTTCTAGGCCCTGATATATAGGTAATAGAACTAGCTAAGTACAGTTCACTTTCTGCCCTGCAAAGAGTGATAAGGCTACCCAGTCTCTGGTTTGAAAGGTGCCTTTATGGTCCCCAAATGAACCTTGAGATGTTTCTTTTAGGCACTTACAACAAGCAGTCATGCAGCAACCGCTTGATATGTTTTAATGAAGTCTGGAGTAGCATGTCAATCAATTATAATATAGGAACTTCCTCTTCAAGGTAAACCAAGAGCTCTTCTCTGAAACTTCCATATCTTTGTCCCAGGTCAGTTCAGTTCAGTCACTCAGTCATGTCCGACTCTTTGCAACCCCATGAATTGCAGCACACCAGGCCTCCCTGTCCATCACCAACTCCCGGAGTTCACTCAAACTCAAGTCCATCGAGTCGGTGATGCCATCCAGCCATCTCATCCTCTGTCATCCCCTTCTCCTCCTGCCCTCAATCCCTCCCAGCATCAGAGTCTTTTCCAATGAGTCAACACTTCGCATCAGGTGGCCAAAGTATTGGAGTTTCAGCTTTAGCATCAGTCCTTCTAAAGAACACCCAGGACTGATCTCCTTTAGAATGGGCTGGTTGGATCTCCTTGCAGTCCAAGGGACTCTCAAGAGTCTTCTCCAACACCACAGTTCAAAAGCAACAATTCTTTGGTGCTCAGCTTTCTTCACAGTCCAACTTTCACATCCATACATGACCACTGGAAAAACCATATCTTTGACTAGATGGACTTTTGTTGGCAAAGTAATGTCTCTGCTTTTGAATATGCTATCTAGGTTGGTCATAACTTTCCTTCCAAGGAGTAATCGTCTTTTAATTTCATGGCTGCAATCACCATCTGCAGTGATTTTGGAGCCCCCCAAAATAAAGTCTGACACTGTTTCCACTGTTTCCCCATCTATTTGCCATGAAGTGATGGGACCAGATGCCATGATCTTTGTTTTCTGAATGTTGAGCTTTAAGCCAAATTTTCACTCTCCTCTTCCAATTTGTCCCAGTGCCCCACAAAAGCCACAAACTAAAAATGTGCTCTTTCTTACAGAGGACAGCTAATTAAGAATTGATGAAAGATAACAAACTCTTTGTCAAGCCTAGTCCTAAACTCTATGCTAAACACACATGATCTTCTTTTCCTTCAAAAAACAAACAAACAAAACAAGTAGTAAAATGAGCCCAGGGTCAATCCCTGGGTCAGGAAGATCCCCTGCAGAAGGAAGTGGCAACCCATTCCAGTACTCTTGCCTGGAAAATCCCATGGAGGAGGAGCCTGGTAGGCTATAGTCCATGGGGTCTCAAAGAGTTGGACAGGACTGAGCTACTTCACTCTCACAGTAAAATGATCAGAAGTGTTATCTCTGTTTACAGAAGTTATCAATAAAGGTAGACATCATCTTTGCCCTAAGAGAGTTTGGAAAAATGAACTTAAAGTTAAAACCTGGGGCATAAATAAAAAATATTGGCTCCTTCCCTTCTTTCTCTCTCTTTCCCTTGATTAGAATGTCCTGTGGGTAACCAGTGTCCACCATCATGTATGAAATTACTAGACAGTGGCAAGCTGATTTGGGCTTCCTGGCAGCTTGCCAGCATAGTAATCCAAGTCAAGCTATTTGAAGGCTCACCAAATTACAATATTAACCTTGGAAGGTAGACACAGACCAATTTGCAAATCTTATTTAGGTCATTAACATGCACCAGTGAGAGAAAACAAACATCAGCCTTCCCCTGGACATCTCTTTTTTTGTTTGCCCATGCTAATTTGCATAAATACATAAAAATCCCATGTGTTCCTCAGTGTATTCAGTACTCAATTCTCATTAACTTCAGTAAATATTCCCACACTGTGGACAGATTGACTCCCCACCTTTGACCAGGACTAACCCAGGGGCACATCATCCCTTAGACATCTATTTCTGGATACATTAAATTAGAGAATACATCAGACACATGAAGGACTTTATGAACCTTCATTTACAGATTGGGAAATTGGGACAGATGAGTTAAGTAAATTGCCCCAAGTCACAGTCCTAGAATCTGCGCATCCAGAATAACCAAGTAAGAATGTGCTCCTATGACAATGGCACTAAGGACAAGCATTATAATACATATTGTCTTAGAGCTGACATGCTCCACCTGCCTCCATTTTTCTTTGCTGCACTGTGGCTAGACCTGCAGTCAACTCAAGGCCTAAGTGGGAGGGTATCTACTTCCAAGCTGACTCTTGTGGCTGTGGGCAGGACTGTTGCAGACCTCAGATTTTTGTCAGATCTTTGCCTGTGGGCTTCAACATGTGGTTGATCTCAATATGTCAGCTGGTTTCCCCCAGAACAAAGGATTTAAGAGAGAGCAAGGGAGGGCCTAAACTTGGTCACTGAAGTGCCATTCTATCACCTCTACTGTATACTAGTATGCTATTGAATCCAGCTTGTTCTTAAAGGGATGGGGATCATACTTGGGTGTTAACACCAGGAGCTAGGCATCTGAGGGGGCATCTTGGAGACAATCTACCATAATGGCCCTTGCCCTCTGAGCAGCCCCCTCATCCCATCATGCTCTCCCTGACCCATGCTGTATCCACTTGCTTTCAGGCAAATAGTGGCACAGTATTTGACACAGTAGACACAGCAGGGTCTTTGAATCATAGATCCATAACTGAGCATGAATAAGAACTAGCTGCAGCCTGCCTCAGAGCTGCAGGTATTATACAATGCAATTATGTAAATCTCAACACTTTTCATACTGACCACATCCCAGAAATTGACATCTGGGGCTGGGTGACTTTGCAGAGAAGAGCTGAGCTGAGCTGTTGGTTTGTTTTAATAAAACAGATGGTAGTGAACAGAAGTTGTAGGAATTGCCTGATTTTAACCACTGCAACACAGACATAATTCTTTGATCTCAGAGTAAACAATATTTTCCCCCAATAAACCCATTTTCATTTGGAAAATGAGTCTTATATGATTGTATTTGTTTTCATAAACCCCAAGGGGCAATATCTACACAGATTGGACCTGACGCCAAAAATTCAAATGCTTCCAGGGTCAAGTATATGTGAACTGGGCCAGGTGCATGATAAAATGGAATAGTAGGGACTGTGGGGGCAGAGTGAGTCAAGCTTGGCTGAGGCATCCTGTGATATTGGGTTTATAATAAGAAATATATATTTGATCTTTTCTGGCACAGAGCTCCTAAAACCCTTCAGATTTTCTAAGTGATAAGAACAAAAGGTTTAAGAAATATTTGGTTATTCATAATAAGCTCCTTCTAACCACATGTGGATTTATGTTAATGAAGTGACTTTTGGAAAGTCCCTGTGATTTGAGGGTTGGAACTTTCAGGTTCACCTTCTGACTTTGAAGAAAGGAGAGGGGCTGGAGATTTTCAATCACAAGGGCCAGTGATAACTAGTCTTAGCTAGGTAATGAAGGCAAAAAAGGATGGGGTTCAAAGGGCTTCTGAGTTGATGAACTTGTGGAGGTGCTCGGAGAGTGTATGCTTCGAGAGAACATGGAAGTTTTGTACTTCCCCTTTTCATACACTTTGCCTTCTGCATCTCTTCTATTTGGCTCTTCCTGAGCTATATCCTTTCCTAAAAACCAGTGACCTAGTATGTAAATGTTTTGTTGAGTTCTGTGAGCAGCTCTTGCAAGTTAATTGAACCTGAGGAGAGGGTAATGGGAAACTCAGATTTATAGTCATTAATCACAACCTGGACTTGTGATTGGCCTCTGATGAAGTGGTGGGAGGAAGGCTTGTAGGTTGAACCCTTAACTTGTGGAATCTGACACTATCTCTGGGTAGATATTGTCAGAATTAAGTTAAATTGTAGGACACCCAACTGGTGTCCCAGAATTGCTTGTGGTGTTGGAAAGCACATGTTAGATATCTAAATTCAATGCAAAGCCAAACACTGAACATGCCAAATATTAATAAAACATGGCTGTAAGGTGAATTCTATCTATAGATTGTCAAAATGTGAACCTGCAGGCCTTGAGGTAAAATGGACTTTGTAAACCAGATATCAAGCACATGTCCCAGGGATCCCTTCAATAGGGCTTTCAGACAAGGCCCACCCAACATGCCTCCAGAGAAAAAGCATGCCTTGTTCAAGGGTAGAGGCAATTTTGGCTAGACTGTAAGCCCTTTAACTCTGAGTCCAAGTCTCTACATAAATTAAGCTTAAAATATCCAGGGTATTTCTGATGTTGGCACCCCTGCCGACAAAGTCTTCTGCAAGTAAATCTCAGTACTGATAGGCCAGGGGTAGGGTATTTGTGAGTCTACAGTGGACCAGGTGATTTCCCACATGCCTATATCAAAGAGTGATATAAGAGAACCAGAACAGGCAGTCTAGGTCCTCATTAGGGAAAATGTGTTGAAGTTCAACATGGAGACAGATCTTAGGATGGCATTTGCTTTTTGAGGGTTTCTTTAGACCCCTTAAAATCTGCCTACTCAATAGGAAGGCATAGATAGGCTATAACCAGCACATCATTCCCTGCTGTGGTTGTTCAATGGCTCAGTCATGTCTGACTCCTTGTTCCAGGCTTCCCTGTCCTTCAGAATCTTCTGGAGCTTGTTCAAACTCATGTCCATTGAGTCGGTGATGCTATCCAACCATCTTGTCCTCTGTTGTCCCCTTCTTCTCCTGTCTTCAATCTTTCCCGCTGTCAGGGTCTTTTCTAATGCATCAGCTCTTCACATCAGGTGGCCAAAGTATTGGAACTTCAGCCTCAGCATCAGTCCCTCCAGTGAATATTCAGGATTGATTTCCTTTAGAATTGACTGGCTTGATCTTACTTTCCAAAGGACTCTCAAGAATCTTCTCCAACACCACAGTTCAAAAGCATCAATTATTTGGCACTCAGCCTTCTTTATGGTCCAATTCTCACATCCATAGATGACTACTGGAAAAGCCATAGCTTTGATTATATGGACCTTTGTCAACAAAGTGACATCTCTGCTTTTTAAAACACTGTCTAGGTCTGTCATAGCTTTTCTTCCAAGGAGCAAGCGTCTTTTAATTTCACAGCTGTAGTCACTGTCCACAGCGATTTTGAAGCCCAAGAAAATAAAATATGTCACTACTTCCACTTTTCCCCCTTCTATTTACCATGAAGTGATGGGACCAGATGTCATGATCTTAGTTTTTTTTTTTTTTTAATTTATTTACTTTTAATTGGAGGATAATTGCTTTACAATATTGTGTTGGTTTCTGCCATACAGCAACATGAATCTGTCATAGGTAAACATGT
This sequence comes from Bos indicus, assembly GCF_029378745.1. Taxonomy (NCBI): domain Eukaryota; kingdom Metazoa; phylum Chordata; class Mammalia; order Artiodactyla; family Bovidae; genus Bos; species Bos indicus. Next base: position 56,249,361 of record NC_091770.1, read on the forward strand.
CCCCTTCCTCTTGAATCTCCCTGCCACCTCCCTCCCCATTCCACCCCTCTAGGCATCACAGAGCCCTGGTTTCTCACTGGCTATCTATTTTACATATGGTAGTGTATATGTATTGTTGAGTTTTGGGCCAGCTTTTTCACTATCCTCTTTCACCCTTAACAAGAGGCTCTTTAGTTCCTCTTCACTTTCTTCCCTTAGAATGGTAACCCATTGCTGGTACTAAAAGTATTAATAGGGGAAAGAAAGTCACTGAAGCTGATTTCTGAGGATCTGTGACAGTTTGGCAGATGGTGGGGGAGAAAAAAAATCATATACAATGTCTCACGCAGAGCCTCAGCTGTAAATTGCAGAGAATAAAAGGGACTCATGACAGAAGGCAAATTAAACAACATCAATGAAATAATGGATTCATTTTTTCTACCAATAAAAGGAGCAGAGTGTTTGGTCTGGATCTTCCTAGGGTTCAGGATATAAGGGCCAGAGAAACATTAGAAATCATCACAACCATATATTCAATCAAACAGTGAAAAGGAGAGATATCTAAGAAGCACAAAGCTGGTATTCAGGTTATGGATTAATATTTCTCAGTCCGGGGTTCTTTACATAATATCAGAATCTTCTTTCAGAGAAATCAAAATTTGGAGAAAATTGCCATTACCTCCATAAAGTAATCAAAGTGTTTAGCATAATAATGAGTTGTAAGAGGTAGCTGAATTAGGGACTGTACAGCAGGCATCAAGAAACAGGATTGGTGGCTTCCTCGGGCTATGAAATACTTTGAAGTTTGCCTTGAGTGAATCCCTGAGTTTTTGGATGTGGTTCCTGCTACCCTAAATTGCAGAGAGAAGGGACAGAGAATAAAGCCCAACACCTTAGAAAAGTCTTTGGGGGCTGGGGCCAACCAATCCAGCTGTGTCTACCCCACACAAAAATGTCATTTAGCAATTTGTTACAATTATTGGTCATTTCTACAGCAGTTTCAAGGATACAAACCAGGGGAACAGAAAACATAAGACACACAAATTTCGTTTTCACTGGTGAATCTAGGATCACGTTCAAACAGCTTGAATCTGACACCAAGTGAACCATCCCAAAGCTAAAGCTCATCCTTGAACCAGCCCCCAGAGTAGCCCTTCCTGGAAGGATCTGGGCCCCCTGACCCATCCTTGGGAAGATGCGGAGCTCACAGACTCATTATAAATAAATAACAATATATACTTCTGTCTATACATCTATTTAGGGAGAGAAACTCTATGTAGTTTGTACATCAGTTTCTTTACAGATTGTCTATAATTCTACTATTGCTAGTTATTTATCCATGTATTCAACAAAAAATCATTAAACTTCTAGAATGTAATGGGCACCACTACATTTGCAAGAGACAGCAGTGAACAAAATCATTGAAGTTCCTCCTATTATGGAGCGTGTGTTTTAAAGGTCTGCAGTTTGTTGCTAGAATTAACTGGATTTTTCTCTTTGAATGAGCTCCATGAATGCACATGATTGTCTTTTTATGTATTTACTATGCTAGGACTACTTCCTTTCCTTCTCAGAGCCTATCTGGGAAGCCGTACAAACATCCTGAAAATGAATTTACACAAACTGGGGCCTGTGCCTAAATCCAACTAGCCCAATGAAGTAGGAGCCAAAAAGCATAGCGAAAGCGAAGTCAATTATTTGTATCTATATGTATATGATTAGCATCCAAAGGAGGATTTTACAGAGTCAGATCAAATGCTGCACCAAAAAATTGTTTATGGTATGCACACGATGAAACCTTCCCCCTGCAAAATAGAAATGAGATTGATGGAGCCCAGGAGAGATGGTGTTAAATTGAAGATGAAGTTCTTAGAAAGAGAAACAAAAGCGGTTTCCAAGTCCATACAGAAGATGGCCCAGAGCCATGAAACATTCTTCAAAGTGAAGAAGGACAGAAGCAGCCGAGTGGGCAGCAGATCTGGAGTTAAGGTGAAGTCCCAGGGGTTCTAAGGCAAACCTAGCCTTTCCTCTATCAGACCTTGCTTTCTGATCTTATCAATTGCTTAAGATTTCACAAACAAAAGAGTTGATTTGAAAAACTGTAAAGATAAGGGAGATATTAAGAAGTTGCAAATTGACAAAGGAGAAACAGAGAAACTTAAGGAACAAAGAACCAGTTTACCATTACAAGAATTCCACCCCCCTTTATATGAAAAGATTCTTTCCTGCTTTGTTTATCTTATACGCTATTTCCTCTTCTGTTTTCCTATTTCTTACCCCTCCTCCCTTACCCAGGTGAATCTTAAATTTTGGGATTCAGCTTACAGGCTGCTTCCTTGGAGAGCCTATCTATGATCCTCATTAAAATCCTGGTTAAAATCATCTATGGGGATTCCCTTGGTGCTGTCTGTAAAGAATCTGCCTGCAATGCAGGAAACCTAGGTTCGATTCCTGTGGGGGAAATAGCCCCTGGAGAAGGAAGCAGCAAGCCACTCCAATATTTTTGCCTAGAGAATCCCATGAACAGAGGAGCCTGGTGGTTTACAGTCCATGGGGTCGCAAGAGTCAGACATAGCGACTAAACCACAAAAACATCTATAGTATTCTGTATTTCTCTTTCAAATAACTATTTATAGTTACAATTACCTATACAGTATATTTCCCCCTTACTTTAATGTGATTTTCAAGAAGAACTTTGTGTTCTTACCGCCACAATCCTGATGCCTGACAATTGTCTAGCACATGGAATGGGCTCAATAAAATTTGCTGCATAAATTGGTTAAGTGAGAAGCAGGAATCTAAAAGTCAGGTAAAGGGAAGGAAAACCTAGATCCTGCAATTCTTCCTTTTAGATGATGCTAGTCTTTCTATAATATTAGGACAACAAATCTATACTTTAAACTTTACTATCCTGTACTATGCCTTCTACAGTAAAACATGCTGTTTAAAAAGAAATGCTTTATCACAAGTTGAGACAATTCTCATTTAAACATTTAAAATTAGGAGTTTAGGATTAGCATGCATTAATACATACTACTATATATAAAATATATAACCAACAAGGACCTACTGTAAGGCACATGGGACATATATTCTATATTTTGTAATAACATATAAGGGAAAATAATCTGAAAAAGAATATATATATTATTTCAGTATATAAATATATACTATATATAAAATGGTATTACTTGCTATATACCTGAAACTTGCACAACATTGTAAATCAACTATACTTCAATTTTACAAAAGTGGTAAACCTTCAAAAAATTAATTGATTTTAATTTTAAAAAAAGCTTAAACCACCATTCAGTGGTTTCCTTCATTGTTGTTTCTTCTGCCTTCAAAAGCAGCTCCTTCACCCACAACCCACCTATGGTCAGTTGCTTTGATGGGACAGAATCTCAAAATGATTTTTTCCTCATAATTATGCTTCAAACTGAAAATTGTTGGTGTCTTTTTTCCACATATCTGTTCTCCAAAAGTTTTCTCTTCATAAAAGACAGAGAATTTAAAAAATAGAAGGCATAATGTTATTTCTTAGCATCATTTTTATAATGAATATTAACACCTTTGTGGCACAACTGGGATAATTGAATATAGATTGTATGTTAGGTAATTAAAAAAATATTATTGCAGTTATGGAGAAGAGTCTTGTTTGCAAGAGATGAGTGCTGAAGCATTGAGAGAATAGGTGTCAGGAAGTTCACATTTTATTTTTGGAGACGACCCAGGGTTAGACAGACTGCAAATTCAGAAGGAATAGTCTCACAAGAGACTGCCTTCATTTCATAACTGGAAGTTAGAAACTGTCTGTAAATCACCTTCAAGTTCGATAATTCACTAAAATGACTCACAGAACTCAGGGAAACCCCAAGCTTATGATTACAGTTTTATATAATGAGGATACAAGGTAGAAGCAACTGAAGAAAGGGAAATGTAAGGCATGGTCTGGGAAGATTCCAGAAATGAAGCTACCATCATCCCTAGGATGTACCATCTCCTGGCATTAACATATGACAGTATGTACAGAGTATTGCCAACCAGGAAAGCTCACTCAAGCTTCAGTGTCAAGAGGTTTTATTGTGACTTCATTACATAATCAAGATTATTGATTCATTGCCTATGTCATTGAACTTAATCTCTAGCAACCTGCTCCCACTCCAGATGTAAGGCTGATATTATATAGCCCAAAGCCCCAGTCCTCTAATTATAAGGTTGGCCCTTCTAGTGTGGTCTGCTTCCGTTGGGAGTCACCTTACTAGCATAAATTACTGGTATGACCTTAGGGGCCTACCATGGCTTCCCTCATAGCTCAGTTGGTAAAGAATCGGCCTGCAGTGCAGAACACCCAGGTTTGATTCCTGGGTAGGGAAGATCCTCTGGAGAAGGAAATGGCAACCCACTCCAATATTCTTGCCTGGAGAATCCTGTGGACAGAGCAGCCTGGGCAGGCTACAGTCCATGGGATTGTAAGAGTCGGACATGACTTAGAGACTAAAGCACTACCACCATGATGAATTACAAAAACATTTCTGTCAGGAAACTCCAAAGTGTTTAAGGTTATCTCCCAAGAGTCATGGCAACGATCAGACCTCTCTTTGTGCATGTGTGCTAAGTTGCTTCAGTCATATCTGACTCTTTGCAACATTATGGACTGTAGCCTACCAGGCTCTTCTGTCCATGGGATTCTCCAGGCAGGAATACTGGAGTGGGTTGCCATTGCCTTTTCCAGGGGATCTTCCAAACCCAGGGATCAAACCTAGGTCTCCAGTATTGCAGGCAGATTCTTTACCATCTGAGCCACCAGGGGAGCCAATAGGTGAAGTCAAATCTTTACTATACAGGAGGATAAAGAGAATAGGCAAAGGATAAATAGTTGGTGAATTCAGGTGAAAAAATTTGTGTATTCATTGTGTTATTAAAATTTTTCTGTAAATTTGAGAATGTTCAAAATAAAAATTTGCTGAAAACAAAAATTTTGATAGGTATTCTGTTTCCATTCAGATTATATATGTGCTCAGTCACTTCAGTTGTGTCCAACTCTTTGCAACCATATGAACTGAAGCCTGCCAGGTTTCTGTGTCCGTGGGATTTTCCAGACAAGAAAATGGGAGTGGGTAGCCATGCCTTCCTCCAAGGGATCTTCCAGACAAGCCCTGCCTTTCCTGTCTTCTGAATTGCAGGCAAAGTCTTTACTGCTGAGCCACTGGGGAGAATAATTTACTATTAATCAATCTAGGAAGGTATCTAAGAGTCATCAACTAGCCATATATCACTTTACTATTTTTGCCCTATTCACATATGCATGCACTGTTAAATACTTTACATTTTTCATTAAATATAACACACTTTTATGTACATAGTTTTATTTTTAAAATAATTTCTCTACTCCTACTGTTATTTTAAAATACCAACACGTATTTACCTCATATTATATACAAAAATTTCCTCAAAACAGATTATAGTCCTAAATCTAGGAGATGTCAAAAAGTCTTAGAAGAAAACAAAGGAGCAAATTATTGTAAGCTTGGATTTGGCAATGATTTCATCGATATAACCAAAAGCACAAGCAACTAAAGACAAAAATAGATAAATTAAATTTTATCAGAATTAAAAACTTTTATGCATCAAAGTACATTTACAAGAAAGAGAAAAGACAACTGACCCACAGAATGGGAGAGAATATTTGTAAATCCTATACCTGATGAAAAACTTTATATATAACATATATGTAACAGATAAATTCAATAACAGAAATAACTAGCCCAATTTAAAAATAGATAAAGAATTTGAATAAACATTTCTTTAATGAAAATGTAGAAGTGACCAATAAGTACATAAAAAGATATTCAATTCATTGACCGTAAGTTAAATGCAAACCAAAGCCACAATGAGATGCAACATTGCAACCATCAGAATAGCTATCATCAACAAGACAGGCAATAACAAGTGTTGGCAAGGATGTGGAGAAATTGGAACCCAGTACGTTACTGGTAAACATTTAAAAGAGTGCACTTACTTTGGAAAACAATCTGATAGTTCCTTAAATGATTGAAGATAGAGTTACCATATGACCTGACAATGCCTCTCTGATATATACATCTAAGAGAAGTGAACATACATGTCTTTAAAAAACTTGCCCAAATGTACCAAAATGTTCATAGCAGCATTATTCATAATAGCCAAAAAGGTAGAACCAATTGCAAATGTCCATCAACTGATGAATGGATAAACAAAATGTAGTGTATTCATATAATAAAATTTTATTTGACCAGGAAAAGGAATAAAGTATCCATACATGCTAAAACGTGAGTAAACCTTGAAAACCTTATGCTAAGTGAAAGAAGCCAGTCCAAAAAAATATGGATTATATAATTCAATTTGCATGAAAGAGCAGAATAAGAAAAACTGTAGAGGCAGAAAGCAGCTTTGTGGCTAGTTAAGAGTTGAAGGGAAGGAACTGAAAAAAAAAAGAATAGTAGCTACGTGTACAGGGCTTCTTTGGGAGTGATGAAAATGTTCTAAAATTGACTGTAGTGGTAGTTGCATTTTTTTATCAAAAGCAGTTGAATTGTATATTTTAAATGGACAAAGAATATGGTATGGGAATTATATTTCAACAAAACTTTCACCAAAACAAACAAGCAAACAAAAAACCCCTCTAACACATCCCACAAAAGACACTGTAAAAATAAATTAAAATGAAAACAAAGCTATGAAATTAGATACTATTCCATGCCAAAATGCCTGACCCTAAGTTTTACTCTCTCTTTTAGAAAATGGAGGTGTAGCTGAGACAGAGCTGTACTAATGACACACTAATAAGTAGCCTCCATTGCTCCCTTTAAAAACAGAGAGTAACACTGACATATATGCACTACCATGGGTAAAACAGATAGATGGCAGAGAGCCGTGGTACAGCAGGGGTAGCTCAGCCTGATGCTCGGTGATGATCTAGAGGGGTGGAATGGGGGAGTGGGAGCGAGGCTCACACACATATGGCTGAATCACAGTGTTGTACAACAGAAACTAACACAACATTGTAAAACAAGTACATTCTAACCCCAAATGGGAATGCTGGATGAAATACATGTTTAAAAATGTATTATATGGCAATTCAAGAAAAGAAAAGGAAATCTTCATGTATAAGAATCAAAGAGAAAAATCAAAGCTGAGCTGTAAGAGAAACTGACATTGGGGATTTGTAAGATGTAACTGCGAAGAACTTGGTTAGAATCCAAGGAAAATGGAAGCCTAGAAGTCAATTATAAGCTTAAGGTATGGAGTTTCAAATAGTTTCCTAGTTTCACATGCTAGGAAAATCCCTAAACTTTGCATGGTCCAATGGCAAGGAAGCTTAATTTCATGTGAAGAAAAAGATGATATCAGTAAGAAATTAAAATCTCTGTCCTTCACCATCCTTTCTATGGGTGGTGTCTGTATTTATATTACTGCACGTTTCACGAAGCACACAAATTGAAGAAGTAACCAACACCCTCCCCCACCCCCACCCCATCCCACTGAAGCATGAACCAGAGAAATCCCTAGCTTATTTGGCAGAAAAATTTCTCAAAGCATTCTTGTGAAATCATAATCACGCCTCAGTGAGACTCTATCTCCCTAAAGATGACCTCATATAAAAAACCCTAAAGAATGCATGAGGAAATAAACTTCATGAAGAAGAGTTAGTAGATGCAACAGAGAAATTAATATCTTAATAAGTAATAATCTGGAATGAATATAAAATAGGTATATTTGGGTTTTTTTTTTTTAATGTTTGAGAGTCTTATTATCTTGGGCTTCAAAATCACAGTGGACAGTGACTGAAGCCATGAAATTAAAAGACACTTGCTCCTTGGGAGTAAAACAATGACAAACCTAGACAGCATTTTAAAAAGCAGAGATGTTACTTTGCCTACAAAAGTCCATATAGTCAAAGGTATGGATTTTCCAGTAGTCACGTACGATGTGAGAATTGGGCAGTAAAGAAGGCTGAGCACTGAAGATGATGCTTTTGAACTGTGGTATTGCAGAAGACTCTTGAGAGTCCCTTGGACTGCAAGGAGATCAAACTAGTCAATCCTAAAGGAAATCAGTCCTGAATATTTATTGGAAGGACTGATGCTGAAACTGAAGCTCCAATACTTTGGCCACCTGATATGAAGAACAGAATCACTGGAAAAGACCCTGATGCTGGGAAAGACTGAAGGCAGAAAGAAAAGGGGACAACAGAAGATGAGATGGTTGGATGGCATCACTGACTCAATGGACATGAGTTTGAGCAAGCTCCTGGAGATGGTGAAGGACAGGGAAACTGGTGTGCTGCAGTCCGTGGGGTCACAAAGAGTCAGACAATGACTGAGCAACTGAAAGACAACAGCAAATATTTGAGACACTAGTACAAATTAGAGATTCTTCTTGACAGGAATAAAAAAGATTGAAAGAAAGTGAAAAAAGGAAATAACATGGAGTGATTTAATGCTATTTTTATTCAGTGTCAGTGGGCCCTAACCTTGCACTTGCTAGTCACTGAACTGATACAATTTTCTGCCCTATGCAAGAATTTGTTCTACAAATTTTTGGTAAGTGGTGAATACCTGTAACAGAGAGTGTAATTGATTAAGTAGAATATTCCATCTTCAGACACTTCGATTTTTTGTATTGGATTGAAATCTACCTCCCTATAATTTCTTGTTCTTAGCCTACATTCTGGAATACTGTCAATAAATGGAATACTTTCCATCCTGTGATAACCCCTTATTTGTTTGGAAACAGACACCTTTTTCTCCCAAATTTTCCAGTTTATCTAGCCTCCATTCTTTCATTTTTGCTCCCATAAATTGATTTTCAGATCCTTTTACCAACTTGATTCATCCTCTCTAGAGTTGATTCGATATTGACAGTATTCTGCCTACCTAAATTTAACTGCTGTAATTTTTTGTTATAAAATTTAATCATAATTCCTTGAATGTGACATCATTCCCGTGTTACCTCTTATTTCATTGTCATCACTACTTTGGTTTCCTCAGTTGACATATAGGACTAATGAATGTGAATAAACACAATAGCAATATTTTTTTTTTAATGTCTGAGCATAGTTCTGGTGTTGATAAGTACTTAATTATGGTTCAGTTCAATTCAGTCACTCAGTCGTGTCTGACTCTTCGAGACCCCATGGACTGCAGCATGCAAGGCTTCCCTGTCCATCACCAACTCCTGGAGCTTACTCAAACTCATGTCCATTGAGTCGGTGATGCCATCCAAGCATCTCATCCTCACCCCCTTCTCCTCCCACCTTCAATCTTTCCCAGCATCAGGGTCTTTTCAAATGAGTCAGTTCTTCTCATCAGGTAGGCAAAGTACTGGAGTTTCAGCTTCAGCATCAGTCCTTCCAAAGAGAATTCAGGACTGATTTCCTTTAGGATGGGCTGGTTGCCTCTCCTTGTTGTCCAAGGGACTCTCAAGAGTCTTCTCCAATACCACAGTTCAAAAGCATCAATTCTTCAGTGCTCAGCTTTCTTTATAGTCCAATTCTCACATCCATACATGACTACTTAATTATGGCAACTATTATTAAAACCTGGCTTCCCTGGTGGCTCAGACAGTAAAGAATCTGCCTGCAATGTGTGAGACCTGGGTTCCATCCTTGGGTTGGGAAGATCCCCTGGAGGAGGGCATAGCAGCCCACTCCAGTATTCTTGCCTGAAGAGGAAAATGGCGGGCTACAGTCCACGGGGTCGCAGAGTCGGACATGACTGATCAATTAAACATGTTATTAAAACTTATAGAAAAAATGATTAATCTGAGTTTTGCATGAGATCAGTTCACAGAGTATAGAAATTCTAAAATCCTACTGAGAGTGAGGAATATCTCTTATTACTAAATGGTCTCTACAAAAATGCCTTAACAAAAAGGAATAAACTGGTTGAAGCTCAGAAAGTTAAAGACAAGGAAAGTTGACAACAAGATGGAAAGTCAAAGTAGAAGGAGGAAGCTCAGAACCAGGGTTGCTAATGAAGCTGATCGGGGAGAAATAAATTATGGGAGATATAAAATGTTCAAACCTACCATGTCATCCTCATGTAGGGCTAAATGCAACTAGGTCATTTTAAGCTTCCTCAGATTTAAGGCTGTTTTGGACAGAACTCTGGCAGTCCACCAGAAACCTCATCACCTTTGGACCTCAGCTCTTTAATACCACTTGTATATCATCTTGTGACCTATTATCAAGCTATTCTATTTATTTATTGTCCATGTCTCACGTGTCCATCTTGACCACAAGGATAAATTAAGAAATTTTTATAATGTTGGTAGAAATAGGATAATTCTTTTGATTAATTAATCAATCGGTTGACAGTAGGTTAGCAGCAGCAAAACCAAAACCCTTTGAAAATTGGGTTAGCTTGGTATAGATTGCACTTCATGAACCTGATTGGTCTTATACTAATATCTTGCTTCTTTTGCCATTTCTATTCAATATTCTGTTTCAGAATGCACTATTTGTCTAGATTATGAATCTAAAGTCTTTCAGAGAATCCCGGGTCTCCTTTTCAGTCTATGTACTGAGCCTGTATGTCAAATATTACATCTTCTTTAATGTAGCACAACTCTTCCTTTTCCGGGCACAATGAGTTAGAAGAGTTCTCTTTCTAACTGTATTATATCAACACTACTCTAGTTGTCTCCATCAATGAAGAAATATTTCTTCTTCCTTTTGCATCAAATATTTAAAAGTACCATTTTTTTTCTTGTATTTTTTTCTGTAAGCTTCAGCTTCTTAATACTGCCCATGTTATTCTGTCAGCAGTGAGGTACAGATGAAAATGATGCTGTGCAGGATGACTCACACGTGTTGATATCAACACCTTTGTCTATAAAATGGGGACAGAAATACCAGCCCTAAGTCACAGTGTTTTTGTAAAGATCTAATAAGATAATAATTGTGATGGAGCAACATCATGTTAAGACTAATGATAAGTCAAATTACTGCTTCATCAGCATTTTTTTATTATGCTTACCTATTTCAATTCTTCAACAGATATGTTCTTTCCAAGGTTTTACATTACCACTAATTACAAAAAGATAGCATTATGTGTTATATTGGATGCTTTATGTATCCAGAGGACTTCAGTGAATATAATCTTATTTGGTTCTCACTAATATTGTCACCCTGCTTATTTAACTTATATGCAGAGTACATCATGAGAAACACTGGACTGGAAGAAACACAAGCTGGAATCAATATTGCTGGGAGAAATATCAATCACCTCAGATATGCAGATGATACCACCCTTATGGCAGAAAGTGAAGAGGAACTAAAAAGCCTCTTGATGAAAGTGAAAGTGGAGAGTGAAAAAGTTGGCTTAAAGCTCAACATTCAGAAAATGAAGATCATGGCAACCGGTCCCATCACTTCATGGGAAATAGATGGGGAAACAGTGGAAACAGTGTCAGACTTTATTTTTCTGGGCTCCAAAATCACTGCAGATGGTGACTGCAGCCATGAAATTAAAAGATGCTTACTCCTTGGAAGGAAAGTTATGTCCAACCTAGATAGTGTATTCAGAAGCAGAGACATTACTTTGCCAACAAAGGTTCGTCTAGTCAAGGCTATGGTTTTTCCCGTGGTCATGTATGGATGTGAGAGTTGGATTGTGAAGAAGACTGAGTGCCAAAGAATTGATGCTTTTGAACTGTGGTGTTGGAGAAGACTCTTGAGAATCCCTTGACTACAAGGAGATCCAACCAGTCCCTTCTGAAGGCGATCAACTCTGGGATTTCTTTGGAAGGAATGATGCTAAAGCTGAAACTCCAGTACTTTGGCCACCTCATGAGAAGAGTTGACTCATTGGAAAAGACTCTGACACTGGGAGGGATTGGGGGCAGGAGAAGGGGACGACAGAGGATGAAATAGCTGAATGGCATCACCGACTCAATGGACATGGGTTTGGGTAGATTCCAGGAGTTGGTGATGGACAGGGAGGCTTGGCGTGCTGCAATTCATGGGGTCGCAGAGTCGGACATGACTGAGCGACTGAACTGAACTAAACTGAACTGAATATCATGAATATTAGTTAAAACAGAAGTGCATTTCTTTATTGTGTAGGTAAGGAACACATGTTTCAAGAATTTGAAGACTGACCAAGTCTGCACACACATCAAATTATGGAATAA